>NC_140615.1:28002785-29202785 GCF_057381915.1 Diplotaxodon limnothrissa | reverse complement strand
CTCTTTTTCTTTTCTCCACAAACAGAGCTAGAAAGTGAGAAAGGGAAGATTGAGAAGACTCCACCCAGGGCGAAGGAAAAAAAGAGAAGCCAGCGAACCAGGAGACAGCCGAGACCATAAAAATGAGTGGTTCCCACCCCCGGCTCCACCAGAGCGCCGCGCCCGCTCCAAACGCTCTCTCCGCGGACAAGGACGCAGAAATGCCCGCTACAGAGAAAGACCTGGCCGAGGATGCGCCGTGGAAGAAGATACAGCAGAACACTTTCACCCGCTGGTGTAACGAACACCTGAAATGCGTCAACAAGAGGATCGGCAACCTGCAGACGGATCTCAGCGACGGGCTGCGGCTCATCGGGCTCCTGGAGGTCCTGTCTCAGAAGAAAATGTTCCGAAAGTACAACCAGAGGCCCACCTTTCGCCAGATGCAGCTGGAGAACGTGTCGGTGGCTCTGGAGTTCCTGGACAAGGAAAACATCAAGCTGGTGTCCATAGGTGGGTCCGATAAGTGTGTGTGAGTGCCAGGACGCGTGATTGATCCAGCTTTACTCCAACAGGCTTCTGGAAATGTTTGCTGTTCCTAAAGAAGTGGTCACATTTGATTGCACTGTAGTAAATGGTGATCATTTTAAGAGCAGCCCACGACCGTGGGGCGCAGGAAAACCAGTTATGGAGCCCACTAGAATATTTTCTGTAACAGAAGTGTTTAAACGCGCACCAGCATTTCTGAAAGGGTTTTCAGTGAGGCAGCAGGCGTCTCCCTCGGGTGACCGGGGGCGCAGGGCTTTTGTCTCGGTCTGTTCAGGTTTGAGGCCGATTGTTTTGGGAGGAGGGGGTCTGACTGTGCTGTGGGGTCGGTGGGTGGGGTGTTTTCAACCGCCTGAGCCGGCCGGGCCTGTGAGAGCCACGCTCTGTGGGCCTGCCCCAGACCTACTGTGTGTGTTGATGTGGTGGGGAGAGCTCGGGCTGGTGCTGGACTGCAGCAGACAAAGTTTGAATTGGCTCTGCCTACATGCAGCTGCATGCCTGCTCACAGCGCTACTGATGTTCTGCTTTCTCATATTTCTCCCAGAACAGTGCAGATGTCACACAGCTGAGTCCTCACTATAGTTCATTATGCAGGGTCTGTAAGAGCAAATGCAATGCTGCCTCATCACCTGGAGTAAAGACAGTCTGTAACAGTGTTATCTACAGAGTCTGTGGGTGGAAATGCGTGATAGCTCTGTGACTCAGACATGAGTGGGTCTTTGTCATCTCTGGTGTCTGGCTCACTTGGTTTCCATGAACACGCTCCTGCCTCCAGCTGCTCTGCAGGGGAGACGATGGGTGGCTCTAAATTTGGGAGGTGCTGCTGCAGAAATTGCGGTTGACAATTTTAAAGTACACATCTGATACACTCTTCACACACATCACCCTCATTTTCTCAATACATGCAGCAGTTTGTGTTTTACTGAAAGCAGTGCTTTGCTGGTATTTAGGGCGAAGCACGAGTGAGCCTCTGTTTGTTCCTCCTGCTGACTCACTCATCCTTAGCTGCTCTTTGACTCATTCCATCTGAAGATGAGAGAGGAGCCTGCTTTTCTTTTACTTCCTCCTTTCATTGCAGAAAGTGGACACACCCAGGCAGCAAGGCTCACCACAAATTGCCAAACTGACATCTCTTCAGTGTGATGCACATGCTCTCTGCTTCTCTGGGCTTTATTCTTGTTGTTCTTTGCCCAGTTTGGGTTTTCAGCATATTTTCTCGCTGATAACTTATCAGGTTTCCTTTCATCTTGCATCTTGATGGCCACACCTCTTTCATTTCTCTTTTCACTTGTCTTTTTCTCATTTACTGAAAATGCAACAGTTTCCAAATAACAGCTGTGTGTTGTGGAGCAGTCCATCCAACCCCAGAGACGCAGGTGTCCAGTGTTTCTTATTTTACAGCGTTGCACTGGAGGAAAAGGCAAACGTGTCCTCACTGAACTCGACAGACGTTCAGTACGTGACCTATAACTTGTTCAGTCCAAGAATAAAAACTAGAATAGCTCCGAGTGATTAACTGTTATCTCCTACACGGCCTTGGTGTAGCTCTGTCTGGAATAACGACTCCTCCCCCTTTAAGCCCACTTTGTTCTGATTGGCTGTCCTTATCCACAGTCTTATTTTGGGCTACTGTGCTTGCTTGAGATTTTCATGTGTGAGATTCTGTCTTTCTCACTCGGGCTTCACTCTGCTCTCAATATGAAGAGCGAACGTCAGCACAAACTCCCATTCTCGTACACGCCCTCTCAAAGCCTCTAACTGGGAAGTATTACAGGGATTTAATGGAGTGCAGGCTACAAATAAGAGACGGGATAATCATTTTGTGAAAACAGAACTATCATATTCGGTACTTTGGTATTTTCTGACAGCTGATATTTTCAGCATAAGCAGGATTTCAAGAATTTTTTCTTTTTTTATGTAAATGTCTGACTCTGGCTGCATGTCAGCAGCAGGTAGAGCACGATTTGACAAACACCGTGCTGTAACAATCAGTGGATTTCTGTTCTGTCAAATCATTTTTTTTATATTTTTATTTTTTATTTTTTTTTAATGCCAGATTTTTGACTCTGACACAAAGCGAAGGAGAGATGCACCAGCAGCAGAAAGTGTCACTGTTTCTACAGTCAGCTTTTTGAACCTCTCTAAAGATTGGTTATCACCTTTCAGCATGCTGCCTCAGTCTGACAGTAAAATAAATGAACTTTGCTTTTTGGGAAGGGCGACATTAGAGAGGCTGAAACTAATGTTGCTGGTTTAAAGGCAGAGGCTCCGTGGATGGGCTGCAGGAGATGTATCTGGAGAGGGCCGACCGGTACTGAGCTCTGTTACAAAGGGCTCTCCTTCACCGGCTGAGCCAGGCTGTTTGGCAAACGCTCCTCTTACAGATATGTCATGTTCTTCTTTGCACAGGAAATGCAACACTGGGACCAGCAGCGTGTCAGCTTTAGTCTGATGGTTTTTCTTTTTTCCCTTTAGGCTAACTTTACTGAAAGGTTAACAAAATCAGTCTAGCAGAATCTCCCATAGAGATGCTGTGTGTCTTTTAATCCACCTTACAGCAACAGACTAAGATTCCCAGATTTATTAACCAATAATAATATTGGTCAAATGGACTTATTACACATCTTTGGCTGTAAAGTTTAAAAAATCATCACTTTTCAGGAACAATGTAAATATTCTGAAAAACGAAATGTGAAGCAAAGATGGTCAGTTCTGCTTTGTGTGTTCAGACATCAGTAGGTTGTGACTAGAGCAGGGCGATATGGCCAAAAATATTTATCACGATATATATTTGAAAATTTGCGATAATGATATAACCGACGATATAATTGATGCGAGACAAAATACAACTCCACAACATTACTAGCGCAAAAAGACAACCTTCCATTTATTTTCACTTAAACAAGAAGCTGGTTTTTATGTACATTAAAGCTTTATAAAAATGTAACAGTGCAAATGCAAATTCCTTGCTGAAAGTTTAACCAAAAGGCATTTCCAGTAGAAATGGGCTGACATATCCTGAGCACAACCATGTATAATATCCACTGAAGTTAAAAAGAGGTGCTTTGCAACATTAAACTGCAGTGTGCAGTACGTATTTTTCGGACCGTAAGGTGCACGGGATTATAAGGCACATTAAGCGAAACAAAGCAGTCAGATAAATCAAACTTTATTAAACTCATTCTTCTTGCTTCCTCCACTTCTGTGCCATTGATTCATTAATGTTGAATTCTCTGGCAGCTGCTCTATTCCCATGTTGTTGCAGTATATTAATGACTAACCTCGTATTGTGGATGGATTATCTCAGTTGTTCTCCTGACTGAAGTTTGGTCCGTTTACAGCATCCTGCCATGTGATTGCATTTGTCTCTAACCATGAGGAACCTTCACGTTAACTTTTATAAGTGGAAAAGTGTTAGTGTTCGTCCTCCAGCTTCACTGTTTATGTTATGCTAATATAGCTGTGTCGCTAGCGATCACGTAGCACATCATTATATACTAGCTAGCCCAACTTCAGTAACCCTACAAACGTCACTGCTGTTTAGTTTCCTGTCTTCATTTATGTTGGAAGTGATAGCAGAGCTGTACGTTTGATTTTTTTCAGAAATCTCTCAGAACATGCAATATCATGCTTAGGTAACTAGCGAAACTAGCGAGCTAACTTCCGCTAACTTCCGCTAACTTCCTGCTAACTTCTAACTCCGTTAAATGTAATACATTTTGTTTTCATGGATGCCTGGAAGTTAAACTTTATAGTTACACCTGGTAAAGCAGCAATGCTGATCGTTTTATTAAAGATGAAAGAATTTAGACAGTTTTTAACTCTAAGTGACGCTGCAGTGTTGTTTGACCTGAAGTTACGGAGTTTAGGACCCAGATTACTCCCAGATTTAAGAGCATCTTAGTCCGACAAATACGACAATAACAACGGCCGCTTGCATGTTCTGCAAAAAAATGTGCTTTGTCGTGTATCTGACGGACAAACACCAAACCAGTTCCACATCACGGAAGTTGCACCATTTTTACAAACCAATTCTGGTTCATCTGTTTCACTCAACAATCGGCCATGTGCGTATGAAAACAAAGGCACTGCGCATGCGCGTTTTACTCCCATTCTATCGCGATATTTCATTTTCCTATCGTTGCCTAACATTATACCGGTATTACCGTGAACGGTATAATATGGCCCAGCCCTAGTTGTGACTGTGACACTAAACATGCCTGTAAAGCTCGTCTTCTGATCTTTGCTGAACCATTTGAGTTTTGTCTGTAGGACAAACCAGAAGAGTCGCTTTCACTTAAACAGAACTTGTCAAATGGGCCTGCTGACAGTAAATCCACAGGAGATAAATGGTTAAAGGAGACTCTTCCTGCCAAACCTTGTTTGCTCCTTCAGCTGTAAACATGGTGCCTTTGCATGTGTGGTTCGCATCGCTCGTGTTCCTGCACGGCTCGGCCAGCATGGTATACGCCACAGTGACAGAGTCCAGACTTCACTGTAACCAGGCTCCAGCCTAACAGGTAATCTCTCTGACAAAGCCCCACATGATCTGGCAGCAGCAGCAGACTCATGACTACTGATGAATCCAAAGACCTAACATGGGTTCAGTCACAGAGGCTGCCAGCAGCAGGCAGTGGTGTTAGCAGTGATCCAACAGCACATCTCATGCAGTCGTTTAGTTTGCTGTGACTATAGAACATCTTACAAGCATCTTCTGTATAAATCTTTAGTTGTGAGGAAATTCCTGTTGCATCCTTGTGCAAAGACGGTGTAAGTGATTGTTCCCCTGCCCTCATCACACCCATGTTTGTACAAGCTTCATCCTATTTGTGTCTAAGTGAAATGGAGCTTTAACAAACATTAGCTGTTCAGCAGATTAAGACTTGTTGTCCTCATCAAATATTCCTCTGTTTGTGCAGAGGTTCATTCTCCATCATCATCATGTCGGCAGCATCTCTGTTCCAGCCCGTCAGCCAAACCCAGATTTGAAACCCTGCTTTGTATGAACTTGACTGAGCCTGTGCAGAAAATGCAGAAACGGTGCATGAGTGAATGTTGTGCCAAGCTCTTCCAGGCTTGGTGTGGAATCATCTTCATAAATTGCAGCTTCCTTGTGTCTGCTGGTAGTGGAGGTAAGCAGGTTGAGACAGACGCCTGTGTAGTAATAGCCAGCTGCTCCCTCCTGTTATGCTGTCCCATGATAATGAAAAGTTTTATAGAAGTGATCCCAGGACGATGAAGCATTTAAGGAAGTTTGTTACAACTGTAAGGTGCTGCTTGCACGTGTTCCTTAGATGATTGGGAAACATCAAAGCACGTAAAGATGTTTAATTGCTGTATACAACAGATATGTGATTTTGCACAATTAAGTTTCATACTGTCAAACATTAACTTCCCTCTGCCATGTTTCTACTTTTGCAACTTGGATGTCCACACAGTGTGGCACCATGGCTCTACAAATAACCTGAGGAAATGGGTGCCAATTTAAGCCAGTGTTGTTGATCTCTGACATTAACCAAAGAGAAGGTGTTTAAAGAGCCATGTGATGGAGATGGATACGTTTCCTTGGTTAAAGTCAGATTCTCCTGGCTGCAGTGACACCTGAGCTGCTAGATGGAGCAAACTGGCACATTCAGTCTTATTGCTCATTAGCCAACATATGAAGCTACACTGATGCTTGTGGCTGCATCAGTTATCAGCTTGGTGGAAAACTATTTGAAACTTGGACCATGTTAATAAGCAGAATTCAGCGAGTGGTGGGTTCCTTTTTGAAGTTAAGCTACTCCCAAAACCCGGAAAACTCCTGTTTTGGTCATAACATGAGTGCTGCACAGTTCCACTGGGAACGCTCACTCACCAGTTTAGCCTGCTGTGTTCGGATGTTATGATCTTAAATGTAATCTTTCAGAAACATGACGATGAAGGAAAGGAGAGCCTTTGGTGATGAGGGCAGAGAGGAATGCAGGTCGGGCTGCGATAAGCTCTTAGCCACTCAGTTGGGTCAAAATGGATCACTTCCTGCCAGCTCATTATCATTAGCACAACTTCCTGTCTGCACAGGCAGAGGGGGTTGGTCATGTGGATCCTGGAATTAGCAGAGTGTGTTCCCATTCAGTCCAGAGGTATTCTGGCTATTCCATTACATCATATTTGGAAAACTGCCACAACTCCCCATGCCTCATGTTCAAACTCAACAAGCACTTTTTCCAGCACACATTTAAACTGCACATAAACAGCAGACACATTGTTTTTCATAGATAATGTCTTATGTTACTGTTGTTATTACGATGTCATCGAGGGAATAATCAGTACTTTAATAGTACTTCTCAGCGGTTTCCAGGAAACGCTTGTATTGTGTTCCATCATTTGACATGGTACCCATGTCCTCCCTCACCTCCTGATCATCCTTTTGTCCAAGGCCATTTTCTCTGCTTGCTTCACTCAGATGAACACATCCCATCCTCAGTGTGTGCTGCTGTCAGTGCAGCCTTATAAAAATGTCCCATGCAGCACTTTCACTCCCCGCACCTTTTTTCTTTCTTTCAGACCTCCGCCCCTTCTGCCTCTTTCCTTCCCTGTCCGTCCTGCCTCCTCCCCTCCCTGTCTGTAACCAGAGCCCAGGGAATTGGGGGTGGTGGGGGGGCCCTGCCAAATCCAGTGTGCTTCTGCCCTTTTAAGGCTAAAAAACCAGGAGGAACTTTTTTTTTTTTTTTTTTCCCCCCAGCTTAGGGAGTGCTGAGGGGAGGGAGGATGAGTGGAAGGAGTAGAAAGGAAGAGGAGGAAGTGTAGTAGCTCCAGTGTGGCTTGGTGCAGTCAGAGGAAGAAGTGGGAGGGGAAGAACAGCTGCAGGCCACAGATTTCAGCATTTGGAGCTTTTAGCCTAAACTCTGTATAACAATAGATTACATTTAGTGTATTGGTATATGTGGGCCAGCATGAACAAAGCAAATGACTTTATTTTTAAGCTTTATTATGAATGTCTTTTCTTCAGTCTCCCTGTGACTGCAGTTACATTCTCAGCAGCTGCTCTGTTTCCTCTGCTGCACGACTCCAGATTAACCACGAACTCTGACATCAAACTGATGAGTTTCAAGTCTTTGTGAATCAACATAACGCTCATTTTGGAAATGATGGTCCCATTGTTTCTCAGTGGGACTTCAACACTAATCTTTTTATTTTTTCCTCATATGTATGTTACACATACACGTATGGTCATGTGACATGTTAAGAATTTCATTAAAATTCCTTTCCACATGTGAGCTGGAGATGATATTATGAACGTACAGAGATGGTGACAGTCATGCTACGGTTACACTTCATCATTATTGTGTAAGGATAACATGGCCGGGAGAGGCCTCGGGACTGCTGCTTGTTCTTCAGTTTACAAGCTCTCAGGACTAATCGGCTCCAGATGTTGCTGTACAGTCTGAACCGTGCAGAGCGCTCTCGCTCCCCGTGGTCTCGTTGCTGAGACCAGGTCAGGGTACAGGTCACGGGTTGTGATGATGTCATGTAATGCCACAGGAGGGCTGTGGAGGGGCTGCTGCAGTAACGATGAGCCATACCAATGAATCATGGGAGTTTTAGGAGTAAAAAGACCACAGACACTCCATACGGTAGCCTCCGTGGTACACACAAGCTTGTTGCAGGGGGTGTATGAGTCAGCAGAGGGGGGAGTCTGTGGCAGCATGTGTCCATATATGGGCTCTGTCAGGCTTGGTGAGCTGTGCTCTGCTGGGAATGCTGGCAGATTCCTTGAATGTTTAGTGGCTTTTGTGTGTGCAAGACATGAATCAAAGACACAGACTCAGAGCTGAATGAAGTCCTAACAATATTCCTTTATAGGGGACTGTCGTGTTGAACTAAAAGCAGCAGATTGTGTTCTCTTAATTGTACAAGTACTAAAACTAGTAGTGTTGTGTCTCTGCTGGGATGGCTGGCAGGCTGACACGCCTCTACTTAGCTGCTCTGCATTCTTGCTACACGTACCAACCTGTGGTCTTATTCAGACTCTGCTATCAGTACTAATAACAGTTTATAAGTCCTGGGTTTATCTGTCCCTAGGCAACATATCTCTGCACCCCTCCGCCGCTGCCTCTTTGCTTCTTTCTCAAAGTTCCCACAGTAGCTGGCCATCCAAGCATCTGATCCAGTTCTGTTTGATCACCCCTATGGAGTGTCTCTCACCCACCCACGCCAAACAGAAGGCAGCTGACATGTCATGTAGAGCAGCCATGGCTGCTCGAGAGCATGCTTTTCTGTTGGCGCATGGATTCAGACGAGCAGCCAGCTAAGACAGATTGTCCCAGTTCTGCATGTGCACAAACAGCTCGACTTGTTGAAGGTTGTTATGGGGAAAAGATTTCCTGTTGCTGTTCTGTTCCTCATCTTTATCTGCATCATGCATCCTCTCGCTGACTCCCAGAGAAGACCATTAATGCTGCAGTAGCTCCAGCAAAGGGCTCGGGTGGTGTCACTGTGGTTGAGGCTGGTTTGCTGTCACCAACAGTTATTCCAGTGTAGCTGTAAATTCAGGGGTGGGGAGTTAAGATTGCAATGAAGACTAAAGCTCTCCCAAACCCTGCAAAACAAAAACGCTGCACGTAAAAGTGGGGCTTTGTTCGTATTTCAGAACTGGATCTCAGGTTCTTCCAAGAATCTGAACTTGGCCCCATTATTTCCTCTCTAACTAATAATCTGATCAACATCAGCTTGGAAACGCACAAACACTGCGCCACACCCGTTCCTCAAGGCCTGATCTTAGGACTCATTGGTCTTGCTTCTTGTGCAAGCTATGTGCATGCAGTAGCATTTATGTGGGCCGGTATGTGTGCTCATGCCCAGGCTAGCTTATGGTTGCATCACCTTTTACTCAGCTTGCAGCAGTATGTGGTTTAGACTTGAAAATAGAAAAATGCAAATACAGAAGTCGGTGTGCTGTTGGTGTGGTCGTCACAACTGGAACTAGTGTGTCAGTGTCTCAGTTTTAATGTGATTCAGCTCTGCATTCATCATGGCACTCTCTGTTCTGGAAGTTCTCACGCTATCGTCTGAATTCAGACAGTTCAGGCTCTCATTCAGATGAATTTCATGTCTTTGTCACGCTTCAGCGTCACTGTTTCATTAACACAAATGGAGTTTCAAAAATGGTCAAGTTTTATTACACTGCAAAAATGCATCAAAGACGTGTGAAATTAAAATTAGTTCAAATAAAAGGTCAATCTTATTTATATACACATTTATTACACTTAAACTCACTGTGCTCATGAGTCATCCACACAGAGTTAATAAAACACCATGAAAGGAATTGGTTGGCGTCTTCATAAATCCAGTCTGTGGGGATTCCAAGCTGGTGTACTCCCAGTGCTGCTTTCAAGCCCAGCTAATTGGGAGGGTTGCATCAGGAAGGGCATCCGGCACAAAATCAGATGAGTCCATCCCCAACCGCTGGGTAAATAGTGGAGCAGCCTAGAGTCCATTAGAAA
This sequence comes from Diplotaxodon limnothrissa, assembly GCF_057381915.1. Taxonomy (NCBI): domain Eukaryota; kingdom Metazoa; phylum Chordata; class Actinopteri; order Cichliformes; family Cichlidae; genus Diplotaxodon; species Diplotaxodon limnothrissa. Next base: position 29,192,775 of record NC_140615.1, on the reverse strand, counting down.
ATGACTGTTTTTACAGAGTCAGCGGGACTCTGTGTACATCCTGGAGTTTAATGTACTGAATCTCCTTTGATGTAAAGCAATAATGAGGTAGGTAGTTAACAAGTCCATGACTGGTACATGGTGGTCAAATCTGCCGTCCTTGAAACAAATGCATTTACACTCGACGTATCCTCCAAGGTTTTCATATTAAAGCTTTGCAGCGGTGGCCCAAACCATAAACGGTGTTGCTGTACTGCCATTTGAGGACGTGCACTCTGTCCACCAGTGTCAGAAACCCGGCTTTTAATTTGCACTGTTATCCTCCTACTTTTAAAAAAAGGTTTGGGCTCTGAGTTAATGTCTTTTGAAATGCAGTGCTCCAAGAATGGACACATCTTCGACTTATGACAACCACTGGAAATTAGACCATCTGAAATATGTTTAAAGGGGGAGGGGCATGTATCCAGCCAAACATTAGATAGCAGGAGGAATCTGAGTATTTGAAGTACAGATTACTTCATGTCCTTGGCTGAGACCTTCTAGTCGTGCTTTGCTTTATGGTGGTCTAAGCTGGTTTCTAAAATAAAGGAACTTTGTGCGACTGTTTAACGTGACTCATATCTGGTCCCCAGACTCTAAAGCCATTGTTGATGGAAACCTGAAGCTGATCCTGGGTCTGATTTGGACCTTGATCCTGCACTACTCCATCTCCATGCCCATGTGGGATGAAGAGGAAGAGGCAGATGATGGCAAGCAGAAGACCCCCAAGCAGAGGCTGCTGGGATGGATCCAGAACAAGCTGCCTGAGCTCCCCATCACCAACTTCAACAGAGACTGGCAGACCGGCCGGGCCCTGGGAGCCCTGGTTGACAGCTGTGCTCCAGGTGAGCTAAACAGTGGATGTGTTGAGGTGTTCTGGGGTCTTGGGTGTGTGGGTGTGTTTACCCTACTGCTAGGGGCTGATCCTGAGACGAGCCCAGTACCAAGAACGAGATGCATCTATTTCAGAAAGACGAGGCTCCTGTCTCGATGTTCTGCTGCTCCAGTGAAGATTCAGTAGTTTTAAACATGTTCTTGGACACATGCTTTAAAGCACTATACAAATACAGGCCATTTTAAAAATTAGTCGCTTATTTATTTTATGTTAACCGATAAAGAATCATTAAATTTGGAGTGTTCAGCGATCACACCAGTGTGGTGAGAAGCTACTTTCAGCTTGTCCCACAGGCTCACAGTAGCAAGTCTGCATGTTTGAGTTTGACACCAGTCCTTCCTGACCTGACCCCAGAGGGGACTTGTGTCTTTCACTTCCCGAGGGATTGTGTAAACCATGTTGCTCTCATTTGGTAATGCGGCTCACCAAGTGAGACACACAAAGGTAGTAAATAACTACGCAAACAATAATAAACAAGAGCCAATCACAGTAAGTGACACTGCAGTGAAACAGAAAACATCTCCGTCACAAAGCAGCAGAAATGCTGAGGTGTGTGTCTGTAGAGATGCTAAAATCAATAATCAGGCCAACACAGTTCAGCATTCATTTAAAGCTGACGTGTGAAACGGTCCTCGACCTGTGTGCAGGTCTCTGTGGCACGTAGTGACACATTTCAGTCCAGCAGCTAGAGAGGACTTAAAGATTGTGGAACTAAGCAGTGCACTGACGCAACACTACCACTCAAACTGCACGCCAACCTCGCCTCATACGTCTAACATTAAACACACAGCAGTGACTGACAGCTGGAGGTTGGGTGAGGGGAAAGCATGATATTCTCACGTGTCAATAAAACAGATGGGAAGAGTGATGATGAGCAGCTAGAGGGGGGTACAGAGCTCTGTCGGGGGACAAAGGAGGTTTCTGTTTACATGCTTGGAGTGTTTGGCGTTGCTATGGCTCACCAGCAACCTCAAGCTGGAGACGAGGCCTCCACAGAAGCAAACAGATTTACTGCAGCGTCCTGAAATGACAGCCATCAGACTTACCAGCAAGTAAATAACTGCTGACATGGCCGCATTTCCAGGACAGGCTCATCATTCAAGGGCAGACATGTCTGGGAGCCAGAGTTGCCCACACCTACGTACTGCTGCAGAGATTAGACATTCTGCCTTTATCTTCTGGATATCATCAAGGCTACAAGTTTGGAGTCAACATGTTGTCCTTAATTAGACAGACTGGCTATAACAGGAAGCACTCCATGTCTAATTAATCAGAAATGCTGTTTCACTGTGTAAAGGGGATCTACTCTGCTTTTACTCAAACTTCTTATTTATCTTATACAGCCCTGGCACAGCTCCTCAGTGCAACCTTAAACAGTGGCTGGGTGGGGCAGAGCTGTATGCTTCAGATGACCATATTGGGGATTTCTGCTCTCATTGTCAAGACATCTGAGTGTTGGAGCCCTCTGAAGCCAGGACACATGATTTTAAATTATGCAAGTGTTAATAAAAAAATATGGAGCAATGACAGAAAATTAGCAAAGACACGACAGATCCACTCTCGGTGGTGAAATGCAGAGCTAGCTGAGCTTATACATGTCATCAGGAAAAATGTCCATTCTGCATTAGCATTTCTAGCAAGTTCAATATCATTAAACACTTTTTTTTTCTCATTGAGATCTTATACTCGTCATAATCAGTACAGCCAGTACTATAAATGAACCCTTCTGCTTCATATAGTGAATCCATCTGACCTCTTATTCCTGCAGGTCTGTGTCCTGACTGGGACCAGTGGGATCAGACAAAACCAGTGGACAACGCACGTGAAGCCATGCAGCAAGCTGATGACTGGCTCGGCATTCCACAGGTGACCTGATAATGAAGGAGTAACATTAAAAAAGCTGGATATTGGAACACAGTTCAAGCACAATCATGTTTTCCCCATAGCTAACGTTTAACCAGAGTTATCTGCCTTTTGGAGGGAAATGCACTGCTTCCTGCTGGTCACTGTGACCAGTCACAAGTGTTTTACAAATAAGCAACCGTTCACTTTTGAACAGATTTTGCATATAAAGCAAAAACCTGCTTTGAGTTAAGGTGGCTTTGAGGATGACTGCATCATCTGCAGTTAATCTAAATGGAGGTAAAATGATGGAGCCTTTCACTGAGGACTGGTCATTGAAACTTGTTGGAGACTCTCATCCACAGGCTGAGAGGCTTTACAGAAGCTGCTGACTGATGGGTCTTTGGGCCTCTGGTTAACAGCAGGTGAACTTTTAAAATAAGAGTGTAGAGGTTGTTCACCAGTAAACTCATCGTGTTCTTTCAGACTGTTCATCGTTTGCAGTCAGTCTGCCATTAGGCTGGTGTAGGTGATCATGCTACGCTCTGGAAACTATGACTGAACTCTTATCCACACCTGCTAATGACTTCACTCCCTCCGACACCAAACACAAGGAAGTGGTGCATTTCCTGAGGGTGATTGTTATCTGCAGTGAAGCTTTTTCCTTTTGGTCACCATCACAACATCTATCTTTGTACAGCAGCTCGTTTTTGAATCCTTACACAGTGGTGCAAGTATTCTCTTATCTGAGTGACGGTCCCAGGTGATGGCTTCCTTTTTTATTTTTTTTTATTTTATTTTTTTATATAAATTGGTCAGTGAGCGGCCATTTTCATACCTGTCCGATTCTTGGTTCCCCCCCCAAAGACCCCCTCAGTCTTATGTAAGGCTACAGAGGGTCTTTGGCAAACTAGAAACGGTAAATCTGTTCTGGTGCAGTCATGTGGGGAAACCTGACATTTGAGCCCCTTTTCAGCATTTACCAGGGAGCTTTGAAAGTGAACTCAGTTTCCTGTGCCGCCTGTGTGGCGTTGCTGTGTGTGTGTCAGTACTGTTGGCATGATTGGCACGCTGTAGCGTGCTGACAGTTGGCTCTGTGGTCGCTGGCGTTTCCGCCTTCAGCCGTGCTTCTGCTAAGAAACTGTCGGCGTCCTTCCCCTCCAGACTCTGTGGTTTGTCTGGCTCCTGGTTTGCGTGCGACTGTCTCAGGTACTTTCTAAATGCGTACAGCACGTGTGTGTGGTTTTAATCACACAATCAAAACATCACTGGGTTTGCCTGTGGGTAATCTCCACGGTAACTGATCAAGCCCTGCCTCCGTCTGCACAGCTGTCACCTTGGTTCTCCTACTACAAACATGCAAACAAGTCGTGGGGAGGGCTGCCCGCCGTTACATTTAGAAAAATGTTCCTCCTCGTCTCCTAGGTGATAACCCCTGAAGAGATCGTGGACCCCAATGTGGACGAGCACTCAGTCATGACCTACCTGTCACAGTTCCCCAAAGCCAAGCTCAAGCCTGGAGCACCTCTGCGACCCAAACTCAACCCCAAGAAGGCGCGTGCCTATGGCCCAGGTATGCCGGCATGCACGCGCATCACCACATGCAGCTGATGCACCTTTGCTTGTATCCACAGAGAAACTGTGAGCCTCATACTGCAGTGAGACATTTTTAACATGTTGTCTGTTGTGTGAAGGCGTCGAGCCCGTTGGTAATGTAGTGATGAAAAAGGCTACGTTCACCGTGGAAACCATCAGCGCAGGAATGGGAGAGGTGCTGGTTTACGTGGAGGACCCTGCAGGCCACAGAGAGGAGGTCTGTGATCCATCCTTGTGTGTAACTTCTACTTTCAGTTTTGTTCATTTAAAAACGATTGTGTCTGTGTTCAGGCTAAAGTGACGGCCAACAATGACAAGAACCGTACCTACTCTGTTGTCTATGTCCCCAAAGTGACAGGCATGCACAAGGTGAGTGAAGAATTCAATGTTAAAGATGTGAGAAATAATCCCTAAAGTAATCTTTCAGGTAGAAAATGGGTTTTGCTCCACAAAGCAGTGATTACAGCTAACATGCCATTTTCCTGCTCTCCTTTTGTAGGTGACTGTGCTGTTTGCAGGGCAACACATCTCTAAGAGCCCCTTCGAGGTGGAGGTCGGCATGGCTCAGGGAGACTCCAGCAAGGCCACAGCACAGGGACCGGGCCTCGAGCCCTCAGGAAATATTGCTAACAAGTCCACTTACTTTGATGTGTACACAGCAGGTAATGTAGGTTTGTGCAGCTAGCTGTAACATCAGGCCACATGGAGTGTTTAACTGTGCGTTTCCTCCTGTTTTTCTAAGGTGCTGGTGTTGGAGAGGTGGAAGTGGTGATCATGGACCCTGCAGGGAATAAGAACACGGTGACGTGCACCATTGAGGACAAGGGTAACAGCAGCTATCGCTGCACCTACAAACCCACCCAGGAGGGCCAGCACACCATTTACGTGACCTTTGCTGGTGGTCAGATCAGCAAGAGTCCTTTCACAGTTGATGTGGGAGAGGGTGAGCATATGTTAAAGCTTCACTGAGTGTAAATCTGGGAGGATGTCACTGCTAACTGAACACTTCTACCACAGCAGCCGTTTTAAAATGTGTTTCTGCTTCTCCTGTGTCTAACCTCTGCTGTGTTCCTCTGCTGGATGTTATGTCCTCTTCTCTTTGATAGAAGCCTGCTGGCATCTGTCCTCTCTCTGGAACAGCCTCTTCCTTCCTGGGATCTCTTTGGTACCTACTCTGTCGTGTGTGTGTTTTCCCCCTGTAAACTTGCTGTGTGTGTCGGCTGCCTGTAAACTTCACGTGACTCGAGCGTCCACAGTGGTGTGAATCTCCTTATTTGGTGTTTTCAGCACATTCATGAAGAAACACATTCCCAGAAAATTAAGCTGTAGTGTGTTTGATCAGGAAATCAGTTCCTCATTACAGCCAATCTGTGGTCTTAAGTTAACAGTGACCTGGGTTACTAAGAATTATATTTACATGATTTAAATAGCTTTTAGCAGAACGGTGGGTGTGGCTGCTACCTAATAGTAACTCACTGTCTTTTTGAGATCCAGTAAGACGTCCATGCAGCCAGAGTCTGTCAGACAGAAAACAAATTCAGCTTGTATAATGGGCTCACAGAACAAATGCATTTGCTTTGGTGTTAAATGGAAAGAGCTGCACATTAACAAAGTAGTGAAGGGTTGCCACTTGCCAAGTATAGGCTCATCCCCTACTAACTGATAACGTTTAGATCATGGTCGTCCTTTAAAGTGAGCCTGTGGGAAACAACAAGAGCTTGTAAAGAATTTCCTCAGTTTCACAATCGGGAAAAACCAAAAGTCATTAAACAGCTCTGCTGCTAACCAGAAGGTCCCCTTAGATTAGGCTGAAAGACATTAAAAACAAAGTAACTTTGGTTTAAAACAAAACACAGAACAATCTTCTGCCATTAATGTGGTGTCTCTGTGTCCAGTAGCTTTTGCAAGTGCAACACATCTGAATACAATAACATGGACCATATCTTGAGACACTTTATCTTCCTGGAAGGCTTCCTTTGCTTTCTGCACTTGGTCTCGCTGTGACTCAGCACTGCTTTTTACAGTTTTAATAAAGTGATATGAAGGGATATCCCACTTCCTGTGTGAGGATAATGGCTCACTTCCTTCCCTGTGGTCTAAGAATTCCCTCTGCAGGAAAGGATGGGTGGATAACTGGGGGCATGCAGGGTAGTAGGAAGGAGAAAATAACATTTGCTTTCCAACAGATCTGGAGTGTGATGGATGGTTTGTGTTTAATGTCATTCACCTCACACTTCATTGGTCTTGTCCCCACTGAAATGTGGTCATAATGTTACTCGGAGCCGTGCCCGTCTCACTCGCTCTGTTTGTCCACAGCGTGTAACCCCAGCCTCTGCAGAGCCAAGGGTCGTGGTCTGCAGCCAAAGGGCCTCCGGGTGAAGGAGACTGCAGACTTCAAGGTTTACACAAAAGGAGCCGGCACTGGGGAGCTGAAAGTCACCATCAAGGGCCCCAGTGAGTTCTAATCCAAAAGTTCATATTGGTTTTTGTGCTTGAGGTGGGATTAATGTTTGCAATCTGAAGAGAGAAAGCCCAACAAACAAACACATCAGTAAATGAGGTTGTTGGATTTACAAAGCCCCAGATAATCTTTAGCTAACTGACAACAAACCAACAGAACAGTGAAGACAAACGAGCGCAGCCAGCTGTTGTCACTGAAAGAGTAGCTCCTGACGTCTGCAGCCCTCCTCTGCGCTCTTTGACATTCAGACTGTCTTCACTGTTCACATCAGTCTTTGACAAATGCACTGTTATCACAGCACAGTGAGCCAGCTGCACAAACACCAGCCTGATCAGGCTGCAGAATCTGCTTCTTGTGTCCAACGGGAACAATTTTGTGCATAAAGCATTTTAAAAATGTACCTTTTTTTTTTTTAATGCAACCTAAAATGACGATCGCCTCAGAGGATTTCTACTCTGAGCTATGGTTTTGTTTTCTTAAATGTGGTTCTGAGCAGCCAATGAATCTATTGTTTGTGGTTTCACTACAAACAGACTGGGGATGCTTCCTCCTTCCTAAAATGATAAAGTAAGACTGGATTAAAGAAATAATGCAAAGGCATCTTGTTCACAGAGGGTCTGGAGGAGCCGTGTAAACGGAAAGACCTTGGAGACGGTGTGTATGGATTTGAGTATTACCCCACCACAGCTGGAACATATTCCATCACCATCACCTGGGGAGGACAGCACATTCCACGCAGGTACACATGGGCGTGCAAACAAAACACTGACTCCAACTTGTCAGTGTGACTGACCATTCGATGCTCTGTTTAGTCCCGTGGAGGTCAAGATTGGCACCGAGGCTAGCCAGCAGAAGGTGAGGGCCTGGGGTCCTGGACTGGAAGGAGGCGTTGTTGGTAAATCTGCTGACTTTGTGGTGGAGGCTGTTGGAGACAATGTCGGTACACTGGGTAAGTGCCATACGCGGGCATGGAGTCGGTCCTGAAAGCATGTGCAGATCATCTTCAGTTTCTTCTCTGAAACTGTTGTTCTTCAGGTTTCTCTGTGGAAGGTCCGTCTCAGGCCAAGATCGAGTGTGATGACAAGGGTGATGGATCGTGTGACGTGCGCTACTGGCCCACAGAGCCTGGCGAGTATGCCGTCCATGTGCTCTGCAACAATGAGGACATCCAGCACTCTCCCTTTATGGCTGAGATCGTCAACCCACCAGGGAAAGACTTTTACCCAGACAAGGTATGCGCCCACCCAGAGAGATGCACATGGAGATTACGGACGAGTCCATCTAACAATCTTTCTTCAGTTAAGATTAGTTTTCATGACTGTTGCCTCAAGGCCTGAGATCATGGTGGGAGTGGATGGGTTAAAAACGATTGTGTGAAGGCAAAGGGAGGCTTCCTGCACCCAACACTTGATGCAGTTCTTGGTGTCAGAGGTGACACACAAGGTTTCAGGTTTTAGATGAATTACTTTTTCCTGTAGTGTGTTTGGAAAACTGCGTTTTTAATAGGAGACATTCTTTGTCTAATATTAAAAACTGATCTGAAACATGTCAGTGTGATAAATATGGAAAAAGATGGTAAATCAGGAAGGAGGCAGATATGTCTTCACAGCACTGTAGTGTGTAAATGCTATTCTGGCTGTAGTACATGTGGGGTTTTTTTGTTTGTTTTTTGTCTAGGTTAAGGCGTACGGCCCAGGCCTTCAGAGCAGTGGACTTGCTGTTGGAAAACCCACCGAATTCACGGTCGATGCCAAGCAAGGAGGAAAAGCTCCTCTGAAAATTGTAGCTCAGGTATGTCTGGGTTTGTTTATGACCAAAAATATGGTAAATGTGTATTAAATCTGAGTGAACTAATCCCTTGTCCTCTGCACAGGATGGTGAAGGCAATTCTGTGGACGTCCAGGTGAAGGATAATGGCAACGGCACGTACAGCTGCACCTACACCCCACGAAAGCCTGTGAAGCACACTGTGATGGTGTCCTGGGGAGACGTTAACATCCCTGAGAGTCCGTTCAGGGTGAGTATGCTCTGCTATGCAGGCTTCGCCTTTTCTTCTCACTGAGTCTCCTGAGTTTTGGTGTTTGTGCCCACAGATGAATATCGGAGCAGGCTGTCATCCAAACAAGGTGAAGGTTTCTGGGCCTGGAGTGGCAAAGACGGGCCTCAAGGCCTTCGAGCCAACATACTTCACTGTTGACTGCTCAGAGGCTGGTCAAGGTAAAGCTCCAGAAAACTGAGAGTAAAGCGCGCAAACAAAAGATCCGGTCAAAGCAATATTCCAAACAACAACATGTTTATGAACAGATATTATAGGAAATGTATTTCACCCAGCTGCTGTTTGAGGCTGTAGAGCTTTACCTATAACATGCTAACGTGCTAACCTTTGCCCTCGGCCATCAGGTGACATTAGCATAGGCATCAAGTGTGCCCCGGGAGTGGTGGGACCTGCAGAGGCTGACATCGACTTTGACATCATCAGGAACGACAACGATACCTTCACCGTCAAATATACTCCCCCTGGAGCAGGCAGCTACACCATCATGGTGCTGTTTGCTGACCAGGTGACTCTGAATCCTTGAGTATTTATATCGGTTGGAAGGCAGACTGTTTCCACGACTCGGGGTTTATTGTAATGTTTGTCTTCCTGTTTGCGTTCAGGCTATTCCAATGACGCCCTTCAGGGTCAAAGTGGATCCTTCTCATGATGCCAGCAAAGTCAAGGCGGAGGGACCGGGACTCAGCCGCAGTGGTAAGAACACCAAGCCAGAGGGCGCTAACAAAAACAGGCGTGGCCACATTCGATTGGCTGTAGATTGAACGCTCAAAGGTTTGACGGTCAGTGTCAAACTGCATGGAACAACTCTTCATAGCTCTCAATGCTTTAACATCTGTAGCAAGAACTTGTTTGACAAAACTGACAAGATCCAGATTAAAATCACAAGGATTTAAAAACAAGAATAAACAGGGTTAGAGCTGCTTTGCTAATGGAAACGGGTCCCTCTGAGCTGTCATGTGACAGTCTGACAGAGGTAAGATGGCAAAGATGAGTCACATAATAGGATTTATTTGTACAAGTCACTGTTCCTGCTCATTAGCTTAAGATGTTGTCATCTGGGGGGGCGGGGGGCTGAAATGATTGTTTTGTGACAGACTCCTGTAAAGCTGTGGCATCCCAGAATAAATGTATGAAGCTGGATCACACTTATTAATCTCTTAAGAGTCAGACTGGTACTGCACACCTATAATCGTCACTGTACACTGCATATAAATAGACTTTATTTGAACTAATATAATTCAAATCAGTCATCAACTGCTTCAGTTAAATGCATCATTTTAATTTAGCTCAAGGTAGTTTGGTGTTATTTTACACTGCAGAAGAAACGCTGTGCTAAGCTGGGTAGCATTTTAAATCTGTTACTTTAAGTCTTTTATATATCTGCAGATACATATCTACATTATATATCTACATTTACACATCTTAATCTTAGTCTTTTGTCTGCTGTGAGCTGTTACCCGTGGACCCTGAAGCACCCAGAGCATTTCCTCCAAGTTGTAAAAGTTTCCTGCTTATTGAAACGTGTTGATACAAAAGCTTGTATGACATGCTGGGTGATTACTTTTATTCTAATTAGACTCCCTAACCCAGTTGAATGCTGTCTTTCAGGCGTAGAGCTGAACAAGCCCACTCATTTCACCGTCAGCACTAAAGGAGCAGGAAAGGCAAACCTGGACTGCAGCTTCAGCGGCCCGACCAAAGGAGAGGCTGTGAAAGACTTTGAAATCATCAACAACCACGACAACACACACACTGTTAAATACACACCCGTGCAACAGGTGAGAGAAGAATGCTCCCACATGCAGTTGTGCTACGTTGTATCATGTGGCTTCTTATCAGAGCAGTAAAGCATTCTTCTGGCTGTTATGCATCATATTAAATGGGATTGTGTGGATCGCTCCTCTTTGCTGTGACAGGGTCCACTGGGAGTTGCTGTAACCTATGGTGGAGATCACATTCCCAAGAGCCCTTTCAGCGTCGGCGTGGCGCCCACACTGGACCTCAGCAAGGTCAACGTGACCGGCCTGGGAGACAGTATGTACCTGTGCCACTGTTCTTGTCCAGCCACACCTGACAGCAAACCTCAACCTATATAAAGCCTACTGTCTAACATGACTGTTTTCACCATGGCTTTCTCCCTTGCATGGTTGTCAGTATGTTGATGTGTTTATAAAAAAAAAAAAAATCTAAGCTTTTCAGGCAGATCAGAAGTGTCAGTGTGTTTTCTTTGGTCTGTTCTTGCAGAGATGACTGTCGGCAAAGATCAGGAAGTGACTGTCAAGTCAAAGGGTGCTGGGGGTCAGGGCAAGGTTGCTGCCAAAGTGACTGGACCAGGAGGGAAACCAGTGTCCAGCAAAGTATGACACCAAATCTCCTTTCTTAACAGGACAATATAGGAGTCAATGTTTTTCTCTTTGAGTCTTAAACCAGTTTCATCCTGTTTTTGGTTTTTAATAAACATTTTATTTATCCTTATTGGTAAAATCAAAGTCCACTCCACCGCTGTCTTACACCTCCAGCCACTTATTTGGTCTCCCTGGAAGTTCTCCTTGGATGTTGGAGAACTCTCCCAGTGTTCCAGCACTCTTTCAGTGCCACGTATTTCTCTCTCCTCATGCCTCTGGTAAAGTCACGTTAATGTGTTTTGTTCCAGGTGGAGCCTGGGCTGAGCCCAGAGACTAGTCAGGTGAAATTCATTCCCCGGGAATCAGGACCATACCAGGTTGAACTGACTTATGATGGAGTGCCCATCCCTGGCTCCCCCTTCACCCCCACAGCTTACCCTGCAACAGACCCCTCCAAGGTTGGCCACAAGCGCTGCTGGATCTTCTTAAACCTGTGTGAAGTGAATTGAATTAATTCAGCTTGACATGCTTGCAGATTGGAATCATTGATCTTTGTTCTGTGTCACCTTTCCTCTCAGGTACGTTGCTCAGGCCCAGGTTTGGAGCGTGCCAAGGTTGGCGAGACAGGGGAGTTCATTGTGGACTGTACCAATGCCGGCCCTGCTGAGCTGACTATTGAGATCATATCGGACAGCGGCACTGAGGCAGAGGTTCACATCCAAGACAACGGAGATGGAACCTACACGATTACCTACATCCCTCTGTACCCCGGCTCGTACACGCTCACCATCCGCTATGGTGGCCAGGATGTGCCCAACTTCCCTGCTCGGCTCAACGTGGAGCCTGCCGTTGATGCCAGCGGTGTTCTGGTGTTCGGACCAGGAGTGGAAGGCAAAGGTGAAATAACGTGTGTGTGTGTGTGTGTGTGTGTGTGTTCCTTTTTTGTGGGGCTGGTGCTGGTTTCTTCCTCCCATTATCACCATAGTCTTATTGATGGGAGCTGATCTGATCTGTAGATTATTGCAGAATTCAGATGAAATTGGGCCCCAGCTTGTGTGAATAACGTTATGTGAAGAATAAAGGGAGCTGTGTGAAATGTAAATGATAGACTGGTCTCATTTTAAAGGACATGAGCTTATGTGTACTGTATGTTCTGTCCTTTCAGGAGTCTTCCGTGAGGCCACTACAGACTTCACTGTGGATGCTCGCGCTCTCTCACAGACTGGAGGTGACCACATCAAAACCCACATCAGCAACCCCTCAGGGAGCCGCACAGATGCCCTGATCACGGACCTTCGGGATGGAACCTACAATGTGGAGTACACTCCCTATGAGGAGGGTGAGTTAAAGTGCAGCAGTGGGTACAGTAACTGAGCGTTTTTCTTCTTCTCCACTTTGAGTTGAGTGTGTGTGTGTGTTTCAGGCCCACACACTGTGGAAGTTTGCTATGATGGCTCTCCGGTACCAAAGAGCCCGTTCCGTGTTGCTGTGACTGAAGGATGCGACCCGGCTCGTGTTCGTGTGCACGGCCCTGGTCTGAAAGGTGGCACCACCAACAAGCCCAACAAGTTCACTGTGGAAACCAGGTGAGACGAGTTCATGGTGGTGTGTCACAAATCTGTTTCCTACTCCTATTGTGAAAGTCTTTCTTCCCCGTGCAGAGGAGCAGGTACTGGTGGCCTGGGTCTAGCTATGGAAGGTCCGTCGGAGGCCAAAATGTCCTGCACTGACAACAAGGATGGCAGCTGCAGTGTGGAGTACATCCCATACGAGCCTGGCACGTACAACCTCAACATCACCTACGGAGGACAGCCCATCACAGGTACCGAATACTGTTTTAGAAGTAGTAAGAAATACAACTGTGAGAAGAACATCCTTTTGAAATGTACTCATCCCCTGTTGTTAAGCAGAGGCCTTAAATATCGTTTCCCTCGTGCTTGTTCTGAGCAGGAAGTCCGTTCTCTGTGCCCGTCAGCGACACAGTGGACAGTACCAAGGTGAAGTGCCAGGGTCCCGGCCTCGGCAACAATGTCAGAGCCAACATTCCTCAGGCGTTCACAGTGGATGCCTCCAAAGCTGGAGTTGCCCCACTGCAGGTCCGAGTACAAGGGCCCAAAGGTGATCTGGCTTCTAACATTTCTCCATCTATGATTAACAGTGTACCAGAGAGCTCTTAGAGGATGTTAAACTTGGTATTTGGCTTCCTTCTGTGTGTGTTCAGGTGTGGTGGAGCCTGTGGAGGTTGTGGATAACGGTGACCAGACTCACACAGTCAACTATGTTCCTACTCGAGAGGGACCCTATTCCATCAATGTGTTGTATGCTGATGAGGAGATCCCACGCAGGTAACTCTCAGGCAGTGTATCAGCCTAAATATGCACAAATTTTAATCCATTTCCTAATATCTAACAGTGATGATCAATGTCTGCCTGTGACCAACACAGAAAACACAAAACGATGTTAGTTTTGTTTTTCTGAATAGAACCACATTCAAAAGCCAGTAATAAATCTTTGTAGTTCCTGCATTATTAGAATGAAGTAGCTGAAGTCTGGCTGGAATAATAACTGTGCTGTCCGGGTGATCTGCATGCTTTACCACAGACGGTCATCTGTCTGCATGGCTGACACAGTTCGTTTCATCAGGCTGCTAGTGAAACCTCTAACCTGCCCGTGGTTTACTCGGCTCTGTCGATGAGACTGTATCCCACAGCCAGTCCTTCTCTCTCTTTGTCAGCCCGTACAAGGTGAAGGTGCTGCCCACCCATGATGCCAGCAAGGTGCGTGCAAGCGGACCCGGCCTCAACACCACTGGAGTGCCCGCCTCTCTGCCGGTGGAGTTCACCATCGATGCCAAAGATGCAGGCGAGGGACTGCTGGCAGTGCAGATCACTGTGAGTGCTTGGACCACACAAGCATGGAATCAGAGCTGCGATGTTTAGCTAACGCTTTGTTTTCTCCTGAAGGACCCAGAGGGGAAGCCCAAGAAGGCAAATATCCGTGACAACCATGATGGGACCTACCTGGTGTCTTATGTGCCAGACATGACTGGCAGATACACCATTCTCATTAAGTACGGAGGAGACGAGATCCCTTATTCACCCTACCGAATCAGGGCTCTGCCCACCGGAGATGCCAGCAAGTGCACCGTCACAGGTATGTCCAGGACGGGCTGCTGCAGTCATAGACGTTGAGTTTTGTTATTCTACCAACTCAGTCGGCTGTACTGCTGATCAGTGTCTCATCTCAGCAGGAATAATTAGTGAAACATATTGTGTAGAATACTGACACACAATGATTTCCAACATATCTGATTGTTATCAACAGTATATGCCCCACATTTCCACCTGTTGCTCTTAAAATCCAGAGTTCCTGCAGGCGGGAGAGGTCAAAGGGTTTTTACTCAGAGCCACAAAACGTTTCTCTCCTCTCTCGTGCAGGAATAGTTGCTCGTACAGGATTTTATATATTGCAGAAAATGTTGCACAGTTCTTTGAGCGGTGCAGATTTACAAATGGGTAAATACTTACAAATGCGTCTACAGAACACAAGGATTGAGCGCTCGGCGTGTCTTTGAACTGAAGAGTCAGGATCTGGTATTTAAAGTCGAGCGTTGAGGAAGTTCCAGTTTAATCAGTCAGCTGTAATCACATGCAGAGCTTCTGGTTCTGAAAGCGAAGCTTGAATGTTTTCTAACAGCCAGGTAGGACTACCTGCTTTGGTTCTTTAAGTCACCTGATGCATGACATCAGTGAGTTTGAGCTCAGATGATAGAAATCCTGTTTTTGGTTTTTATGAATTAGTCAAACATACATGAATGAGACACTCTTTGGTTAACTACAATGGCAACGATTGAAAGTCTTCCTACCCACCCACACCTGAGGGCTCACGGACATTTGGCTCCACAGATGATTATGTGAGTGGTTTGTTGGAGGTCATGTGATCTAGAGTGCCTCTCAGTGTACCTGCAGCTCGTATCTCAGTTTTTTTTTTTGTTTTTTGTTTTTTTGTGCATTGGTATGTGGCATTTCTCACGCTGTGCTCCTCAGTTGCACCCTGCACACTCCTACTCAGCCCGGCCCCACACACACACACACACACACACACACACCGCCCCGCTTCACACTCCCCCACCGTTTGTTTCATCCAACTGTTTGGAGCACAGTTATTGCCACCCGTCACCTCCACCCCACCTGACTGTCTTTTATTTGTCACTTTTCTCTGGCTCCCTCGCTTCTCACCGTTCCTACTTTCAGTCTCAATCGGCGGTCACGGTTTAGGTAAGCCTTTTTATCATGTAGAGGACCTTCTGTTGTCTTTTTTCTCAGCATGGAGGATAGTGGCACCAGCTTTCAACAGGACATCCCATCCTTTTGCTTGTTTCTCTTCTATATTTCACTTTCCCAGACTTTTTTTTTTTTTTTTTCCTCCCCCGCCTTCCATCTCATTTTACGCTTCCTCTCTCATAACTGTGTCTCCATTTTATATTGGACAAACTAATGGACTAACAGAGTAGGTAGAAAGGCATGGTGGAATGGCACTCTGGCTAATCTAGCTTTCTGTTCATACATGGAAACTGTAACTGTTATTGGTAACAATATATGAGCGATGGTAATAACATGACTAGATTCAGCTTTAACCTGGTCTTCTGGTTGTGGAATGTGCATGCTGAATGTTGCGTCTGGCAGTGCGTTTGTCTGTGTAAGAAACGACTTAATGCATTTTTTGATTTTTTTTTTTTTTTTTTTTTTTTTTTTTTTATATCTGAAGGTGCCGGTGTTGGCCCAACTATCCAGATTGGCGAACAGACGGTTATCACGGTGGACGCCAAGGCTGCCGGAAAAGGCAAGGTGACGTGCAGCGTCTGCACGCCAGAGGGGGCGGAGCTTGACGTGGACGTGGTTGAAAATGAGGACGGCACATTCGACATCTTCTACACGGCGCCACAGCCTGGAGAGTATGTGATCTGCGTCCGCTTTGGAGGGGAGCACATCCCTAACAGTCCGTTCCAAGTCACGGTGAGTGATCTGCACGTGTAAGCCTGCTCTGCTAGAATCTCATGAAAACTTCTCAGTGTCAGATACAGTTATCAAGAATGACCCTCAACTTGGAGAAGCAGAGTTCAGTCTTAAGCTGCATCCACAGTGAAAGCAGGCTGCAGCTTGAAGCTGGTGACGCGAGAATACAAAGTCACCGACATGAGACGATTATGGGCGAGATAACTGACAGGAAGTGGGCCCAAGATAAACTGTCCTCAAATTCTAGGCAAGCAATTTAAGTGAGCACTAATAAGGGCTGTCCAAGTTAACGTGTTAGTGTGGATTAATCCGTCATCATGATGAAATTTATTTTATTGCAATTAACCCATCTGGAGTGCAGAATCACTCAGAATCCCTGAAATGTTTCTGTCGACACATTTCAGGCAGTTTGTCCAAAGGTTGTGCGTTAGTCGAGCCCTGCTGCTAGTAAGAGTGACAGAAACCACCGACTGAAGAAAACTCATACACAGTCCGAGATTCCAAAGCCCTGATTTAATGTTTTAAAGTCACACATGTTGTGTTGCTGTGGAAGTGGGTCCAAAAAGCAGCTTTGGTCAGTATAGGCAGAGTGTAAGCACGTTCTGTTTTTCCGGCTACAAAGGTGGACGTGGGAGCTTTTATAGGACAATGAGGTGCAGCTTTTGTCACACCTGTATTGGCTTCATTTGTCATTGCTCAGCCCCTTCATACTGACTGAGTACTCTCAGTAAGATGGTGTAGAGGGGCGGGGCCTTTATGAGGACAGATTTTAAATTCAAATGAGCAGCAGCTGATGTAGACGTGGTAAGAATTACAAGTTGATGCAGAGTGTTTGTGTTGCTCGTCGGTACAGTAACTACTGAGCTGGTTGTTTACCAGCAGTTACAGGTTTGTCAGAGCCCTGGACCACAGATGCTTTCAACTACTTCCCCTACAGAGGCTTTGGTCCTGACGCCTGCAGCCGTTTCTCTAAATCACTTTGACTGCCGTTTTAATCCGCTCCAATGCCTTATCTTTTTCACTCTCTCAATTCCCTCCACCATCCCTACCTACACCCTCCAGGCACTGGAAGGAGCTCCATCAGACCAGCTCATGCAACAGAGCCAAATGCCCCAGTACTACAGTCAACAGCCCTGGGTATCTAAATCCTCAGCCTCCAGTCTCTCGGCCTTCTCGGCTTCAGTTTTGCTTCTCCCTGTTGTCCCTTTGTCGTCTATGGTGCACATGGTCTCCTTTCATCATTGTCTGCTGTGTCTCATTGCAGGTGTTTCATCACTGAGAGGGTGCTTTCTCTCGTTTCTCTCTCCAAACAGGATGCCAGGGACACATGGACTGTTCAGCAGAGCTGCATAATGTTAAAGTTCAGGGTCCAAAACCTACTGTATGAGCTAAACAGTGGTTTCCTTCGTAGCATGGGACCAAATTATATATTTACTCAAGCATTATGCAGCCCTTGTGGACAGTGCTCCATGTCGACCTGGCTTCAGAGGGGAAAAAGGCCATTTTGAAAATCCTAAATTTGGCCGTCCCAGCTACTCCACGTTTTTCAAAATGGCTTCCCGATGTTTTGTCCCCATCCTGCTCTTGCAGCTTGTCCGTACCATCATCCTGACCACAGTCGCCATTATCATTCCATCTCATCGTCTCATCCTCTGTTCATTGTTGGCGTTTTCCTCTTCCATCCCGCACTGTGTTCACTTTGTGTGACATGTTGTCACTATAACCAGAACGGTTGCCACAATCTCTTAACAACCTGTGATCTGACTGGTGCACTCTGTCTCTCAGGCAACAGACCGACCAATGGGAATGAACGGGCTGGATGTGGCAAGTCTGAGACCGTTTGACCTGGTGATTCCATTCACCATCCAGAAAGGAGAGATCACAGGTAACGTCTCCTTTATAAACGCGTAATTTGATCATAGTGATGTGTGTGTGTGTGTGTGTGTGTGTGTGTCATTGTGTTGTCCTCTGCTTCAGGTGAGGTCCGAATGCCATCGGGCAAAGTGGCTAAGCCTGACATCACAGACAACAAAGATGGCACGGTTACTGTCAAGTACGCTCCCACAGAGGCCGGCCTGCACGAGATGGATATCAAATACGACGGCATCCACATCCCTGGTATCTGCACACATTTAGGACTGTGTGGGCTCTAAAGTGCACTGAGAAGATGGTTTGGACGTGCGACACTAACCGCTCTGTCTGCCAACAGGAAGTCCCTTGCAGTTCTACGTGGATTACATGAACAGTGGTAATGTCAGTGCCTATGGGCCTGGCCTTATCCACGGGACTGTCAACAAGCCAGCCGTCTTTACTGTTAACACCAAAGATGCTGGAGAAGGTGGGTAACAGTTACACCTGTGGAGTGCAATTATATTGGCTATGACTTACCTGCCGCCTCAGATTTGAACACATGTGACGCCCGCTGATCATCTTTGTAGGGGGTTTGTCTCTGGCCATCGAGGGTCCGTCCAAGGCTGACATCAGCTGTGTGGACAACCAGGACGGAACCTGCACCGTGTCTTACCTGCCAGTGCTGCCGGGAGACTACAGCATCCTTGTTAAATACAATGACAAGCACATCCCAGGCAGCCCCTTCTCTGCTAGGATTACTGGTAACTCTTTCTACATCAGAGTAGACCTCCATGCAGCCCACACACTACAGTAACGTAGTTCCTCCCTTCCTGCTGGATCCAGAGATGTTCCAAGACTACATGCCTGGAAACTGAAACGATAAAAATCCAGTTAATTTAGCAAGGATACGTGTGTGTGAGCCGACAACAGCAGCGTTGCTGTTAACACGTTTTTATTGGCTTTCCCACTGCTCCTGTAGCACACACCACCCTCTCCTCCAGTCAGGTGTGGGTCGGCCTCCCCTGAACCCACTGCTCCACCCCCTCCCCTGCAGCTGAGCCACAAACCGAACCCCCCCCCCACACACACACACACACACACACACACACACACACACACACACACACACACACACACACACAAAAAATGATAGAAAAAGTGCATTTATGCCATTAGCGTGTGCCCTAACAATCACTACTGCATCTCTAGGTGACGATTCGATGAGGATGTCCCATCTGAAGGTGGGCTCGACTGCAGATATTCCACTGGACATTGGAGAGCTCGACCTCAGCCAGCTGACAGCCTCTCTTACAACACCCTCAGGGCGAGAGGAGCCCTGCCTGCTGAAGATGCTGCGTAACGGTCACGTTGGTGAGTGTGCGTCTAAGTTTGCTAAACAATGAGTCATCAGAATATTTTATGGTTCCCTAAGTATAACTGGGGGGATGAAACTGGCTGCATGCTGGTTGGCGCGTTGTTAACCCTCCTCTGTCTGTCTTAGGAATATCCTTTGTTCCCAAGGAGATTGGCGAGCACCTTGTTAACATCAAGAAGAACGGTCGTCATATTCCCAGCAGCCCAATTTCTGTAATGATCAAGCAGTCAGAGATTGGTGACGCGAGCCGTGTGCGTGTGAGTGGACAGGGGCTGAGCGAGGCCAGGACCTTTGAGCCTGCAGAGTTCATCATCGACACTCGTGATGCAGGTATATGCTCAGTGAAAGCATAGATGCTGTCATTTTATTTTTACACATTCATATTTGTCATGCTCATCTTTGATGCATTAGGCTACGGTGGCCTGAGCCTCTCCATTGAAGGCCCCAGCAAAGTGGACATTAACACTGAGGACCAGGAGGATGGCACCTGCAAGGTCACCTACTGCCCCACTGAACCAGGAAATTACATCATCAACATCAAGTTTGCTGACCAACATGTGCCAGGTGCTTACATGAAACAGTCGGATTACAGAGGAGGCACATGTTTTGGTTTTGTAAAAGTGAATTTGTTCATGTGTATACACAGGAAGTGCTTTCACGGTGAAGGTAACAGGGGAGGGCAGAATGAAGGAGAGCATCACCAGGAAGAAGAGGGCAGCATCGGTTGCAAACGTTGGCAGCCAGTGTGACCTGAGCCTGAAGATCCCAGGTGAGACGAGCAGGAACTCGTATTTAATTCTCCATCTGTGCTTGGGTGTAAAGGGGGAGGTTACAGCCTTCTCACGGTTAGGTTCTCTTATGCAGCTGACGCTAGGTGATCCTCATGTTTGTATGTCTACATCTGTGCGTCCTCAGAGATCAGCATAGCGGACATGACCGCTCAGGTGACCAGCCCCTCTGGTCAGGTTCACAAGGCTGACATCATGGAGGGAGAGAATAACACCTACTGCATTCGTTTTGTGCCCACTGAGACCGGTGTGCATACAGTGTGTGTGAAATACAACGGCGTGCATGTGCCTGGGAGCCCGTTCCAGTTCACTGTCGGCCCCCTGGGTGAGGGTGGCGCTCACAAAGTGCGTGCTGGAGGGCCAGGCCTGGAGAGAGCGGAGGCTGGAGTACCAGGTTGGTGTGGTGTCTGGGTTGTGAGTGCAGAATCCAGTGTGTAATTTTACACTGTATAGCTAACTCTGTTTTGGCATGTGTGTGTAGCGGAGTTCAGCATCTGGACGCGGGAGGCTGGGGCCGGAGGGCTCAGTATTGCTGTGGAGGGGCCAAGCAAGGCCGAAATCGCCTTTGAGGACCGCAAGGACGGCTCCAGTGGGGTTTCCTACATCGTGCAGGAGCCTGGTGAGAAGAGACAGAGCCTGTGCTGCACACTGAATCACATTTCTAGTTTAGTGTGGTTTTATGCTTCAGTCGTACTCTGACCCTGGTCCTCATATGAGTGCGTGCGTGTGCATGTCGTCCTGTCACTGTTTTGTGCTTAAGTGACACTCTCACTGACTGATGGTTCCCCGTGTAGGTGACTACGAGGTGTCGATCCGCTTCAACGACGAGCACATCCCCGACAGCCCCTTCATCGTCCCCGTGGCTTCGCCGTCAGACGATGCCCGCCGACTCACTGTTGCCAGTCTTCAGGTGAGGCTCTGAGACACGCACACATCCGTATGCACACACCACCAGGCCACAGTACACCGCATTGCAGCAGCAGAGTGTTGGTGACTTTTGTGCTAGATCATATGTAAAGAGACCAGCCTTTTATTTCTTTTTACTGTAGCAGCTCGGTGAGGGTTTTTGTTTTTATGTTTTGAGCGTGGATACCTCTGACGGCAAGTCAGCTGTAGTGGTTTGTTTTGCATGCACTGGTAGCAAAGGTACAGACATGGGATCACCATCAGCTGCTGCTGCATTGCTGGGCAGTGCAAGGGCTTCTGGGATACGAAAGGACTGTGTGTGTTTCTCGTGCCTCATTCTAAAGGCTCCCAACAGCCTCTCGTCTCTGAAAGTCTTGTGGGCGCTAAAGGGTTAAAGAGGTTTAACATGGGCTGTTCTTCCTGTTCATTCATCCATAGAGCCATGTGTCAGTGTCACATCACACGGGCCTTTGTCATCACTGCATACATGCGTGATACCAAGACACTGTGTGGACGTAGACTTTGGGTAGCACGACTCCAAAGTACCTGCTGCTCACTGAAAGCATATCGCGCGTTCTCTAATATATTACAAAATGAATGGTCAGACCACCTACTAGAAGCACTTGCAGGAATCTTCATGTGCACACGGACGTGCACAAGCAAAAATATGATGCATGCACACCTTTTCACTGCACAGCCCTCCTCTTTAGCCTTGTTAGCGACTTCAGGTAAGCTATGTAAGAGTGGTGGTTATGATGTGGTGACCTTTTGCTGACTTGCTGTGGGCGGCAGAGGCATGGGGGTTCATTTTGTCCTTCGATGCAGTGTTTAATTCTGTGAGTGTGTTGTTGAGCAGGAATCGGGTCTGAAGGTGAACCAACCAGCGTCATTTGCTGTCAGCCTTAACGGAGCAAAGGGTGCGATTGATGCCAAGGTCCACAGCCCGTCAGGAGCGCTGGAGGAGTGCTGCGTCACTGAGATTGACCAAGGTAACCTCAGGAAAACCAACCCTAACCCAATCAAAGCACTTGCTAAGCTGATGTGATGTGTTACACACTGATCTGCCTTCTGTTTGATAGATAAATATGCAGTCAGGTTCATCCCCAGAGAGAATGGTCTCTATCTGATTGATGTGAAGTTCAATGGAAGTCACATCCCTGGTAGTCCGTTCAAGATTCGAGTCGGAGAGACCGGCCAGGCCGGAGACCCTGGGATGGTGTCTGCATACGGACCAGGACTGGAGGGAGGCACCACAGGTAGCACTTTCACCCTGAGTGCAAATCAATGAAATTCCTTTGCCTGTTTGATGTCCCCTATATCCTGCCTGTCATGTGTCATTTACCTCCAGGAACATCATGTGAATTTGTGGTGAACACGAGCAACGCAGGGCCCGGGGCTTTAGCGGTCACCATCGACGGGCCTTCCAAGGTGAAGATGGACTGTGTGGAGTGTCCCGAGGGTTACAGGGTCACGTACACCCCGATGGCACCCGGCAACTATCTCATCTCCATCAAGTATGGCGGTCCTTACCACATTGTGGGAAGCCCCTTCAAGGCCAAGATCACTGGTGAGGAGGAATATTTTCATCATTTTATTAAATGTAAAATACTGTAATGCCTTCAGCTTTAACTCGCACTCCTCTTCCTCTCTGTCTTCTAGGTTCCAAGCTTGTGTCCAGCCACAGTATGCATGAAACCTCCTCTGTTACTGTAGACCCTGTGACCCGTGCCATCAGCTGTTCTCAGCAGGGCGCTCCTATCAAATCCGATGCCAGCAAGGTTGTGGCTAAGGGCCCAGGCCTGACAAAGGGCTTCATTGGTCAGAAGAACAACTTCAGCGTTGACTGCAGCAAAGCAGGTGTGTAAAGCTAGGATATGCATGAACAGAACACGGGTCAAAGCGCTATTCAGGATCAGATGTTGTATTTTGTGGTAAAGTCGTAAGTATGACAATAGAAAATCCTGCGGTGTGGCAGAGCTTTCATATGAGCTGCTTTCACTTGACATTTAATCTGTTCATGCAAATGGACATCTGAAGGAAGGCCCGTACTGCCAGCACTCAGCGATGGTAGTTTGGTGAAGCTGTTGTCAGGACTCGTCTCTGAGGAATGGCTGTGCTTGTTTTAGCAATGCAACATTGGAGGAATTGTCCACACCTTTCAGCAGTGTGGCTGCTTCTGCACGACACGCTCTGGGGCTGATTCTGATCTGATGCAATCACTCACCTGATAACATCTTTTGCAGGTCGTAACATGCTCTTGGTTGGCGTGGACGGTCCTAAGGTCCCATGTGAGGAGATCCTTGTGAAACATCTGGGCAACCGCATGTACAACGTGAGCTACCAGCTCAAGGAAAAGGGAGAGTACATCCTGGTGGTGAAGTGGGGCGACGAGCACATCCCCGGCAGCCCCTACCACATCACAGTTTAAAAAAATAAAAAAGCAAAAATCCAGCTCTGCAGATTAGAATTGTACCACTGTTTAAAACGACGTTCTCCAGTTTAAGCCATCATTGTGTACAGCTCCACGTCCCTCCCATGTTACCAATGACTTCATCAGTGTTGCCCTCAGCCAGATTCCAGGATTGGATATTTTAAAATTCCATTCAAAGTTCAGTGCATTGAATATTCCTTTGTCTACAGTCAGTTGCTCCATTTTCTGTTTTCATTCTTCTGCTAAACACATTCAGTAAACTTGGGGACGAGAACGACGCACCTTTTTCATTATTACTGTAAGCTAGCAGTCAGTCGTGCCTTAGGCGATTTTCAGTGGATTTATGAGAAGCTAGTGTAGCGCCAGTAGAGTCTGGCCCCCTGCTTTGGATGGAAGTTACTGTTTACACTGGAGGAGTTACTCTGACATACACACAGTAAATAATGGATTCACTCTGATATGAGCTTCTATGAGAACACACACATGTCTGTTCATTACACCAGAGTGTTCATGATGCTCTGTTACTAACCCAGCTGTTTTACCTGCTGCTAGTGTGATCCAGGTTTAGCCACTGCTGTTCTTAGTAGGGAAGACGCATTTCACAGTAGCTTGCTCGTCATCCCGACACTGCTGCCTGGAAATGCCACTTCCTCGGTTTGTTGTTTTTTTTTTTTTTTTTTTTTTGTGGAAAGCGTGCCACCAGTAATGGCCATCCATGTCCATTAGGTTGTAAGAACTCTGATAAAGAGCCCGATTCCCTGGCATGAAACGTGAGTGTGCAGTGGCTCACTGCCTTGTATGTTAAAAAGGGAAGTTTCCAAAGTTGTGCTTAACAGAAGGGCTGACAACGACAATGATGGTGTGGTTCATCGCGTCAGAGGGAGTGGACAGATGCTTGTTTTGTTTTTTTTGCTCAGTGTTTTAGATCTCACCAGTTTCCCCTTCAGCAACACCCACCCCTCCCTCCTCCACTCCCTTTGTCCTTCCATCTGTGTCTAATCTGTTTCTGAACAAAAAAAAAGAATCTTGTCCAAAATAAAAAGGCTTTAAAAATGATTGTAAGACAGTATTTTGATACACAATAAAGTTGTCTAAGTATTTTTCTGTCATTCTAATGGTTGTCTCATTTCTGTACATCCATCAACTCTCTTCCGCTTGTCCATTGTGTCAAAGTAACTGACGATAAAACAAGGAGATTTTAATTTTCGTGTGTGTGTGTGTTATATTAGGAAGTCACAAGCAAAAGGAGAACACACCATGGCACATTTAAACAAGGACAAATAATTTATTATTGAAGTAAACATCAAACAGACGCTGTCAGTTCAGCTCTAAGGAGCGGGCAATCATAATGAAGTTTGAGTTGTAAGCTGCGATTCATACTTTTGGCCACCAGATGTCACTAAAGAGGCCTGAAACTCTTCGGTGCTTCAGAAGGCTTCACTCGGCCATCACTACATGTTAACACATCAGCCTTGATTAACGCAGAGTAGTTTGGACCCGGAAGCAGGGTTCATACGGCATCACTTAACAACCGGTTAGCTGTTTGGCGGTTGTTGAACTAGTTTTGTGAGATTCTGGCGTTTCTGGCAACATACATTTAGGGTTTAATGGATCGAAATGAGATTATTCAAACTAAAATTTATTTGAATTAGGAAACTGATACTTTTAAACCCATCCCTACAGTAGCGGTTTTTGATATGGGTGGTTGCCCGGGGCATCGTGGTGGGGGGCGGCATTACGGGCATCGGCAAAAAAAATATAAAATTGCTGGTTCTCATGCTCCCTCGACATCAGCCAGCGCATATTGGGAATGGCATAGGCACCGATCGGTTTTCTATCGCCCATTTGCTGGCAGTAAGGACGCCCTCCGTTTGCAAGGTGCGCCTGCTGCTTGTGGCACAGGGAGGAGAGTGGGGGGGATTCTCTGGCTGGCTGGAGCAGCATCTACTAACTAGGGCCGGGTATCGTCACTGATTTCTAGAATCGATTCTGATTCACAAGGTCCCGAATCGATTCGATCCACGATTCGATTAAATTCGATTTGAATATGGGACATTTTGACAGTCAGAAATATAATTCTGATCAGTAAATTTACATATTTTTGTATCTATAAAAAGGAAGCTGGCACACGCAAGACTTTATCAAAGGTGTGAGCATCACAGCAGAGGCCTTTTTGTCAAAGTAGCTGAAGATAAAACAGAAAAACATGAAGGTTTTCCTGGCCAAAATTATTCTGCAGTACATCAAAAACGAAAGAAAACCATTAATGAACATATGAACATTACCTCTGACATTACAGCGGTTTTATTAGAGACATGGCTAAGCGTTTTGCATTTTGCATAATTTTAAAAAGTTTAAATTTGTTCAGTAATGAACCTCAGAAATTAGGTTTTCTTTTCAGAAGTATGTAAACGGAAAAAAAACAGCGGCAGACAGCGCTGTAAAACAACGGTAGAGGTGTGCGTAACAAGCAAGTGAATAATGCAGAAAACAGTACAGAGAAAGAGAGAGAGAGCTGTGCATGAAGTGTGGTGGAAGCAAAACCGTAAAAGTCAGAGGGAATTCATGACAATGTTTATGTGAAGCGTTGTTTGGATCTTCTTTTGCTGCTGGTTCAGTCAGTTTTATTTTTATTGTTTGGAGAGAGATAAAACTAACAGCTTCAGAATCAGCGCAAAAAGGGCGTGAACACAAAGCGCGGACCGGCCGAAACATCAGAATCAGCGAGCTGTCGGCTTTCAGCCCCGACCGTGTCTGTGCCCTCAGGTGAGAAAGTCACATCTCACTGATTCTGATCCGCGGGTCCGCGCTTTGTGTTTGTGTCTTTGTGCAGAATCCATGTTCCTGCTCACATTTACTGTCATAGCTGTTTGGTGGTTGTTAAAATTTTGTGAGATTTCACCTGAGATTCTGTCATTTCGGGCAAAATAAATTTATATTAAAAAAATCGATTCAGGATTTTAATGAATCAATTTCACGTTATCCCAGCCAGAATCGATTTTAATCGATAAATTGATCATAAAAACCCACCCCTACTAATAACCAACTCGCAAAATAAAACAAAATAAAAACAAAACAACAAACATGAAAACACCAGACATTATGATACAGACTTATAATTTTTTGAAATTCTATACCCGAAAAGTGAGCGCGAGAGCCCTCAGTGTGCATGCTCGCTGCTGAAGTCAAAGTAAACTTTATTGTCATCTCCACTACATACAGTCCAGTATATACAGAGACGACAAGGTTCCAGTTACAGCAGTGCAAGTAAACAAACAGTAAATATAAGAAGAGTAAGAAAATAAATATACACTTTAGGACTGGGGTAAAGGGATCAATAACAATTTAAAATTTATAATTTACAGTTTGATGATTTAAAGTCTCACACAACCCGTCGAAAGGGGAGGGGGGGGGGGGCTGCTTCCAAATAGAGCACATATTATTTATAATGTTGTAAATCCAAGCCCATTATGTATTCATGATTTGAATCCTGGGTTGTGTGAAATCCCAGAAATAAACCTTAGACAAAGTGAATCTGTGAACTAAGGTGTAGGTCTATTAGGTTATGTTGTTGCGATCCTCGAGTTGGGGAATTTGTGTTCATACTGTAGTGCAAAATTAAAACCAATGTAAGATGGACAAGAAAAGTTCAAAGCCATCAGGTGCTCAGTTTAGAAAAAAGAGAAAAGAAGAGGAGGAGAAGCGAGCAAAAGATACAGGTGAGCAGATGTGTCATTGGATAATGGCAGGTCATCCTGAAACAATCAGAGTCAGAATCAGAATACTTTTCCCTAAGGAAATAATGTGGATCGCCACTGCATCCCTATCCCTTAACCCCCCAAAATCCCATGCAAAACCTTCACCACAAGGTGGCAGTGTTTCAGCAGGATTTTACTGAAGGTGTCCGCGTTAACGCGTTACTGTCCAAGCAAGCACCGAGTGCGCTACAACGTAATGGGAAATTCACAGAGAAACTCGCGGATTCTTCCACTGACCGCTGCGGCACACCTGCACCAGGGTAAACCTGCTCCTGCTTTACAGGTGAAAATAGAGCGACAGGACCGCTAGTCTTTGACTTAATTTATTTTCTGCTGTGTTTTACTTGCATCTATTTGAAAGAGTGAGTGTAAACACAAAAAATATATATATTTTATGTGCTGGAATGTGCAGAAAATAGGTTTAAATATTAAACAAATTTCTTCCAGTAAGAGAATGTTGCATATAGTTAAATTTTTGCTTGATGCATGAAGTTAAAAGATTAAAACTAATAAAACAAGTTTTAAAAAGAGATGTTTCCATTTGATTACATTTTGTATGGATTATGTAGAAAAAGTAGAATTGGGCTGAAAGATCTATCACTTTATCACCTATTCAGGTTGTAAATCGTGTTTTTAAAAAGTAACTAAGTAACTAAGTAATTAATTACTTTTGAATATAAGTAATCAGTAAAGTAATGGGATTACTTTTTGGGGGAAGTAATCAGTAATTAGTTACTGATGACTTTTTTCAAGTGACCAACACTGCTTATTGCTAACTATTCTAAAACGGTAGTCTCTTCTGGCTCTCAGAATAAGTCGGTTATGTATAATAGTAACATAATTTTGAAAAAGCCAAATACCAGCTTGAATAATATTGGACAGACTGGATACTTACTATGGTTCCCATTTTGTAGTTCAAAGTGGTCTTATGCCAAAATAAAGCCACGCCCTGTTTTTACCTCTAACAAAATACTTTGAGGACTGACATTGTAGCTGTTTATTTGCATTCTTCTGATAGTTTAACTTTATAAAGTTAAACTATCAGAAGAACACCACTGCAATCGGGAAATATTTAGGTATTAATGTTTCTCCCAAGCTTGCAGATCTAACTAAATTAAACCATATCCCACTTTTAAAGAAGGTAGAAGGCGATCTGGCTAGATGGAAATGTCTACCCATATCACTCATGGGAAGGGTTGCCGCTATAAAAATGATAGTCTTACCAAAATTAAATTATTTATTCTCAATGATCCCAATCAACCGCCACAAGATTGGTTCAGATCTCTAGATTCATGTATGTCCAAATTCCTTTGGAAAAATAAACCCCCACGTATAAGCTTAAAAACACTACAAAAGACCAAGGATAAAGGAGGATTAGAACTACCTAACTTTCAGCATTACTTCTTAGCCAACAGGCTTCAGTTTATCTCAGGATGGCTAAAACATACCCTCTTAGATGAACCTTGGCTAGATGTAGAACAAGCACTTTGCAATCTAGAGATTTCAGATCTACCATTTATCAGCTCAAACATCCAACGACATGAATGCTTTAAAAGCATCAGCATCAGCTCTTCTCTGACAGCATGGTGGGAGTTTCTAAAATTGACGGCGTCTTCATTAATCCCATGCAAACGTACACCTATCTGGAACAACCCTGACATATTACAAAACAATAATATGATAAACTTTTCAGATTGGAGTGGTAAAGGAATCAAATATTTAGAACATATACTAGAAGGAACAGAATTTATTTCATTTGACAGATTAGTTACACAATATGGGATCAACAAGAAAAGATTTTTAGAATATCAACAAAAATTAAATCCATAGTAAAAAAGAAATTTAAACCGGGTCAAGTTGAACTACAAACACCACCAAGTGTGGTTCAATTTCTTACTCTTAAAACCCCCAAATTACTATCCAAAATATACAGAATGCTTTCTAAAACAGATGAATCAATATCACTTCCTATTGCAAAATGGGAAGCGGATTTATCAGTTAACTTAGACCTAAACTTCTGGTCTCAGATTTGCTTAAAAACCTTTCATCTAATTAGAAATCCCAGTCTTCAATTAATTCAATACAAAATATTACATAGAGTGCACTGTACAGGTCATCGGATGTTCAAGATGGGCTTTACGTCTACCAACAACTGCTCACACTGTCAAACCAATTCACCGGACAATTATATCCACGCTCTTTGGTTCTGTCCACCAGTTCAGAGGTTTTGGCGCGAGATATGTGAGGACTTATCGAAGTGTCTGAAATGTAAGTGATAATGTCACTACAGATAAGAATATAGCCCATATGGTTTTCACTGCCCTATGCATAGCCAAGAAAACAGTCCTCATGAACTGGAAAAATAAAAATAATCTTAATTCTAACCAATATAGAAATTATCTATTAGATTACATTAGTCTCGATACAGCCTCTGCCACCACATCAGATCAATTGCTCTGGGCTCCTTTGATTAGCTCCATCACCTAGTGGAGGTGGGGGGTCATAGTTTGGTCCCACCTTCGCTGTTGTGATTGGTGTGGGGGTAGGGACAGGCTTAGGGCGTCGGGGGGTTCCCCAGGAGCATTTTCCTTGGGGGCCTCAACCCGGGGTAGCGGTCATGGCCTATTAGGGGCTCTGTTGGCTCTTAGGTGACGGTTTCCTCGTGGCTGCGTGCAGCGGGGCTAGGGGAGGGTCTGTGCTGACGGACATGGGTTACTGACCTGGTAGCCTGGCTGCCCCTGGGTGGGTCCGGGACGGGCGTGAGGTTCTGGAGGCGCTCCGTCTCTGGGCTGGGGCCCTGGCCGGGCCTCGGGGGCTTGGGTCCTGGTTGGTGTGTTGCCGGGGTTGTATGCGGGTATCTGTATGGGGGCCCGGCCCTGGCGCAGGGTTCCGCCAGTGTATCGATCCACCTGGGGGGCTTTTCAACTGGTGGGGGAGGTTGTTACACCTTGCAGGAGCTCTCCTCTCTTCAGGAACTCTCTCTGCAGGAGGGGGAGATAAAGGAGAGGTGGAGGAAGATCTCAGCCTGGGCGTCTATTGCCTTGTGTAGTCTGGAAGATGAGTGGATGACGGGGTGGGTACAGTTTTCTCTGTGGTGGTGTCAGGTGGGCTGTCACAGGCTCTGTCCATCCGGACCGGGGCCCCCTTTCCCTGGCGGGTTGCGGAGTATGGGGGTGCCTACTGGGGTCAGCGGGGGAGCTGGCCCCAGGGAGGGGTCACTTGCCCCTCCCTTCCTTCCCTCCCCATCTCCAGCTGCCTCCCTCTTCCCACTCCACCACAATCACCCACACATGCAGGGCCTTGGGGTAAAGGTGAGTCACCAGGGTGCTGTCAATGTCACAACTTAGACATTCACATTACTCACACTCTCATAACACATACATATAGGATCTTGGGGGTGGGCACGCTACACGAACTCCAAAAGACCATCAGGGTGTACACCTCACCCCTGGTGTTGTTGCCCACCTCTCAATTTTAAATACACGTAGACACTGAGGGCTATCAGGAGGGGGTATGCGCTTACCTGCTGCTCTCTGGCAGGTAGCTCCATGCCCTCCTGGGTTTTAAATGCACCCTAGAACACACATGCATCAACACTACATATGAGCGGGTGGAGGGAGGTTTTGGAGTCTTCTCTCACCCCCGTTCTCTGCGACCTGCTGGAGCGGGGGGCTAGGAGGAGGAGTTGGCCGTCCGACTAGGGTCTGGAGTGTGGGGACTGCATGCTGCTGCGGAGTCGGGGTGGTCTGCTTCTCCCCCACCACCGCAGGGAAAAAGGGTAACACCACCTGGGTCTGGGTGCAGTTTCCCCCTCCAGGGGCAAGGGTACCTAGACCCGGTTCTTAGAGTACGCTTGGGGAGTGTGATTGTGTGTACAGTAGCTGTGTCCCAAAACATCGGCTGCATCCTTCGGAGGACGCGGTCTACGTGGGCCGGGTCCTTCAAAGACCGAGAAGGCCGGAAGTGCGGGGCTGTGAAATGGGACGATCTAGCCTTCAGATCTGCGTCACCGCTGTGTCGGTGGTGTTTAATAAACTTGCCGTCTGCTCCTTGTTATCTAAAATATAACAGGACACTGGCGTAAATTCTCGACCGTCTCACACTTCTGTTTAATCAGTTTTCTGTTTAACGTTTATTCAGCTGTGTGAAAATCCCGGCGGAACCCACCCGATGGATTAATAAAGTTTTATTCAATCTAATAATCTAATAACTTTGATCTCAGCCAAACCGATTTACTCCAGAACAAATAAAACACCCAAAAAAGGCAAACAATTTCATTTTTAAGTTATCCGAGTGACTTATATCATGTTTAACCTGAGTAGCGAAAGAGCGGGGGTCTGAAAACGATGAAGCCGGGAGTCCGCTGCTCTCGCCAGCTGGAGTGACCATTGAACCCCCCGGCTTGCTATCGAGCTGGTGGGTAACAGACGTCTCCGAAAACGTCGGCACACTTTTGCAAATATGCGATGTCTTGATAAACCAAGCAGATATTTGTAATTTACGCAGCTACTTTCTCGCCTTAAAATATGTTAAAAGTTTATTTTGTGGCCCAGAAAGATTAATAAGAGTAATTTTAAAACTTAGTGCCATTGTTGGCAGCTGAAATTTGGCTGGGCTATGAATTCTGGGATATGGTGGGCCACGAAGGACACACCCCACCCATCCTTCAAATTTGGGGAAATGAAGGACGCATTTGAAGGAGTTGACGAATTGGGACAGCCTTCGTCGCCTGGCTGTGACGTAATCGGCCTTCAAATGCGGCCTCCGGAGGATGCAGCCGACGTTTTGGGACACAGCTATAGTCTCTCTATGTCTGTCGGTTGAGTGTTGAGTAATTGCATATGAGAGCATGAGGGTGGGAATGGATGTTTGTATCTGTGTGTGCCTGTATGTCTGTGTCTATATGTCAGGTTGGGTATCAGACGCCACCTCTCCTGGGACATCTCAGGCCCTCTAAGGTATGGAGGCCTATCTCCCCCCACCACTTCCCCTGCCAGTGGCAGACGCCCTCAGACATCGGTGCATTGGTGGTTCTTTGTGTCCGGGGATGGGCGCCCAGGTACACACCGGCTCACTCCTTGGTGGCTGCTTATCGGGGCCTGGAGCCTGGGGCTCGCTCGGGCCACTTCGGAGGTGGGGTGCCCTCGGCCTCTCGGTCTGGGGCTCGGTCACTCTGGCACAGCTGGCTGCCGGCGGAGCTCACAGGCACGTCACTGCAACCCCCCCTGGCTTCTGCTCCGCGGCTGCTGAGTGACCCCTCATCTGGGACTCTCCTCAGCTCTTTCTGGGACAGTGGCGCGGCTGCCCCTCTGTTGGTCTTCCTTGGTCTCTTGTGTTCTGGGGGCCTCTGGATGTCTGGAGTTTTGATCTCCTCCATACCTGCTTCATGCCCTGGTGGACGGGGCTGTGGCTCCCCCACACCCTCTAGCAGATCATTACATGAAGCAACCTTTTAAAAACGAACGCATCCATGCTCACAGGTGTACACATGGGTGCTCACACACACAAATTACACCCTTTTTGGCTCCTACCTCAAAGCACACTGTGCGCTGTCGATATTACGTGCTGCACAATAATGTTTAATATTTAGCATTTACTGTTATATTCCCATATATCATCGTGATGTTGTTTATTGTATTGCTCTCGTTTTCTTCTGCTTGTTTTCTTTTTTCTTTCTCAACAGGTGATCCAGGTGATTGATATATGTATTTTTTTGTCTGCTTATTTAGTTGGTTTTTGTTTTTTTGCCCTTTATCCCCGTCCCTCTTCTCTGCTGTTTTTCCCCCCTCTTCCTTTCTCCCTTTTCTTTTCCTCATTCAAGTCTGTCCCGTATCTAGCAAGTGAAAATAAAAAAAATTCATAAAATAAACAATAAATGGTGAATCAAATAGACCATTACGGCAAGGCTGGGATGGTCAATTTGGTAAAGTAAATCCGTTGGGCATCTTTCCTCACCTTTAGACAATAATTCTGATGGCAAAAGAACCAAACAGGACAGGCAAAAAAACAAAAAAACAAAAAACGAGTGCGGGGGAGAGTGCACAGCAAAATCTCCAGTGTTAAATTAACACTAGAGAGTGTCTATATGGGTCCACACCTCTGAGTGTAAAATACAACACTGTTGAGTGTTAAATTAACACTTTTGACAGTGTTATATGTTTAAAAGTAACCTAGTCAGTTTTGAAGATTAACAATGGCTAACACTGAGCAGTGCTGATT
Source organism: Diplotaxodon limnothrissa (assembly GCF_057381915.1). NCBI lineage: Eukaryota > Metazoa > Chordata > Actinopteri > Cichliformes > Cichlidae > Diplotaxodon > Diplotaxodon limnothrissa. The sequence continues at coordinate 29,159,219 of NC_140615.1, read as the reverse complement.
TTCTAACACTGGAATATTTCTAACATTTTGAGTTATTTTCCAGTGTTAGAAATAACTCTCAGTAATGCCACAGTGATCATTTGATATATGGACCTGCAGCGGAGTTTAGGTCCAGACACGGCTAGTGACGTCAGACTGAACAACCGGATTGTAAACATCGCAGGTGGCTCTACCAGCATACCAGCACCACGTGACAGCTTTGTGCTGTTGAAACTGGGAAGTGCCGAAATTTACTGAAACGTACAAACAAATGGGGGGAAAGCATGTAAGGCAAATACAGCTGTACACTTCCGACAGTTAGCTTGAAAGGCAATATTATGGTATGACCATCTTTTATTCTTGAGCAGGCGCCTGTAACAAACATGCCTGAAAATCTACAATTGTTTTTTTTGCTAAGTTTTACATTAGACAGACACTTGAGCAGTGGCGGGGGGGGGGGGGGGGGGGGGGGGGGGGGTTGGGTTATTGGGCTTAAGCCCGGGTTGTTTTTTCAGAAACCCGGGGTCTCTTGGAGTGTAATTTTTTCATAGTTAGATGCCTGCCTTACAACTGTATAAAACAAAAGACTACACACCAGGGGCGGAGCGTGGGGGTGGCTTACTGGGCTTAAGCCCGGGTTGTTTTGTCAGAAGCCCGGGGTCTTTTGGAGTGTAATTTTTTCATAGTTAGATGCCTGGCTGACAACTGTATAAAACAAAAAGTACACACAATATTCGAAGCACATAGTGCACACTGTGGGAATTTACGACTGTGCGTGAATCCCCCCTGATATTGGTATGATCCAAGCTCAGTCACTAAGCGACTGAGCGAGGGGGCGGGGCAGCTGCTGCCTGTGTGCACTGTTGGAGAAACGGAGCCAGCCATACTAAGGAGAGCTTAATTTTGACCAGGCACCAAAGCAAATCATTTGTACCGTACAAATAATGTAAATATGACGGTGCATCACGAAAGATTGATATCAAACTGATCACTTGACCAATATTACGTTACTTGCTCTTCAAGTGAATCAACAAATGGCGAAATGAAAAGCCGAACAAATGCTATTTTTTTTAGAGAGTCTTAGCTCACGTGTGTTTATTTCATATTTTCAGTTCTTACCCTCCCCGACTAAATCGGTTTCAGTTATGTACTGAAATATAAGAATGGACATTCGAGGGTTCTTTCAAAGAAAAAACTCAGGTAAATGTTATTTTATATATTATGCTTTGTATGTTGTTCAGTATATTTCTATGCAAAACAAGAGGGATTTCAGTACACAGCAGGATATTCACATTTGTAACCAGATATTTACATACACTTTAGGGAGAAAACATAAAACATTTTTATTGTACAACATCAATTTAGAGTAAACTTTTGTTTTAGATAAATATTGAAATATATTTTGAATTAGTTAAATGTCAGAATAAAGAGAGACAGCTGTCTATTTTTTATCACTTTCATCAAATTTAGGAGTACATATACACTAAGTTTATTGTTAATTAATAAGAAACTCCAGACGATTCCATTCTGAGCTGAAGAAGCTTCTGATTGGTTAGTAGAGTCCATGTGAGTAAACTGGTGGCACAGCTATGGATGCATATAAGGCAAAACACAGAGCCTGTTTCTTTGACATGGGAAAATCAAGAGATGTCAACCAAAACACCAGGAAAAGAATCGTGGAGCTCCATAAGTGTGGCTCAGTTTTGAATACAATTTGGTGCCATTTGCAATTAAAAAACACAGACAGTTTCTCTCTTTACCCTTAAAGTTAACAACTATGTTTTTTATATTTATCAATAAAAAAAAAATAAACATTTAGTCTGATTTGATGTTACAATTAAAAAAGTGTTTGTGTTTTGATCTGAAGAGTACATAAATATCTGGTTTCAACTGTATATTTGATGATTGTCAGCACAAAGAGGGAGAGAGAGGGACAGAGAGGGAGATGGAGAATGAGGACAGAACAGAGATGGAACAAGAGCAGGCGAGACACATGTTAGTCAAATGGTTGTTTACCAAAAGTATCACCGTATCATAGGTCCTCATGTATCTTGTACCTAGTGTTTCTTTTTAGGTTTGTTATTTTTCAAATTATAATAATTATATTAACTTTTCTCAATCTAAATAATGGACTTTGGTAGAATTAAAAAAACAAGTGTAGTGCAGGTCTATGATGATTTTTTAGTGCTACTATCATCTAGTTCTGATTCTGGTTCTGTCTTGGTTAAGTCCTCAGTAGTCCTGATTTTGAACTGTTGTTGTCCTGTTTTAATTCCGGATCAGTTCTGGGTCTGGTTGAATTGGGGTTCAGTCCCTGTGTCTTGATGCAGCCCTGATTTTGTTCTGCCTTGCTGCTTAATAAAAAAACTAGTTTAAGGTGTCCTGCACATGTGATATATATTTTTCCCTATATGAAGTCATTCTTTTTTGAACAAAACTCAAAACAGACCCAATTAATCTTTCAGTCATTTCTAACCCCCCCCCCCACAAAAAAAAAAAAAAAAAAAAATCCCACATGCATACTACCCTTTAGGGCTAAGCCCTGGGTGTTTCAAACATCTGGCTCCACCTCTGCTACACACAGTATTCGAAGCACATAGTGCACCCTGTGGAAGTTTACGACTGTGCATAAATCCCCCCTAATATTGGTATGATCCGAGCTCAGGCACTAAGCGATTGAGCGAGGGGGCGGGGGGAGCTGCTGCCTGCGAGTGCGCTGTTGGAGAAACGGAGCTAGGCAGACAGAGGAGAACTGAAGTTTGACCAGGTATCAAAGCAAATCATTTGTACTGTACAAATAATGTAAATATGACGATGTATCACGAAAGATTGATATCAAGTGGGTCACTTGACCCATATTACGTTACTTGCTCTTCAAGTGAATAAACAAATGGCGAAATGAAAAGCCGAACAACAATGCTGTTTCTTTAGAGCAGTGGTTCCCAAACTTTTTTTGCTGGGCCCCCCTTTGTTTTACAAGAAAAATGTCCCCCCCCCCCCCCCCCCCCCCCCCCCCACACACACACACACACGCACGCACAAACACATTTTCCAGCCACACACACCCATATTTTGCTCCATCGCGGTTTATTTCACACCTCAAACATTTAGCAAACAATTAAGCAAATGTAACAGAGTCATAAATAACATTGTTATAATTACACAAAATGTGTTCTAAACCCCCAAACTTCTCCTTTTATACCTGACTTTTAGGACCTCCAAGCCTGTAGTTGTGTTCATTATCAGTTAGAGCCCCTCCTCATTCTTTTCTTCTTCTTTGGTGCAATACTATAAATACAGTGTACCCCTTTTGCCTCTCCCCTTTTTCTACAATTCCCCTGTGGGAGAGGTGGGTGTCATTTCTTTCCAGCACCTTAAAGCACACATAATTCATATTTAACCACCCTGATGTTTATGATTGCGATTTTAATTCAGTTATTGTCATTATTGAGCCTGTTTTTGTAAGATGTTATAAGTGTGTAGTATGTGTGTGTCATAAATGTGTTTTAGGCGCCATAAATGATAGCATGAATATGTATTCCTTGCTAGCTTGGGAGCTGTGGTGGGTTGAGCTAATCCTCTTCCCCACTGTCTGTATTTGGTCGTAGGAGCTGGAGTGGGCAAATTATTTACTTGGAGGTCTTTCTTTCTTTTACCTTTTTTTATCAGGTATGTCAGATTTCATGTTGTTTTTTGTTTTATCTTATGTCAAATATGTTATGTGTAAATGCATATTTTATGTTTAATGTAAAAATAAATGCCGCCCCTTTTTCTACAATTCCCCTGTGGGAGAGGAGCTGGAGTGGGCAAATTATTTACTTGGAGGTCTTTCTTTCTTTTACCTTTTTTATCAGACACAACGCAGAATCACACCGGTAACACTTGGTGCCGCTGACCCGTCACATCGCCAATCCGCGATCCACCCCTCCTCCTTCTGCTGCCGCTGTTTTCCCGCCTCCTCTCTGCAGCTGTGTGCCAGAATCCTGTGCCCTGCGCTTTGACTCACAGGTTTTTATATCGCGTGTGTGATCGATGCCCCGTAATTTGGCTTGCAGGCATCTCTGTCACGTGTGAACTTAAAGGGCAAATACGTAGGTGATCATTTCTGTCACTGTTTCATATTGTTGCCTCAAATTATACAGGCACGGATTGTAATTTTTTTTCTCTATTGATATTGGCTTTTACAGCCTGTTTTAATTGAGAGGAGAAAACAACATTTTATTTTCTATGGTGTTTTGATTCTTTGATGTTTTTTTTTCTTCTCCCCACATTTCATTGTTTTGTGAAGTTTTGCATAATTGTGTGTGGGGGTTAGGCTTGTTTTTTTTTTGCTGTTGAACAGTGATATCTCACTTGGGCCAACATGTTAAGTGAGGAAACTGTGGATAGCGCTTTGCCTGATCTGTTCTCTGCGGGGAGTAATATGACCTTTGGTTTGGGGAGGGGTCATCAGATTGCTCCAAAGTTTTTTGGGAGGGGTAGGCCAGTAGTCCCGGGTATTGGTGCCCACACTGTAGACCAGCCAGTGATGCACTCACCATTAATGCCAGCAGCTAGCTCCACACCAGCTGCTTGCGAACGCCAAACACACACCCAGGCTGTCACTAGTGACATGTTGAGCAGCTTGATCACTGACTTAGCAAAGCAAATTGGGGAAAATATCACATCCTCTTTTAACTCTATGCACCAGCCAGCCCCCACCCAGCCACAGTCTCCCCAGAATGTGCCCTCGAGCTGCAATGACCAGTCCCAGCTGAAGGTTGTTGTTCAGTCAGACACCAAAGCTCCACCATACTTCAAGGGTGACAACACAGATCTATTTCCCATCGGTGAATGGGAGGACATGATGAGATGTTATCTGCACAGAATCAGCTGTGACACAGATGAAGAAATGTTTGCCATATTAATGTCTAGACTAACTGGCAAAGCCAGAGATGTGGTCAAGGTGTCACTTCGTTGCCGCCCTGAGTTGAATCGGAATGATCCTATTACTGCTGTGTTTGACATACTGAGGTCTAACTTCAGCGACTTGACATATTCCAGCCTGCCCATGAAAGATTTCTACAGTACTGTGCCACGTCCAGGTGAGAACGCCATGGATTACTGGATCCGGTTGAACAAGTCTATTGATGCTGCTGATGAGTGTCTCCGCAGGCGCGGCAAGATGGTAGAGGACCCCAGTAGTGAGGTTGTTTCGATGTTCATTAATCACTGTCCTGACCACAGTCTTACGTTGTCTTTTCAACTGAAGGCCCCTGAGGAGTGGACTGCAGCTGAGGTTCAGAGCCGTCTGGACAACTATGTGAGGAAAATGAGACAGTCTAGTGTTTTGTCTCATAATACAGCAAGTCTGTCCATCCCGCATCAGAGCCCTGTCGCTGTTAACAGCCAGCCCCACTCCAGCGGTGCTCAAGCAGTCCCAGTAACACATGAGCCAGCCTCGTATCCTATGCCCTCTGCAGCCACATGTCAGCCTCTCTCTTCTGATGGCATGGTAAGTGTGCAGCAGCCCTCTGCTTGTCCTCCTTTGACTCTACATGTCATGCCCCCATCTTTGCCAGTTTCTGGCCCTCCTCCAGCTGAGCCAGGTGTTCAACAGATGGTAGCACTGTTTGACAAGGTTCTGTCCATGTGCACTGCATCACTAGCCACTGGTCCTAGGTGCCCACAACCCACAGGTCATTCCCATGGGCACCGCAATGCTCATCGTGCTTCGTGCAGAGTGTGTGGCTCACATGAACACACAACCCATGTGCATTGTAGGCTGTACAAGCTATGCCACAGCTGCTTTGACCCTGGACACATGAGGCGTGAATGCCCACAGTTGCACCAGAAACCAAGCGTTTCAGTCCCTCCTCCCACCGATGCTGCTTTAAACTAGCCAGCCCATGTAACGAGAGGGGTAGCATGGGCAGTGTTGATGAAACCCTCAGAAATGCAACAGACCCAGAAGCCATATATGTTAACTGCTGTAGTAGCCTCTCTGATGAGAAGACTGTTATTATGGGTTCACAAAGAGTTGGCAGGGCTAGTGAGTTGTTTTACACTCCAGTGTCGGTCAGTGGCCGGTGTTCCCTGACAAGCATGCTTGATTCAGGAAGTATGTCATGCACACTAAGTGAAGAGGCTGATAGCAAGCTAAGAGCCGCTGGTGTTGCTCTGATTCCGCAGCATATCCCTGAAAATGTGGTGCTGGTTGGTTGCGGTGGCCTTCTCACACAACCGAAATGCATCTATGATTTGGACATTGAAGTATATGGGACTAGGTTTCTTGTACCAACATTTGTGGTTCCTGGGCAAAAAGATGAGCTCATCGTGGGGAGCAATGTGATCCGGCCCATCATTCAGAAGATGAAGGCTGATACAAAGTACTGGGAGCTTATTAACTCCAATTACACTGGCACTGATTGTGAAGACTTCCTGCAGTTGCTGAGCTGTATCTCACGGTGGTCTGCTCCTGTGTTGCCAGATAAAGTAGGTACAGTCAGGTTGCGGAAGAGTGTCACTCTCCTGCCACAAAAAGAATATGTAGTTTGGGGAAAGCTGCCACCTTCTGCCCTCGTGTCTCCAGGAAGTACTGTCGTTGTGGAACCCACGTCAGCCCGTTCCACTCCAAAGAACATAATGGTGGGGCGCATTATAACACCCATGTGGGGAGATCGTTGGGTCCCTATGAAAGTCCTTAACCCAACAGAGAGCCCTGTGACACTTCGTCGCAATGCTAAGATTGCGGATGTCTTTCCTTGTATTGCTGTGGAGGACCTGCCCATCACTCAAGGTCTCTGCGAGACTCTGACTGACCAGCATACCAGTTTTCCCCCCTCATCAGACTCTGTGCCTGACTCTGCACAGCTACTCAAAGATGCTGGGTTGGCTGACATTGATATTGAGGGCTGTGAAGTGTCAGATGGGTGGAAGAGGAAATTGGTGGAGCTTGTGTTGACTTACCAAGATGTGTTCTCTAGAGACAAACTGGACTGTGGTGAGGTGAAAGACTTTGTCCATCGTATCCACCTCACTGACGACCGCCCTTTCAGGCTTCCCTATCGCAGAGTACCCCCGGCTCACTATCACAAGTTGCGAGAGGTGCTGTCAGACATGGAGATGAAAGGCATCATCAGTAAGTCCACCAGCGAATACGCCTCGCCACTGGTAATGGTTTGGAAGAAGTCAGGTGACTTGAGGATATGCACTGACTTCCGCTGGCTCAATGCCAAAACCATTAAGGATGCTCACCCACTGCCCCATCAGGCTGACTGTCTTGCTGCCCTTGGTGGGAATGCTTTCTTCAGCACCATGGACCTCACATCTGGGTTCTACAACGTTCCCCTCCATGAGTCTGACAGACGGTACACTGCTTTCACTACACCTCTTGGCCTGTATGAGTACAACAGACTTCCCCAGGGTCTATGCAACAGCCCAGCATCTTTCATGCGGATGATGCTCAGCATCTTTGGTGATTTGAACTTTTCCAGCCTCCTGTGTTATCTTGATGACCTGCTGGTGTTTGCGCCTTCAGAAGAGGAGGCCCTAAGACGTCTTGAGATTGTTTTCTCTCGCCTGAGGACCAGCAATCTGAAGCTGGCGCAGAAAAAATGTCACTTTCTCAGACGCTCTGTGAGGTTTTTGGGTCATGTCGTGGATGCTGGTGGTGTCTCGGTTGATCAGGATAAAGTGAGGGTTATCGCCAATTTTCAGAAGACTGACCTTATGGATGGTGACGGTTGCACCCCTTCTCAGAGGAAAGTGAGATCCTTCCTTGGCATGGTGATGTTTTACCAGCATTTTATTCCAGGGTGCTCTCGTATTGCGAAGCCACTCTTTGCTCTAACTGCCGGTCAGAAGAGGACTAAAGGCTGCCATGGGAGTCGGAAACCTGGAACTTTTCGCAAGCTCACCCCTCAAGATTGGACTCCTGCTTGTGAGAAAGCATTTGAGGGACTCAAAGGTGCACTCCTCAGCTGTGCGGTGCTGGCACATCCTGATTTTGAGAGGCCATTCATCCTTTCAACTGACGCTTCCATGGATGGGCTGGGTGCTGTCTTATCCCAGGTGCCAGCTGGTGAGGAGAGAGCAAGACCTATAGCCTTTGCTAGTAAGTCTCTCAGCCGCAGTCAGGCCAAATACCCAGCACACCGGCTCGAATTTTTGGCTCTGAAGTGGGCTGTGTCCGATAAGTTCAGCCACTGGCTCAAGGGTCATCGGTTCACTGTCTGGACTGATAACAATCCTCTCACATACATTCTGACTAAGCCAAAGCTGGATGCCTGTGAACAGCGTTGGGTCTCTAAGCTTGCACCATACTGCTTTGAGATCAAATATGTTCCTGGAAAGCTGAACATTGTGGCAGACACCCTGAGCAGGGAACCGTTTGTGAGGCCGTTGGCCCAGCGGCTCCTGTCGGAGCCCTACTTTGAGCTGCTAGAGCAAGTCAGTGGTGTGAAAGATGCCAGTGTCCAAGATGCCTTCCGTTTGACCTGTCAACCTCAATCGATACGCAGTGCTCCACCCTCTGCTGTGCTTGATGTGTCTCTGTCAACTGATGACGTGTCTTCTCTCATGTCTTCGCTCTGTGAGTGGGAGTCTGCTTCTCGCCAGCGTGCAACATCCCTCGCTGGTCACCTAACCTCCATCAGTCCACCTGACTGTGATGTTACTCATGCGCTGTCCCGTGCTGATCTCCTGTCTCATCAAACAGGGGATCCTGTGATCTCCAGAGTAGCCCGCTATGTTGAGCGTAAGCGCAGACCCTCCAGACGTGAGCGCTGTCATGAGAACCAACATACGTTGCGGCTCCTGAAACAATGGGATAAGCTCACATTCCTCAATGGTGTCCTCTACAGAGTCGTGAGGGACCCACTGACCAAACACAAGAGATTCCAGTTTGTGGTACCTGACTCCCTAAAACAAGTGGTGCTGTCTGGCATACACGACAATGCTGGTCATCAAGGTCAACCTCGCACACTCTCCTTGGCTCGTCAGCGTTTTTTCTGGTATGATATGGAGAAGGATGTGCGCGGTCATGTGAGAAATTGCCGCAGGTGTGTTCTCAGCAAGACCCCAGAGCCAGCAGCTAGGGCCCCGTTGGAAAGCATTAAGACCTGTGCTCCACTGGAACTTGTGTGCATTGACTTCTGGTCAGCTGAGGACAGCAACAAGTCTGTGGATGTCCTTGTGATTACTGACCACTTCACAAAATTAGCACATGCATTCCAATGCCAGGATCAGACAGCTAAGAGAGTCGCTAAAAAGCTCTGGGATGGATTCTTCTGTGTGTATGGCTTCCCTCAGCGCATTCACTCTGACCAGGGAGCTAGTTTTGAGAGTGAGCTGCTTGCAGAGCTTCTGGTTTTGGGTGGCGTTGCCAAATCCCACACTTCACCATACCACCCCATGGGTAATGGTACCACAGAGAGATTTAATCGCACCCTTGGAAACATGTTACGGTCCCTCCCCCCCAGATGTAAGCAGAAATGGCCGCAGATGATACAGTCCATGACGTTTGTGTATAACTGTACGGCACACGAGACCACCGGCTTTGCGCCATTCTACCTGATGTTTGGGAGGGTGCCAAGGTTGCCAGTTGACCTCATGTTTCGGGATGTCCTTCATGATGACACCATTTGTGACTATGATACCTATGTCAAGTCACTGATGGATGACCTGCGCTCTGCCATGCTCCGAGCCCAGGAACACAGCACAATGGAGCAGAGACACCAGTCTGACCAGTACAACAGAAAAGTGAAGGGTCTGCCTCTTTCACTAGGGGACCAGGTGTTGTTGGCAAACAAGGGAGTCAGAGGAAAAAGGAAGCTCTCTGACAAATGGGAACCTGTTGTGTACACGGTAGTTGACTTGGATCCTGCTCTTCACATCTGCCGTATCAGAGACAAAGAAGGTCATGAGCGTGTGGTGCATCGCAACCTGCTCCTTCAAGTTAACTTTTTGCCCTTGGACACAACACTGAATGACGATGCTGCACATCCTGCTGTGAGCGTTGTCAGTGGCCCCGCTGAGTCTGACCTGGATGGGTCTGTGACATCTTTTGGGGGCACAGGAGCTGTACCTCCTGCCACCTGGACTGTGGATTCCGTCTCCAGCATTGGCGAGTGTGATGACCGCACACTATCATGGATCCATCAGCAATCTGCCGCTGACCCGGTCGAAGATGGCGTTCATGGGACCCCTCCCATAATGGGTGTTTCTGATCTTGGTGGGCTGGCTGGTGATGGAGCCTCCCCAGGCTCCCCTGCTGCTTTCCCGTCCCACACTTTTCATTCTCTTGAACCCAAAAATGTGGACGTGGATCAAGGACTTACCACACGTTTTGGTAGAATCATTAAACCAGTTCGTCGCTTGATTGAATCAATGGCTCAACTTGAAACACTCCTTGGTGTTGAACCTGTTCAAGCAGCGGTTATTGATGTGTGAATTTGCTTATTTCTGTATGTTTTTCATTGCTATTGTTTTTGGAAAAGAATAATACAGGCACAGAGTTCATTGTATTTTGTCAGTCTGTGCAGTCTGATAGTGACGCCCATAGATATTATGGCCTGTTTTGTGTGGTGTAAATGGCACCTCATTTTGTCTATAGAAAGTCCTGGGACCTTGCTAGGCGCCGAGCAGGTCTCAGGTCTCTTATCCTCCTTGGAGGAAGCTATGTTGCTGATCTAATTCATTGTATATGCGATGTGAATTTGTTTGAGGCCACTGTATCTGTTATTGTGGGTTTATATATTTTTTTTGGTGTACCCTTTAGGATTTTGTGTAATTCTTGGGGGGTGAATGTAACAGAGTCATAAATAACATTGTTATAATTACACAAAATGTGTTCTAAACCCCCAAACTTCTCCTTTTATACCTGACTTTTAGGACCTCCAAGCCTGTAGTTGTGTTCATTATCAGTTAGAGCCCCTCCTCATTCTTTTCTTCTTCTTTGGTGCAATACTATAAATACAGTGTACCCCTTTTGCCTCTCCCCTTTTTCTACAATTCCCCTGTGGGAGAGGTGGGTGTCATTTCTTTCCAGCACCTTAAAGCACACATAATTCATATTTAACCACCCTGATGTTTATGATTGCGATTTTAATTCAGTTATTGTCATTATTGAGCCTGTTTTTGTAAGATGTTATAAGTGTGTAGTATGTGTGTGTCATAAATGTGTTTTAGGCGCCATAAATGATAGCATGAATATGTATTCCTTGCTAGCTTGGGAGCTGTGGTGGGTTGAGCTAATCCTCTTCCCCACTGTCTGTATTTGGTCGTAGGAGCTGGAGTGGGCAAATTATTTACTTGGAGGTCTTTCTTTCTTTTACCTTTTTTATCAGGTATGTCAGATTTCATGTTGTTTTTGTTTTATCTTATGTCAAATATGTTACGTGTAAATGCATATTTTATGTTTAATGTAAAAATAAATGCCGCCCCTTTTTCTACAATTCCCCTGTGGGAGAGGAGCTGGAGTGGGCAAATTATTTACTTGGAGGTCTTTCTTTCTTTTACCTTTTTTATCAGACACAACGCAGAATCACACCGGTTACACAAATACAAGTAATCTGCAATATATTACAGGCAGTAATAAAATAAACTACTAACTCTTTTACTCTACATCCACACCTACACGGGTATTTTTGAAAACGCAGCTGTTGTGTCCACACGTAAACAGCGTTTCAAATCACCGAAAACTGAGATTTTTAAAACTCCTTTTCTGCCGTTTAAGTGTGGAGAGGAATACAGAGTTCGTCACGCAACGTCAAAGGTATGCGCCTTTTTTCATGTCACGCTGTGCGCCACTTTGTTTACATGAGATGAATTGCAGAAAGGCAGATAGTCAGATTAACATTTTTGTCTCTATCTGCAGGTTTTACACGCTTACATATACACACGCAGTTACTGTCTCTCTATTTACAAAGGCAGAAGCATCATGGTGTAATTATTTTACGTGTAGTTGGGTTTTTTCCTGTGTAATAATATTCAACATTGCTATCAATACATTTTTCAAAAAATGTCTCTCTGTGCAAAATGGGTTTAAAAACATAAACAGCTGTGGGATCCTGTTTGTCCGTGATAGACAGGGGCAACAAATTGTGGCAGGATCAGCCCGATGGTATTTGTATTCTACTGTAACTTTACTGTATAAAGAGCTAACATCTCCAAAATGTCAGGAGTAGTTAGTCATTACAACAAGTGTTTGTGAACTAACACTGTTTGTCTGTGATTTGTAGAGCCAGGTGAGTGCTCCCAATGCAGGGAAAACCAATTCTGCAGGGAGACCTACCTTGGCACTTGTGCAGGTGAAACCAAAGGGCAGATATGCTTCACCATATTTTCTAGTCTTTGGCTTAGAATGAAGTTGGTTTGGAAACATATTCAGCGATGCTTCATCTCCTGCTTTGCGTTTGTGTGGGCGCCGTGCTAGCAGTGTCCAAGCATTGTCCCCCCCCCCCCCCCCGCAATGGCTCTGCACCCCCCCTAGGGAGCGGGCCCCACACTTTGGGAAGGTCTGCTTTAGTGAGTCTTAGTTTACATGTGTGTTTATTTCATATTCTCAGTTGTTACCCTCCACAGCTAAATAAATAGGTTTCAGTAACGTACTGATATACAAGAATGCACATTAGAGGGTTCTTTCAAAGAAAAAACTCAGGTAGATGTTATTTTATTTAATATGCTTTGTATGTTGTTCAGTATATTTCTATGCAAAACAAGAGGAATTTCAATACACAGCAGTATATTCACAGCTGAAACCAGATATTTACATACACTTTATGGAAAACACAAGAACATTTTTTTACTGTACAACATGATATGATATGATATACCTTTATACCTTTATTAGTCCCACAAGGGGAAATTTCATAAGGCTGCCGACCTATTGCACTCAATGGCGGCGCCATCTTACCCTCCGACCATACATACATTACACAAAACATCACATGGGGAAGACAGGTCAGAGAAGTATAACAATGGAAAATGCACCACATGAGGAAAGATAAAGAGAAAAAAATAACTCCCCCCAGACTGAGCTCCGACAGGGAGATCAGTATGAGAACAGAAAAAAACACCTCTGCACATAGCACATGAAAAAAAACTCTTAATACACCAAAGAAACACATGACAAGCAACAGGGGTGGGTAAAGGATGAGAGACAGCTGAATTTGACAGTACATCCGGGCCTGCGTGCGCTGGTCTCCTTGATCCCCGTCAGCATCGGAAGGGAATAAGCATCGAAGGCGTTTGGAAAGGGAGGGGGGATGAGAGTGTGCATATCAGTGTATACGTGTGCGTGTCCAGAGTTCAGCTGAGACAGTGTCCTTCGCCCTGCTAGGCTAAGTAAACAGTCTTCCAGCCAACCCAGGTGGCCTTGCATGGAATGGGAAGGAACAGACTAAACACAGTCGTTATCAGGGTGTTGTTCAGCTCCAGCCTTGCAGCTGGCGCCAAAGGGGTATCCGCATAAGTGATGGTGGTTTTTACTTTAGTGCGAACAACTCATATGAATTTCAAAGCAGTTCTACAGTCCAACACTGGTCTCTCAATCTCCCGTTGGAGAGCTGCGAGCTTCGCCGTACTTGCGTTCTGTGATTTGTCATTTCTTGTGCTCAAGGAGCCGATTTCTGAGAACTCACGGCAGTGTGCCTCCCCGAGATGTCATCCAATTTGCGCCCACAGATGTTATTCCGGACTATCCATCAATTTAGAGTAAACTTGTTTTGTTTTGGATAAATATTGAAATATCTTTTGAATTAGTTAAATGTCAGAATAAAGAGAGACAGAGCTGTCTATTTTTTATTACTTTCATCAAATTTAGGAGTACATATACACTAAGTTTATTGTTAATTAATAAGAAAACTCCAGATGATTCCATTCTGAGCTGAAGAAGCTTCTGATAGGTTAGTAGAGTCCATGTGAGTAAATTGGTGGCACACCTGTGGATGCATATAAGGCAAAACACAGAGCCTGTTTCTGTGACATGGGAAAATCAAGAGATGTCAAACAAAACACCAGGAAAAGAACTGTGGAGCTCCATAAGTGTGGCTCAATTTTGAATACAATTTGGTGCCATTTGCAATTAAGAAATACAGATAGTTTCTCTCTTTACTCTTAAAGTTAACAAATAAGTTTTTATATTTATCAATATAAAAAAAAACATTTAGTCTGATTTGATGTTACAATTAAAAAAGTGTTTGTGTTTTTATCTGAAGAGTTTGTAAATATCTGGCTTCAACTGTATATTTGATGATTGTCAGCACAAAGAGGGAGAGAGAGGAGAATGAGGACAGAACAGAGATGGAACAAGAGCAGGTGAGACCCACATGTTAGTCACATGGTTGTTTACCAAAAGTATCACCGTATCATAGGTCCTCATGTATCTTGTACCTAGTGTTTCTTTTTGGGTTTGTTCTTTTTCAAATTCTATATTTATTAAGTTCTGCAAGCTTGTTTGCACAACAAGGCTAAATAATTATATACATTTTTCTCAATCTAAATAGTGGACTTTGGTAGAATTAAAAAATAAGTGTAGTGCAGGTCTATGATGATTTTTAGTGCTACTATCATCTAGTTCTGATTCTAGTTCTGTCTTGGTTAAATCCTCAGTAGTCCTGATTTTGAACTGTTGTAGTCCTGTTTTAATTCCGGATCAGTTCTGGGTCTGGTTGAATTGGGGTTTAGTCCCTGTGTCTTGATGCAGCCCTGATTTTGTTCTGCCTTGCTGCTTATTAAAAAACTAGTTTAAGGTGTCCTGCATATGTGTTATATATTTTTCCCTATATGAAGTCATTCTTTTTTGAACAAAACTCAAAACAGAGCCAATGAATCTTTCAGTCATTTCTACCCCCCCCCCCCAATCCCACATGCATACTACCTTTTGGTGTTTCAAATGTCTGCCTCCGCCTCTGCACAAACGAAATGTTATAAAGACTAGACTGCAATCAGTTAGAAAAAAAAAGTCAATTTCCAAAGGCAAAGCTTTGAAAGAAAGCCTGGAAAACTTTCAAAGATAACAAGTAAGTCTGGCTCACTGAAAACCAGACCTAAAGAAAAGAGGGCCTGCACTGTAGTTGACTGCTGTAAGCTCACTTCACAGTCTTACACTGTGGTGGTAAAACTGGATCCTCTGTGGTACCACAAACCAGCTAAAAATGTGGTTGCACAAACATTTCTCCCAAACAAGTCTAACGGCTTCAGATGTGCCAATTCCTTGACATTGTGCTGCACCTTTGTTTAGTTTGTTTTCCTGCTAGGGCTTGGAAAAGTCCCCGCAAAAAGTCATCTTTGGACTTTTGTGTTGCAGTGTTTTCATGCATTAACAGTTTGCCCGTCCTGTGTTTATGAGGACATTAGAACAATAGAAAATAAACAGAAAATAATGTTTGAATTGACCTGCTAAGAACTGATATGAATTACTAATGTACAGACAACACTGGATTTTACAGATCTGCCTAATAAAGTAGGAAGTGGTACACTTGAACTTGTAAAGACAATTCTTTAGAGGAGACCCTGGAACACTGAAAAGATGGTGATTTAAGCTGCCCTGTGCTTTTCTCACAACATAACACTGCATCTCTCTTAGATGAGGAGCTCATTCAGGTCCACGTTTGTCATGTCGAACACTAACAATAGCTTTAAATGTTACAAATAAATATTATGCTTATTATTTATTATTTATTATTTTTTTGTATTAATCTGATTTTTCTACTATTTGGGATTATTTTAACCTTATTCAAAAATCCTACTAATAATTAATACAATAAAAATGGATGGACTAACTTATGAAGCCCGAATATGTCTCAAACTAACATCTGAGCTGCTCTATGACCGTGATTAAGATCATGCGCAGCTCTGCGGTCTACAGCAGTGGTGTTGCAGCCCCGAGCACTGCCCGTGGTGTCTGTTTTCATACACACGTAGCTTTCTAAAATATACTCGTATCTAACGACGATCATGGTTTTATTTCGAAAAGCTGTCCCGGAAGTCTTAGGGTTTGCGTTGCACTTTGCTCGCGGAAGGAAACGAGTCGAAAACGAAAGTTGGAAGTGGTATAGTTTAGCTTAATCAGCGCGGCAGGCCGGTCGGCTTGTTTTCGTGTTAAAGTAACTGTGTGCTGCAACATTTAGCCGCCTAAGCTCCGTGCCGTGCCAGTCTGCTCCAACCACAAACATGGACCCGGACACGGAGGTCGAAAGGTGGGTGTTGTCATTATCTTCCCAGCTTGTGTGCGACTTCAGGAGAGAAGCAGTGTTTCCGACGGGACCTCGTAGTTTACTCTCCTTGTGCGCTACAGACCACTCAGCTCTGACTCAAGTGTTAACACGCATTTATTACTATCAGGTATGCAGCGAGCCCCCCCGTCACGCCTCTTCCTGCGTGACCTTTTCCCTGTCACAGCAGAGACAAGTGAAAAGAAAGAGCCCAGCTGTGTGGACACAGGGGGCAAGAGTTCAAGAAAGCGAGTGAAATCCGCGTTTACAGCGAGCGAGGAAAGTAAACGTCACGTCACTGTGACTGGCTGATGTTTCACGTTTCTGCTGTTAACTTCAGGGAGGCAGTTGTGGGCCAACCGCCATCTTTGCTGAAAACTAGTCTATGAATTTCCAGTCAGACTTCTTTTTCCTGCATGTGTCACTGTGTCATGGATCCAGTCATGGATCCAGGAGAGCTGTGAGTGCTCCAGAAACATGTTCACTGCTCCCTTTGTTGCACCTGGATGCACTGGGCCGTCCTTTGCAAAGGAACACAACTGTATGCTGTGCAGCACCGAACTAACAAAGTAGTGCACATCATGTTTCATGTTTCAATGCCATAAGCTACACATACATTTAGAATTTGAAAAAGCTGTTAAAGCTACTCTGAACATCCCTCTGCTCTCATACTGTCTGCTGTTCTTTACCATCCTGTTGGCTTTAGTATTACAGCCTTTAGCACCATCAGGAATTAATTTGTTTAAGTTGGAGCCAGTTGGGATGTGATGGAGCGAGTTTAGCTTCGGTCACAGAAATCTGAAACACAGAGGAGGAAAACATAAAGTGGCTGACGAGGGAGCCAATAATGTAGTAACGAAACAATAACGAGTAAGTGCAGGCGCGTCTTTCAGAAAGCAACGTGGCAATTCAGAAAAAAATGTTTACCTTTACACCTCTCTGTCACAGCCAGACAACCAAAACTTAATATGAGTGAATATATGTGAGAAGAATGATGTTTAAGAAACAGTCAGGTGCACACTAAAACTTTCTTTTCCTTCACCCAGCATTTTCCAGAGAGAGGATGAGGAGGACGAGGAGAAGGAGAAGTGGAAAAGGCCACCGTCCAGCTACGGTTCAATGAAGAGCGAGAGTGACGACATGGAGGACAACGTGGAGGAGAAGCAGGAAGCTGCAGACGTGGTAGCAAAACTACCTGAACCGAGAGCTCCCACAGGGACAGGGTACTTGGTCCTGAGTGTTTTATCTGATTTGAAGTTTCAGTCTGTAGACTTCTGCTCTTTGCTGTGTGTTTTTGGGACAGTTAGCCTGCCACCCTTAGTTCCAGTTAATTGCCCGTATTAAAAATGAAGCCTGTCCACTGTCTGAGCTGCAAGAAAGTTTGCACAGTCAGCACGATGCACAAGACAGTGCAGCTAAACACAGCTGATCCTGCTGTTAGGATTAGGCTTCAACTTCACTGTCATGTTTAAATACAGGCTAACGAAGTACAGAGTTTTTAAAAAATGTCGTGGATTGGACCTGCGCTGTTTCTATGCAGGGGGCGCTGCCACAAGCCATTCTGGATTTGTTCTTCAATGCTCAGCAACACAGAAGTGACAATAATTCTTTTTCTGCTTTTGAAAGCAGGGCAGTCATTTTACAGCAGCTCATCTGGTACATTTGAATATCCTGTTAGAGTTACAGAGGATGGCAGGTGTGGATGATATGAGCTGCTGCAGCCTGTTACAGCTTGTTGTTCTTCATACTGACCAGGATACAGATCAAGGATCGCTCCGACTCTCCAGAAACCCTGTACACCATGACCACGCAGCAGACCAGAGCGCCCGGAGCTGTGGTCATTGATACCAGGTGGCACGCGCGCGCACACACACGCACGCACGTATGCACGCACACACACACACACACACTGTTTCAGTTTAACATGACGATGGACCCGGGCTGGTTTGTCTTCTGTTTTTCAAACACATTAAACTTAAAAAAAACAAATGTTGTTGACAAACGTTATTATTAGAAGAGCCAAAGAGTGATATTTATAGAAATCCACCACACTTTGTTCACCAGTGTTGGGTCAGGCAGGATGCGTGCTGTGTAACCGTGTTTGCAGCAGTCTCTGACTCTACCCTGTGCTTCTGGTTGTCTCCCAGCTCTGTTGATCTGGACTTTTATGAAGATGATGAGGAAGAAGATGAGTATTTAATAACTAATTCTCCAGAACCGCCTGAGCCCATTGAACCAGATGATCCAATGCCTGACGAGAACAGCCAGCCCGGCAGGCTGCACCCAGAACAGGATCTGCCTCATGTCTTTAGGGTTGGTACAAAGCCTGTCTGTCTTTACTGAAGCTATCGCTTGGTGTCCACGCTAAAGACGTTTTCATTGAATAACACAGTGTAATCACCATTTTCTGTCCAAAGTGTTTGGAACTTGTTGCTGTCAGGAGGCTTTTCCTTCAGACGTCTGTCTGCATTTTCAGTGTGATGAAGATCAGTGCCACAATGACAAACAGCAGCCGTCATGTTTCCTCAGGTTATAAAGACGTTTTACATCTTGGCTGTGATTGGTCACAGCTGCAGGTGTGTGTGACAGCTGTCCCATACACACTGGGGCTGACACAGAGTCAGAGAAAGCTACAGATGAAGCTTCTCTGGATTAGTCAGAGGTCTGCGGGGCCAGAAAACCCTGAAACACCCAATCAGTCCATTTGAGACTTTTCCACTTGTTCTGCTGTTACTTCATCTTTCTGCCCAAAACACGCCTGAGAGTGAAGTCCTGCAGAGCAGGCTCCTGCAGTGGGCGCACACATGAAACATTCAGGGTGGAACAAATCCCGATAGTCCATTTGGCAGTCGAGGGACAAATTTCAGAGCAACTTTGCCGTTTTGTTACAAGTTTTATTGATAAATCATGTCCATGGGTTTGAGTACGTGAGCATTCAGCAAGACAAG
Source organism: Diplotaxodon limnothrissa (assembly GCF_057381915.1). Lineage (NCBI taxonomy): Eukaryota > Metazoa > Chordata > Actinopteri > Cichliformes > Cichlidae > Diplotaxodon > Diplotaxodon limnothrissa. The sequence continues at coordinate 29,140,096 of NC_140615.1, read as the reverse complement.
ACATCGTCTTAAGTTGTGTTTTCATAAGGTGCTCTTTATTTGTAGAATATTCAGAGCACCCTGACCAAGCTGTCCTGGGAAGAAATGATGAAATTCAAGTCGTGGTTTTATCAGTGGGAGGCTGACCTGAAGCTGAACCAGATGTACGATGGAGACATACTGGACTTTGTAGACCGGCTGTTGGAGGTCCTCGGTAAGGAAGCACAGCTGTGGCACCTACAGTGATGTGAAAAGTCTTTGCCTTCTTCCTGAGTTCCTATTATTTGGTGTGTTTGTCACACTTAAATGTTTCAACTCATCAAACAAGTTGAAATGTCAAACAGACAACACAAGTAAACTAAAGCAGCAGTTTCTAAATGAAGGAGTTTATGGGGAAAAATCCAAACCTGCGTGTGGAAAGGTGTTTCCCGGAGCCTAATCACTGGCTGGGCCACGCTTAGGAGCAACAGCTGCCAACCAGTCTTTTACAGCTGTGGGGGGATTTTGGTGTAAAAGTTTATTTCACAGCTGAAACAGTCGTTGCTGTGATGGACACTTGTGTCACACATTCTTATTGCTTTTATTTTGGATGCAAACTGTGCTCTGCAGGACAAGATCGAGCTCTGACTCGCACAATAACAAATCTGGAACATATCAACAAGAAGCCAGAAGCAGAGGAGCTGTCAAACATGTGTAAGAGAGGTGAGCGGACAGTGCGTGGGCTTTCAGGAGGTTTCAGCACCATCAGCAGAGTATGTTCATGTCTCTGTTTCAAGAAGGGTCAAAGTGCTTTTATGCCTCACGGCAAATGACATCCAATATCTGCGGGAACAGCTCTGGGAAGCCTCAATGGGATTACTTCAGAATCGCTGTGGTCGCTGTGTCAGAGATGAGACTGTTTAAGTCAGAGTGACAATATAATTGTTTTTGGCCATGGCTCAACAATTCATATACTAGCAGGGTTACTCATGTGTAAAATGAAACGACATTTTATATTTTCATGCCATTACAAAGCATCTGCTGCTCCAATCATCACAAATAAGAAAGTTGCTGTAGCTCGATGTGCAACTCTGATGCTCCTGCTGTCTGCCGACACTCGAACATCTATTCTCTGACCTCTGTCTCAGGGGTGTCCAACCCCAGGCCTCGAGGGCCGGTGTCCTGCAGGTTTTAGATGCGTCCTTGATCCAACACAGCTGATTTAAAGGCTAAATGACGACCTCAACATGTCTTGAAGTTCTCCAGAGGCCTGGGAATGAACTAATCATGTGATTCAGGTGTGCTGACCCAGGGTCAGATCTAAAACCTGCAGGACGCCGGCCCTCGAGGCCTGGGGTGGGACACCCCTGCTCTGTCTGCAAGCTTCTTGACTTGTAAATAGATTGTGTGACGTCCTGGATTTAACCTCTTACTTCCCCTGTAGGCGATGTGTTGTTGAATGATGATGAATGATCTCATTTTAGCTCTCAGAATTTAGACAACACGTACCTGAAGGACTGAATGTTTCTTTCTTTCCTACATGTCATTTTCTCACTTTGCTCCATATCTTTTCCGACACAGCGTTGATGCGTTTCCGCTTGCAGCAGGCTTTATTCAGAGACCATCAAGTCATCCGGGAGGGAGTCATTCAAGCTGGGAAGCAGAACTTTCTAGACAAGGTCTTTGTGGAGCCGGAGATTTCCACCTCTGGTTGTGGAGGAATTTATCCCACCCATGATTTACGACCACCTGCGTCCCCTGTCCCGGTCCCCAGCCCTGACACCTTTGTTGGACTGAACAATTTGATCCGACTAAAGAAAGATGACGGCACTCCGGTGAGGACGCTGGTGACCACAGGGCTTCCAGGAGTTGGCATGAGTGTGTGTGTGGGAAAATTCTGCCTGGATTGGGCCGAACAACGGGCCAATAAGGTGAGATGTTTACAAATCACAGCTTCAGTAAAGCCACAGCAGGGTGTGTTCTGGGCTGGTCCTGAGTGGGGAGGTCTGAGTTCTCTGAGCCTTTATGCTTTACATTCTGCGTATCCTGACCCAATGAGCGCCTCAGGCCAGTCCTGACAAGAAAAAGCGTTCGGGTTGGACCCTGCTGTGGATAAACACGTGGTTATACCGTCACTCCAGCAGGAGCTCACTGTTTGAACTATTTTCCAGTCTCGTGCACTTGATACATGAAGAGCGTTAGCAGTTACTTTGAAAGAACACAGAAATCCCAGCAGCTTCACTCGGTCTGTTTCACTCTGATAACAGCTGTAAGGGGAATGAACTTTTTGTATATGTCATCCATCCATTCATCCTCCTGAATGCTGGGTTAGGGGCTGTAATTAGCTCGTTCCATAAATGAAAGCCAGTGTGAGTTCTAGATGTGTTTGATATTTGGAATTACACAATATTTTGTCTACATTTCCCTTTTTATCATCTTATATACTGTGTGAAGCCTGAGCACTGCAGTAGCACACAGCGTAGTTGGTTTGATTCGCCAGTATTTGGTTTTCCAGCTGCAGCAGAGACGAGCTGTGCTACTGTTCCTGTGTTTCGCTCATTACCAAAAGCTTTTCTGTTGTTCTTTCTATCCAGGATATCCAGTTTGTCATCAAACTTTCATTCAGATCTTTGTGGGTCCTGCGAAACAAACACCTCCCTCCTTCTCAGACGATGTCCATCATGGAAATCATTGAATATTTTTATTCTGACTGCAAAGACGTAAAGCCTTTCCTGGAGGAGGACGAATGTAAATTTCTCATCATAATGGACTCATTTGATCGTTACCAGAGTTCTTTGGACTGGGAGGTAAACCCATCCATTCACATACTTTGATGTCTGACTTATTAACATCATTGGCTCAAGTCACATAAAGGAAACAAACACACTTGGATATTTAAAGATTTGAGTGAAAACCCTTTTTATTCTGTGAGACTAACTTCCTGTTCTCAGACTAACTAAACAGAACAGCAGCAGCACCTCCTTCCAACCACACAACAAGCTGCACACTCATCAAACCATCTTTGATATGTAGTGTCAGTGTAACACATCTTCATCTCGTTCCCACAACGTCACCGGCATCATTCACAGCAGAGCTGTTCTGCTTCTAAAACAGCATCATGTTCCCCACAGAGGACGATGCTTGAGCAGTGGCATTGTGTGTGCTAGGAGCACATGGCGTTGTTTTTGCAATGATATCCTGACATGACACAGCTATATTAACCTACTGACCTGAGCTCTGTCACTGGGACCTGATGAATGTAAAAACTAAGAATTTTGTGATTTTTTTTTTTTTTTTTCTTTCTTACCTGATTTTTGTTTCTGAGAAAAATCAGATCCACACACGAGGACATTCGTTTTACATTTGGATAGAACAGTGGCAGCATAACGTCCCTGTAAGTGGATATCAGGCCCAACATTCAGTGTTGTGGTCTGGACAAACCAAAATTCAATGTGCAAGAAACCACACATTTCTAAAGGAAATGTGATGTCCACACATGTGGAGGTCAGGTCCTAGGAGGTTAAATGAAGATGGAGTAAAGTACTTGTGACGATCTTGTTTGTAACTGAGCAGGTTTAGCCAGCAGGAATAAACCTGGCTGCTAAGATAAGTGGCTGACTCAATCAGACGCATTTCTGTCTGTTTCCTTTTTCTGTCTCCAGAATGCTCCAGTCATACATGACAACGACACTCCGGCACATCCTGACGTCCTGGTAGTAAACATCATCAGAGGCACTGTGCTCCGCGGCGCCCGCCTCTGGATCCTGGGCAGACGGGGGGCTGTCTCACAGATACCTTCCAAGTTCATCGATGCGGTCACAGAAATCCAGGGCTTCAAGTATGGCGGCTGATTCTTTCTGACGTCTGTGTGCACGTGATTTAGTTTCAGTGCTGTGAGTTAATCCGTTTGCCCCCTTTGTCCGCAGCGATGACATGAAAGAGTCCTACCTGAAGAATCGCTGGCAGAGCGATACGGATCTGGGAGCAAAGATCTTGTCTCATTTTAAGCGCCTCCCCACACTTGTCATGGCCGCTCGCCACCCGTTTGTGTGCTGGATGGTGGCCACGGTGTTCGAGCGTTGCTACCGTTACCGGGGCTACGGGAAGGATCCTCCCAGACTGACGCCGTTCTACGTCAACATTTTGATGGTCCAGATGAATCGCAGGCTGCAGTTTTACTATGACAGGAGGGAAAATGAGCTGGTAACGTGTCTGTGTTTCATTTCCAAACAGCTTCCAGTCCTGCTGCAAACTACTGCTGCTCTAGTTTGCTAGCTTTAGGAGAGAAAGAGCGGCTTTGTCCACAGTGTGTATTACACGAGTTTCTGAAGTGATGTCACAGAGGATGCATCCATCTTTTATATACTGTCTTTGTTTTTAAACTGGCCAAGTTACAGCCTTAGTATGACTTTGATGGGTCATATACTGTCTATACTGTCGGTAACTGAGTGTTAATGTATGACTGTCGGGTGTACGCTGCAGTCCCAAAGCAGCAGAGTGGATGACATCGCAGCTGCTGTGAAAAGAAGAGCTGTTGAAACAGAAAAGTCCAGATGTGGCCCAGCTTTAAAGGAGCAATAAATCAAACACAGTCAAATCCCAGTTTATTTCCATTAAGACCGATGAACAGGCATTTGCCCTGGAACTGCAAAGCTTATGTTCGGTGTCAGAGCTTTGTTTTTATCTTCTTGTGTTCTTTGCACTCAGAAATGGTCCACTGATGATAAAAACCTGGTGGTACAGTTGGGAAGGATGGCCTTGAAAATGCTGGAGAAGGATACCAGCGTGTTCTATGAAGACGATCTGAAGGAGTACAGCCTGAATTTGAACGAGGTGGCCGTGTTTTGCGGCATGTGCACTGCGCTCCCCGCCCCAGCTGCCAATGGGAGGACAGTGTACTCCTTTATCCACTTCACCTTCCAGGTAAACATGTTCGTGCTTATTCTTTTCAAACAGACCTGACATAAGCTCTCTTCACAGGTTCCTGTTGCTCGGACATCAACCTTCCCATAAACTTTACTGTCTAAGGTTACGTTCACACTGCAGGCGAAAGCGCATCAAATCTGACTTTTCTGACCCTATGCGACCCATATCCCATCATGGTATGACAGTGTGAACGGCACAAATCCGATCTGGGTCACTTTCGTATGTGGTACTGAATCCAATACATATCTGATGTTTTAGAAAGCGACTGTTGTTTGAATGGTCATGTTGCATTAAATCCGTCTTTTACGTCACTGACACAAGACAGACGCCAATTATCAGCGCCGGAGAAGACAAACGAGAAAGCATGGCGGCCATTGTTAAAGCACAGGCCCTCTCTGTTTTCTCAGTGTCCTTCTTTCTCTAATTAATTCGTCAAAATTATGTCAGTTACGACTGTGCAGAAATTGATAGACTGCTGCAACAACACCTACTTGCTCTGTAGCCGCCATTTTTACTTCCATAAACGGAGCACGTTGTGTGTGACGTCTAAGGAACTTGGAAAGAAAAGCGTCTGGACTTCTTTGAGTTGCTTGAAGACGTTTCACCTCTCATCCGAGAAGCTTCTTCAGTTCTAAGGGTCAATGGTGGGGAGTCCCAGATTTAAAGACAGGCCTGTTGCGTCTGTCTTTCTTATCCTCCCTCGCTGGTGTGGGACTCTCTGGGACTCCCCACCATTGACCCTTAGAACTGAAGAAGCTTGTCGGATGAGAGGTGAAACGTCTTCAAGCAACTCAAAGAAGTCCAGACGCTTTTCTTTCCAAGCTCCTTAGACTACGATGACCTGGATGACTGAGAACCTTCACAGACATATTGTGTGTGACGTCTTCTTTTGCACATGCGGGCTGCTTTGAGGGCCGTGAACTGTTCACAGTAGAGCATGTTTGCTGTCACATTTTATTTGTAATGTGAACAACCAGACAGAAAAAAAAATCAGATTTGATCAAAAAAAATTGAGCATTAAGACCTGCAGTGTGAACGTAGCCTTTGACTCCATAAAGGTAGTGAAGCTAGCACAACTCAAGCTGCATTGCATCTTACACACTAACACGCCTTCTAGTATATCAAACATACACTTCACATGTAGGGATCTGTTGAAGCTGCAGACTTTCCCATCTCTCCCTCTGTTTCAGCTACCCTAGCATCCTTGTGTAGATTTTTTATTTTCTGTTTGTTTCTGTTTAATTTATATCATATTTGCAGGGAGTGGTTAGCAGAGCATTAGATCTGAACTTGGGGGTTAGCATCTTTCCCGAGGCATTTGGGATGCAGCCTGGAGCAGCCAGGGATCAACCCACCCACCACAGAAACAGTGTTTGGTTCAGCTTTCACAGCCCCGCTGTTTCACTGATTTTTTTTGTGCAATTTTGCATTTTTTATTTTTTACAGCGCATTGTGTTCTGCGTCCTGATTGGCTGCAGGCCACTGTTAATCAATCTCGTGCCGTGTCTCCTGTACAGTACAGAATGTGGTCAGCTTGTCAAATTTATATAAATCTTTGATCGCTAGCAGTGTGACTCTGAAGTGCTGCACTGTATGTTTGTAGGTTTGCTCCAACAAACACTGTCGACGAAACGTTTTGCGCCCTGAAAGGCAGCCGCGGGTGTGTTTGGTTTCATTCTATAATACTGGACTTATTTTCCTACCAAGGTTTGAACTGTAAGCGTTTAAACAAGAGAGAAAAGTGTGAAAATGTTCGTGTCTGTCTGAGTGTGTAAAGTGTGTAGTGAGGGGTTTTACAGCCTTCAAACATCTATAATAATTGTAAAAAAATAAAACTGGCTACTTCGTGGATTTCTCCTATCGCGGGTTACTCTTAGAACGTAACTCCCGCGATAAACGAGGAGCCACTGTAATCAACTGTTTCTTGTGACATACACAAAAATGTGAAAAACTTGTATGTTGTAGAGATCACGCTTTAAGAAGCTCTATCTTCCTTCTTGCAGGAGTTCATGGCTGCTTTGTATGTCTTCACAATGTTTCGCACAGAGGAGAAGAACGTCCTGGACTCTGGGATCTTGCACATGCCCAAGATCTTTGCATCCAAAGAACAAACCAAGTCCATCGCAGGCCTGATCCAGTGTGCGTTGGTGCGAACCTTTAACCACCCACTGGGTCACTTTGACATGTTCCTGCGCTTTCTGTGTGGCCTGCTTTCTCCAGACTGCCATGACAATCAGCTCTGCGGCTACCTCTTCCGCCAGAACGCCCCTAAGGTAGGAGGGCTGGATCAAGCACGGCGGCTGCTGGAGCAGACCATACAGAAGGCTCCACCTGAAAGGGTGGATAACGTGAGGGAGTGCCTTAGAGAGATGACACAGAGCGATGAGTGATTCAACTCTGCGTGGTTTCATGAAAACTTGACATAAATGTAATGAACATTAAAGTTTTTGTTGTTTGGAGTACAACATCAAAGATGATGATCCTTTTACCGTTGTACCAGACAAAATCACGTTTTTATGCATTCCAGCAGAGGAGACTTGCAGTACTGCTTTATATTTATAAAGTCTTACACAGAGCACTAATAAAAATGTATTCACACAATGTCTTTACTTCATTTAGTCGCCATTTTTCAGCATCTGTTGTCTTTATTTCCCTCCAGCTTAATGTAAGGGAGCCGATATTAATTTACAGACGAGTGAAATAGAAACTAAATGCGTGTCATGCACTGAACAAACTTCCACGAAAAGAATGAAAGATTGTTTCAGTTTTATTAATAGAGCACCAGTTCACAACAACAAAAAACACACAAGCTATGAGAGAGAAGACAAAAGTTTATGACATGAAATTGCTTAGAAGGGCTCAAGAAGATGTGGAGGATGAAGCTCCCGGTGGTCCCAGTGATAATCGGAGTCCTCCCAGTCTCTGAAGAGCGCAGTCCTAGGAACAGCCAAGGTGTTGCGCAGGACCCTCAAGGCCTCTGGTAGAGGACCCGGGCTGGAAGGATGGATCGGCGGGAGGGGGATATCTATTATGTTACACAGATTGCCGATAACAAAGGTCCTGTTGGACCCGCTCTGAGCGCTGATTACTCGTTTAAAAGCAAAGCACTGGTAACCGTGCTACAGAACAAGGCTAGGTCAGGTTAGCAGGATCAGCGGTGCTCTGCGGGTGTGCCAACCTAACGTCTCCAAATTCTGGAGAAGTTACGCCCACATGTGAGCTTTACTGCTGTGCCCGACTTTCCTTCGTCTCAGTTCACGCAGCACAGCCGTCGTCTTATTCCAAAGGTGAGTGACATTCAGCCCACTTTACCGTCAGCTTTGTTCATGCGCCGCTTTCATTTGTTTGTGGCAGCGTGATTTACTCTCTCGAGAGGGACGCAAAAAGCCGCCAGGTCAGTTCTCGGAACTATGTTTCTGCGGGGAAACTCATTTTAACGGGGCCCAAAGAAGTAAACGCTTTACAACATGTACGACTGTCTTAAACGTTGACTAATAAAGTTTGGTTTTGAAATGTAGCCTGTTGGTTTCCCTGCTGGAGCGCAGGGTGGCGCATGTCTGAATCTGTCTGTCTGCAGATGTCTCTGAGTGAGAAAAGCGACGAGGAGCTCGGCAGCTTGCTCTTTCAGTATGGCATCAAACACGGACCCATCGTGGGTAAGTACACACACAGGGATCGCAGTTTTGCGCCGTGAAGTGTTTTCCACACACGCAGATTATCCACGTGAGCGCTGTTCTGCATCTGAAACATGAGGAAAATGTTGCGGGAAACTTCCTTCACACTGGAAGTTTATAACGCGAGGCTACCGCTACGTCAGGTCTGGCTTGGTATATGTGGACAGTATGTGGAAACTGCTTACACTGCATCATAAAAATGGATCCACGTGACATTAAAATCATTCATTACAAAAGGTCATGTGAACCCAAAAACTGCTTTTAATTCATTCCAGCATTTATTTAAATAAGTGTCTGTCCTTTGTTCACATACTGAAGAAGTGTTTTTGTGTGAACACAGACTCCACTCGGCATCTGTATGAGAGGAAGCTTGAAAAGGCGATGAAGCAGGCTTCAGTGAAGACGTCCTCTGATAAGACCTACTACAGAGAGGAAGGTAGGAAGCAGCCTGAGGTAGAAGCCGTCAGTGTTTCAGTCAGAGTGAAGAATACTAAGGATCGGGCTCATTTAGCTCCAATCTTAAACACACAAACGGTGATTGGGTAAAGTCAGGAGACTGTGGTGTTTGGTGGTGAACTGTAACTCTCTTCCCTTCATAGTTGTGAATTTGAAGTTTAAATCCGTTAGTGTTATGGAAACAGCAGCAGTGATGATAACTGGTCTGTATGAAGAGGTCAGCCCCAGCAGCTCGCTCTCAGGCTCACTCTGCTCCTCCTGTTTCTGTCCTCTGATCAGATTTGGAGGTGTAACTTTGAGGTAATAGTTGATGATTTGTGTTTCGTGTTGTTTTTTTACAGAGGAGGAAGTTACCTACATCACATACCAGAGTGCAGTGAGTCCTGATTGTCTGCCTACCCCTTTGTTTTTGTGCCAACTCCTCTACTCTGGAAAAAGACAATAATCTTACAATTACTCCTGCTTTCATTTCGACAGGCTACACGTAAGCGCTCTGCCAACATGTGAGTACTGCTATAACCCACACAGAACATCACAAGGCACATTAAAGACACTCGTGCAACACGACATCCTGATTAACCTGTTAGCAGAAAAAGAGCAGCAACCTGTTCTGTCGAGACCTGCGAGGCTGAGGTGTTGAGGGTTTATTTAGATCATCACCTGCAAAGTACGTTTACCTTGATTATAATGTGACTCTTTAATGATCTCATGGAGGCCTGTCTTCATTGTCCCCACAAACAACACTAGTGACACTATTTCAGCAGCAAACGCACGGCTGAGGAGAGGTTAGAGCCACGGTGTCCAGCACCAGGCCTCGAGGGTCAGGGTCCTGCAGGTTTCAGATGTGTCCTTGATCCATCACTGCTGATTGAAATGGCTAAATGACCTCCTCAACATGTCTCGAGGTTCTCCAGAGGCCTGGTAATAAACTAATCAGGTGTGCTGACCCAGGGTGAGATCTAAAACCTGCAGGACACCGGCCCTCCAGGCCTGGAGTTGGACATCCCTGGGTTAGAGCATCTGGATGAGGCTCTAATTTAAGATCCTCTCGTCCTCTGAGACAATGATGGATCGATGAAGCCGCTCCGCTGACACGTGCATTTCAAACATGGTGCATGTGTGTGCATGCACAAATGTGGACATGAAACTATAGTGAAGCAGATTAAACAGAACATGAATCTCATAAAAATGATAGTGTGGGTTTGTGGCATTCATGGGTAAACAACATTCACCTTGACTGGCGAGATACTGGTGGTTCTCGATGCACCACTCTCTCTACTAACCATTTAGAAACACCAGTTGAAACCTGCCAACAACCACCAGACTGGTTTACAAACAACTAATACCCAGTTAGCAAACATCGTTCCATTCAGTGTTAACTGCAAAAAGAAGTTAAATGTTGTTTACTTAACTGACAGCACACCGCTCCGGTTGGATAGTCTTAAAGCTGATTATATTGCACCGCCCACATACAACACTGTGCTTTTATTTCCTCTATGAAATTCTCCCAAACTGCACTGGTGTTATCACACCTCATCTGTGTTATGGTCCACACTACCATGGAAGTAAAACTGAAAGGGCAGATTGTTGTTGTTTACCCAGATGTCAGTCAGAACTCTGCAGAGTCACATTTCTTAGTACAGTGTTGTGATTTACACTGTAAGATGATAGGTTGGATTTTCTAGTATTTACACTAACGTTATATTAATCTGTGCAACGTTTTCCTTTATCTCTTGTTGTGTGTACACCAACCAATCGTGTGCTTTGTAACTCACTACACACATGCTATTCAGCCAATCAAATCATTGACATGTGAAAATGGGAGAACTCCAGGAGGTGACGAGGGAAGCAGAGAGATGGTTTACATGTGAAACTCAAACTGCAGCATTTCATTATTTTAACTTGCTGATGCTGATGCAGCTGCCACGGTACTTACTGCCATTTGTTCCACGTGAGGGACTTTATCACGTTCTTGACCTTTGTTTGAGGATATTTTATTTAATTGGACTTGATAACATTTTAATACCCAGCCATCCTTAAACCAAAAAGTGCATGCAGCTAACTACCAGTGCAAATCTGTTATGTGTGTTAATAAAATCCACTGTTCTTGTCAGCTCAGTCATAATGGTGATGACACGTTGATGGTAAACCCTGGGGTAACTTTACCTAAAATGTATCATAAATGTAGTGCAGTGAAACAAACCCAGTGCTGGCTTGAACATTAAGTATTGAACTGTGTGTTTCCTGCACACAGGGTGAAGCGAAGCACTGAGCAACATGGAGTGGAGGGACCAGACGCTGACACAGAGTGAATCCTGCAGTATGAAGCAGTCACATGTTTGAGCTCGTGAGTTTATAGCCGGATCTAACCCACCTCTTCTCCTTTGTGTCTCAGGGCTGCCGTGCAGGTCACCTACAGCTCCACCAATCACACCTCTGTACGATCAGGGGAGCCCACTGGAGACAAGTCCACAGGAAGCCTGTGGAAGATGATTCTGGTGCTGCTGCCTTTAGCTGTGTTATCGGCTGTGTGCTACTACGCCTACGCCTACATCGTGTGATGAACAGTGGAAGTTGTTCATTCGGGAATCATCTTCCTTTGGATGGAAGGATTGTTCCATCGATGTCACATCGAGACTCTATTTTTGAGCTTCACCACTTTTTACTTGGACTCTGCTACAGTAGCTTCAGATTCTGCTGTCCAACTTTAAAGCCAAAGCTTCTAGTGACCAGCCAGTATTGATTTTGTACACCTGTAATACTGTTGAAAATAATACTTATTTATCTGTTACTGGCCTTTGGTGCAGCTCCCCAGTTCATCTTCTGTCTGAAACATCTGTTTTAGCTCCTCTAACATTAAAGCCATCCATTTGTCCTTTTTCTTATCTAATTCAGGGTCAAATGTAATTGTTTTATTACAGTTTTAAGCAGTGTCCTTTTTTATTATTTTCTATTTACCCGAGTTTTGAGATGTACTTAATCATGTAGCATCAGAGAAAGAAAACCGAAGAAGATTCAAAACACCGGACTCACACTGACTCGTTGTGTCCACAGTGAAAGTACACGAGTTGATTACAGCGCTGTGTAACAAGTTTACACCTGCCTCTGTCCAGCTTATCCAAACCTGCTCCATAGGATTTAAAATGTTACTTTGTCCTATAATGACTCAAGAATGAAATGCTGTCTTCCTGCTGTTCTGTAAAGTATCACTCCTAAACAGTGTGCGTCAGTGTAACAGTGTGTAATAACAATAATACAGTTTCTTAAGTCACTGTAAAGCAGAAAGAATTACACTCTTAATAAAATGTCACTGACAAGAAATGTAACGAGGCAAATTATTAAAGGTATTTTTTGTAAAAATAAAAAAAAAGAAAATGTAATGAAGACATTTTACGAGAAACCGTATGTCCGCATATCTGACATCATTTTTGTTGCCATGTTGAAAGACCTTAGTGATCTAATGTTTCCATGTTCTTCTGGCTAGAAACAGCAGCAGGCTAAGAATGACAGTAACGTGGATTCTGTGTTATGGTCAATGAGCTGGACTGTTACTGGAATGTCTCAGCAGATGGGATGCTGCGCTAACACACTGACCACGATGTGGTTTAAAGTACTGTGTACCAGCACACCCTGCTTGGGCCCTTCTGGATCTGAAAAATGAAGCCAAATTAAGAAATGCCAAAAAACTGCAGGACCTCTAAGTGCTGCTTAGAGGTCTGCAAACATGCAAACACGTTTTAACGTCCAGCTGTATAGCATAAAAAGCATGTTTGCAAACCATTTTGGCCTGTGTTAATAGTTTTGATCTTTATTTAAAAAGAGAGAGTAGGGTCATTTCTTTTAATCTTTCCTCCACCTGATTAATTGAATTAGGGTACGGCTGCTGTGATAGGTGTCCCAGCCTTCTCACTGTGTGCACACTGCTGGGGCCTGGTGGACTATTTTTACTGAACTGTACCCATAAAACTATGGTCTGCTGTATGGTACAGACCACTGGGGAGTAAAAAGCTCACCAACACTCATGGTATTAGTCCAGGGGTCTCCTACTCCAGTCCTCGAGGGCCGGTGTCCTGCAGGTTTTAGATCTCACCCTTGGTCACCACACCTGAATCCAATGATTGTTTCATTCCCAGGCCTCCGGAGAACTTCAGGACAAGTTGAGGAGGTCATTTAGCCTTTAAATCAGCTGTGTTGGATCAAGGACACATCTAAAACCTGCAGGACACCGGTCCTCGAGGCCTGGAGTTCCCCACCACAGCGTTCTGCTCTACAAGCCACCTCAGCCTTTTGTCTACTGCCTCTGAAAGATGGCGCCATTGAGCCAGTAAACTTCTACAGATACATGAATAATAAATACATTGCATCATTTCAGTGCATTAATGAGCCGCTCACGTTCAAACAAATCACAGAGCAGCGTTTAATGCTATGTGAGCACAACTATGACTTTATTTAGTTAATATTGTATTTAATGTTTACCTCCAATGAAGAATACACATGACGAGCAAGTTGTTTTCTATATCAGAACACCCGCCATTATCCAAACCGACCTCGGGTTCTTCTTCGTGGGTTTTATTGGCGGTTGTCAAACAGCGACCGTGTGCATTACCGCCATCCTTCGGCGTGACGTGAGGACCAGGGGAAAGCCCTCAGGAATGTCGGCTGATGTTTACACGGGGTGCTGTTCCTGACAGTCCTCAAGGGATTTATGTCTCTTACCAAAGTCAAACTAGACATCTTTTCTTTGATATTTTATCCTATAAATCAATACGCTGTTAATCCAGCTGCCCTCGGAGAAAGAAAACAAAAATCAAAGGCTATCAGATAAATTAGTCTGTCTGAGAAAATGCAATATAGCCTGATATCGTTCATTTCTTCAGTTCTTTTACAGTATATCAATAAGATCCACTTTAACTTTCACTTTACTGGGGCTTTTCATCAGTCACTTTTTCCCAACTTCATATTTCTGACAGCGTCATCAAACATGTTCTGTGGTTTCATCTTCTCCACAACTGCATTTCCCCTCACGGTGGGTTCTTATCATAAATAATGTGCCAAAACGTTATTACCTGCCTGTTTTCACAGTGGGTAGTTGTTGGTAGGACTGCGTGAGCAGGGCAACAGAAGCTTTGACCTTTGGGGTCCCTGTATGGGCCTACAAAATTATTCTGGATGGGTTTTCTAAAACCTGCCGTGGTCCGGTTCCTTAATAACATTTCTTTTAGTCAAGTCATATCATGAAAGCAACAATAGCCTGAAATGTCCAAATGAATGCGATGCAAGAAAAAAGTGCAGTGTCTAAAACTAAACAGCGTGAATTTATAGAGTATGTAAATAAACTGTGATCATCACCATAGCCAAAGAAAGCTCGTTTATGACCAGCATCATGTAAATAAGCGCTCTGTAGAACCATCGCTCCATCCTCCAATCCAGCAGGAGGCGTCAGCGTGCCCGCAGGGTGAACGTCAGCCGCAAACGAAGCCGAAGAAAACGTTAGCGTCATTTCCTGGATACTGTGCGAGAAGCGACGGTAAAACTCGAAGCTCTGAACGCGGTCCTGTGTCATATAAATCTGCGAGTGGTCTCTGCGTGAGGCGAGCGGCTTTTTCCCGGTGAGTGAGAGATTGAGCGTGAGGTCCGGAGCGCGCACAATGAAGAAAAAGGGCTCTGAGAAAAAACGCCATGTGGTAGCCTGGCTTAACAAAGCGGAGTGGGATCAGGTTCGGGACTACCTTTACTCGATGGACTCCTCTCTGCAGAGGTTTGCGTTAGAGAGGATATCGGCTTGGAAGGCCAGGTGCGCTAATAGTTTTCCTGTGGCCGTGGACTGCACAGCGGACCTCGTGCGCTGCCAGGTGCGGGACCGGTCCGGACAGCTTACCGGAGAGGACTTGACCCTGATGTACGGGACGGCCCTGGTAAGATTTGTTAATCTTATCACGGAGCGCCAGCAGGGAAGAACAGCCCGGCCGCTGAGGCGACTGGCTGGAAACTTGAACATCCCCGAGTGGGTGGTGAATCTGAGGCACGAAATCACGCATCGGACGCTTCCTTCTTTGAAATGGTGCCGAAAGGGGTGTAAGGTGGTCCTGGAGTGGCTCCAGCAGGAGTTTTGGTCCAGACAGCTGGGAGGAGCCCCCGATGAGCGCTGGGACTTGCAGTCGGATGGCGAGGATGAGGAAGCGGACGTCAAGCGCCAGGAAGATGAGCTCGTTGCCAGGCAGAAAGAAGTGGATGCCTACAGAAACGCTCGGGAGCTGCTGATCTCTTATGAGAAGGACCAGTACCAAGCTTTTGATGCTGGGTCTCCTGAAGACAAGAAGAGCTTGTGGCAGGCCCCCTTAGCAGACATGAGTTGGTTGCTGGGTGAGATCAAGCAGTTTGCACTGGAGTCCAGTGAGCTGTTGATTGATGTGCTGCTGGAAGACGGTTTTCTTGTTCCTACCATGGAGCAGCTGGAAACATTAGGCTGTGCAACCTCTGACAGTGCCAGTCCCACTGAGCCCAGAGTCCCACAAACCTTCCTGCGCTTTTGGCTGCCCCTGCTAAAGATGCTTAACTCTCCGTCTTTCATTCACCTCTTCCTGGAGAAGCTCTTTGTGGAACTGAAGCTGCTCAGCAAAGAGCCCAACAGTCACAGGTGTTTCTATATTTCTGCATGGATTTCAGAAGTCCTCCTCTGCAACAACAACAAATTTGAATATCATTTTGAGACAAAGTTGCAGAAGAAAGCCAGAACGAAGGACAGGATTTTCATCAACCGCATCCAGCTGAGGTGGCAGCAGCTTCTCTCTGCATGTCTGGATGCCCCCTGCATCAGCACACCTCACCTGATCCAGCTAGTCCTGGATGACATGGAGCATCCCCCCCCTCAGGAAACCAGAGAGAAGCTGTTCCAGCTCTGCTCCATCTACACACAGACAGAGCGCTCAGAGGCCAGCACACCTCTGCAGCAGAAGCAGCAGCAGCAGCAGCCCATATATACTGTGAGGATGCTGCTGGACCAGATGCAACACTCCCGGCAGGACGCCCGTCCCTTGCATTCCTCACCAATGGACTCGGAGAGAAGTGAGGAGCGCAAATGGGCAGACGTGCAGGCTGAAAGAGCACTTGCCCTCAGAGGTTCGCCGTGGCAGGTGTGCACTGATAATGTCACATGGAAGAACTACGCCCTTGGTAAAGTTCCTGGACAGTCGGACGACCCGTCGTGCCTCATGGTGGACAATTATTCGATAATGACTGTGTTTGACCAGCCAGTGGAGCTGGAGAGCAGCGCGACACGTAGCAGCATCCCCGGGGCCTCGGCTCCAGCCCGGCCAGCTGAGGGCCTCCTCTGGAGCAACAGCGAGCTCAACAAACTGAAATGTGGACTGAAGCTTTTTTAAGTCTCATTCCAGCCTCCGCTGACTCTTGTTGTGCTAGAAGCAGTTTTGAAGCAAAAATACAATGTTCAGAAGACAAAATGTTGTGGGAGCTTTAACCATGAGCACAGTGCAGGTTCAGCAGTTGTGATTGTTTCTGTCCAGTTGAGCTCGTTAACTAAACATGTTGGCAGAAGCAGAAATAAAACTTTCAGAAGACAAAATGTTCTGATTTAACAAAACGAGGTGTTTGATTACTCTGTGTCTTCAAATAAACCATGCTCTTTGCAAGTGTGTGACATTTAATAGACCAAACAATACATCCGAATCCTGAAAACTGATCATCTGATGAACTGACACTGAAAATATGTCGTAGTTGTGGTCATTTGGGCCAGGTGGAAGCCTTTATGTTCTTTGTGTATATTATTAGTAGGTGGCAGAGAAAAACGTTTAACACATTCTCTGCATGCTGGAAAGTGAAATAAAGAGTTTATTAATCCCTGCGGAAATTCTGTGGTTACAGTCGCTCTGAGTCAATAAGAGCAGTAACACTGAACAAAATTAAATAACACAATACATTACACAGTTACAAAATATAAGGTGTAGCTGTAATATATATAAATAGCTCCATTATAAATGTCCAAAATATTGCAGAGGAGAAATATATATCATTGGCATTTTAGGCTAAACTGTAACAAATTGTTATTTTCACCGTAGAACAAAAGTGTGTGTCGTGCATTAGATGGAGGAGCTGTGCAGGGAGGTATCCACAGCCAGGAATGATTTCCTGTGTCATTCACTGGTGCATTCTGGGTAATCTCAGTCTCACAGACCGTCCCACTCCACAGCCTCTCACTTCCGGCCTTCATAGTATTCATACAGGTACTGTATAGTTTGGTCAGTTCAAATCAGATTTAGCGCTGACTGTGCTGTGAGCACAGTGCAGGTTGAGCTTCTGATATGAAGAGTCTGTTGATTTTGTTTCCATACAGCTGATCAGAGTTAGTTTAACCCAAGGTCGTTCACTAAAACAACATGTCAACCCCCAACGTGTTAAAAAAAAATAATGCTTTTTTGCCATTAAATTCTATTGCATGCCATTGATCACGCAGATTTAATGGACATTAACTGGAATCAGAGAAACCTTATTCGTCGTAGAGCAGCAAATATACAACAAACTCATAAACAATTAGTGTAGAAGCAGAGACATTGTTAGATAAATATTAAGCTGACTTGATGAATACAGAGATGTAGGTATGAATATAAATAAGGACAAGCAAATATATGTTGTGGTGTATAAAAGTGACGGTGCACTGAGGTGAATGAAGTCTTTACCTGTGCCCTTGTTCTTCTCTTTTGTGGAACTGCCCCAAATGATTTGTGTTATGGCTCTTCACAACAATTGTACTTTCCTTTAAACATGATTTTAGAATAGAATTAGATTCTAAAAAATAATTCTAGGAAATCTTTAAGCTGAAGCGTGTCGTTCTTCTGCTACTTCTTATCTCTGGGAATGTTAAACCACATCATATCCATCTTGGTCGCTTATGTTCCATGATGGATATGCTCCGTGAATGGGCACATTGGACTGGTTAAACAAATGTATTACAAGTAGGCTTATAAGTATTGATGGCTATAATGTATATAGGACAGCTCAACCCAAAAAAGGTGGAGGTACTGCAATATTTGTCAAAAGCAAGTTCCATGTAAACGTCCTGTTCTGAGTCAGTGAGTCAGCAATCTGACCTTTTGGCCCTCGAGGCCTCCAAACGTTTGCACATCATAGTTGATTTTGCTATAGAACACCCTCAGGTGTTAGTGATGCCGTGCACTCTTCAACGAAGCTTTTATCTGATTTGAAAGTTAACAAAATACTTCTTATGTGAGACTTGAATTGTAACTGGCTACATCCAGTCTGAAATGAATTCAAAGCTGCTGTAACTCGTTGATATTGGCCTAGGTTCAAATGTCTAGTAATATTACAAATGTTCCACATAAATACACGGCTGCATCAGTGTTTGCAAATGACAATAGAATAGAATAGAGTAGAATAGCCTTTTACTGTCCTTGTACATGCAAAATTCCATGATAGGTGCTGCACGCTGACTGTGCAGCAGTAAAATATAAACAGTAAGACAGCAGGAATGAATATGGAGTAAAATATGTCACATTTATGCGTCGTGACATCCAGTTTTGTGGGACTGCGTGCACTGAAGTGACCAAAGTATTGCGAGCGTCCTGCATCACCGTGTTTTCTCGTGTTCCTGCGCTGTAATTTACCTTCAATTCAATTTTATTTATACAGCGCCAAATCACAAAAGCAGTCGCCTCAAGGTGCTTTATATTGTACAGTAGACCCTACAATAATAGATACAGAAAAAAACCAACAATCACATGACCCCCTATGAGCAAGCACTTTGGCGACAGTGGGAAGGAAAAACTCCCTTTTAACAGGAAGAAACCTCCGGCAGAACCAGGCTCAGGGAAGGGCGGGGCCATCTGCTGCGACCGGTTGGGGTGAGAGAAGGAAGACAGGATAAAGACATGCTGTGGAAGAGAGACAGAGGTTAATAACAAGCATGATTCAGTGCAGAGAGGTCTATTAACACATAGTGAGTGAGAAAGGTGACTGGAAAGAAAAAACTCAATGCATCATGGGAATCCCCGGCAGCCTACGTCTATTGCAGCATAACTAAGGGAGGATTCAGGGTCACCTGGTCCAGCCCTATCTATATGCTTTGGCAAAAAGGAAAGTTTTAAGCCTAATCTTAAAAGTAGAGATAGTGTCTGTCTCCTGAATCCAAACTGGAAGCTGGTTCCACAGAAGAGGGGCCTGAAAACTGAAGGCTCTGCCTCCCATTCTACTTTTAAATACTCTAGGAACAACAAGTAGGCCTGCAGTGCGAGAGCGAAGTGCTCTAATAGGGTGATATGGTACTACAAGATCATTAAGATAAGATGGGGCCTGATTATTTAAGACCTTGTATGTGAGGAGCAGGAGTTTGAATTCTGGATTTAACAGGGAGCCAATGAAGGGAAGCCAAAACAGGAGAAATCTGTTCTCTCTTTCTAGTCCCTGTCAGGACTGTTGCTGCAGCATTTTGGATTAACTGAAGGCTTTTCAGCGAGTTTTTAGGACATCCTGATAATAATGAATTACAGTAGTTCAGCCTGGAACTAATAAATGCATGAACTAGTTTTCAGCGTCACTTCTTCCTTTCATTAAAATCACAATCAATCTGAGATTCACATCCTCTTGTCATTTTTTCACTACGCAGAAGAGAGACCCCCCAAACTTATCCTGCTCTTTAAAAAGTCACGAAGAAACTTCAATCAGTTCTTTAGCAGCAATCATCATTTACTTTGTCCCACACTGCAGCCTCTCCGTCACAGCTGACCAGGTGCAAAGTCAGCTGAGGAAGAGGAAAACCAGGAAGGCCACGGGTCCGGATGGAATCAGCTCCAGACTATTGAGGGACTGTGCAGATCAACTCTGTGAGGTTACCACATCCATCTTTAACCTCAGTCTGAGCCTGGAGAGGGGCTGTCACACTCTATAATGCAGCTCAACATTCTTTGATCATCTTACTCACCAGCTTGTTTGTTTACTGCACATTTAATATATAGCTCTGTGCATTGTTACCTGTATATACGAACTTCAGTTGCTTATGTATATAGGAACAGTTTGTGTCTTCCTTTTATATTTTATATTGCCCCTGCTATAAGAACTGTAACACCCACATTTCTCATCCGTGGGATAATAAAGGTTTATTCTATTCTTTTCTATTCTAAAAATACTTTGAAAGTATTTTTCACTCAAACTGGAATAACACAGAGAGAAGCACAGCTGTTCTTTAAGCCATTTTCATTCAGACAAAGTCAATGATGTCACTTGCCAATGAAGACGAGCAGCAGCCCCACTATGACCTGTAACGCGGAGGACAGGGTCAGCAGCATGATGAGGGGGACATAGAAACGATACTGCGGACCCACATAAAGGATGGTCTTCAGCTGAGACGAGTTGGCCATGAGCAAGGCCACGTCCAACATGCTCTGAGCCGCACGCTTCTTAGTGGCGTAGTGATTCATGTCAATCGGTCGGAGTGCTTTTCTAGGCTGGGCCTGTGAGAGGACAGGTTAGGTACGAGAGCAGGAACACAAATGCAAAGTCAAATAACTTTTCACAATGTTTCTCTCTTTAACAGTGTGACGTCTCTGCACACGTGTCCACGCTTTTTTCCACACACGTTTAGTTACCTGTCCCTGGGGTGTGGCATTAAGGACAAAGGTAGGAGTGGCAGAATAACATATGTTGACTCACCTGAGCTAACATGGGCTAACATGCAAAGAGGTGTGGTTTTCTACATACCTGCCAACTTATCACATGAAAACATGTATGTGCGGAGAACAATTGAACTGGTCCTGTGTCTGAGCTGATAAATCCAGGTGACCGCCGCCATGTATCTCAGAAATACTGTGAGAAAGTTTCAACCAGCTGAGACATTTACTTAAGTCCAGCTGTGTAGCACAAGGGTGTGAGACGTCACACCGGGGTGCAGCCCTGTCTCAGCCCCAAAGCTATCGTTCAGCTCTCTGTACAGCTGATCAGTGGAACAGACACTGGAGAGGGGTCGTTCCTATTTTCTCTCCCTGTTATCATGGACTTTAATAGCATAATGATGAAGTGACACTGAACTGAATCATTAATCTTTTTGTTTTTTGTGACTTTGTCATTCTGATTGTTCTTCGAGGTTGATGTGATGTCAGGGATTAGTGCTGCATGCTCAAACATCCAAGTAAATCCCAAAAGGTTGGTTGTGTTCACCTGGACGTTCTCAGTTTTCATCACTGTACAGGTTATCTTTGTTATAGCATAGCCTGCACATGCCTGACGTGGATCTGAGCATTAAGAGAACACATAGTTACTTTCAGCTACTTTAAAGCAGGTTCAGAATGCCCATCGCTAGCTTCACCACATAAATTAATCAGGAATAACAAAAGCCAAAGACATTAAGACGACACACAGCCCCAGCCTTTGTTAAATTTATTGGTAGGATTAAAAGAGACTTCTTAAGATCACATCAAATACCTTAATTTTATTATTGAATCACAGTTCAACATGATCCTTATTTATCTCATGCTGGGCCTTTGTGTTCATCGAAGGTCAAAAATGAGCTGTTTTAGCCTTTTTGATCCACCTTTCTTTTGGCTCCTCAGAAACAGAAATGTAGAACATCATGTGGGTGAGACTAAAGTCCTGCTAGAAAGAAGCTACACCTGGTTCTATGAAAAAGCCCCATGTCTAAATGACCGGTGGGGAGAGAGCCACAGCTTTACTTTTGCTTCAGAAGTTTGGTCAGTTTGCCCCAAGACAGGATAAAAAATTTGTTTTTCCCCACACAAGCTATAATTCCATATACAATTCTGCCGTTACCTTCAGTAACAGCTTCATGATGTGCCGACTCAAACTGGACAAACTTTAGGCATTTCAGCTACGAGCACCGTGGCCCCCGAGGGCAGAGAGGACAAGACAGGCTTGATGCTTACCTCTATGTCGCCCAGTTTATTTAGAGCCATGTCCTCTGCATTAAGCGTGTGCTCTGCCATTCTTCTTCCTGCTGCTGGAGTCTGTGCTGTACTGGCTGCAGAAAGACTCGAGGCTGGAGACAGGATCAAGTCTGGCTGCTCCTCCTGTAGGATTGTTAAGCAACTCCCACTGCATGCCTCTCTGTCACTTTCCAACACTCGTGTCATTCATAATACAAGAACTTTGAGCCCTTTAACTGAAGTATCTCATCTTTCTCAAATGTCTTGTCTTTTAATATCACTGTACACAAATCAACACGAATCAGTGTGCCGGCCTGCCTGCAGCAATGAGAAGAATTATACGTCCTTTACTGAGGTGCTCTGTTGGGTTCACAAGGGATTTTTTTATCCTTTTGTTCCCATTATGATGGATTCAGACCAGTTTAAAGTTTAAAACCTAAAAACTGTCTATTTCTGTGATTAGAAAAGTTTCAACATTTCACCAAAAGTGAAGAGTTCAGCTGTTTTTAGGTCTCTTTAACCATAATAACATTTCTCTGCTCCTGATTTTAGATTTTTATTTATTAGACTGTGTTCCAATCTCATACTGGGTGTACGAGCTGGACAGACTGGTTTAGCTCCCCTCTGCTTTTGTTTCAGCCAGTGTCTTTGGAAAGGCTCCCCTTGTAAACAGGGTGGATGAGATAGCTGCTCCCTGTCACATGAAGCAGGCTGAGTAGAACTGTGTGAAATAGAGTGGCTGTTGGTCTGAAGGCTGAATATTTGAATCACACCACTGTACATGAGCTTGAAGCCATATATATACATGAGATATAAAACAAGGATAAGTTGAGCTTACGTTTATGTAATAAACCTTTGAACTAGAGCTGGGCGATAGAACGATAACGATATGTATCGTGATATAACTTTTTCTCGATAGAAAAGTTAAACTATCGCGATAGACCTCGCCGCTCTTGTCCTCTTAAAAAAAAAAGAAAAAAAAAAGAAAAAAAAGAACAGCCAATCCAAATTAAGTAGCCCAGAGCCGAACCAATCACAGCCGCAGCGTCACGTCACGTGACTTGTTACGTACAGCACAAGTGCCAAGCCGCACATGTGTATTTGTTTGGGAAGCAGCCAGCCACCATACGGTCCGGGTAATGGAGGAAATGAGTGTGCCGACTAGAAAAAAAATCAACCGAGCGTGACCGAAGGTTACCGAAGAGAAAACAGATGATAGTTCCAATGCCGGAGAGATTGTCGAACGGAAGAGCCAAAGAAGTTCCGTAGTGTGAAGGTATTTCGGCTATTTCAAGTCTGACAAAAAACAGAGTAGCGTGCACTGTAAATTGTGCCGAAAGCAAGTCTGGAAATGCAATAAACTGGTGCATGCTCAGGCTACGTCCACACGTACCGGTATTTTTGAAAACGCAGATTTTTCTATGCGTTTGCACCTTTCGTCCACACGTAAACGGCGTTTTTGGTCACTGAAAACGAAGATTTTTAAAAACTCCGGCCAGGGTGGATATTTTTGAAAACTCCGTTTTTGCATTTACGTGTGGACTAGAAAAACGGAGAAAACGCAGCGTCAAAGGTGTGCGCATTTTTTGACGTCACACTGTGCGCCACGTTATTGTTTCGGTGAAATGAATTTCTACAATACTGTTAATTCTACTCTCTGCAGTGTTTAAATGCTTACATATACACACAGTTACTGTCCCTCCACACATACGACTCGGTTCTGCTTCTATGCCCCAGCTTTGTTTACTTTTTCCCACCGAGGCTTCTAGACTTCTGATTGGCCAACATTTCTGCACGGTTAGGAATCTAGCGCCACCTGCTGCTTTGGCATGTTCATAGCAGCGTTTTCCTTCATTTCCCCCTTTATGTGTGGACGGGATTATTTTTTAAAACGAAAACGGAAAATCTCCGTTTTCAAAAATACCCGTGTACGTGTGGACGTAGCTTCAGTCTCTGACTGGAAGCGCTAATTCGTCATTCGGCTTTTGTCAGACTAAAGTAACTGTTAAAACTGTTTGAAAAGCTAAGCTATACAACAAGGAGAGTTTGAGAATTTCCTTTTAGTTCTCAGTTTATTTGATATTGACAAAAGTTAGTCAATTTTGTCTGTTCTTCTGTAAAACAAACTAAGATTTATTTTTAGAATTAATATTTTGTTTCTAAGTGGAATTGACAATTTAGTCTGTTTTGTTTGTTCTATTTTGAAACTTAAATGCTTTAGCGGCTGCCTTTTGTGTAGTTTGCAATATTTGCCTTTATTTATCTGAAAAAGTCTCATGTTCCTTAAGTACATCTACCCTGTTGAACTTATTATGGGAAATAAACATTTAAATAAAAACAAGCTGCTGATTATTTCCCATTTTACTTGTGAGCAACGGCACATTTAAATCTTACAAATATAGTTATTTGGCTTATATCGTGATAGATATCGTTATCGCCTGAAATGAAAAAAAATATCGTGATATGAAAAAATCTTATATCGCCCAGCTCTACTTTGAACTACTGTTAATAATTGTGGCGTGATAAACAATGTTTTCATTTCTGTTTTTTTAACATGTAGTCGAGTGTTTAACAAAATATAGAACAATAAATGTGAATTTCACAGTACTCAGTTACAGATTAGGAGAGTAGATTTCTAATTGAATAGCAGTATATATGACCCAGATACTGATGACCCCTCATTCTTCCATGTTTGTTACTCTCTGAGCACCTAGACTGTGCCCTTATTCTCTGGGGCGACTTCAGCTTTGGACTAATGAAGACGTGAACAAGCTCAACACAGCAGGAACTCGACTGTCCACAAGTTATACTGTATTTATACTGTACTTTGTTACCCTGTATTTATACATGTGTAATGACGAAGTTGAATCCTAATAATCAGACAGTACATGAGTGATTTTGGTCTTTGCGACGCATGGCGCTTCCTTCACGCCAACTGTAGGGAACATACTCTCTTCCCACTCTGGTCTGGAGTACTTCCCAGCACGGCTGCAGTGAGATGTGATGTGACCACTGAGTGTAAAATGGTCAGTTTCAGTAATCATCATGAAACAAAGAAGCATAGCAACATGTTTAATGTCATCACTGATTTCTCCAAAAAAACGATGTAAAAACTCTCGACTCACCAACAGTGACACTTTCTGTTTCACACAACAACATGTCAGTCATGCTCAGATTAAACAGGGTGTCTGACTGCAGTGACCACACACACGTCTGTCCCTTACACGTCTGTCCCTTACACCTCTGTGAAACACGTCCAAGCTGTGTTGTCTCCGTCTTAACACCACCAGAGCCTCCTCAGTGAATCTGATGAGTGCATCCCTCTGAATGACGTTATGAACTAAGCTGAGACAGAAAGCCTCCAATTCGCCCGATAACCTTCTCCAGTTGATCAGCTAGTGGAGAAAAAAAGAGGAAACAAATAATAAACAATATGTAAGAAACTCTAAATATGAGTGTTAAACTGACTTACGTAACGTGTGCTTCTCTCCTCGGCTCCAGTAGTGAGGCTGCGTTTGAAGCTGCTTCACCTCCTCGCTCACCGACTCAGAAGCTTCTGACACTTCCTTCAGCATTTCCAGCTCCTGACAGACACACACACCAGAGGACAGAACACGTCACTATGTTCCTGTCCTACGAGCAGTGTCAGTTTATTAGTTACACTGACCTGCTATCAGGCCTGCAAACAGTCCGGACTAAATGAAGGTTCAGACTAACTGTTTCAGAGACGTTTGGTGGGATAGATTCAACACCTCTGTGAAACACGTCCAAGGTATCTGCTGCCACTACAACAACCCTGAATAAGCCATTAGTATGCAAAGCTACACAGCAAAATCTCCAGTGTTAAATTAACACTGGAGAGTGTCTATATGGGTCCACACCTCTGAGTGTTAAATACAACACTGTTGAGTGTTAAATTAACACTTTTGACAGTGTTATAGGGCAGCACGGTGGCACGGTGGTTAGCACTGTTGCCGCACAGCAAGAAGGTCCTGAGTTCAATTCCACCATCAGGCCGGGGTCTTTCTGTGTGGAGTTTGCATGTTCTCCCCGTGTTTGCGTGGGTTCCCTCCGGGTACTCCGGCTTCCTCCCACCGTCCAAAGACATGCAGCTTGTGGGGATAGGTTAATTGATTAATCCAAATTGCCACTAGGTGTGAATGTGCGAGTGAATCTGAGTGTGAATGGTTGTCTGTCCCTGTGTGTTAGCCCTGCGACAGACTGGCGACCTGTCCAGGGTGTACCCCGCCTCTCGCCCTATGACAGCTGGGATAGGCTCCAGCGCCCCCCGCGACCCTGAAAAGGATAAGCGGATGGATGGATGGATGGACAGTGTTATATGTTTAAAAGTAACCTAGTCAGTTTTGAAGATTAACAATGGCTAACACTGAGCAGTGCTGATTTTCTAACACTGGAATATTTCTAACACCGAGTTATTTTCCAGTGTTAGAAAATCAGCATATAACACTGTCAAAAGTGTTAGCCATTGTTAATCTTCAAAACTGACTAGGTTACTTTTAATAATAATAATGGATTGGATTTATATAGCGCTTTACAAGGCACCCAAAGCGCTTTACAATGCCCCTATTCATTCACACACTGGTGGACGCAAGCTACGGTTGTAGCCACAGCTGCCCTGGGGCAGACTGACAGAAGCGAGGCTGCCATATCGCCCCTCTGGCCAACACCAGTAGGCGGTAGGGTAAAGTGTCTTGCCCAAGGACACAACGACCAGGACAGAGAGCCCAGGGATCGAACCGGCGACCTTCCGGTTACACTTTTAAACATATAACACTGTCAAAAGTGTTAATTTAACACTCAACAGTGTTGTATTTAACACTCAGAGGTGTGGACCCATATAGACACTCTCCAGTGTTAATTTAACACTGGAGATTTTGCTGTGTAGGACCTGAAGAGGTTTCAGGTCAGACCAGGCTGTACAGCCGCCTGTGTCTGCACACCTTCCCATCAACGTGGCACCAACTGCTGGGTTATAAAAACAGAACGATCAAAACACCATTCAGTTTAAGGAGGAGGAAAATAATTTAGCTACAGAAACAGGTTTTTGTTTCTGGCTGTAAATGTATTATTTTTAACCGTGTCTTCACTTAGATCATCAGTGTCTATAGAAAGAGAACAGCTGGAAGCTAATATCTGAGTCTGTGACCGGAGTTTGGGAAAAGCTTCACGGCAGCCCTCTGACTGACAGCAGGTAGATCCCAGGTACTACTGAGACGAAACAAAAGAGCAGAGTGTGGGCATGAAAAACGAGAACAGACGCTGTGAAATGCAGGAATTCAAACAGTAACAAAACTAAAAGGGGAGTGTATGAGGTGCAGTCACACTCCCAGAATTAAGACACAACTCCATTTCCCTTCCCACTGTTGCCAAAGTCCTTGCTCATAGGGCCGGGGTGGGCAACTCCAGGCCTCGAGGGCCGGTGTCCTGCATGTTCTAGATGTGTCCTTGATCCAACACAGCTGATTGAAATGGCTAAATGACCTCCTCAACATGTCCTAAAGTCCTCCAGAGGCCTGATGAACTAATCATGTGATTCAGGTGTGGTGACCCAGGGTGAGATCTAAAGCCTGCAGGACGCCGGCCCTCGAGGACTAACGTTCCCTACTCCTGTCATAGGGGGTCATATGATTGTTGGGTTGCTCGGTCAAGTTCATGGTAAAGAAGTTTGAGTGTGTGCAAATTGCTATCGTAAAAACTGAAGCAGCAAACTTTGTGAAAACTAATATTTGTGGGTTTCTCAAAACATTTGGCCACGTCTGTAAATAAGAAGGTAAATGATTTGCTTTGCTTTCCCTCCACCAAACTCCAAACTTGGTCAACTGAGACTTTCCTCATTTGCTAATATTTAGTCAATGATTTAAGGGCAGCCCTAGAATGATTTAATGTGGAAGTCTCTGGAACTGTGGGTGTCCAAATGACACAGGTGTGACTTTAACAGAGTGGGCTTATTTGTGAGTACCGTGTTGCAGGCCAGCAGCAGCTGTTGGACCCTCTGGAAGACTTCTGTCTCTGAGCTGAAGCTGGGGGGGTCTCTGCTGCAGTAAACTCTCAGGTCTGTCTCATAAACATGGCTGAAGGTGGCCATCAGTTGCTGGAGGTCAGACGCTGCTACACGCAGTGAGCTTGGAGAGAAGGCGGGAGGACTCTGGGCCTCGCTGTTCAGGAATACACACTGAGGGGACGAAGCAAACGGCATGCTTTACCACCATGACAGTCGCACATGTCAAACAAGATGTTTGAGCTTTCTGTTGGTGCTTTAATAAAACAGTTTCCCTTTTTTTCCCTTGTCAGACCTTTGACTGCAGCTGCTCCAGTGCTGATTGCGTCGCCTGTAGAAGGGCAACAATATCTCCATTTTCTTCTCTGTTTGGCTTATAAGATGACTTTGTGTTCTTCCACAGAGCCCTATGAGGTACAGAAAAGAAGTCAGAGAGGCTTCTCACCTACAAACCAAATCAGAAAGAGTTGGGACAGTTTGGAAAACAAATTTAAAAAAAAGGAAAGTAGTGATTTCTAAATTTCCTTTGACTCGTGTTTCATTGCAGAGAATATGAACACAAAATATTTCATGTTTTGTCCTTTTCTGTCATTCAGACCTGCAACACATTCCAAAAAAGGTTGGGACAGGAGCAATTTAGGACTCGTAATCACGTAAATTGGTTAAATATTGATCTGATTGGAAACAGGTGACGTCTAAGCAGCATCTGAGAAAGGTCTAGTCCTTTCTTGGAGTCTCTAGGGGCAAAGATGGGCCGAGGAGAAGCAGTTTGCAACAAATACGAGACAAAATGTTTAAAGACAATGTTCCTCAAAGAAAGATAGGAAGAGATTTGGATATTTCACCTTCAACAGTGCATAATAGAATTAAAGGATTCAAGGAATCTGGAGGAATTTCAGTGCATAAAGGACAAGGGCGCAAGCGCAAGCTGAACAACCGCTCCGATCCCTCAGGCGGCACTGCATCAAGAACCGTCATTCATCCATAAGCGATATCACCGCATGGGCTCAGGACCGCTTTGGAAAACCTTTGTCAAGTACCACAGTATGTAGTTACATCCACAAATGGCAGTTAAAACTGTACTGAGCCAAAGGGAAGCCGTGTGTTAACAGAAGTGCCGTGGACTTCTCTGGGCTCACAGGCATCTGGGATGAACCACGTCACAGTGGAAACGTACACTGTGATCACATCAATTATTTCATATCAATTGGGTGGCAGTAGCTCAGGCGGTAGAGCAGGTCATCTACTGATCGGAAGGTTGATGGTTCAATTCCTGGCTTCCCCTAGTCTGCGTGCCAAATATCCTTGGGCAAGATACTAACCCCAAATTGCTCTCCGATGCATCCATCAGCGTGTGAATGTTAGTTAGAAAGCACTCAGAAAATGTGCTTGTGTGAATACACAAGTTGTTTGCAGCACTTTGATTGCTCAGAAGAGTAGAAAAGAACCAGTCCGTTCACCATCAATCACTGTTTTTTGGGAGAAATGGATGCTGTGTGCTCCGGACCAAAGAACAAAGTTACAAAGTCCTGCCTACAGTCCTGACAGGTCTCCAGTCCAGAATGTGTGGTGACAACAAAGACCCCGTACTGTTGCCCAGCTTAAGATTTGTTTGCAGGAAGAAATGGGACAAAATGACACCTGAATCACTTCATCGCTCGGTGTCCTCAGTCTCTAAACGTCTTTTAAGTGACAACATTACAAAGCAGTACATGCTTTACTGTTCCAACTGCTTTTAAAATGTGTCGGAAGAACCAAAACTGGAATATGTGTTTATTTTGAAAACAACAATAAAATTCATGAAGAACACATTAAATAATGTGCTGTTGTACTGTTTTCAATATAATACAGGTCAAAGATCATTTAACGAAGCACTGTTTCAGTTTGATTTTACTTTAACACACATCCCAACTTCTTCTGATTTGTGGTTGTACAACAGCACACAATGAATTCGATTAGGATTCACCAAGCATCCATGAACGAGTCTTTCAGCAATGTGTGTAAGAAGAGATCATCAGACAGCAAACATACTTGATGTGTGTAGGCCAAGGGTCAAATGCAGGACTTAGCGTCTGTGTGAGGTGCGGCAGATTCTCAGCACCAAAGAACTCCTTCAGCAGCAGCTCTCCATCAGCTGTGTGCCCAGCAGACTTCACGCAGCCTGGGACGAAAGCTAAAAGCTGCTCCAGAAACTGAAGTTGCCGCCGCGGACTTGCATCACCCTTCAGAGATTAAACACAGAACCATGGATGTGTGATTACTGTTTGTGTTTATTGTGATACTGCATGTCTGTATGTGTGAATCAATAACATCACTAATTGAATACAAACTCTCACCCTAATCAGGTCCACATCAGATGCTCGGCATAGCAAAAGTTCCTGCCCAAGAACAGCCATATCTGCTTGGACATAAACCACCACAGTTAGTGTCAAGCAGCAAAAACATCTGGTGGACTCTGTGCACAGCTACGTTACCTTTAGTCAGAACATCAGGCTCCTTGGATCTCACTGACATCGGCTTTGAACTGGTGAAGCTTGGGCTGATACTGTGAAGTGAACACACGGCCGAGTTCATAATGATGAACAGATTATTTGTGGTACAGGAGCAGAGCTTCTCCTACCTGCTGCAGATCCACGCTAGTATGTCCGTGCGGTGCTGTGAGGGGGCGCACAGCAGCTGCAGCATACTGTCTGCTTCCTGCAGGTACAGACCTTCAACCAAGGGGCAGGACGCAGCCTCAACACGCACACACACGCACACACACGACAACAGAGTCACATCAAGGCAAAGGAAAAGAGTCATGACCAAAGGCACAGCGGATCTGTGGCTCCAGCAGTACTGTTTCTATTCGACCGCATGAGGCAGCAGTCAAAAGACCAAGAAGAAAGGACGCAGCAGGAAAACCACTGTAAAAATATTCATGTAGAACAAGTCCAACATTGTACCGAAGCCAAATCAGCTACACAGTCCCTTAGAACAGCGGTTCCCAACCTTTTTCGCGCCACAGACCGGTTTATTTATGCCCGACAATATTTTCATGGACCGGCCTTTAAAGTGTCGCGGATAAATACAACAAAATAAAACTAGTACCGGTACCGAAAAAATGAAAATGTATTCATAACACACATGAAAAGACCAAGGAAAACCGAGTAAACGATAAAAACGATGACAAAATAATGCTGAAAACCGATAAAAACTATACATTTCACACCTGAGCCTCAACTCTCGCGGCCCGGTACCAAACGACTCACGGACCGATACCGGTCCGAGACCCGGGGGTTGGGGACCGCCGCCTTAGAAAACATCACTAATCATTTCAGTGCATTAATGAGCCGCTCACGTTCAAACAAATCACAGAGCAGCGTTTAATGCTATGTGAGCACAACTATGACTTTATTTAGTTAATATTGTATTTAATGTTTACCTCCAATGAAGAATATACATGACGAGCAAGTTGTTTCTCTATCAGAACACCCGCCATTATCCAAACCGACCTCGGGTTCTTCTTCGTGGGTTTTATTGGCGGTTGTCAAACAGCGACCGTGTGCATTACCGCCATCCTTCGGCGTGACGTGAGGACCAGAGGAAAGCCACTCAGGAATGTCGGCTGATGTTTACACGGGGTGCTGTTCCTGACAGTCCTCAAGGGATTTATGTCTCTTACCAAAGTCAAACTAGACATCTTTTCTTTGATATTTTATCCTATAAATCAATACGCTGTTAATCCAGCTGCCCTCGGAGAAAGAAAACAAAAATCAAAGGCTATCAGATAAATTAGTCTGTCTGAGAAAATGCAATATAGCCTGATATCGTTCATTTCTTCAGTTCTTTTATATCAATAAGATCCACTTTAACTTTCACTTTACTGGGACTTTGCATCAGTCACTTTTTCCCAACTTCATATTTCTGACAGCGTCATCAAACATGTTCTGTGGTTTCATCTTCTCCACAACTGCATTTCCCCTCACGGTGGGTTCTTATCATAAATAATGTGCCAAAACGTTATTACCTGCCTGTTTTCACAGTGGGTAGTTGTTGGTAGGACTGCGTGAGCAGGGCAACAGAAGCTTTGACCTTTGGGGTCCCTGTATGGGCCTACAAAATTATTCTGGATGGGTTTTCTAAAACCTGCCGTGGTCCGGTTCCTTAATAACATTTCTTTTAGTCAAGTCATATCATGAAAGCAACAATAGCCTGAAATGTCCAAATGAATGGCCCACCATGGTATTATAGGAAAAACCATAAATCCTTTGAATGAAAACAAACGCTGTTGTCACAGTGATGTACACTGTCTTGTTGGTATATATGTATCAGTCTAATAAACTAAACTATTCTGGTATTCTAAACAGTACCCGAAAGTAGACTGCTTGGTCGAGTTAACCTCCTAAACTATCTAGAACACATGGTGAAAACCTGAAATTAAGACAGAGAAGACTAGAGGAGAGACATGATCATTACTGATTACTGATGACAGATTTAGATATATTTTCATAAACCATTCATTTGCCACATCAATAAACAGCATGGCAGGGCAAAATATTTTTTCTAAGATGGCAACCTTTAAAAAGTGAAAGGAGACAGAAAGACAGGTGAGAAAGAATAAAACTTAATTGACTTTTTGTTGGCATTTTACACACAGTACTGGTACAGAATCTAGAAAATGTGGGAAAATACTGGCAAAATCAGCTGATCACTGATCAGTTTCATGATTGAAGTAGAAACAGGAGAGGGAGGGGAGAGAATGAGAGAAGAAGAGGCAGTTGTGCAGCAAAGACAGAATAACTCCAGCTTTGTGTCTTTTTCATTGTAGCTGAAGTCCGGGACAAACTGTGTTCCTTTTCACCTTAATACGAAAAACGCGCAATATTTTCTCTGAATACGAGACCATTCCGTTTTTTACGGGACGGTTGGAAACTCTAATAACTAACCTTATAAATAAAATAAGATAAAACAAGTTCAACATCAATAACATCAGAGCACCCGCCCAGCAGTATATAAACTCCACAAAATATGAATAAAAACAGACAGGAATATTATTCCAGATTAAATAAACTTTAAAAAAAAAAAAAACTTTAACTTTAAATATTTTGCTCTTCATAAAAATATATCCTGTCAAAATTATGCAAGTTAGAAATATGAACATGCTGCCAAAACCCCCCAGAAAAAATAAATGAAAGCATATACAAGGTTGGAGCCGCATGTAGATGGAGCTGAGGCATTGCTTCAGGAACTAATAAACTGTGCGGGCCATTCAGTGTCGTACTTTGCCTTGAGTGTATCATTACACTGCAGCTCCATCTGAATCTGCACAGGTGCAGTTCAGCAAAGTCCGC
Organism: Diplotaxodon limnothrissa; assembly: GCF_057381915.1. Classification (NCBI taxonomy): domain Eukaryota; kingdom Metazoa; phylum Chordata; class Actinopteri; order Cichliformes; family Cichlidae; genus Diplotaxodon; species Diplotaxodon limnothrissa. The sequence continues at coordinate 29,106,825 of NC_140615.1, read as the reverse complement.
TGACTTGGTTCAACATTACTTGGCAACAGGGAAAGTGAGGCAGGTTGCACTGGTACATTTGTGACAGCTTCACTTGAAATGCCTTCACCGCATCATACATGTCCATGAACTGACAGATTTCCTCGATGAGCTCAAAAACTCTATTGAGAACTTTTCCCCAACTCAGCCAACGGACCTCTGTATGATGAGGAATGTCAGCAAACTCTGAATCTATTAAATTAAATTAAATTAAATTAAATTAAATTAAATTAAATTAAATTAAATTAAATTCACCAATTTAATACTTCAGTGTAGAAAACTGAGCATAATGGAAATCTTTTGATAAATTTGTCAAAATAAAATTACATTAGAAAATACAAAATAAAGTATAAATAAGTATTTGTACATTACTGGCAGTAATAAATGGTGGTTAGCACTGTTGCCTCACAGCAAGAAGGTCCTGAGTTCAATACCACCACCAGGGTCTTTCTGTGTGGAGTTTGCATGGGTTCTCACCCACAGTCCAAAGACATACAGGCTGTATCCCAATTCAGGGTCTGCAGCCTTAAAGGCCCCGGACACCAAGAACCAACGCACCGACCCCTGAGGGCATCAGCCACTGGCAGGGAGTATGGTGAGGGGAGATAAGCCTCCCCTGCACACTGGTGACACCCCTGCACCCCAAGGCCCTACTTGTGTGGGCTGGGGGATGGGGGGGGGAATAGACCACTGACCTTAGTAGGCACCCCCAACACCCACCAAGGCAACGGGGCCCAGGCCCATCCAGACTGGGGCCTACGGCAGCAGCACCGCCAAGCCCCACAGGACCCAGGGCAGCCCACCTGACCCCACCGCAGAGGAAACTGTACCCACTCCAACATTCAATCATCTCCCAGACTACACAAGACTATAGACACCCAGGTTGATTTTATTCTCCACCTCTCATATGTCTCTCCCCCACCTGCAGAGTGGACTTCTGCAAGGAAACCAATGGATTAAGCTGGTTTTAAAACTCTGGTTACAGTTTCTTAACAAGAATGATTGGAATGAAGAGGCCAGGATCTTAAGATGATGCGCTTATGATCTTGATTTTTTACCCAATAAGTTAGATGTGAGATAGAAAAACTGGGCAGGACAAGGCTTAACGGCATACTGTATGTTTTATGATAAGGGAAATCTTAGGGACTTCCAGTCAGTTAAGCAAGACTGATTTTTTTTTTTCAGGTTTCTCCAAATCCCGCATCATTTACATAACTTTATACCCAAGAGAACAAATCTTTTCTTTCTTCCTGTTCTGAATAGATTTGTTGAGGCATACCATGTGGATCCTGGTCTCAAAGTGATTTCTAGACTGTACAAGGGTTTACAGGAGGTTAGGAATTTGAATACAATTTACATCAAACAAAAATGGGAAAGAATCTCTAGCTCTAATATATGGAGATGTTTTGGCTGGAAGAGTCTTTGCCAATTTTTTATTAAACCTGCACAAAGTAAACATTATTCCAACTCCTCCAGCAGCTGGAGAAACTGTGGGGCCCAAGGAGTAAAGCACCTCCACTTGTTTTGGTCCTGTCCATTGATAAACACTTTTTGGGTTTCGATTCATTCTGAGTTACAGACTATTCTTAGTATGCAGCTTCCCTTTAACTGGGATGAACTCTTGTTTGGATGTTTATACTCAGTATTGTGGATAAAGTGATCAAGCTATTATATGGCATTTTGAGTGTGGCTGCCCGAAAGACTATCACTAAGAAATGGCTAAGTGTAAAAATTCTGTCACTAAATGACTGGTATGAGGTTGTCTATGGTTGTTTAAAATGGAAAAAATTACATTCTCTAACAGATTTCAATATGACACATTTGTTGTGATTTGGGACAAATGGAAACATTACCTTTTTGCTCTCACAGTGACCTTTGTATTGTAAGCAATACAAGGTCAGGAATAATACACCGTTGGTAAGCACACACAGAAAGTGGCAACTAAAAAAAAATCTTTATTTATATAGCTCCAAATCACAAAAACAGTCACCTCAAGGTGCTTTATATTGTACAGTAGATCGTACAATAATAGATACAGAGAAAAACCCAACAGTCATATGACCCCCTATGAGCAAGCACTTTGGCGACAGTGGGAAGGAAAAACTCCCTTTTAACAGGAAGAAACCTCCGGCAGAACCAGGCTCAGGGAGGGGCGGCCATCTGCTGCGACTGGTTGGGGTGAGAGAAGGAAGACAGGATAAAGACATGCTGTGGAAGAGAGACAGAGATTCATAACAAGTACGATTCAATGCAGAGAGGCCTATTAACACTCCCTCTGGCGCAACACTGCAGTTGTCTTTTACTCGCGAGGACGGTCATAGAGCGCTCTTCCCCGCAGCCTCCTCATCATCCCAGAACCACCTCATTTCTTCAGCTATGGGATCTTCTGCTTGCTGGGCCGGGTTTATTTCCATTTCTCCTGCTGGGATCTCTGCTCTGTTATTGACCCAGGGTCGTTCTACTTGAGGTGGAGAACACGGAGAATTTCTTAAGTCAAGAGGCCGCGCAGCAGACCAATTTGAAGCCAGTGGACCATCGGGTGAATTGCTTCAAAATTTTCACTGTACTTGTACTCTGGATATTGCTCCATGTCATTTACTAAAAGATGTTATGACACTGTGGGTATGAGTTTGCTGTCTATTGTCCATAGCAGTCTTCAGTCTGGGTGTGTCCCTGCTGACTTTAAACATGCTGTGGTGGAACCTATTCTACAGCTCCAGACCTTTCTAGATAAAAATGGCATTAGTGAAGTATTTCAGTCATGTTTTAAAGCCCACCACAGCACTGAAACTGCTTTTTTAAAAGGTTTTAATGACCTTTTCACTTTTGCTGACTTGGGAGATTCTGCCATTTTAATACTATTAGACCTCAGTGCTGCCTTTGATACCGTAGATCATAGGATTCTTATCTCTCGGCTTGAACACTGTCGGAGTCAAAGCGACTGCATTGGAGTGGTTTAAATCTTATCTGTCCAACCAAAGCTTTTCTGTTAGACTGGGCGATATACAGGGAGTGCAGAATTATTAGGCTCGAAAGCCTACTACCAATTTAGCATTTTAGGTGATGTGCATCTCTGTAATGAGAAGGGGTGTGGTCTAATGACATCAACACCCTATATCAGGTGTGCATAATTATTAGGCAACGTCCTTTCCTTTGGCAAAATGGGTCAAAAGAAGGACTTGACAGGCTCAGAAAAGTCAAAAATAGTGAGATATCTTGCAGAGGGATGCAGCAGTCTCAAAACTGCAAAGCTTCTGAAACGTGATCATCGAACAATCAAGCGTTTCATTCAAAATAGTCAACAGGGTCGCAAGAAGCGTGTGGAAAAACCAAGGCGCAAAATAACTGCCCATGAACTGAGAAAAGTCAAGCGTGCAGCTGCCAAGATGCCACTTGCCACCAGTTTGGCCATATTTCAGAGCTGCAACATCACTGGAGTGCCCAAAAGCACAAGGTGTGCAATACTCAGAGACATGGCCAAGGTAAGAAAGGCTGAAAGACGACCACCACTGAACAAGACACACAAGCTGAAACGTCAAGACTGGGCCAAGAAATATCTCAAGACTGATTTTTCTAAGGTTTTATGGACTGATGAAATGAGAGTGAGTCTTGATGGGCCAGATGGATGGGCCCGTGGCTGGATTGGTAAATGGCAGAGAGCTCCAGTCTGACTCAGACGCCAGCAAGGTGGAGGTGGAGTACTGGTTTGGGCTGGTATCATCAAAGATGAGCTTGTGGGGCCTTTTCGGGTTGAGGATGGAGTCAAGCTCAACTCCCAGTCCTACTGCCAGTTTCTGGAAGACACCTTCTTCAAGCAGTGGTACAGGAAGAAGTCTGCATCCTTCAAGAAAAACATGATTTTCATGCAGGACAATGCTCCATCACACGCGTCCAAGTACTCCACAGCGTGGCTGGCAAGAAAGGGTATAAAAGAAGAAAAACTAATGACATGGCCTCCTTGTTCACCTGATCTGAACCCCATTGAGAACCTGTGGTCCATCATCAAATGTGAGATTTACAAGGAGGGAAAACAGTACACCTCTCTGAACAGTGTCTGGGAGGCTGTGGTTGCTGCTGCACGCAATGTTGATGGTGAACAGATCAAAACACTGACAGAATCCATGGATGGCAGGCTTTTGAGTGTCCTTGCAAAGAAAGGTGGCTATATTGGTCGCTGATTTGTTTTTGTTTTGTTTTTGAATGTCAGAAATGTATATTTGTGAATGTGGAGATGTTATATTGGTTTCACTGGTAAAAATAAATAATTGAAATGGGTATATATTTGTTTTTTGTTAAGTTGCCTAATAATTATGCACAGTAATAGTCACCTGCACACACAGATATCCCCCTAAAATAGCTAAAACTAAAAACTACTTCCAAAAACATTCAGCTTTGATATTAATGAGTTTTTTGGGTTCATTGAGAACATGGTTGTTGTTCAATAATAACATTATTCCTCAAAAATACAACTTGCCTAATAATTCTGCACTCCCTGTATAATCCTCAAAAACCTCACTCGCTTGTGGGGTCCCCTAGGGGTCCATTCTTGGCCCAGTTCTCTTTTCAATTTATATGCTCCCTATGGGTTCAGTTTTTTTTTAAAAAAATATGGCATCTCATTTCATTGTTATGCAGACGACTCACAGATTTAGCTGCCACTGAAATGTACATCTTTGAATCCTCTGAAGGGTTTGCTAGATGTCCAGGAGCAAAATTCAGAGTTTTAGTTGTTTTCTAGGTGCCCCATCTTCTTCTTCATCATCATCCTCCTCCCTTGGTCTCCTCCTTGAACCTCCCGGTACTGGGCTGGGGGGCAGTGGCACAGGGGCATCCTGAACATTGTCTCCGCCATCATCATCGTCATTCCCATCATTGTTGTTGCTATCAGTGTCACTGTGGTCGCTGTCACTGTCAGGACCACTCTCAGGGTCACTTTCGTTGTCGCTCTCATCCTCCTCATCATCCCAGAACCAGTTCTCCATTTCTTCAGCAATGGGATCTTCTGCTTGCTGGGCCGGGTGTATTTCAATTTCTCCTGCTGGGATTTCTTCTCTGTTATGGACCCAGGGTCCTTCTACTTGAGGTGGATTTATTTCTATCCCCGCTACTGGAACATCAGCCTGTTCCTCCTCTTCGTTATCAGCCTCTTGATCATTGTCCTGAACTCTGTCCTCCTCCTCATCATTTCGTTGCACTTGATGAATAACTTGGCCCAGAACACGGAGGTTTTGCTCAGTTAAGAGGCCGCTCAACACACCGTACTCAAGCCAGCGGACCATCGGCCGAATCGCTTCAAAATCCGGACGCTGTTGCAGTTCCAAAATCAGTTCATCGACGGGTACCCCTACAACAACAAACAGGGAAATATATTATTGTTATCATTCATATGATGAGAAAACTGTCCACAAATTCCAATTTATGCAAAATAACTACTTAGGGAACATACAAATATACGCCCACTAAACTTATTACAGTGTGATTGTTCCTTCAAGTAAAAAAGGCTTCAGTCGATGAGCAGCAACGTGTAAATGTCCTCATGTCAGTTTTCCTCAGCCCTCACTCACAGTTGTAATGCACTATTAAATTCAATTAGGATTTTGTTATAATTAAGTGCAAAGTCTAAATCATTTTTATAAAGAGACATGTGTATTCCCAGTGCACCAGGAAATACACAGTACCACACAGATGTTTTCAGGGCTCAGAGCAGCCTCTGGGCTTTGTGTGACTGAGGCCTTAAAACTTCAGAAACTTTCATGTGTAGTAACAAACTGTCAGATAATCCACGAGAAAAACTGCAAAGAGAGACCACACTCTTGTCACACCCCTGAAAACACGGGGGAAAGAATCACGAAAGTGATATTTCGTTGTCTCTCATGCAGTAGTTTACAGCGGTCCCTCGTTTATCGCGGGAGTTATGTTCTAAAAATAACCCGCGACAGGTGAAATCAGAAGTAGCCAGCTTTAGTTTTTTACAATTATTATAGATGTTTTAAGGCTGGAAAACCTCTCACTACACACTTTATACACTTTTCTCAGACAGGCACGAACATTTTCAAACCTTTGTAGAAACATAAGTCCAGTAGGGGAGACCGGGGATAGTTATAACGTGGGTCAGTTGTAACACTTCCAATTTCTCCAATCAGGGCTAAGTTTCAAATGATGTGATTCATCCTGTGCATGCCCAATTCAGTTCTGCTATCACATGTGAAAAATCAGCACATTTTGTCAAACACAGACAATTTAACACGAAAAAAAGTAATTTGTATGCCAAAAAGTAAGTTTTTCTACTTTATTTCAATTTCTAATAGCATTATCTGCTTTGCAGTTAAACTCATCAAACTTAAATTATGTTATTTGTATGTCTATGGGGATATATTCTGTGTAGGTCTTTAGTGCTAATGTTTTAGCCGTTGGCTGTAATGTTAGCTAGTTCATGGCTATAGGAGTCTGGGTTATTTGTAACAATAACGCAGATGTTACAACTTACCACACTATTACTTTAACTTATATTAAACAAGTTGGGGCAACGACATCAGCAGAGAGAGGTTCACTGGTCACATTTGTATATGCGGTTAATGCCATTGGCAACACAATTCCTCCACTGTTTGTGTTCCCACACACACATTATGCAGACCACTGTGTCAGAGATGGACCAGTAGGAAGTACTGGTAGTGGAAATAAATCAGGATGGGTGCAAGAAACAGATTTCCTCATCTTTCTGAAGCACTTTGCAAACCACACCAAGGTAAGCCATGAAAAAAAGTAATGGAATTGCGATGCTGGTGAACAACTACATTTTTTCAGCTTCATTGTTATGTTCAAAATTGGTGCAAGAGTTGTAGGTTATAATGCCCACTGAGCCAATGAGGCCAAACTCAAGGAAGACCAACCAAAATTAATGAAATATTCAGTTGCAGAAAATTCTATAATTTGTCTTTTTTGGGGGGTTGGAATATGTTCAAAAGCTAGATTTCTGCATTCTGTCTCTCTCACACACACACACACACACACACACACACACACACACACACACACACACACACACACACACAGCTACATAAATGGCTCTAAGTGCATTCATGTGTTGAATAAACAGAGATTACATGTTAATGTTTTGTTAGTACCCTTATTTCATTGTGTTACATTTCACCCCGGGATATGTTACAACTAACCCAGACTATGGGGTTAATTGTAACATTTCACTCTTTGTGTTTGAGACCATACCATGCAATGGGTAATTGTGCTGCAGAGAAAATAGCTGCACTATTTAATAGCCGAGACATGTAAATACTTTGCATTACATTTTGAATCCACTACCTTAAAAGAGCTCCAATTTACAGACAGAAATGTGAAAAATGTTACAACTATCCCCGGTCTCCCCTATTATAGAATGAAACCAAAGGCAGCCGCAGGAGCCTCTGACCGTGCAAAACGTTTCGTCGGCATTGTTGTGTTTGATGGGGAGAAAACTTACAACATACAGTACAGCACAGAGTCACACTGCTAGCGATTGAAGATGTGTGTAAATTCGACAAGCTAAACGCATTCTGTACTGTACAGCAGCGGTCCCCATCCTAAAACCAGTTTGTCACCTTTAAGGTGTGGCGGATAAATACAACAAAATAAAAATGATACGACCAAGACAAAAACTGTGGTATTTTGTAAATATAATATATAATAATATATAACTTTATTAGCAGCGTCCTCCTGAAATGCACCAACAACATTGAGAGTAACGTCCGATCCTCTCTGCGCCTTAATGCTCTCTGGTCGCTATGGTAACGCGTAAATAGTTATTTCAAAATAAAACAACTACACCAGGGGAAAAGACCCAGGAAAACCGATAAAAACCCTGAAAACCATAAATTTCACAGCCTCAACTCTCGTGGCCCGGTACCAAACGACTCACGGACCGGATGAGAGCGCGCGGTGGAGGATGGAGTCACTAACAATTAGAATAGAATAGAATAGAATTCAACTTTATTGTCATTGCACATGCACAGGTACAGGGCAACGAAATGCAGTTTGCATCCATCCAGAAGTGCTTTAGTGATATAGATATATTACAATATATATTAGCAATAATATAGATATGTGAGTATATTACAGAAATGGGTCTATTATGGTATGTTATAATGTACACGGTATGAAGTATGTTGTGAATATTCTATAACTATAAGTATGTACAGGCTGTAGTGAGTACAAGCTATGTACAGGATATGAACAGGATATAAATATGAAAAACTATACAGAATATGAAATAAATAACTTTACAGAATCTGGGATATACAGCTATACAGAAATGGGAACTATGCAAGTTGTAAACAGTTGTAGGATTAAAGATTATCGAATGTACAGAATGATTATTTACACAGAGCTATACAGTAGTGCAGTTAAGATAAGTGAGATATAATTCCTACAGAGGCTATATAAAGTGCTAGTGGTTGTGAGTGGTGGTTCAGTCCATGTTATTATTGTGTGTTTGAGGGTACAGTTGTCCATTGTGTGTGTGTGTATGTTCAGTCCATGAGTTTAACGTGGGTCAGATGTCAGGAGGCAGAGTTCAGGAGTCTGACAGCTGTGGGGAAGAAGCTGTTCCGGTACCTGGTGGTCTTAGTCCGGAGGCTCCTGTGGCGCCTCCCAGAGGGCAGGAGGGTGAAGAGTCCATGTGATGGGTGACTGGGGTCTTTGATGATTTTCCCAGCCCTTTTCAGACACCGCTTCCTGTAGATGTCTTTTATGGCAGGAAGTGGTGCTCCGGCGATGCGCTGGGCAGTTTTCACGACCCTCTGCAACGCCTTCCGGTCCGAGGCAGAGCAGTTCCCGTACCAGACTGTTATACAGTTGGTCAGGATGCTCTCGATGGTGCAGCGATAGAAGTTCACCAGGATGTCTGAGGACAGGTGGTTCTTCCTCAGAGTCCTCAAGAAGAAGAGGCGCTGGTGAGCCTTCTTGACCAGCTTGGAGCAGTTGGTCGTCCAGGTGAGATCCTCGGAGATGTGGACTCCCAGGAACTTGAAGCTGCTCACACGCTCCACAGCCGTCCCCTTAATGTGGATGGGTGGATGTGGGTCAGCATTCCTGATGAGGCCAATCACCGTGGTGTCATCTGCAAACTTAATGATGGTGTTGGAACCATCAGCAGGTCTGCAGTCGTGGGTGAAGAGGGAGTAGAGGAAAGGGCTCATCACACAGCCTTGTGGTACACTGGTGTTCATTGTGATTGTAGATGAGCAGCGGTTATCCAGCCGGACATGTTGGGGGCGGTTGGTCAGGAAGTCCAGTAACCATTTGCAGATGAGGGAACTGATACCCAGGTCTGTCAGTTTCCTGAAGAGTTGTGAGGGGTGGATTGTATTGAATGCTGAACTGAAGTCTATAAACAGCATTCTGGCGTAGGTGTTGTTGTTGTCCAGGTGTGAGAGGACAGAGTGCATTGCGATGGAGACTGCATCCTCTGTGCTCCTGTTCCGGCGGTATGCGAATTGGTGGGGGTCCAGGGTGGGGGGGAGACAGGATTTGAAGTGTGCTAGGACCAGTCGCTCTAAGCACTTAGTGATGATGGGGGTGAGTGCTACTGGGCGGTAATCATTGAGGCAAGATGGGTTGGAGTTTTTGGGTATCGGGACGATGGAGGTGGATTTGAAGCAGGCCGGTACCACAGCGTGGGCCAAGGACAGATTGAATATGTCTGTGAGCACTCCTGCAAGCTCCCCAGAACATGCTCTGAGAACACGCCCGGGGATGCCATCAGGGCCTGCAGCCTTGTGGACATTGATCCTGCTCAGCACCGCTCCTACATCGGTGGGGGAGAGAGTCATAGGTTGGTGGTCTGGCGTCATGTCTGCTTTGGTTGTGGTTGTGGGGTTCCCTCGCTCAAAACGAGCATAAAAGTTGTTGAGCTCGTTGAGGAAGGAGACATCAGAGGATGCGGGGGAGGGTTTGGTGGTCCTGTAGTCTGTGATGGTCTTGATCCCAGAAAGGCGATTAGTAATGGACTAATAAAATGACAACCATTAATGCAACATGAAAAAAATAATAACAATTTTCTTATCGTATTTACATCGTTTTTATGCTTATGGCACCTAATATGAATTAATTATTAACTGTACACCTTTGCTTTGTTGTGAACCCTATGAATAACAGCTATATAGCTTTTTGATACTGCCTATGGGGAATAACAGAAGTCTTCCAACCTATCACGCACTTACTTTGAATCGGGATGTTTAGTCCGTCTCCTCTGTCCATTCTTCTGGGATGATACACAATCTGGAGGAAACTAAAGCAGTACAGCTCTCAAACTTTACGGATTCAAACTTATCCAGAGTTATGACACAGTCCTTAAAATGCTGTGAAATCTTTTAGCTCTTTAAAAACGCGGAGTAAATGTAGACTAATCGCCACTGAATGCTGCGAGGAACGCTGCCAACTGTTAACTGATATTTCTCTACCAACTATTCAAATATAATGACGTCACACGTTAACTTTGTAGTTTTGCGTTCTGACTCTTCGGTGACGTCATCGATTGAAGCTGCTCAAGTTCTGCTGGTGAAAAAACGTCACTTTGAAACTTTTACAGGTGAAGCATTTTTTTTTTTTACAGTTTTGAAGGTATTATAGTGACAAAAGGGGCCACGAGATGGCGCCATTTTCACGTAGTTGATACCGTTGGCTGTTTGGTTTCTGTTCACACCCCTCCACGAGTGTTTTGCATAAAGTATTCAGGCTCATGATTTCTGCTTCCTCTCTGGCTGAATTATATTACATTAAATTAAATTAAATTAAGGAAACTAGAGCGAGTCTTTCATCATTAATTAGTTATTTACCTAAAGTGCATTTTTGGTGCTTTACATGTTTGCTGAACTGCTTCATGGGCTAAAAACCTTCTGATTCGTTAGACGCTGACTCTGTTCTTCAAATAAAATCTAAACTTTTTCATTTGGCTTCCTGGATTGCCAAGTTTGAAAATAAAAGCATTCAACAGAGTGTCAAAATGTGTTGTGTAAGTGTAGAAACACTGAACAAAAATATAAATGCAACACTTTGGTTTTTGCTCCCATTTTTCATGAGCTGAACTCAAAGATATGAAACATTTTCTACATGCACAAAACACCCATTACTCTCAAATCAGTCTAAATCTCTGTCAGTGAGCACTTCTCCTTTGCATCCCACCTCACAAGTGTGGCATATTAAGGTGCTGATTAGACAGCATGACTATTGCACAGGTGTGCCTTAGACTGCCCACAATAAATGGGCCTGCAGGAGGGTGTGCCCATATAGCTTTTTTTAGGCTGCACTTGGCCAGGCCACATGGGCAAAGGCCCAGCCATCAGGCTGTCTGCAGCTGCAGTCACAACTGACAACATACAAAAAGGACGACGACCTGATGAATTTTCTTTAAAAATATCATTTTTAAAAATGGCTGCCAATATTTATTTCAGACAGTTTGACAATAATTACAGTTTACAGCATTCAAAAATCATGTTCACCACTCAGCTGTTTTAGGGAATACACCAAATACCACGTGTTATTATAATGTGGTCAACGTATTTTCACTTTATTTGTCACAAAGTTCATCTGCTTTTCATGTTGGTGCATTTCCACATCTCATTGTTCAAGCAGCAGGCTTATCTTGAAAACATGCATTTTTCCCCCCCAAGGCTGGTAAGGCGTTAGAATATTCAACCGTTGCTTTGGTTTCAGACGTCAGTGATTGTGGCTAAATGCACATTTTTTTTCTTTATTTTCTCAAAAACAGATTCACTAACTGTCAATTTGTTTTCCGTTTTACTATTAAAAAATATTACAATACCATTTGCTTCCATTGGGCTGGAGAGGCATCTGGGTGACAGTGATCACAACTTTGTACAGTTTGTTAAAAATCTACTCTACTATGTAACAGTATCTGTGTGAGGTGACCTGCACCCCTAGTGTCTGCTCAGTAGCTGAGTATCTGTTGCGCAGAACTGCTTTGCTGCTGAGGGGTGGCTGGCTGGCTCTGGCTGGGCCGGCCTGGATCTGGGCCTCCTGACTCTCCCCATGTGCACCCTCCACCACTGGAGTGACCTGGCTGCCCTCAGCTGCAGGTACAGGCCTCCATGCCAGAGTCGGGGCCTCTAGCTGGTGGCCCATGGGGTTGACCAGAGTGGCGAAGTTGATGAAATGGGCGACGGACTGGGGTGTCCTGCTTCCAGCAGAACCTACAGTCTCTGGGATGAGTTCTGCAGACCGGTTGTGCAGCATAGCGGAGCCACTGACTGTGTCAAAGGTGACCGTGAAGATGGAGTTGTCCAGTGTGAGGGGCCGGTCGCTGGCTGTCAGGTGGCCCACGGCGACAGGCTGCAGGCTGGTAAACTGGGCAGGGGCGTGGCTGGTGATGGGCGTGACTGTGATGTTGGCCAGTCCCACTGAGCTATTGGGGGAGGAGGCTGATGGAGCACTGGGGTCGGTCAGAACCACCACCTGAAACGGCAACAATGAAATCAATTGCAACTCGATGATGAAAGCAGCTCATCTGGTGCCAAAGCACAACACTGTTGTTATAATCTAAGTTTGTAAGGAACAGTAGCTGGCTGAGGCCGTGAGTCAAGCTCAGCCAGCGATCCTGGCAGACCAGCTGACTGAACTGAACTGAATTTTATTGCATTCACATAGCACCAAATGACAACGGTCACTTCAAGGTGATTTATATTGTAAAGACTTTACAATAATGCAGAGAAAACCCCAACAATTAGACACCAGCCAGTGATCAAGCACTCTGTGACAGCGGGAAGGAAAAACTCCCTTTTAACAGGAAGGAAAGTGTTGTTAATGATGCTGCCGCTCTCCCGCCCTCTTGGCTTTCCATACTGCACATGTTAGAAAAGTTCCAGAACAGAGGCCAAATATAAATTACTGCAGCTGGAAAAACAGTCTTATATTGACTCAAGTGGCCCAGACAGAAATAATGTAGTAAACACATCTGAAAAATAAATACAATTAGAAAATATGTCTTATTTCACATTTTTAAATCAAACTATTTAAGCATCATGCCACTTTGTATAGTTATATTATTAAAATTGTTAAAGGTCTAATGTGTTTGAGCACATCTGTAATCACAAAGCCTTAGCTGTCAATTGTGGCTTCAAGCGTTGCACTGCATTTGTGTAATTTCATAACACTGTCTTAACAGTAGGAAAACAATTTGATATTATAAATGTAATCATTTTGTGGTTTGACTGTGTGTATTTTACGGACGATCTGATTTCCTCGTGTCAGCATTGTTCCCACATCATCATAATTAATGTTGTTCCAGGTTCAACATTGCAAGTGACCAATCACCTTCTTGTGACGTCATTCCTTTGCGACTTCGAAATACCCGCCTTCGATTATTTCGAAATACAAGTGAAGAAGCGAAAAACCGCCGCCTGTCCGCCGAATTTGAAGTCAATTCGCCTGTCCGCCGAATTTGAAGTCAATTTAGGATACTTTCCTTTAATAAACGGTCCGTATTTTACACCTGCTTTACTCAACAGATCCACATTTTATCCTACAATTCCCAATGAAGTCATAACTACTAGGTCAACAATTACCAAAGTCAGCAATTTATTAGGTTATGTAACATTATAGCCCATTCAAAAAAACTTTATTAGACAACTGCCACAGTTATTAAATGATGACTTCATATCAAATAATCAACAAAACAAGTGCAAATCCAGATTTATTCAGCCTTTCATCGGCAATGTCGAGCCAGCCGCTGTGGGTGACTTAAGGGCTCTTCGGGGAGAAAAACTTCAGTCTGTGTTTTCCTTTTTAATCAGGCCGCCTGCCTTTATCCACTTATCGTGGTGTTCGGGGGGAAAGAAGTTGGACACGTTATTGTAGCAACAAAGCAGAATCTTCTGGGGGAAATGTGCACATGTACAGTGGGGCAAAAAAGTATTGAGTCAGCCACCGATTGTGCAAGTTCCCCCACTTAAAATGATGACAGAGGTCAGTAATTTGCACCAGAGGTACACTTCAACTGTGAGAGACAGAATGTGAAAAAAATATCCATGAATTCACATGGTAGGATTTGTAAAGAATTTATTCGTAAATTAGGGTGGAAAATAAGTATTTGGTCACCTCAAACAAGGAAAATCTCTGGCTCTCACAGACCTGTAACGTCGTCTGTAAGAAGCTTTTCTGTCCCCCACTCGTTACCTGTATGAATGGCACCTGTTTGAACTCATCATCTGTATAAAAGACACCTGTCCACAGCCTCAAACAGTCAGACTCCAAACTCCGCCATGGCCAAGACCAAAGAGCTTTCGAAGGACACCAGGAAAAGTATTGTAGACCTGCACCAGACTGGGAAGAGTGAATCTACAATAGGCAAGCAGCTTGGTGTGAAAAGATCAACTGTGGGAGCAATCATCAGAAAATGGAAGACATACAAGACCACTGATAATCTCCCTCGATCTGGGGCTCCACGCAAGATCTCATCCTGTGGGGTCAAAATGATCATGAGAACGGTGAGCAAAGATCCCAGAACCACACGGGGGGACCTGGTGAATGACCTGCAGAGAGCTGGGACCAAAGTAACAAAGGTCACCATCAGTAACACACTACAACGGCAGGGAATCAAATCCCGCAGTGCCAGACGTGTTCCGCTGCTGAAGCCAGTGCATGTCCAGGCCCGTCTGAAGTTTGTCAGAGAGCACATGGATGATACAGCAGAGGATTGGGAGAATGTCATGTGGTCAGATGAAACCAAAGTAGAACTTTTTGGTATAAACTCAACTCGTCGTGTTTGGAGGAAGAAGAATACTGAGTTGCATCCCAAGAACACCATACCTACTGTGAAGCATGGGGGTGGAAACATCATGCTATGGGGCTGTTTTTCTGCCAAGGGGACAGGATGACTGATCCGTGTTAAGGACAGAATGAATGGGGCCATGTATCGTGAGATTTTGAGCCAAAACCTCCTTCCATCAGAATCAGAATACTTTATTGATCCCTGGGGGAAATTATTTTTTGTTACAGTGCTCCATTTTAAACCAACATTAAGACAAGACAGACAATACGCTAACTAAGAATAGTACAATACGTACAATACGTACAATACATACGTACAATACATACGTACAATACATACGTACATACATACATACATACATACATACATACATACATACATACATACATACATACGTACATACGTAAGTCACTTATAAATAAATATTTGGAAAAGAAACATGTGTAGTTGTAGCAGCAAACAGTGTGTTAAGTGGATGCGTTGTACAGGGAGATGGCCACAGGCAGGAATGATTTCCTGTGTCGTTCAGTGGTGCTTTTCGGTAATCTCAGTCTCTCACTGAACGAGCTCCTGTGACTGACCAACATGTCATGGAGTGGGTGGGAGGTGTTATCCAACATTGTCTTTATCTTGGACAGCATCCGCCTCTCCGACACCACCTTGAGGGAGTCCAGCTCCATCCCCACAACATTGCTGGCCTTACGGATCAGTTTATTAAGTCTGTTGGCATCTGCGACCCTCAGCCTGCTCCCCCAGCATGCAACAGCATAGAGGATCGCACTGGCCACAACAGACTCATAGAAAATCCTCAGCATTTTCTGGCAGATGTTGAAGGACCTCAGTCGCCTCAAAAAATAGAGACGACTCTGGCCCTTCCTGTAAAGTGCTGTGGTGTTTTTAGCCCAGTCCAGTTTATTGTCAATGTGTACTCCAAGGTATTTATAGTCCTCCACAATGTCAACACTGACCCCCTGGATTGAAACAGGGGTCAAGTGTTTCCTGGTCTTCCTGAAGTCCACGATCAGTTCCTTGGTCTTTGCCACGTTGAGCTGCAGATGATTCTGCTCACACCACGTGACAAAGGAGTCGACCACAGCCCGGTACTCTGTCTCATCATCCCTGCTGATGCATCCAACCACCGCAGAGTCATCAGAAAACTTCTGAAGATGGCAGGTCTCTGTGCAGTGGCTGAAGTCTGTGGTGTAGAGGGTGAAGAGGAAGGGGGAGAGGACAGTCCCCTGTGGTGCCCCTGTGTTGCTAATCACCTTGTCAGACACACACTGTGGGAGACGTACATATTGTGGTCTTCCTGTCAGGTAATCAACAATCCAGGACACCAGAGAAGCATCCACCTGCATCGCTGCTAACTTATCACCCAGGAGGGTCGGCCTGATGGTGTTGAAAGCACTGGAAAAGTCAAAAAACATGACCCTCACAGTGCTCGCCGGCTGGTCCAGATGGGTGTAGACACGATTGAGCAGGTAGATGATGGCGTCCTCTGTTCCGAGACGAGGCTGATAAGCGAACTGAAGGGGATCCAGATGTGGTCTTACTATGGGTCGCAGCTGGTCCAGGATGAGCCTTTCCAGGGTCTTCATGATGTGGGAGGTCAGTGCCACGGGCCTGTAATCCTGGGGGCCACTGGGACGTGGCGTCTTTGGTACAGGGACGAGGCATGATGTCTTCCACATCACCGGGACCCTCTGCAGACTCAGACTCAGCATAAACAGTTTATGAAAGACTCCACACAGCTGGGGGGCACAGGTCTTGAGGACAAGGGGACTCACTCCGTCTGGTCCAGCAGACTTGCCTGAGTGAAGTCTCCTCATCAGTGAGAACTTTGAAGATGAAACGAGGCTGGGTCTTCCAACATGACAATGATCCAAAACACATCGCCCGGGCAACAAAGGAGCGGCTCCGTAAGAAGCATTTGAAAGTCCTGGAGTGGCCTAGCCAGTCTCCAGACCTCAACCCCATAGAAAATCTGTGGCGGGAGTTGAAAGTCCGTGTTGCTCGGCGACAGCCCCAAAACATCACTGCTCTCGAGAAGATCTGCATGGAGGAATGGGCCAAAATACCAGCTACTGTGTGTGCAAACCTGGTAAAGACCTATAGTAAACGTTTGACCTCTGTTATTGCCAACAAAGGTTATGTTACAAAGTATTGAGTTGTATTTTTGTTATTGACCAAATACTTATTTTCCACCCTGATTTACGAATAAATTCTTTACAAATCCTACCATGTGGATTCATGGATATTTTTTTTCACATTCTGTCTCTCACAGTTGAAGTGTACCTCTGGTGCAAATTACTGACCTCTGTCATCATTTTAAGTGGGGGAACTTGCACAATCGGTGGCTGACTAAATACTTTTTTGCCCCACTGTACCTGCTGGATGCTCTGTACAGCAGAGCTCATCTCAGTCTCATCACCGACAATGCCTTGGTTCAGCAAAATCAACGTATTCATCGGACTCAGAGAGCTCCGGCTCAGCTGAGCTTCTCTGCTTCTTCTTGGGGTGTCGGGAAGGTCGACTGGGCTGCTCCTGACACATCCCGTCTTTTTCCATGGTCAGAGAGGGCTGCAGAAGGAAGTGAAACATCTTTAGTGTACAGAAAAATGCAGATTTTAAGGCAGCTGACACCACAGACATACTTAATCCAATATGGTTTCTTGTTGTTTGTCAGTGTTTCCATAGCTACACCTCCCTAAAACCACCTTGCTTGTCAATAAGGTCAAAGGTCAAGGTCAAATCTATTTATACAGCACATTTCAAACAGCCGATGCTGCACAAAGTGCTTAACAATATAAAAATGGCATTAAAAAGCATGAATGTAATACAATAATAACAATATAAAACAATAATAGGACAATAACTAAAACTATTTAAAATAAGACCAGAATGCTTGGGTCATATGTGTTAAAAGCCAGGGCATAAAAGTAGTGATTTAAATTGCTCAAGTGTTTGTGCAGATCTAATATTTAGGGGGAGACTATTCCAGAGTCTGGGACCTGTCACAGAGAAGGATCTATCACCACGAGATTGGAGACAAGTCCGTGGGATGGACAGCATTCATTTTGAGCTAGTCCTCATGGTTTTTCCTGGAGCATAAACAGAGAGGAGCTCAGGCAGGTAAGAAGGCGCTCGGGCATTAAGCGACTTAAAAACAAAAAGTAAAAGTTTAAATTGGATCCTGTAGGAGACAGGAAGCCAGTGTAAAGAAGCTAAAACTAGGGTTATACGCTCTCCGTTTGATACCAGTTAGCAGGCGAGCAGCTGCATTTTGGACCATCTGAAGACAATGGATGGAGGCCTGGTCTAGACCAAATACAATGAATCGTTTTTGGTCTGTGGTGTCAGAAATCCAGAATTTTATTCTAACCTGCACAATGCTGATAGATGAATCATTCATTGACAAATTTTCCTGAAGATCATCAAACTCGTCGATTCTCACAGACACCACCTGTAGGCATATAAGAGAAGGACAGCATTTCAGGTCGAGTCTGCCTTTAGGGTGCTGTAATATGGGTTGTTTCCTCTCAGGTCTGACCCCACTCACCTCGGGATGTTTGCGTCGCAGGTGTCGGTTCATAGAAGTGCGAGTGGACACCTTTGTCCCGCAGAGGTGACACGACTGGGCCTCTACCTTTTCGTGGGTCAGGTGGACGTGCTTCTGCAGCATGTACTCTGTCAGATATTTCTTATCGCATGTGGGACATGTCCACATACCCACTGCAGCAGCAGAGAAGGAGAGGAGGTCAGCTCAACAGCATCACTTAGTATGAAGCCCCAAATTAAACTCTATCATATTCAATGTTGTGTGTAATGCACTCCAAAGCATCTTTGCTTTGTGTTGTTGGATTTGTGTTCATACATATGAAAGATCACATGTGTGTTCTGACTTTGATAGGGATATATGTTGGTGTGTAGAACAGCAGAACTGGTAATTATGTGAATGTGTTTCAGGTCAATTTATGGAGCAAAAGTAATGTACCGAGTAGTGTAACAAATGATTTACTCCATCACAATTTTGCTCAATAACGTATTAATCTCAGTGGCTAAATCTCCAAGTCCTTCCCTGTCTTATTAAACTTTTGTTTAAGAAAGAAGACACATTTTCCTAAAAATTGTTTGTAACTTTGCTTCATAGTTCATGCTTCATACTATTTTGACTGGCTGCATCACCACCTGGTACGGCAGCTGTAATGCTCTGGACCACAAAGCTCTGCAGAGGGTGGTGAGGACAGCACAGCCATGCAGGATCTCTACAGACAGCGCTGCATGAGGAAGACTATGCGCATCCTCTCCGATCCCAGCCACAGACTTTACTCACTCCTGCCGTCCGGCAGGCGGTTCAGGAGCATTCAGACCAGCGCTAGCAGACACAGAGACAGTTTCTACCCACAAGCCACCAGGCTTTTGAGCTGCTGACGTTCTGCACGCACCATTACACACTCACTACAACTACAGGACTCTAGACACTGTCACTTAAATGCTTATTGCACAAGTTTTGCACAACATGTAAATACCAACTTGCCCTAACTTTTAAATATTTAGAGAATTTTTTCTTTCTTTTTCTCTTTTATCATTATTATTATTACTGCTATTTTCTGCTATTCCCTTCTTAATATAACAGCACACTCTCTACATGTTCATGTAAAGGTGAGGAGCACGAGCCAAAGAATTTCATTATGGGTAAATGTGGCTACACTCTTTCTCTGGACATGAACTCAATAGAACGCGAAACTACTGCTTAGTTGTAGCTAACATTACGCTAGTATTTGTCTCAGTCCAAAAATAGCAGGCGTTTACATGAAAGGATACAACATGCTTCTTAAATCATCAGGTCCTGGCAGCAGCTGCATGTCACGGGCTTTTTGACAAGTTTACTTTTGGACCAAACTGCATGGCCATCGGGCATACCGGGCATACAGATGGTGATTTTTCGTTTTTATGGGCTGATGTTTTTTTTTTTGTTGTTGTTTTTTTCCATAACGGTATAAACACTGCACATGTGTCCAGGCTAACTGAGAACATTCCCGCGTCAATCAAGTCAAACTTCTGTTATTGCGCAGCTAGCCGCTCTCAATGGTGGAGAGAAAAGTTGATTCTGAAAGCAGAGCCTTTCAGCGCCAGTGGGTGACTGAATATATGTTTACAGACATTGCTGGTAAACCCGTGTGTCTTATTAGTGGAGCTAATGTGGCTGTAATTAAGGAATTTAATTTAAGACGGCACTACGAGACAAAACGTCAGGATAAGCTGAAAACCTATATGCAGAGCAGAAACTACAGAAAGTAGAAGAGCTAAAGAAGAATCTGACATTTCAGCAGACTTTTTTCACCACAGCAAAATCACAAAGTGAAGCTGTTGTGAAAACAAGTTTTATTGTAGCAGAGGAGCAAAATCAGCCTGGTACCACTCTGAAGAGCTGCATGATGAAGCTGTGCAACGTCTTGTGTCCAGACAAAACGCAGATTTTGGCAAATGTGAGCCTGAGCAGAAATACGATTGATCGGGTTTGTGA
Organism: Diplotaxodon limnothrissa; assembly: GCF_057381915.1. Classification (NCBI taxonomy): domain Eukaryota; kingdom Metazoa; phylum Chordata; class Actinopteri; order Cichliformes; family Cichlidae; genus Diplotaxodon; species Diplotaxodon limnothrissa. The sequence goes on along the minus strand of NC_140615.1, from coordinate 29,086,504 downwards.
GATGGCCACTGATTTAAGAACACAGTTGTGTGAAAGAAGCAAAAACTTTATTGCATACTCTCTTGCTGTGGATGAAAGTATAGACATGATGGACATTGCACAGCGGACCATCTTCATCCGTGGAGAGGAAATATTGAACATTAAGTCGATGCAAGGGACAACGACAGGGAAAGACATTTTTTAAAACGTATGTCAAAGTGTAACCGACATGAAACTGCCCTCGGACAAACCTGTGGACTTACAACAGATGGAGCGCCAGTGTTGTGTGGTGGAAAAAAAGCGGACTAGTCAGCACGTTAGTGCAGGATAAACAGGTTAGTTTGCTGTGATGGTTTAAAGTAAAGAACAGTGTGTGACTGCTGCTACACATCATATGTAGCAGAGATTCAGATGACTTAGCTGATGATGGTTGTATAGTGTCTAATATAAAGACAGCATAAACTGTGTACTGTCAGTGTGGAGGATGAAATCAGGACAACTCATGAAACATCTGCTCACATCTGGTTAGATTCAGGTGTGTCCATCCACAGAGAGCAGCAGGTCAACTGATCACACTACGAAAATCTACTGGAGCTATTAATATAGCACAAGGTTCAGTGAGCTCTGAACTAAAGTAGAAACATCCTGCAAACAGCTTCTTTTACTTTCTTTCTCCGAGTACATTTCAGTACTTTTACTTGAGTAAAGAAGTTGAATCAGTACTTCAAATTCTACTACAGCACTTTAGTACAGAACATGTGTATTTTTGCCTATGCTGGTATGGGGAGTGTATTCAGTCCTTTAACAGTAGTATGTGTACTGAAGTTACAACCTCTGTCTGAGACCTCCTTCAGTTCCACCTGCAGCTCTCAGTCTGCTGTGGAAAAAGGAAATCCAGGTGAGTTTCTCCTGATCACCTGAGGCCGTCATTACTGTGTGAACGTTACCCACACACATTGTTGGGAAGGTTACTTTTAAAATGTATTCCACTACAGATTACATGCCCCAGAATGTATTTTGTAATGTATTCCGTTACGTTACTCAATGACAGTAATGAATTCTGAATACTTTGGATTACCTATAATACTAGCATGCCTTTTACAACTACATGAATGTACTATTGCTGTGTGAATTATGACTTTTACTGAAGGTTACTCGCCATACCAATACTGACTACATTTTAAAATCTTAATATAAATGAGTAACAGTAGGGTGGACATTAGGTAAGGCTGCACTTTTTGCAGTGATCTCGTATAGAAAACTATTCCACATGTATATAAAACAGGTCCACGGCTCCGAACCGTAGTAAAGGGACCTCTGGCTAATACGGCGGGTTCATGTCGGGCTTGTAGCTGAAAACTAGCTTTACTTTGTTGTCTGGGTCAACTTTGCTAGCAAGAGACAGAGAGAGGCGTTGAAAGGCTGCTCCAACGGAACTGGGAGCAAAACACGAACACGGTGTACAGTCGAGTCTTAATAGCTTACTTACAACTGGGCTCGTCAGGCACTCTTTTTGGCTGCAGCGGTTATTATTATATTTGCATGCTTCCAGCTCCCGTTTCTGCTCGGGTACAGCTCGTACTTTTCCTTTTTTCTCCCTCCCTCGCTCACTCACAGACACATAACGGGTATGGCAGTCCATTCTCCCTGCAGCACGAACTACACTGCCCATGAGGCTACATTCTTTAGTGCGATGCCTGTAACACTCTGCCTATTGCCTTCATGTTAAATCATTTTTGTGAATAATTTTTAAAAATATTTCTTCACGTTATTATGCGGGGTGTAGTAGAGGTGACATGGGCCGCGAGATTGAGACACAGGCCTCTTAATGCGCGTTTTGTTTGGGGCGTGGAAACCAAAAATAGAGAGGGCACAGCTGACATATGAAACAGGAAGACTGCTGTGTAATCACTTTGGTCGTGTCCAAATTCATGGGCTGCATCCTTCTGAGGACCCGGTCTTTGCAATATGTGGGCTGGGTGCTCAGAAGATCGGATAGGCCAGAAGTAAACGGCTGGGGAAACTGGACGGTCTAGCCTTCTACTGTCTCGGTGGAGTTTAATAAACTTAGCTGTCTGCTTCTAAAATATAACAGGACACGTAAATTCTCGACCATCTCACACTTCTGTTTGATGTTTATTCAGCTTTGTAAAAACCACCCGGGGGATTAATAAAGTTTTATTTTCTCTAATCTAATTTCATAACTTTAATCTCAGCCAAACCAATTTACTCACGAACAAATACAACACAGAAAAAAGCCCAACAATAACATTTTTAGGTTGTCTAAGTCAGCGGTCCCCAACCCCCGGGCCTCGGACCGGTACCGGTCCGCGAGTCGTTTGGAGTTCCATAGCGGACCGGCACCAAAGTGTTCAAAATTAAATAAATAGGTCAAGATGACATAAATAACTATGTGAATAAATAAGACACAGATATGTAATGTGAGAATGATATTGTGAAATAATGGAACACATTTTGAAAAAAATGCTCATTATTGTGAAATATATTACATTCTGCTATATAAATGTACTTATTATTGTGAAATATTATTTCATGGTCATTATTTTTCACAATAACAGATTATTCCTGAGGCATTTTATTTATTTCCAGCCGTTTATATTCCAAAATGTCCTTTTTTCAAAGTCAGTCTTTATTTCAAAATCCCGTTTTTCCCGATGGTCTATTTATTTCATAATGCGACTTTTCAGCAGAATGACTTTGTCTGTCAATCAAGAGAGACAGGGCGGAGCCAGTTGTGTGATTGGTTGCTCCTTTACTCAGACATAAGTAATAGCACATGAATTGTCGATTTAGGTTTAATGGTGCAATGCGTCTCCTATGCAGCTGGCGGCAGTATGCAGCTCAAAATAAACTTAATAGTTGAGGTCCAACTTTCAACACATTCCTCCTCTGGGACACCTACTGTACCTGTGTGCCAAGTTTCAGCCAGATTTACTGTAAAATTACTCAAAAATTAAAGGACATTTATATGCAATTCAATACAGCCAATGCACTACTATTATGGAAATTTCAGAAATTCATTAAAAATCACCCATAGTAGTTGAGGTCCAACTTTCAACACATTCTTCCTCTGGGAAACCTGCTGTACATCTGGGCCAAGTTTCAGCCAGATTTACTGTAATATTTGTGTTGTCTTCGTATAGCTTTGAATAATTACACAGCATCCACTTGTGTTTCGCGAGCGTCTGCTCCAAACATTTTATATCTCATTCACAAGTCAGTCTTCTTTTATAGAGGCATTCATGAGCCCTCTCAAATACAGCGCCCCCTACTGGCAAAACCCCATTGGCACATGAACACCCACACATCACCACATCCCCTTTTCTCTGACAACATAGGTCCCACGAATCAACATATACACATATTTGTATTACAACAATAATTCTTTTTTTCTCTCAACACCATCAGAATATAAGATAAAAACAAATCCAGTCATAGCTTTACAGATTAAGCCTAACTGGTCTCTTGACCTTACGCTCTGACCTCCTCAATACAGGTTCTGAAACAACTGCACTTTTCTCCACATGCTCATGTCCATCCAGTGGTTTTAAACCAGACACTGTCTCTGCATGTGACACATCAACATTTTCATCTTCCTCACCATATTGTTCCTCCTGAAATGTCTCTTTAGTCTTCAGCAAGTTACGACGGTTCCTTCTGAACACATGACCTTCTTCAGTTCTTACGTCATATGATCTCGGACCTGCTTCCTGAAGAACAATGGCTTTCCTGCTCCATGCATTCTGATCTTGGATTCTCACTACATCATCCTTTGCAAGCAATCCAAGTGCTCTTGTTCCCTTGTCGTATTGTAGTTTTTGTTTCCATTTCAGATGCTCTTGTTTTTTTATAATTCCTTCACTCTGCTTGCTTTCTGCATAGCAGGGCAAAGTTGTGTGTAGCTTACGATTCATCAGCAATTCTGCAGGGGATAAACCACAGTCAAGAGGAGCAGTCCTGTAGCTCAGCAGAGCTAAATAAGGATCTGATCGACTGTCTGTAGCCTTCTTCAGAAGCTGCTTGATGATATGCACTCCTTTTTCAGCCTTGCCATTTGCCTGTGGATGTTGAGGACTTGATGTGACATGTTTAAAGCCGTATTCTCTTGCGAAATTCTGCCATTCTTTGCATTTATAGCAAGGACCATTGTCACTAATGACAGTTTCAGGTATTCCATGCCTGGAAAAGATAGACTTCACATGTGTGATCACATTATTAGCAGTTGTACTTGTAAGCAGAGCAATCTCAGGAAAGTTATAATAAGTAATAATCTATCACCAACAGATAGTCTTTCCCATTAAAATGAAATAAATCTGTTCCGACTTTCCTCCAAGGCGCTGTAGGAAGTTCAGGAATCATCATGGGTTCTCTTGCCTGTCTGCTCTGAAACTTGTTACATGTTTCACACTTTCCGACCATGGTCTCAATATCTTTATTAATGCCAGGCCAGTACACAGTGTCTCTAGCTCTCCTTTTACACTTTTCTATTCCCAGATGTCCCTCATGTATTCTTTGAAGTATCAGCTGTCTCAGACTATGTGGTATCACAATCCTATTGCCTCTCAACAGCAGTCCATTTACCACATTGAGCTCCGATCTAACATGATAATACTTCGAACAAGACCCTTTGGGCCAGTCTCCTTGGATATTTTCCATCACCGTTTGCAGCTCCCTGTCTGCAGCTGTCTCCTCACATACTTGTTTTATCTTTGCGTCAGACACTGGCAGAGACTCCACTATCATATTAACATGATCGTCTACTTCTTTCTCAGTGGAGCTTGCGTGACACACCTCTGATGCTCGCGACAGTGCATCCGCTAAAGCTAAATGCTTTCCTGGTGTGTATATCAAGTCAAAGCTGTACCTTTGCAGTTTCATCATGAGACGTTGAATCCTCGGCGACATCTCGTTCAGATGTTTCTTAATGATTGACACCAAAGGACGATGATCTGTCTCAACTGTAAAGGTAGGAAGACCATAAACATAACAGTGAAAAATATCAAGTCCATATGCCAGTCCGAGACATTCTTTCTCAATCTGAGCATATCTAGCTTCAGACTTAGTCATGGATCTAGAAGCATAAGCAACTGGTTTCCAACTCCCTTCTTCAGCCTGAAGTAAAACAGCTCCAAGCCCATCCTTTGAGGCATCTGTCGAGATTTTCAGACTCTTAGTTGGATCATAATAGGCAAGCACCGGGCGCGTTGTCAGTGTGGTTGTCAAATCATTCCATTCTTGTTCATGCCTCGCTGACCATTTAAATTCCATGGAATCACGAAGTAACTCCCTTAGTGCTGATGTTCGCACTGACATGCACTGACATCCTCATTTTCTTTTTAACCACAGCTATTCTTGCACTATCATGTACTGCAGCGACGCTCGTCTCATTAAATGTCTTTGCATGCTGCAGGGCTAACTCACTTGCATGACACAGTCTTTCTGCTTCATCCAGAGTTAACTTGGAATCTCTGAGCAGCCGTTCTCTAGTCCGTTTATCATGGATCCCATACACAATTTGATCACGAACCATAGAATCTTTCAGCTCTCCAAAATCACATGACTGTGCCTTTAGCTTCAAATCAGTCACAAAGCAATCAAAAGTCTCTTCTGGTTGCTGCATCCGAGATCGGAAAACATACCTTTCATATACTGTGTTCTTCTGTGGTGAACAGTGTGCATCAAACTTTTCAACCACTCTGTCATACTTATTCCTGTCACCAACTTCCTCAAACTCAAACGTGTTGAAGACTTCAATGGCTTGAGGACCAGCTACGGTGAGCAGCAATGCAATTTTCCTGGCATCGGGTTTAGAGTCCAGTCCCATGGCAGCCATGTACAGCTCAAACTGCTGCTTAAAACACCGCCAGTTGCTGTCCACATTCCCCACCAGTTTCAGTCCTTCCGGAGGCTTCAAACTTTCCATCTCAAACAGAACTTTGAGCTACTATCGCTTCCGCTCTCCCACTTTTACTCCTGGTACCATGTGTTGTCTTCGTATAGCTTTGAATAATTACACAGCATCCACTTGTGTTTCACGAGCGTCTGCTCCAAACATTTTATATCTCATTCACAAGTCAGTCTTCTTTTATAGAGGCATTCGTGAGCCCTCTCAAATACAGCGCCCCCTACTGGCAAAACCCCATTGGCACATGAACACCCACACATCACCACAATATTCTTCAGAAATTGCAGGGAACTTATGTTCAGTTCAATACAGTCAATACACTACAATTTTGTCTATTTCAAAAATTCATTAAAAATCATCCTTAATAGTTGAGGTCCAACTTTCAACACATTCCTTCTCTGGGACACCTACTGTACCTCTGGGCCAGGTTTCATCTCAATCTGCTGCATCAATAATTGTTTAATATTGATGGATCAAAAGTGCTGCTGAGAGAGTCATGACAGGGACTATAAAGAGACAGCATATTTGCTTGTCTTCACTGACTCGCTTTGAAATCCAGATTTTAATTTTGGAATATTAGGTGTACTTGTGGTTCCTATAGAATTTTAATGTTGAAAAGGAATCAGAGTCTTCATCTCTCAGGCCTCTCTTCTGTGGATGCAGCTCACATCATTCTGTACAATATGATAATTTTTAATTCTACAACTGTTTATAACCTGCATAGTTCACATTTCTGTATAGCTGTACATCTCATACTTCTGTATAGTTTTTTTTATTTCATATTCTGTATAGTTTTTCATATTTATATCCTGTTCATAGCTTGTACTCACTACAGCCTGTACATACTTATAGTTATAGCATATTCATAACTTCATACCGTGTACATTATACATACCATAATAGACCCATTTCTGTAATATACTTGCATACCTATATTATTGCTAATATATATTGTAATACATCTATTACAATATATACTTCTTGATGGATGCAAACTGCATTTCGTTGCCTTGTACCTGTGACATGTGCAATGACAATAAATTCTATTCTATTCTATTCTATATTAATTCAGAAGACAAACACCCGTCTCTGCTCTCTGCATACCGCGCAAACAGATTCACAGAAGATGCCATCACCCTCCACTCGGTGCTGAGTCACCTAGAACAGCGGCAGAGCTACGCCAGAATGCTCTTTGTGGACTACAGCTCAGCCTTTAATGCAATCATCCCAGACATCCTCTGCTGACCTTCCACCACTCGCCCATTGAGAGCCTACTAACTTACTGCATCACAGTATGGTACGGCAGCTGCACTAAGGCGGATAGAGCCACCCCCCCAGCATGTTTGCAATGAGTAGGAAATGCTCTGTATCTCACTGTACAACTGTATAGTGACAAAGGTATTCGATTCTTTTCTAAAAATTGCTATAAACAGAGGAACCCACACTGATGAAAAGTGGCGAATATTTTTTCAAATGACTATTTTTAGTGGATTTTTGATATAGAGGCAGAATGACAGAATGTTAAAAGAAGTTACTTTTAGTCATTCTAAGCTGGGCATTGCGTTGTCTGGCTGTTCAAAGCCATGGAACTTTAGACTTTCCAAGCAAATAATGATGGCCATACTGATGTTCTTTTCAGCACATTTTACTTCATGTTCATTTTTATGATGTTTCTATTTTTACATAATTCCTCCCACATAGCAAAATTGGTATGGCCTGGATCTGTCACACACAATTTGCTTACACATGGCCTGTGTACCGCAAAGAATGACGGCCCTCTGGTGGCCCAGATCTGGTTTACCAGAGGTGGCCCACACATGAGCCAGCACAAGGCCAGTTGCAGACACACTGCTGGCCCTGTGCTGGCCCAGAACAGTTTCAGCTCTGGCCCCAGATGTCAGCCTAATGTGTACCTTAGCCATGTAAGCCATGTAATAACAACATGTGCTGGAACATAATAGTGCAAAAGTAACATGACGAAACTCTGTTCAGACAGTGAATGGACTGATTCTTATTCAGTGCTTTTTTTACTCACCCATATTACTCAAAGTGCTCTATACTAGGGCTGGGTATCGTCACTGATTTCTAGAATCGATTCAATTCCGATTCACAAAGTCCCGAATCGATTTGATCCATGATTCGATTCAATTTGAATCTGGGAAATTTTGACAGAAATATTATAATTCAGATCAGTACATTTACATATTTTTGTATCTATAAAAAGGAAGCTGACACACGCAAGACTTTATCAAAGGTGTGAGCATCACAGCAGATGCCTTTGTGTCAAAGTAGCTGAGGATAAAACACAGAAAAACATGAAGGTGATTTTCCTGGCCTGGGATTTTATAAAAATATTCTGCAGTACATCAAAAACGAAAGAAAACCATTAATCAACACATGATTGTAATCTGAAGTTACAGCAGTTTTATTAGAGACACGGCTAAGCATTTTGCATAATTTTAAAAAGTTTAAATTTGTTCAGTATTGAACCGCAGAAATTAGGTTTTCTTTTCGGAAGTATATAAAACGAAAAAAAAAAAACGTCGGCCGACAGCGCTGTAAACTGTAGTCTTGTGCATAACAAGTAAGCGAATAATGACGAAAACAGATTTTTAGACGGGAAACTGTTCTTGAAGGAGAGGGAGAGAGCTGTGCATCGTGGTCGAAGCAAAACAGTAAAAGTAAGAGTGAATACATGACAATGTTCATGTGAAGCATAGTTTGGATCTTCTTTTGCTGCTGGTTCGGTCAATATTGTTTGGAGAGACATCAAACTAGCAGCTTTAGAATCAGCACATAAAGGGCGTAAACACAAAGTGCGGACCCGCCGACAGATCAGAATCAGCAAGCTGTCGGCTTTCAGCCCCGACCGTGAGAAAGGCGACATCTAACTGATTCTGATCCGCGGGTCGCGCTGTGTGTTTAAGTCTTTGTGCAGAATCCGTGTTCCTGCTCTCATTTACTGTCTTAGCTGTTTGGTGGTGGTTGAAATTTTGTGAGATTTCACCAGAGATTTCGGGCAAAATAAATTTATATTAAAAAAATCGATTCAGGATTTTAATGAATCGATTTTACGTTATCCAAGCCAGAATCTTTTAATCGATAACTCGATTATAAAAACCCACCCCTACGCTATACAACATGTCACATTCACCCAATCGGGCCAAATGTGGCATGCCATCACATAAACAGTGCCATCTTACCATGCCAGAAGTCAGCCAGCAGTGCCGGCTTGACACCAGATCCAGGCAAGACCCGTCTGCTATGTGGGATGACTTGTTCTTTTGGCATTTTAGTTGTGGATTATGTTTGGGCTGTGTCTCTTGCCCTTTCAGTATTGTTTTCTTGTGCTTCTAAGTGTCCCTTTGTTTCTTTTTAGGTTATGTAGTATGGGTTAGAGATATTTTGTATGTTGTTTTTGTTTAATAAATCCGCCTTTTGGATTATTCCCTGATGTGCCTGAGTTCTGTTATTTAGTGTCACTTTGAAAGGACACACATCCAGCATTGGCATATAATTGTTCTTTCAATTTTTGATAAAGATTACAGTGAATTGAGATGAAACTTGGCCCAGAGATACAGTAGGGCGCCCAGAGTAAGAAAGTGTTGAAAGTTGGACCTCAACTACTATGGATGATTTTTAATGAATTTCTGAAATTTCCATAATTGTAGTGTATTGGCTGTATTGAATTGCATATAAATGTCCTTTAATTTTTGAGGAATTTTACAGTAAATCTGGATGAAACTTGGCACACAGGTAAGGTTGGGGACCGCTGGTCTAAGTGACTTATATATTACATTTAACCTGAGTAGCAAAAGACTGCGGTGATCTGAAAATGATGTGCTGGGAGTTGTGCCGGGAGTTGTGCCGTTCTCGGCGGCTTCAGTGACCCTCCAGCTCCCGAGCCGGTGGGTAGCAGATGTCTCCGAAAACGTCGAAGCACTTTTGCAAATATGCGATATCTTGATAAACCGAGCAGATATTTGATGTTAACACAGCTACATTCTCACCTGAAAATATCATAAAAGTTTATTTTGTGACCCAGAAAGATTAGTAAGAGTAATTTTAAAACTTAGTAGCTGCCACCATTATTGGAAATTGGAGTTTGGCTGGGCCACGCTATGAATTCTGGGATATGGTAGGCCACGAAGGACACACCCGACCCATCCTTCAAATTCGGGGAAAAGGAGGACGCATTTGTCGGCTGCATTCGGAGGATTCTACGAATTTGGACAGCCTTCAGCGCGTCGCTGTGACGCAATTGGTCTACAAATGCGTCTCAGGAGGATGCAGCCCATGAATTTGGACACGACCTTTATTTCAGCAAAGTAAGTATTCTAAATACCACCTTTTTAAATGGTAACTGTAACGGAATACAGTTACGTATTTAAAATACAAATGAGTAACAGTGGTACATGTATTCCGTTACTCCCCAAACACCACTCCTCCCACCTGCTGTACACTACGGCTGTGTCCAAATTGCATACTTCGATGGCCGCATTTGTGGGCAATGATGTCAAAGCAACGCGACAAAGGCTGTCAACGGATGTCCATCTGTATGGTGAACATGAGATATTTGTTATTGTGGGGTTGTGTTTTGTGACATTGTAACCAATACGTCTACTCACCAAAGAATGAGTGAAGCAATATGGATAACAGCAGAGGACAATTTATTTAGGGTCTGATGGCAATTTACCATCGGTGTCCAGCACTTTAAGGGATTGATGGACTGGAGCACATCTGTCCTTAACATACCCTCTTAAACATCAGCTTGACACTGATACATCAAAGGAAACTTAACAGACTAAGTGCAAATGTTTCAACCTGAACAACTTAAAACTTCTCTGGGATACAATGTAAACAAAGACAAGAAGAAGAAAAAATATTTCCATCAATAATCACTTCTCCTAACCAGGAGACAAGTGAATATATTATGTAGAGAGTCTTTTTTCTCAGTCCTGGGGTTGTAACACCACAACCTCCTCAGTCCGTAATCAGAGAGTGTCTATTTGACAATAACCAAAATGTCTTTGGATAGTCTTTGTGAATGCAAAAAGAAAAAAAAACAATGATGTTAGCTGGCCAGCAAAATAAAGAGACTGTATGGCACTGAGTGCGGGCGTGTGTGTGAGTACTTCAGTCCAAATAATTGAAGTCCGGATGGATGAATGGATGGCAGCCGCTTGTCCTTTAATGGCACCAGCGAGGCAGCACAGCAGTAAGGCATCTGGCAGGAGAACGAACAATAGTCTTTTTTAAGGCTACTGCAGAAGAAGATATTCCCCGCTAGCTCACCCAAGCTTGCTCTCTGGCACAGCTACAAGCCACGTGAGCTCATAGCCCCTCCCGCTAGGATGTACTACCACAGTCGACTGTCGTAAAGCAGCCGCAAACCAATAGCAATAAAAAAAAAAAAACCTCAAAATCATTGAAGAACATTTTATAACACCCAATATAGATATATACATATATACTGAATATCACACAATATCAGATAACCAAATTAACACTGGGTTAAACATCATCAGCAAATGTTAGTGCAAAAAGTGCAAGAAAGAAAAATACCATATCAGAGGTCGGCAGCCTATCTATATCATTCCTGCACTGTAAGAATCAGCAGGCTTTGAGGAACAATCAGGGAAAGTTTCAGGTCTTTTGTGAAAATCCATGTAGTAGATTGGAAATGAAGCAGTTTGTTCTCTTGTCTTGTTTTAAATCACTTTTTTTTCTTTAAGTTTTTTTTTTGAGGGGGGGGATGGGGGAAGCAAAGTTTGTGTGTGGATGTTTTGTTGTTGTTGTTTGTTCAGTTTATTTTGACAGTATGAGAAAACAAAGTGATATGAAGAGATTTTCTCTCACTCTTTGTACTTACAGTGCAAACAAGATGGAGAGAAGCGTTGTCTATTGCCTGCTTTGTAAAAAGCCCCAACAGTCCATTCGCACACACCTGAGCAGAGTGTGCTTGAAAGACTGCACACCACAGGAATGTGAGGAAGAAGCTTCCAGAGCCATTACTTCACAGAAGCTGTTTTCTACTGAAGGTAGTCTGGAACTTCTCAGAGCTCCAGGAGTACTGCAAGGATGAAGAATCTTGCATTAAACTCTGCACTCACCTTCAAACACGTGGCTTTATCATCACTGACAGTCCCCAAGCGTGCCCGACAGTCGTGCCAACAGCGAGGTATGTTGACCTTATTGCCACTTCCACATATTGGATGACACATACACACTTTCAATGATGTCTTACCTCTGTCACATTTGCAATAGGTCTGATAAGAAGGAAATTCTTGCCGTGACCAAGAAGGACATTGAATATTTCCACGCAAGGCTTTCAGGCGGTGATTGTATCCCCACATTTGCAATGACTACCTTCAGACAGTACCGCAAGGCCATCCTGATCCTACAACATGGACTGACAGCAAATGCTGTTCAAGAACTTTGTAAGTGCACCGCCAACAATAAAAGTGCACAATAAGTGAAATGACAGTTGATGCAAGTCTGTATTTCTTTAAGCCCCCCCCCCCACACACACAGGTAGAGGAATTGATTTTATGAGATATTTAGCATTGATTCCTTTTTTCTCTGGAGTTGTTGGACTGCTATTTTAAGAACATCCGTGCAGTGTCCTTGCAAAATCAAATTGCTGGCAGCGATGACAGGGGCAAGTTCTTGCTAGGAGAATGTGGGGTCCCACTGTCCAACCCAGTATTAGATGTACAATGCCTGAGAGCGAGGCGAGTGCTTGACTAGAGATGGCACGATACCACTTTTTTATGTCCGATACCGATATCATAAATTTGGATATCTGCCGATACCGATATGAATCCGATAGTGTTTTTTAATCAACAAAACTGTTTTTTAAATATCTTGCTGCATTTTGTATAAGTTCATACTCAAGTTTAAAACAACAACTACACTAAAGCTATTCTGTTATACCCCTATGCAAAAAAAAAAATATTTCATAGTTCAGCAATACTGATCAATCTAAAACTTAAACCTACACCATCCTCCCTATTCTGGTATTTTAAAGAGTACTTAGCATAAATATTAAGCAACCTAACTAATAGGGTTCCAACTCCCAGCAACAACAAAAATAAAAAAATAAAAAATAGGGAACCACCCCTCACGCTCCACCTCATGATGCTTAATCGACGTAATCAACCTTAATTTGATGAAGTGTGAAAAAAAATGCACAGAAATCAATTATTTTTCAAGAAATATTAAATAGATTCAACATCTTTCTTCAACAAAATTGCAGACTGCACAGATGGTACCTTCCCAAAGGAAAAAGTACTATAGCTTACTAGGGTATATATATTAGACTTAATAGTTACTATATACAATAATGGACTTCTATTCATTTTGCATCAAATTAAAACTTTGGGTGTCAGATAATTATTTATTAAAAGCTCGACATTTTAAATGAGAATAAGAAAGAAAAGTATGTCTTTGTGCCCCCTTTTCCCTGTTAATGCCCTATCGGCCCCCCTGGCTAAACTTTGCTAGATCCGCCTCTGCACAGTTACAGCCGTCAGCTGCGTAGAAAAAGATCCTGATGTAGAAAGTAATATTAAATAAATTCTAACAACAGCTGATCAAGCTTAAACGTGCTGCTGTTGTTCAGCCGCTGGTTTCCTCTTTCTGGTGCAAAGTGGGCCAAAAGCAAACAAGAGAGATGGACTCGCGACAGAAAAGCCGATCAGCTGATCGTTAAGCAGTTTCATGATTGAAGTAGCAGCAGGAGAGGCAGTCGCTTGTTAAGCTTAACGCAGGAATGCTTTACAAACATTCAGAGATGGACTTACACACTTGCTTTACTTCTCTCGGGATAACTTTGTTTGAGATGAAATGCCGGGTTGCTAGCGAAGCTCCAAATGCTATCCAGACCACCGACAGGTCCTACATGCCACAGCCGCTCTATCACGTGATGCATACTGCTCCGACGTGCTAACGTTCTGAGGTGAGTTACGGCGTGTTGCAAGTTTTGTGAGGTGCTTTCGTGATATTTAATGGATCGGATTACATTTTTTTATTTTTCTCCGATATCCGATCCAGTAATTTAGGTCAGTATCGGACCGATACCGATACGTAATATCGGATCGGTCCATCTCTATGCTTGACATAACTGGATCAAAAGCATATTAAGAAAGATTGTTTCTTTGATCTGACAGAGAAACCCTAACCCTGTACTCATAACAGTCAACCACATATGTTGCTGTATGTCAGAGATGTGGATAGAGGAGGAGACGGGATAGAGGAGGAGACGGTAAGTGACGGAAGTGACGAGTAAGGTAAGCGACCCATGTTGTAGGTGACGTCAGACGCCGGAGATTTGGCGGAAAAAAAGCGAATGGTAGCATAGAGTTTAACAAAGTTTTTTTCAAGCTTCAGTATTACCAAATATACTAATCAATTGTCATTTAACTAACAACATCTGTCCTATCATCTCTAACACCCTGGAGGACAACAGGGAGAGTTTAGACGCTCTCCAAGATTACATCGACCGCTGTTTTCAAGATTTAGTAATGAAGAAGGCCCAGAGTGCATCTTCCCCGGCCAAAATTGAGACGCCGTCATCGAAGAGATGTCGCCTGGCAGACTTCCCCGGTACAACATCGCCTGCCGGCAAAGACATCGCAGACATCCTGGAGTCAATCGACAAGCGATTGTCCACTTTCGATGTGAGGCTGTCCCTGGTGGAGATTTTACACCGGGAATTTAAATCTCTGAGAGAATCCCTGGAATTCAGCCAGCAGCAGGTGGAAACGCTTGCCGCTGAAAATGCCACACTACGGGAGTCGGTCAAATCTCTCACCGATAACGTGATCCAGCTAAACATTGAAAATAAAAAAATAAAAGAGTCCGTTATCGATCTACAAGCCCGTAGCATGAGAGATAATCTTGTGTTTTCTGGTATTCCAGAATCTGCCGGAGAGGACGCAGAGGCAACGGTGAAAAGCTTCATTAAAATCCACCTGAAGCTGCCAGAGGACACCGTAAAGAACATCGACTTCGATATAGTGCATCGCTTGGGGGGGCGTGCGGTCGCGGACCGGGAGACCACGGCCTATTATGGGCAAATTCGGTCAATTCAAACAGAAGGAACAGGTGAAGAGTCGCGGCAGAGAGCTGAAAGGAACGGACTTCAGCGTGAACGACCAGTTCCCCAAAGAGATCCTGGAACGACGCATGGTCCTGTTCCCAGTTCGACGTAGCTTCATCCAGAAAGGCTCCCGTGCTGTCATCGCCGTGGACCGGCTCTACGTGGACTGACAGCTCTACTGCGACCCCGGCACCACACCATGGTTATATTGACTGCACTCCAGATAAGAACCCGCTACACTCTTTTCTTATTCATTCACACTTTCTCCTTTAACATGGGTTTAACCTAGTAATATCAATATGATGTCATAGCAGATATAACACCGTCACCCTCCGTCATTACTTTAATTGGAATGTTTCCGTTTCGTTTCTTTTTTTGTTGTTGTGGCTCACAGTTCATGTGGTTTCTTTCTTTCTCTTGTCTTTCACTGCTGTGGTCACCTACTTCCCCACTCACCTACAAACAACACCCTCTATTTCTCCATATTTTCACACCACGATCACGCAAACACATCCGCTCAACGGCAGCACATTCACAACAGCCTCACAGCACGCACAGACTTGCAGGACACATAAGCAAGCCACGCTTGTTCATATTAGTGAATATTTACACACATAGTCAGACTTATGGAGCCTCTCACCACACTTTTTTTCCTCTTTCTATTTACAAACAAGGGATGTTTCCACATTCTCTCCACCTGTCTAAACGAAACACCCATCGTACATCATTAGACATACACACACAATTATGGGCATGCTGAGGTTTGTCACATGGAATGTAAATGGAGCTGGCTCCAGAGGAAAGAGGTTAAAGATATTTAACCAGCTTAAAAAAAAACTACAGGCAGATGTTGTTTTATTACAAGGAACTCACAGACCTGTCACAGGTTTAAACGAACTTAAAACACCTGAGTTTCCTAACGTGTTTGCAGCCGGTTATAATTCTAGACAAAGGGGAGTAGCAATTTTAATACATAAAAATGTTAATTTTACAGTACTCGATACAGTTATAGATCCAGAGGGTAGATTTCTAATTATTAAACTATCAATATTGAACAAAAAACTATGTATTGTAAGTATATATGGTCCAAATGTTGATGAACCCTCATTCTTCCACGGATTTTTTAGTGCACTCTCTGAACACCTCGATTGCACACTCATTCTTGGCGGCGACCTCAACCTTGGACTAAATGAAGAAATGGATAGGCTCAGCACAATTGGCAATCCACAAATAATCAAACAGTATAGGAGCGACTTTGGCCTTCGCGATGCATGGCGCTCCCTTCACCCCAACAGTAAGGAATATACTTTTTTCTCACATGTCCATCACTCCTACTCTCGTCTGGATTATTTTTTGGTCAGCAGCTCACTGCTGAGTGACATTTCAGACACTGAGATTCATCCTATAGCTGTCAGCGATCATGCTCCTGCATCTTTAACACTAATGCACAAGAATAATACTACGCCAAGTAAAAACTGGAGATTTAATACATCACTGCTTAAAGATGAAGACTTTATTAAATATTTTAAAAAGGAATGGACTTCATATTTAGACTTTAATGACACTCCCGGAATATCTGCTTCTGTTCTATGGGAAGCAGGGAAAGCTGTGATGAGAGGTAAAATAATTTCTTTCTCATCACACAAAAAGAAAGAAGAAAACAAAAATATTCAGGAATTAGAAAAAACTATCAAATCACTAGAAGAAGCCTACGCGTGCGACCAAGATCAGGAAACATTGAACAAAATACGCAAGACAAAACTAGAATTAAATGAAATTATTAATAAAAAAAAAAAAACCAATTCCTTATACAAAGACTTCACTTGCAGAATTTTGAACACAGTAACAAATCAGGTCGATTTCTAGCTAACCAGTTAAAAATAAAGAAAGAAAAAACAACTATATGTGCTGCTAAAGATTTATCGGGGAACACAATATATGACCCTGGAAGAATAAACAACATTTTTAGGGATTTCTATGAAACTTTATATTCACCACAAATAAACCCATCTAAAAATGAAATTGATTTGTTTCTTGACAACGTAACTCTTCCAAAATTACTAGACAGTCAAGCAATGGCACTGGATTCGCCACTGACGCCAGGTGAACTCCAGAAAGCCCTGATAAGTATGCCCAATAATGAGGCTCCAGGTCCAGACGGCTTCCCTGCAGAATTCTACAAAGAATTCTGGATAATTTTGGCACCAGTATTCCACGGAATGTTGCAGGAAATCGAGGAAAATGGCAGACTACCACCAAATATGAATTCTGCCAACATTAGTCTCCTGCTAAAACCAGGCAAAGACCCTTTTTTTCCCTCAAGCTATCGTCCAATTTTTCTTTTAAATGTAGACCTTAAAATAATCTGCAAAGCTCTCTCAAAGAGATTAGAGAAAATAACCCCCCTCTTAATTCATCCTGACCAAACTGGTTTCATAAAAGGTCGGCACTCATCAACAAATACACGTAGATTACTTAATTTAATAGACTACTCATACAATAAAAACATCGAAACCATAATATTATCTCTAGATGCAGAAAAAGCATTTGACAGAGTTAACTGGAAATTTTTATTCGCAACTTTACACAAATTTGGTTTTGGAAACTCTTTCATAAACTGGATAAGAATATTATACAATTCCCCAACAGCTCGTATCAGAACAAATGACCAGACATCCTCCAGCTTCTGTCTCCTGAGGGGCACCAGACAGGGATGCCCACTCTCCCCTTCACTTTTTGCAATTTTTATCGAACCTCTAGCAGCAGCATTTAGACAGGTTACAACAATTAAGGGCATAAAATGTAAGAACATAGAACATAAAATCAGTCTCTATGCGGATGATGTGTTGCTTTTTCTGCAAAACACACAAACCAACCTCTGAGGTAATTACTCTAATAAACTGGTTTTCAAGAGTTTCAGATTATTCAATTAACTGGCCAAAATCTACAGTTCTTCCCATTAACTGCTCCTTCCATTATTCTTCCTCTGCCCCACTACAATCTGGAAATATTAAATATTTAGGTATTAATGTTTCTCCTAAGCTTTCAGACTTAACTAAATTAAACCACATCCCACTTCTAAAGAAAGTAGAAGGCGATCTGACTAGATGGAAATCTTTACCCATATCACTCATGGGAAGGGTCGCCACTATAAAAATGATGATCTTGCCAAAAATAAATTACTTATTTTTGATGATCCCTAACAAACCATCACAAGATTGGAAATATATGAATCCAGAGATCTGAACCAAATTCCTTTGGAAAGATAAACCCTCGCTTATCAGCTTAAAAACGCTACAAAGAACCAAGGATAGAGGAGGATTAGATCTGCCTAATTTTCACCAATACTTCTTAGCCAACAGGCTTCAGTTCATCTCAGAATGGTTAAAACATACCTTCTTAGATGAGCCCTGGCTAGATGTTGAACAGGCACTATGCAAGGATCTAGAGATTTCAGACCTACCATTTATTAGCTCAAACATCAAAAGACATGAATGCTTTAAAAGTATCAACATCAGCTTCTCTCTGACAGCATGGTGGGAGTTTCTAAAAATAACAGTCTTCATTAATCCCAAATGTACACCTATCTGGAATAACCCTGACATATTACAAAACAATAATATGATTAATTTCCCAGAATGGAGTTGTAAAGGAATTAAATACTTCGAACATATATTAGAGGGAACAGAATTTATTCCATTTGACAGACTAGTTGCACAATATGGGATCAACAAGAAAAGATTTTTAGAATATCAACAAATTAAATCCATAGTAAAAAAGAAATTTAACCTCAGTCAAGTTGAATTACAAACACCACTAAGTGCGGCACATTTTCTTACTCTTAAATCCCCCAAATTATTATCTAAAATATACAGAACACTTTCTAAATTAGATGAATCAATATCCCTTCCTATTGCAAAGTGGGAAGTAGATTTATCAGTCAGCTTAGACCAAAACTTCTGGTCTCAGGTATGCTTAAAAACCTTTAAATTGATTAAAAATCCCAGTCTGCAATTAATACAATACAAAATACTACGTAGAGTGCACTATACAGGTCATCGGATGTTCAAGATGGGCTTTACATCTTCCAACAACTGCTCACACTGTCAAGGCAATACACCAGACAATTACATTCACGCTCTTTGGTTCTGTTCACCAGTGCAGAAGTTTTGGCACGAGATATGTGAAGACTTATCAAAGTGTCTGAAATGTAAAATTCCAACCTCCCCTTTAGTATGCTTGTTGGGAAAACTGGATGAGGTCACTACAGAAACTAATACAGTCCACATGGTTTTTACTGCCCTATGCATCGCCAAGAAAACTGTCCTCATGAACTGGAAAAATAAAAATAATCTTAATTCTAGCCAATATAGAAACCTTCTAATAGATCACATTAGTCTCGATATAGCCTCTGCCACCACATTAGATCAATCCCTCTGGGCTCCTTTGATCGGCTCCATCACCTAGCGGGGGTAAGGGGTCGTGGTTTGGTCCCGCCTTAGCTACTGTGGTTGATATGGAGTTGGGACGGGCTTAGGGCGCCTGGAGGACCCCTAGAGACGTGAGGGCTTAACCCGGGGGTTGTGTTCATAACCTGGTTAGTGTCTCTGGTCACTCTTAGAGGTTGTTCTCCTTGTGGCTGCGTGCAGCGGGGCTGGAGGATGGTCTGTACCGGTGGACGTAGGTTACTGGCCTGGTGGCCTGGCTGCCCCTGAGTGGATCCGGGGCAGGCGTGGGGGTTTGGGGTTCAGGGGTGCTTCGCCTCCGTGCTGGGGCTCTGGCTGGGCCTTGGGGGCTTGGATCCTCGTCGGTGTGTCACCGAGGTTGTGAGCGGGTGGGTGCACGGGGGCTCAGCCCTGGCGCAGGGGGCCTCTTGTGCATCGGCCTAACTGGGGGGCTCTTCAACTGGCGGGGAGGTTGTTCCATCCTTGCAGGAGTCCACTCTGCAGGTGGGGGAGAGACATAAGAGAGGTGGAGAATAAACTTAACCTGGGTGTCTGTTGTCTTGTGTAGTCTGGGAGACGATTGAATGTTGGGGTGGGTACAGTTTCCTCTGCGTGTCACAAGGGTGCAGGGGAGACATCCCCCCCTCTGTCCCCTTCTGGCCACCTGTACCTCAATTTTATCTCACAACTTAGACATCCACATTACTTACACTCTCATAACACAAAAAGGGGCCTGTTTTGAGTAAAGTCAGTCGTGGCTCTCAAACTGACAAGCCTGCCAGGCCTACTAAAAGGCTAAACCTGGAGCACAGTTGCTCAGTAGCACCCCGTAATCAGTGTACGAGGCCAACTAACCCTGAGCTGCCGCTGGTTGACCCTTTCTCCGGTTCATGTTTAAAACCACCATTCTGACCTGCACCCCTTGCTAACAGTCATGTCTGTGTCTCAGTGAAGCCTGCTAGCTGCCTGCTGGGTTCTCCACACGTGATGGTTCGAAGCCCTGGCTATCCCATGGGACACTGTTTCGAGGGTCTGGGGCCACTCTCTGGCAATGTTGTGAACCCACTGAGATGGGATTGGCAGTTTCCGCAGGAAATGCCTAACCGTTGTTATGGGGTTTGGTAGGTGGAAAGCCTGCAATATTCGTCATGAAACGGTTATGGACTCATTTTTGGTTATGGTAAATTGACAAACCATGGGTTTGCATTTATGGGAGGGGGTGTTACGGCCCTAGCAGGGCCTCTCTCTCTCTCCTGAGGGTGCCTGTGTGGGCGTGTCCCACTACCTCCTGCCTGAGGTGCCACCTTTCCCTCCTGTACAGCTGACTCCCATCAGCAATTAAGGGTATTTAAGCCCAGAGCAGGGTGAGCTCTGGGCCAGAGTGCCATTTTGTGTGGGTACAGCTAGTGAGCTGTGTAGTGTGTTGTCCAGCTAGTGAGCTGTGTAGTGTGGTGTCCAGCTAGTGAGCTGCGTAGTGTGGTGTCCAGCTAGTGAGCTGCGCTTTCCTTTTGACTTTTTGCTTTGTTTGTGTTTTGTTGGTGTTTTATGGTGATAACGGCTTGTCCGTCTCTTTTAATTGACTTACTTCAATAAAACTGTTTTATTTAAACTGTTTCGCCTCCTTGACTCCTTTTTCTGACCCGGTCACTTTTGTTACTTCCCCCTCACCGCCTAGACCCCCCCCACCCCCCAGGGGAACGTAACACACACACACACACACACACACACACACATATATATAGGGCCTTGAGGGTGGGCACGTTAACGGCGTCCAGTGGACAGTCTGTGTATTCAAACCTACCTCTTGCGCTGGTGCCCACCTCTCAATTTTAAATCCATGTAGACATTGAGGGTTCTCGGGAGGGGCCATGCTAACACCTGCTGCTCTCTGGCAGCAGCACCATGCTCTCCCTTGTTTTAAATGCACTTTAGAACAACACGCAGCAACACTACACACGAGCGGGAGGAGGGAGGTATGGGTTCTTCACACACCCCCGTTCTCTGCTAGCCATCGGGGCGGGGGGGGCTGGGAGGAGATGTTAGCTGTCCGATTGGCCTCCCTGCTGCTGCGGAGCCTGGGACGGTCTGCTTGCCTCCACCCCGAGGGGGGGGAAGGGTAACGTCTCTTGGGTCTGGGTTCTGTTTCCCCCTCTGGGGGCGAGGGTACCTGGACCCGGGGTATAGAGTATGTTTGGGGAGTGTGATTGTGTGTACATGTCCATTTATGTCAGTCCTTACGTTGGGTGAGTGCTGAGTGTTTGTATATGTGTGCATGAGGGTGGGAATGCATGTTTGTGTCTGTGTGTGCCTGTTTGTCTGTGTCTACAGTGGGGCAAAAAAGTATTTAGTCAGCCACCGATTGTGCAAGTTCCCCCACCTAAAATGATGACAGAGGTCAGTAATTTGCACCAGAGGTACACTTCAACTGTGAGAGACAGAATGTGAAAAAAAATTCCATGAATTCACATGGTAGGATTTGTAAAGAATTTATTCGTAAATCAGGGTGGAAAATAAGTATTTGGTCAATAACAAAAATACAACTCAATACTTTGTAACATAACCTTTGTTGGCAATAACAGAGGTCAAACGTTTACTATAGGTCTTTACCAGGTTTGCACACACAGTAGCTGGTATTTTGGCCCATTCCTCCATGCAGATCTTCTCGAGAGCAGTGATGTTTTGCGGCTGTCGCCGAGCAACACGGACTTTCAACTCCCGCCACAGCTTTTCTATGGGGTTGAGGTCTGGAGACTGGCTAGGCCACTCCAGGACTTTCAAATGCTTCTTACGGAGCCACTCCTTTGTTGCCCGGGCGGTGTGTTTTGGATCATTGTCATGTTGGAAGACCCAGCCTCGTTTCATCTTCAAAGTTCTCACTGATGGAAGGAGGTTTTGGCTCAAAATCTCACGATACATGGCCCCAGTCATTCTGTCCTTAACACGGATCAGTCGTCCTGTCCCCTTGGCAGAAAAACAGCCCCATAGCATGATGTTTCCACCCCCATGCTTCACAGTAGGTATGGTGTTCTTGGGATGCAACAGTATTCTTCTTCCTCCAAACACGACGAGTTGAGTTTATACCAAAAAGTTCTACTTTGGTTTCATCTGACCACATGACATTCTCCCAATCCTCTGCTGTATCATCCATGTGCTCTCTGGCAAACTTCAGACGGGCCTGGACATGCACTGGCTTCAGCAGCGGAACACGTCTGGCACTGCGGGATTTGATTCCCTGCCGTTGTAGTGTGTTACTGATGGTGACCTTTGTTACTTTGGTCCCAGCTCTCTGCAGGTCATTCACCAGGTCCCCCCGTGTGGTTCTGGGATCTTTGCTCACCGTTCTCATGATCATTTTGACCCCACGGGATGAGATCTTGCGTGGAGCCCCAGATCGAGGGAGATTATCAGTGGTCTTGTATGTCTTCCATTTTCTGATGATTGCTCCCACAGTTGATTTTTTCACACCAAGCTGCTTGCCTATTGTAGATTCACTCTTCCCAGTCTGGTGCAGGTCTACAATACTTTTCCTGGTGTCCTTCGAAAGCTCTTTGGTCTTGGCCATGGCGGAGTTTGGAGTCTGACTGTTTGAGGCTGTGGACAGGTGTCTTTTATACAGATGAGTTCAAACAGGTGCCATTCATACAGGTAACGAGTGGGGGACAGAAAAGCTTCTTACAGAAGACGTTACAGGTCTGTGAGAGCCAGAGATTTTCCTTGTTTGAGGTGACCAAATACTTATTTTCCACCCTGATTTACGAATAAATTCTTTACAAATCCTACCATGTGGATTCATGGATATTTTTTTCCACATTCTGTCTCTCACAGTTGAAGTGTACCTCTGGTGCAAATTACTGACCTCTGTCATCATTTTAAGTGGGGGAACTTGCACAATCGGTGGCTGACTAAATACTTTTTTGCCCCACTGTATATGTCAGGTCGGGTCTTAGACTCCACCTCTCTGGGAACTCCCAGGCCCTCCAAGGCCTATCTCCCCTCACCACACTCCCTGCCGGTGACTGATGCCCTCAGGGGTCGGTGCATTGGTGGTTCTTGGTGTCCGGGGCTGGGCACTCAGGTAGGTACCAGCTCACTCCCGGTGGCTACTTGGCAGGGCCTGGCGCCTGTTGCTCGGTCAGGCCTCCTCTGGGGTGCGGGGGGCCCTCGGGCATGTGGCTCGGTTCACTCTGGCACAGCTGGCTGCCGGCAGAGCCAGTGGGCACGCCGGTGCAGCCCCCTCTAGCTTCTGCTCGGTGGCTACTGGGTGACGCCTCGTCTGTGGATCCTCAGCCCTTCCCATGAGGGTGGCACGGATGCCCCTCTGGTGGTGCTCCTTGGGCTCTCGCACTCTGAGGCCTCTGGAGGTCTGGGGCCTGGATCTCCTCCATGCCTGCTTCATGCCCTGGGGGACTTGCTACATCCTCTTGCAGACCATTACATGTGGAAACCATTTGAATACTAGCGCGCTGATCCACACAGGTATGCACACAGGTGTTCACTGCTCGTAGACTTAAATTACACCTTTCTTGGCTGCTACTTCAAAAGCACATTGTGCGCTGTCTGTCCTGCGTGCTGCACAACAACATTGAATATTTAGTATTTACTGCTGTTTACACTTAGCTAGATTAATGCGATGGTGTTGTGTTTAGTATGTTGCTTTGGTGTTTTTTTTTTTTTGCTTGTTTTCTATTCTTCTCTCAACAGGTGATCCAGGAGATTTTTTTTCTCCCCCCCTTTCTCACTGTCCCTCTCCCCTTCTGTTTTTCTTTTCCTTCCTCTTTCTCTCTCCCTTTCCCATCCCTCACTCATGTTTGTCCCGTCTGTAACATCTGAAAATAAAATATAATAAATAATAAAAACAAAGGTCGATCAAATGGACCAATACGGCAATGCCACGATGATCCATTTGGCAAAGTAAATCCATTGGGTATCCCTGTTGGTCTTCAGACAACAATTCTGATGGCCAAAGAACCAAATGGGACAGACAAAAAAAAAGAAAAAAAAAAAAGAAAAAAAGCTGTTCGCCCCTTGTATTTTGGCTTTTTCATCTCTCCTGGCTCTAATTCATTTGCATGCATTAAAAACCACAGATACCTGAGCACTGAACCTGAGGATGCCATGGCTGAGTCAGCATCAAGCTCAGTAGGTGGACTACAGACAGACCAGGTACACTTTAAAAAAAAAAGAAAAAAGAAAAAAAAAAAAAATCACACACACTACCACAAGTCAACCTGTGGTACAAGTTTCCACATTTAAAAACTTTTGATGGATTTCCATCCCCCTTCTCTACACCTTTTGTGTAGTGCATCATCTACGCACCTGCCACTCCAAGAATGGGATGCCTTCCTCCAGGCCTTTCCGGTCACCCTGAATGGAGAGCCACCATCCAAACGCCAGTGTGTACAGGCTGGCTTTCCACAGCACAGATGCCACTACAAGAAATGGAGGGATATTCAGCTGAAGAAAAGGGTTGGGCATGTCATGTTAATGGAGCCTCTTCTGTTGCATTGATTTGTTTGTTTTGTGTGTATTTCAGAATGAAAATACTTTAATAATCTCTAAGAAAATTATGTGGGTTACACTTGTGTAGAGACAACAAGTAACAGACTGAACTAATTAAATAATACAATAGATGTAAGTACAACGCACCCAATGTTTCAGTATATTAACGACTAACCAAATTTATGGATGGATTATCTCAGCTGTTTTTCTCAATGAAGTTTGGTCCGTTTAAAGCACAGGTGTCGAACTCCAGGCCTTGAGGGCCGGTGTCCTGCAGGTTTTAGATGTGTCCTTGATCCACCACAGCTGATTTAAATGGCTAAATTACCTCCTCAATATGTCTTGAAGTTCTCCAGAGGCCTGGTAATCAACTGATCACTTGATTCAGGTGTGTTGACCTACGGTGATATCTAAAACCTGCAGGACACCGGCCCTCGAGGCCTGGAGTTCGACACCCCTGGTTTAAAGGATCCTGCCATGCGATTGCATTTGTCCCTAACCACCAGAAACCCTCACGTTAACTGAGTGTGTTTTTCAAAAAAAAGTTAGCGTTCATCCTCTAGCTTCAGTGTGTTTATATAGCTCTGTAGCTAGCAACCACGTAGTACATCATTACAGGGTGGGCCATTTATATGGACACACCGTAATAACATGGGAATGGTTGGTGATATTAAAGTCCTGTCTGTGGCACATTAGTATATGTGAAGGGGCAAACTCCTCAAGATGGGTGGTGACCATGGTGGCCTTTAGAAGTCGGCCATCTTGGATACAACTTTTTTTTTTCCCCCCAATACGAAGAGGGCCATGTGACACAAACTTATTGGTAATGTCACAAGAAAAACAATGGTGTGCTTGGTTTCAACATAACTTTATTCTTTCATGAGTTATTTACAAGTTTCTGACCACTTATAAAATGTCTTTAATGTGCTGCCCATTGTGTTGGATTGTCAATGCAACCCTCTTCTCCCACTCTTCACACACTGATAGCAACACCGCAGGAGAAATGCCAGCACAGGCATCCAGTATCCGTAGTTTCAGGTGCTGCACATCTCGTATCTTCACACCATAGACAATTGCCTTCAGATGACCCCAAAGATAAAAGTCTAAGGGGGTCAGATCGGAAGACCTTGGGGGCCATTCAACTGGCCCACGACGACCAATCCACTTTCCAGGAAACTGTTCATCTAGGTATGCTCGGACCTGGCACCCATAATGTGGTGGTGCACCATCTTGCTGGAAAAACTCAGGGAACGTGCCAGCTTCAGTGTATAAAGAGGGAAACACATCATCATGTAGCAATTTCAAATATCCAGTGGCCTTGAGGTTTCCATTGATGAAGAATGGACCCACTATCGTTGTACCCCATATACCACACCAAACCATCACTTTTGTTGTTTCAGTCTTGGAGGGATCCATCCAAGTTAGTGTCAGAACAATGGCGGTGGATTTGTTTGTTAACTTCACCATTCACATAAAAGTTTGCCTCATCACTGAACAAAATCTTCTGCGTGAACTGAGGGTCCTGTTCCAATTTTTGTTTTGCCCATTCTGCAAATTCTGTGTGTGCTGATCTGGGTCATCCTCGTTGAGATGCTGCAGTAGCTGGAGTTTGTAAGGGTGCCATTTGAGAGTAGCGAATATCCACCGAAGGGATGTTCAACTAATGCCACTCTCCAGTGACTTGCGGCGAGTGCTACGCTGTGGGCTCTTGCTGAATGAAGCTAGGACAGCCACTGATGTTTCTTCATTAGTGACAGTTTTCTTGCATCCACGTTTTGGCAAATCCAACACTGAACCAGTTTCACGAAACTTAGCAAGCAGTTTGCTGACTGTAGCATGGGAGATGGGTGGTCTCATTGAAATCTGCTGCAATGACCCGGTTACTGCCTTCACCAGATATCAACACAATTTCGATCCGCTCCTCACGTGTTAACCTCTTCGACACACCATTGTTTTTCTTGTGACATTACCAATAAGTTTGATGTGTCACATGGCCCTCTTCCTATTGAAAAAACAAAAGTTGTATCCAAGATGGCAGACTTCTAAATGGCCACCATGGTCACCACCCATCTTGAGGAGTTTGCCTGCTCACATATACTAATGTGCCACAAACAGGACTTTAATATCACCAACCATTCCCATTTTATTACGGTGTATCCATATAAATGGCCCACCCTGTATACTAGCTAACCTGACTTCAATAACCTTACAAACGTCATTGCTGTTTAGTTTCCCGTCTTCCTTTATGCCAGAAGTGATAGCAGGACAGTATGTTTTTAACTTTTCAGAAATCCCTCAATCATTACATGATATATTATTTCATCTTAGAATTTTTTGGGAGACTTCACGCATACCACTAGGTGGATTCCACATAGTGAAACGCGTACCACAATTTGAGAACCACTTATCAAATATACACAGATAGCTCAATTATAAATATAAGGAATTTTTCAAGGTACAAATATGTGATTTCGGCATTTTCTGACAATGCATATGGTTGATTTTTCATTTTTAAGCTGCACTAATCACTTGCATTTTTTCTTTGGACCACTTGAGCAGGTCAGTCAGTTGCCAGAAGAGGTAACCCACCTAAGCCTGCACGAGTACAGATAGCTTTGGACAAGGAGAAATGGCACACCAACAAGCCCACTGTCAATGCCATCTTGCAGGCCTGGATTGCTCCGCAACCCAGTATACAAGACAACGAGTCCCTCACGTCTTCGACTGCAGAGCAGAAGTGGAAGGGCCTGGCTTTGCAAGACTTTGGGGAATGGAAGGGCAAAGGTCAAATGCACACATCATTTAGACTACATGGTCTTTAAATTGCAAGTGAACGTTTCTAAGAGCCCTGTCATGACCGATGGTCTCTTTCAACTTACAGGTGTGATCGCACTTATGCCTTTCTGCAAAGGGGATGTCGTGTGCAATTACCACGGGACATACATCAGTAAGGCAGAAGGGAAACGGAGGCTCCAGTTGGGGTATCCGTTCTTCTTCAGGGCAAGTGTGACCGAGGTATGTGCATAGATACCACTGCATTCCCCTGTGCCTGTCTTCCCGACACTGAAACCTATGGAATGCGAATGAACCATTCCCGGAAAAATCCCAACATCAAGCCCCAGAAGTTTACAATGAACTTCCCTACAGGACCTTAGGAGACAATACTTTTCATTGCCCTGAAGGACATCACAGTTGGTGAGGAGCTGTTATGGGACAACGGAGTAACTCACAAATCTTATGGTGTTGAAGGGGAAGACTTGAAGTGGCTGGACAGCTGACTTTGATTTTATCTGTTTTTTTTTTCCTCTTTGCTTGGGTTTTTTGATGTAGTGATTTTATTCTTCCCTAAGATGGCAGTAGTTTGTTTAAAACAAATAAAAAGCTGTTTTTACATGGTCTTGCCTGTAATTTAAATGTGGTTTGAGGGTTTTTGTTTTGTTTTTTTAAATTTACGTATTGAAATAAAGTGTCATGTTTCCAAATTTCACTCAGTTTTACATTGTATTATATACGTTCACAGTTTCGTGTTTTATTGTGAAGGTCTTGTGTTTCCATGTTCAGGTGTCTTGTTTTGCTTCCCTTTTGGCTCCATTTTAATTTCTCATCTGTGTTCCCCGCCTCCTGACGACTTCCTGAAGAGCATGATGATTAACATAGCCAAGGCGATTATGAAACACGTCAGGTTTACAGCTGAATAATAATAATAATAATAATAATAATAATAATAATAATAATAATAATAATAATAAATGTGAGATACTAGCTCTACATGAGTGTCTCCTGCAGTCAATATGTAACATACAGAGGAAAGATGAGGTGAGATATCTAGGCATTATCTCTTGTCATTTGAAAGATTAACTATTAACAGAAAATAAGAATATCTCAAGAACAGACTTAGAATTTTCTATTCTACGTCAATTTTAAACAGGTGGCTGCAGATTGTTTGGGAGAATTTGGACAGTCTGTCTGACCTCTGCATTGACTCATACTTGTTTAACAGCCCAGGTCTGTGCTCAGGTGTCGCACTTTGGATAAATAAGAGCCGCTAAGCAGCTTAGCAGTAAATGAAATGCGACGAGAAGTCTGACATGAAAGCGGTTTCTCAGTAGTCAAGTACGCGAGTCCGTACAGAGCAATAGTTTGACAGTGTACTTGATGACATCTCTGTTACAGAGTTTTTACCTCTTAATTTAAATATGAACAGAAATGACAGATAATTTAAAAAAAAGTATCTTAAGCACGTTGAGATCATTCGCTTGCATGTATTATGAAACAGATGGTTTGGCGACAGTGATCCAGGTAAATGCTAGATGGACACCTGATCAGAGGAGAAGGGCTTAAAAGGTGTCTGTATGTTTATGTAATTGTATATATGGAGGACAGATAGCCGCAGTGATATGTTGCTCATCAATGACCAGCAATTAAGGGAGAGCTACGAAATGACAGTTTGCACAAAGATGGCATTACATCCCAAGCCACCACCGTCCCAGTAACAACAGATTACCAGCCTTCTAAAATCTCAGCTGAAAACCATATTCTCCATGGTAAAGCAAAAATAAATACATAAATAAAAAAAAAATAATAACAATAATGAAAATGTCATTCTGCTGCATTCAAAAGTTCCTAAAACTATACTGGCTGATCAGTTACTGTACAGTGACATACTGTTTTCTTACTCAAGCACATAAAGGTTGACTAGATTATAAGAGTGAAAGGAGAGCAGTCAAGCTGTTAGCGTGTTATTTGAAATCATAACAAATGCACTTTATAAAATAAATACCTAAAGGTTTTTCAGAAATCATTACATAGGATAACAAAGCCATACTTTTACATATATTGAAAACAAGAGAAGCTTTATATTAAATGTACATAGTATCGGGGTAGGGGAGCTTGAAAGGAGCATGAAGAGTTTTTGATATGCATGTTTCTTTTTTCACTAAGCCAAACATGGCCGTATTTATATTCCCGATTTATTGGTCCTTTCCCAGTGAAGCAATGTTAAATCCTGTTAGCGTTCTTAACATGAAGATGCATAATATTTTTCATGTCTCCCAGGTGAGGCGAGTTCACACCAGGCCTTTGAAAGATATAATAATCCTGTCACACACTACAATTTATTTCTGCAGAATAATTGTTTATTCTGTTCATTATAGAATCAGCTATTGTTCTACCAGACCTGAGAAACATGTCCCATCCTTTTTGTTCTGATTTGGCATATCTCCAGAACCTCAAGAGCCATCAAAATTGACCGGTCCTTGTTAACTGCTCCTAAATTAGCACAAAAACCATTTTCAACACCAATGCTATATTCAGCCTTCTTTAGCTGTGAACAATATCTCAAAGTAGTGTTTAACATGAATAAATAGAATTAGACAAAAAAAAAAAAAACTACAGTGAAAATACAAATAGGCACTGAAAATGTATTACAAAATGAACAAATAAAAAATAAGTTGAAGACCAAAGACTAAACTCAACATGAAGGTAGGTGTGTGTTAGGGCTGGGCGATATATTGAGTTTTTTAAAAATATCGATATATTTTCATACAAGATATAAGATGTGACAATATCGTTTATATCGATATAGTCTATGTTACGTTATAATTAAACTTGTGGAGCCGCAGGTTTGCCTCTCTTTCGTCCACTTTTGTCTCTACGCAACGTTACTCGGCCTCGCCTCTCCTTCACTGAACACAACTCCGCCTCCCCCATAGCTTCACCTGCAGGCAATGACAAGATGAAAGCGGAAAATCTCCGTTAGCGAGTTACCGTGCGTGGGGCTGGACGGCGTCAACGTGTTAGCGAGCTAACCGCGCTAACGACATGCAGCCAGGAGGGGCTGCACGGCCTAAAATCCTTTCATTTTCTCAAAAATAGACAGTGCGCTTTATGTATGAATTCTGGTTGTGCTTACTGACCGCGAACCGATTTTATGTGGTACACAGCGCTCAGCAATCTGTCAAAAAATGTTTTAATATGACTTTGCTAAGCTACGGAGCTGCACCGCTTGATGGATTGTCGGAGGATTACGGCTACCGAGGAGGAGCCTCGCGGAGTGATACGTACTGTGTGTGTGTATAAGGACCACAAATGGCACCTGTTCAGAGACGTGGTGCAGCTGTGAAATCTGTCTCTTTGTTATTATGCTAAGAGTCTAGTAGTTTACATTTTGACTGCACAATTGTGAGCTTTTTGTTATGCATAAAAACAACATTGTTTTCTTTTATTTATGGACCATGATTATTTAATAAATGCTGATAATTTATTTTTGAGTAATTTCTTCATGTACATCTACGCTGTATGTAAATAAAAGTGCCCGTGTGACATCTGGGACACAGTGTGACTAAGAACTCTCTTTTTGTTCTTAACTTATGGCTTTAAAAAATAAAAATAAAAAATCGAGATATATATCTTATATCGCCATCCAGCTAAAAAATATCGAGAGATATGAATTTTGGGTCACATCGCCCAGCCCTAGTGTGTGTGTGTGTGTGTGTGTGTGTGTGTGTGTGTGTGTGTGTGTGTGTGTGTGTGTGTGTGTGTGTTCGTTCATGCACATGAGTGACATGTGACACTCAGGTGACAGTGGGCCTTGCAAACATAGGCATCAAATTTTCAGCATCTAAGGCTTCTTTTGTTGTCTCTAGGGGCACAGAGGATAGGCACATAAGAATGGGAAAGACATGTGTACCTGCGTTTGTTCATTCAATGGGCTATTCAGTGGCTTATTCAGTGAGTGTCGTTCAGTAGCCCATTCACTGAACGACCCATTCAGTGGGATACCATTCATTTCCTTTGGCGATAACAGACAAAGGAGTGAAGATTTTGCAGAGGGACACCGGCCTGGCAAGTCTTCCCTTCTAGAAGAATGCATGCTTAAATAAAGATGAATAAAGTTTTTGTGAAAATGGCTACTGGGTCCGGTGCATCTCTGGAGGCCCGAGGAATTTATATTAAAAAAAAAAAAAAAAAAAAAAAAAAAAAAGAACCGGGGTAAAACTGATTTCCCAACGCATCTTAACAAAATTTGTTGAGTTGGTCAAAGACCTTCCACTGGAAGACCTGACCCACGCTGCAGAAGACCATCATTCAAAACAAGGGGAGCATGAACGTATTGTCGCAGGATCAAGCGTTCGCGCTCTCCAAACTTGAAGCGAAGAGGATGTTTTGGAGCATCCAACATTGGAAGTCCGGTTCTTCGTCTACAAATTTGGACACAAGACAAAGGAACCCTTCAATAGCTGACCCTGACGACATTGTGTGACGTTCTCTCCACGTGGCCTGCAACCTGATACCACTGGACCCTCACACCACACTTTTCTGGTCAAGAGCAGGACTGGAAAGGATGCTCTTCACGTGCATGTCCATTCACGAGTGTGTTAACGTGCAGACAGAACTCGACCAGCACCCACCGGATATCTTGCCAGCTTTGGCAGCAATTGCCACTAGGCCTTATGTCACCTTCTGGCAATTTTATGTGGACAGCCCACACACGCATTATATGTCCACATTCCGGCACCCGATTACTGGCTTGATCGTCACTGATGGCCTCAGTCACCCGAATTATGTTCAGGCGGTGGCCACCAGAGCTGAGGACTACAATGTCCACATGATGGACTTGGCCAGGAAGGATGCAGGTAATTATAACCTGAGAATAGAGATAGTGGAGGGGATAGAAGGGGACACATAGTTGAGGCACGCCTATTCTTCAACATGAGGACATTGCAGAAGTGCCTGACGGACTTCCCCCCTCATTGTCCCCTTTAAACGGGAACAGGAACAGCCAAGCGTGAATGAGATACTGTCTCGCTGTCTAAAGCATATGGCTGACCAGCTCCGGCAACTCTGGGAAAAGCACACAGGCAAAGGCGGCTTTCTCCCAGTGTGGAAGGCATTCCAACTGGAGCTTGCGCTGGAGGAGGCATTATACAGGCACCCCTTGTCCAACATGGACAGACAGTACTCGGCATCACTGGGGACTAGCTCGCTGCACGAGTTCAGTGCAACCAACATGAGGGGCTTCATGGGCCTGGGTGCAGCAACTGGTGCAGCTATTGACGACTGCCCACCTCCTCTGGCACACTGGGCAAGGGATAAGATGAAAAGAATCGAGAGGCTATTTGCTCTCACATTGAGTCTCGAGTGCGAGCCTTCCATGCTGGGACCTGAACTTGTAAAGCTTCTGCTGAAAGACCTCTTCAGGAGGAACAACGGCATCTTCATGTCAGAGCTGCAAGGGGAAAAATGCCCAGAGAATCTCAAAGGGACACATTAATCTGGCTGTACTGACGGAGAACCTGTCCACCAGAGACTCCTTCCTGACCCCATTCACCTTTGCCCGGGCAAGGAAGCTTGTTGAAGGTGAAGGCAAGAAT
The DNA here is from genome assembly GCF_057381915.1 of Diplotaxodon limnothrissa. Taxonomy (NCBI): domain Eukaryota; kingdom Metazoa; phylum Chordata; class Actinopteri; order Cichliformes; family Cichlidae; genus Diplotaxodon; species Diplotaxodon limnothrissa. The sequence goes on along the minus strand of NC_140615.1, from coordinate 29,053,180 downwards.
GTACAAGAATGCCTGAGAGCAGGATTCCTCGAGCTGAAGATCAGGTGGTTCCCGGACATTAAGTACCGTGACATAAAGGGAACAAGGAGGGCTTCTTGGAACTTGATGGATTATGTAAAGATACATAATGACAACAGGGAGCCTTCCATCAAGTCCCAGGCCATTGCCATAGTGGGGGATGTGGCCATGGAGCGCCATGGACTGTGCTACGCCAGGACCCTTGAAAGGTACAGAGAGCATGGAATGCCATGGCTGCCCCAAGTGATCAAGAGGATTCCGAGGAAGACTGAAAAGCACACGCGGAACAAGGTCTTAGTGCTGGTCAGCTCAGTGGGACTTATGAATAAGGATTTTGTGTCCTATGAGAAACTGAAGGACCTACTCCTGAAGCTGAAGATGACACAGGCAGAGCTCCAAAAGTACAGGATCCTTTCGACATCAGTTTGTGAAAAAGTTTTCGGCTTCACTCTCTCTAAGCTCCACTATGAGATCCTTCGAATGGGGAAGATCTGAAAACTGCTGTTCACAAACGCTGTCCATCTAATCAGACTGAGCTGGAGCTGTTTTGCAAAGAAGAATGGGCAAGGATTTCAGTCTCTAGATGTGCAAAGATGTGGCAGCTGTAATTGCAGCAAAAGGTGGTTGTACAAAGTATTGACTCAGGGGGCTAAATAATTACGCACACCCCACTTTTCAGTTATTTATTTGTAAAAAATGTTTGGAATCATGTATGATTTTCGTTCCACTTCTCACATGTACACCACTTGGAATTCCACGTAAAATAAGAATACAAATAAAATTGATTCATGTTTGTGGCTGTAATGTGACAAAATGTGGAAAAGTTCAAGGGGGCCGAATACTTTTGCAAGCCACTGTAGATACTGCCCTCAGTCCTGAGACCAGATCCCAACCTGCACCAGGTTAAAGAGTCAATAAGGCTTAAAAAGTCCTTATGTATACATATAGGGCCTCAGGGCTGGGCACACTGAACGGCGCCTGTTCATTACTCTTATTACTATTCCTCTTTTACTCCTTACATTTTTAAACAAATATCTGAACTTTGTACTCCTCACATTTTCAGAACAGGCTTGTTGCTTCAGGTTTAGCTCATTTGGCTCGAGTTGTCATTTCATGTCACTGCGAGCCTCCAAACCAATCTGAGCCTAAACAGAAATCCTGTTCATTCATTAATCACCAGGAGATCGAGCATGAAAAGAGATGTGTGCCAAAGTCAGGGATTAAAGTGGGACAGTGTTGTTTTTTAAATTCTTTTTAATTCTTTTTTTCCCCACAACATCTGAAGGACTGCAGGTGTTAAGTTCAGTGCGCCTCTGTCAGTGCGCCCCAGGGCAGCTGTGGCTACAATGTAGCTTGCCATCGCCAGTGTGTGAATGTGTGTGTGAATGGGTGAATGACTGAATGTAGTGTAAAGCGCTTTGGGGTCCTATGGACTAGAAAAGCGCTATACAAATGCAGGCCATTTACCATTTAAGTTGTGTTTGTGGTACTTCAGCATCCAACCAGCCCTACAGAAGGAGGGAGTGCCAGGTAGTTTTTAATACAGCGTTTCTATCAGCTCTACAAAGATCAGCAAACACACAAATTGTTTGTGTGCAGTTTCTCTTGCAGTGTGTTGCAGCTAAAGGTCCAGCTGCTTATTTCACAGGGTGAGAAAAGAGAGCGAACTTCTTCGAACTTTATTAATCCCTCGGGTGGGTTCCTCCGGGAAATTCGGTTTCCAATAGCACAGCACCGACAGAAGTTACAGGATGCATGTGAGCAGAAATATACCATATATACACACACACACACACACACATATATATAAATACAGAGTATACGAAAGGAATAAATAGGAGTAGGAATACAAGGGAATTGCACATTTCAAGTATTGTGAGTCTAGTGCACCGTTGGATATTAACAAAAGTATTGTACAGTGAAAAAGCACTACAGCTCAGTTGTTCCCCCCTCCTTTGTCCTCCTGTCTCCCCTCCCTCTCCCCTCCAGAGAGGAGTTAAACAGTTTGATGGCGTGTGGGACAAAAGAGTTTAAGTCTGTTGGTTCTTGTCTTTGGGAAAAGCAACCTGTCACTGAACAGACTCCTCTGGTTGTTGATGGCCGTGTGCAGAGGATGCCCAGCATTGTCCATAATGTCCAGCAGTTTCTTTAGTGTCCTTTTCTCTGCCACTGTCACCAGAGTGTCCAGTTTCATGCTAACAACAGCCATCCTTCCTGATCAGTTTTTCCAGCTTTTAAAGCTCACATGTCCTCATGTTTTCAAATCTGTACATGTCACATTATGTTTGTTCATACTGTGAAATCCAACTGAGGCGACTGTGAGATTTAAAGGCTGCATGAAAATCCTCTGCAGGTTAGTGCAGGATAAACAGGTTAGTTTGCTGTGATGGTTTAAAGTAAAGAACAGTGTGTGACTGCTGCTACACATCATATGTAGCAGAGATTCAGATGACTTAGCTGATGATGGTTGTATAGTGTCTAATATAAAGACAGGATAAACTGTACTGTCAGTGTGGAGGATGAAATCAGGACAACTCATGAAACATCTGCTCACATCTGGTTGGATTCAGGTGTGTCCATCCACAGAGAGCAGCAGGTCACCTGATCACACTACGAAAATCTACTGGAGCTATTAATATAGCACAAGGTTCAGTGAGCTCTGAAACATCCTGCAAACAGCTTTTTTTACTTTCTTTCTCCGAGTACATTTCAGTACTTTTACTTGAGTAAAGAAGTTGAATCAGTACTTCAAATTCTACTACAGCACTTTAGTACAGAACGTGTATTTTTGCCTATGCTGGTATGGGGAGTGTATTCAGTCCTTTAACAGTAGTATGTGTACTGAAGTTACAACCTCTGTCTGAGACCTCCTTCAGTTCCACCTGCAGCTCTCAGTCTGCTGTGGAAAAAGGAAATCCAGGTGAGTTTCTCCTGATCACCTGAGGCCGTTATTACTGTGTGAACGTTACCCACACACATTGTTGGGAAGGTTACTTTTAAAATGTATTCCACTACAGATTACATGCCCCAGAATGTATTTTGTAACGTATTCCGTTACGTTACTCAATGACAGTAATGAATTCTGAATACTTTGGATTACCTATAATACTAGCATGCCTTTTACAACTACATGAATGTACTATTGCTGTGTAAATTATGACTTTTACTGAAGGTTACTCGCCATACCAATACTGACTACATTTTAAAATCTTAATATAAATGAGTAACAGTAGGGTGGACATTAGGTAAGGCTGCACTTTTTGCAGCGATCTCGTATAGAAAACTATTCCACATGTATATAAAACAGGTCCACGGCTCCGAACCGTAGTAAAGGGACCTCTGGCTAATACGGCGGGTTCATGTCGGGCTTGTAGCTGAAAACTAGCTTTACTTTGTTGTCTGGGTCAACTTTGCTAGCAAGAGAGAGAGGCGTTGAAAGGCTGCTCCAACGGAACTTATTGTTTGGGAGCAAAACACGAACACAGTGTACAGTTGAGTCTTAATAGCTTACTTACAACTGGGCTCGTCAGGCACTCTTTTTGGCTGCAGTGGTTATTATTATATTTGCATGCTTCCAGCTCCCGTTTCTGCTCGGGTACAGCTCGTACTTTTCCTTTTTTCTCCCTCCCTCCCTCGCTCGCTCACAGACACAACGGGTATGGCAGTCCATTCTCCCTGCAGCACGAACTACACTGCCCATGAGGCTACATTCTTTAGTGCGATGCCTGTAACACTCTGCCTATTGCCTTCATGTGAAATCATTTTTGTGAATAATTTTTAAAAATATTTCTTCACGTCATTATGCGGGGTGTAGTAGAGGTGACATGGGCCACGAGATTGAGACACAGGCCTCTTAATGCGTGTTTTGTTTGGGGCGTGGAAACCAAAAATAGAGAGGGCACAGCTGAACATATGAAACAGGAAAAGACCGCTGTGTAATCACTTTGGTCGTGTCCAAATTCATGGGCTGCATCCTTCTGAGGACCCGGTCTTCGCGGTCTACGTGGGCTGGGTGCTCAGAAGATCGGGTAGGCCGGAAGTAAATGGCTGGGGAAATTGGACGGTCTAGCCTTCTGCTGTCTCGGTGGAGTTTAATAAACTTAGCCGTCTGCTCCTAAAATATAACAGGACACGTAAATTCTCGACCATCTCACACTTCTGTTTGATGTTTATTCAGCTTTGTAAAAACCACCTGAGGGATTAATAAAGTTTTATTTTCTCTAATCTAATCTCATAACTTTAATTTCAGCCAAACCAATTTACTCATGAACAAATAAAACACATAAAAAAGCCAAACAATAACATTTTTAGGTTGTCTAAGTGACTTATATATTACATTTAACCTGAGTAGCAAAAGACCGCGGTAATCTGAAAATGATGTGCCGGGAGTTGTGCCGTTCTCGCCGGCTTCAGTGACCCTCCAGCTCCCGAGCCGGTGGGTAGCAGACGTCTCCGAAGTACTTTTGCAAATATGCGATATCTTGATAAACAGAGCAGATATTTGATGTTAACACAGCTACATTCTCGCCTGAAATTATGATAAAAGTTTATTTTGTGACCCAGAAAGATTAGTAAGAGTAATTTTAAAACTTAGTAGCTGCCGCCATTGTTGGAAACTGGAGTTTGGCTGGGCCACGCTATGAATTCTGGGATATGGTAGGCCACGAAGGACACACCCGACCCATCCTTCAAATTCGGGGAAAAGGAGGACGCATTTGTCGGCTGCATTCGGAGGATTCTACGAATTTGGACAGCCTTCAGCGCGTCGCTGTGACGCAATTGGTCTACAAATGCGTCTCAGGAGGATGCAGCCCATGAATTTGGACATGACCTTTATTTCAGCAAAGTATTCTAAATACCACCTTTTTAAATGGTAACTGTAACTGAATACAGTTACTCATTTGTATTTTAAATACGTAACAGTGGTACATGTATTCCGTTACTCCCCAAACACCACTCCTCTCACCCGCTGTACACTGCAGCTGTGTCCAAATTCAGGGGTTGCATACTTCGATGGCCACATTTGTGGGCAATGATGTCAAAGCAACGCGACAAAGGCTGTCCAAATTCGAAGAGTCCTCCAAATGTGGTGACAAATAAGTCCTTGTTTTCCATGAATTTGAAGGATGGGTCCAGTGTATCCTTCATGTCCCACCATAGGATTCATTGCAGGCCATACAGGAGATTTTTTTTCCTGATAGTCATGGCGGTCGAAGCGGGAGAGGAAATCACTTTCAAATGTAAATATATGAAAATCTGGTGTTAAAGTTAAGTATTTATAGGAGTTGTGTTGTTAGATTTTGGGCAGTTAGACATTTAATAGAGATTATGTATCAAATTTCAGGAGCAGGACCACGCCTCCAAACACGCTCCTTCTGGTTGTCATCTAAAGGTTGGGCCATTTATATGGATACACCGTAATAAAATGGGAGTGGTTGGTGATATTAAAGTCCTGTTTGTGGCACATTAGTATATGTGAGGAGGCAAACTCCTCAAGATGGGTGGTGACCATGGTGGCCATTTAGAAGTCGGCCATCTTGGATACAACTTTTGTTTTTTTTCCCCAATAGGAAGAGGGCCATGTGACACATCAAACTTATTGGTAATGTCACAAGAAAAACAATGGTGTGCTTGGTTTCAACGTAACTTTATTCTTTCATGAGTTATTTACAAGTTTCTGACCACTTATGAAATGTGTTCAATGTGCTGCCCATTGTGTTGGATTGTCAATGCAACCCTCTTCTCCCACTCTTCACACACTGATAGCAACACCGCAGGAGAAATGCCAGCACAGGCATCCAGTATCTGTAGTTTCAGGTGCTGCACATCTCTTATCTTCACACCATAGACAATTGCCTTCAGGTGACCACAGTGATGCGGCCGATCGATGATCGGTGACTGATTGTGATAATCCTCAGTGTCACCTGCTAAAATTGTGGCTGACACAGATCATCCCCACCCACAGATACTGTAACGGCCACGTGTTTGAAACGCACTCATGTACTCTGATCTCCACAAAGTCAATCACTTAAACATTTACAAAATCCAAATCCTGCTTTTTGTTAGGGTGTCTTGGTCAAAATTTCGAGTTGGCTCTGCCAATCAGTAATCTGCGTTAATGAGGTCACTTTCTTGTTACCCGGAAGCATATGGCGCAGAGGAAAGCGCGCTCAAAACCAGATCGCAACAAATTGGCTCTTTCGTGAGTATGTTTGCTGATAGTAATGCCATGTGATTCAGCTAATAACACAAGGACGTCATCATTTGTGAAGCCATGCTGAAAATACTCAGCAATCTGTGCATTCATGACTGGATGTAATACCGGTAGCTTAGCTGTAGCATTTGTAGCTGAGGGCTTTGTTAATCAATTGGAAAATCTAAATTGCCCATAGGTGTGAATGTGGGAGTGAATGGTTTTCTGTCTCTGTGTGTTGGCCCTGTGACAGACTAGCGACCTGTCCAGGGTGTACCCTGCCTCTCGCCCTATGACAGCTGGGATAGGCTCCAGCGCCCCCCGCGACCCTGAAAAGGATAAGCGAAAGCAAATGGATGGACGGACATTTATTTATGATGCGAGCTCACTCATGTGTCCCCGGTTCCAGGGACTCTGGGTCCGTGAGGAGTATGGACTGATTATTATTATCATTATTATATTATATGGGTGTATTTGCATCGCAGAGTCCTGCATCTTGGGTCCTCCTTCCCCACACACTTCCAAGGTTTACTATGTGTGTGTTTCACTTTGTGAGGGTTGAAATAAATAAATAAATACTAAGTAGCAAGGATTTAGAGGTATATAAAAATTGAAAGCAAAAGCATTAAGAGGTGAATGTAAGAGGTGAATAATTTCTTTGCTGATATCAAAATGCAAAGAAATTACATGAAAGTAACAGGTGCTATTGTATTATATCACAAGTGAATCCAGCAAAATGTATTAACCTGTTAATGTGTTTGTGTTACTTTGTTTTCAGAATGACAATGAGAAAATTAATTGGAGTCGGCCTGACACCCCTTATTTCCGCCTCCCACCGTTGCAAATTCGAGTTTTGAAAATGGGCGACCAGGTCAGAGTGAGGATGCTCTGCATCCTCCTGCCCCTGTAACAACTGTGAGGATGAGCTCAACCATGGGTGGGCTTATGACAGTAAAAGGGGAGATCGTTGAGGTTTTTGTGGTTCCATCAGAATTGATATTGCTTCAGCTTTGCAAGGAAAGCATCAGTGGTTTTATGTATATAAATAATAATATCTGTTGTCAAACAAACAGTAAATAGCGGGAACATGATCAACCACTATTATTCTGTAATTAGTATTTGGAAGTGTTTGTGGTATTTATGCAGTTCATGGTCATCACGCCTACATGGGCTTTGCATGGGCTGGATTACAATGAACAGTTTGTACTGTATATATCCTGTAGTCGCTAATAACAATTGAATGATGAGTTTATACAGCTTTGTATATAAATTTAGAGACAAAGGGGTTTAGTGAATGTAATGTAAAAATATGAGGTACAACGGAGGTAGTTTCATGTGGGAGACCAAATAATGGTGTGAAGGTAAAACAGTCAAGTTATGGATCAGCGCTGCACTCGATGTCCTTGACAAAGATTGAGGTATGAAGAAACTGTATGTTTGTTTCAACATGTAACAGCAATGTGATGTGAACAAATGTTTACAATCATAGGTTTGGAAATGTAAAAACACACACACACACACACACACACAAAAGAGATGTGTGGATTTTGGGAAACCGTGATGGCCATATTGGGGTTGTTTCTGGATGAAAAAAAAAAAATTTCAATTAGGAAATTAATTGGAAATTGGCCTGACACCCCTTATGCTAAGTAGTTGCTTGTTGTGCATTGACAGACCAAAGAAGACAGAGTGGCGGTGCATGTGATTGCCGTTGTAACCACTGACATGTCCAACCAGGTGGAGAAACTGTATATTGAAACGGACATGTGGAAGCCATTTGATAAAGACCTGGAAAAGCCCACTGTTTGTGTAACGATCAAATGAAAGGCAAGCATATTACTGAAACAGAAAAACAGATCATGAGTAGTGAAAGAAAAGCATTGATTTGTGTGTGTTGTTAAAATATTCAGAAAAAGATGGTAGTGATAGATTAAAAATGACAAAAAGTTGACAACGGTTTGAAAAAGTCAGTTTACAGAGGTATTAAATGTGTATTGTTTATCTGAAAACATTAAGAGCTGTAAATACATACAGTGTCATGTTTATGAAAGAATCTGAGAAGCAGGGTTAATAAAGACAGGTTTCAATGAAGAGTTATACTCCAGGTTGTGTACATATTTAAAAATGTCATGGCAACAGGTTTTCTTCTGTTTGTTGTTGTTTTTTTTTTTTTTAACCAGTTGTTAAGTGAAGAAAATGAAGTATAGAAAACTTTTTTTTTTACAAGGTCAAAAGTTGTCTATCTGTATGGTGAACATGAGATATTTGTTATTGTGGGGTTGTGTTTTGTGACATCATGAGCAAATGTTAGTGCAAAAAGTGCAAGAAAGAAAAATACCATATCATCAGAGGTCGGCAGCCTATCTATATCATTCCTGCACTGTAAGAATCAGCAGGCTTTGAGGAACAATCAGGGAAAGTTTCAGGTCTTTTGTGAAAATCCATGTAGCAGATTGGAAATGAAGCAGTTTGTTCTCTTGTCCTGAGTGTGAAATCACAGGAGGACAGATTTGGTACCCTGAATCAAACGTAATTTGTAAAGCTGAAATACTCTCATACCACTAGAGGGAGCCAACGCACCACGAATAATGCACAGACGCAGACAACCAATCACACTCACATTCATTTCCGCATTTTCACACCTATGGACAAATTAGTGTTTCAGATTAACCTATCCCCACTAACTGCATGTCTGTGGACTGTGTGAGGAAGCCGGAGTACCCGGGGAGAACCCCCGCAAACACAGGAAGAACATGCAAACTCCACACAGAAAGACCTGATGGTGGAATTGAACTCAGGACCTTCTTGCTGTGAGGCAACAGTGCCAACCACCGTGCCTGGATGTTAAACTTAATTGTTACACGTGGTAGAGCAGCCACACTGATCATTTTATTAAAGATGAAAGAATTTCAACTGTTTGCTTCAGGTCCCAGTCAAATAATCACTGCGGCATCAATGAGAGTTATAGTTTGGACCGGGAAATGGCTAATGACGGCAGACTTAAAGACCGGATATCCTTTTTAAAGAGTTCACAGATACTCTGATGATGCTTACATTTATTCAATGAAACCTTTACACAAACTTTATGACAAAGAAAAAAAAAAAAAAAAAAAAAAGCCTAATATGTTTCCAAACCAACTTCATTCTAAGCCAAAGACTAGAAAATATGGTGAAGCATATCTTCCCTTTGGCTTCACCTGCACAAGTGCCGAGGTAGGTCTCCCCTGCAGAATTGGTTTTCCCTTCGTGGGGAGCAGCACCTGGCTCTCCAAATCACGGACAAACAGTATCCCACAATCTTGATTTTTAGTTCACAAACACTTGTTGTAATGACTAACTACTCCTGACATTTTGGAGATATTAGCTCTTTATACAGTAAAGTTACAGCGGGATACAAATAACATCAGGCTTCATCCTGCCACGATTTGTTCCCCCGTTCAAATCACGGACAAACAGCATCCTACAGCTGTTTGTTTTTAAACCCATTTTGCACAGAGGCATTTTTTGAAAATTGTATTGATCGCAATGTTGAATATTATTACACAGGAAAATAAGCTACATGTAAAAATAATAATAATAATAATAATAATAATAATAATAATAATCTCACCGTGACACCTCTGCTTTTCTAAATGGAGGGACATTGCGTGACAAACTCTGTATTCCTCGTCCACACGTAAACGCAAAAACCAAGTTTTTAAAAGTGAGTTTTTTGGTGATTCAAAACACCGTTTACGTGGGGACGAAATGCACTGCGTTTTCAAAAACACCCGTGTAGGTGTGGACGTAGTATAAAAGAGTTTATTTTATTGTTACCTGTAATTTATTGCAGTTTAGTAAACAAACTAATAAAAGTAAAGGTTTGAGGTGTGAAATAATCTGCGATGGAGTTTGAAAACAAAATACGGCGTGTGTGTGTGTGTGTGTGTGTGTGTGTGTGTGTGTGTGTGTGTGTGTGTGTGTGTGTGTGTGTGTGTGTGTGTGTGTGGGGGGGGCGAGAAGATTTTCTTGTAAAACTGAAGGGGACCTAGCAAAAATGTTTGGGAACCACTGCAATAAATTTAATTCAATTCTCAATTTCACACAGAACATTCATGACATAAATTGATAAATTGAATCTTTAATAAATAGGAACATGCTAACCCCAAACCATACGAGTACAAGCTCCACAAAGATGGTAAGGTGGTCACAGCACTTTACATAGTGATTAATTTTCTGGTTCTCAGTCGACATAAATGACATAAAACATGTCAGGAATGAATCTACCGTCATGAAACTTTAAATGATGTTTGACTCTCAGAGTACAAAAGAATGCCTTTTGACCTGAAAGAAACCTTCATGTTCAGCGCAGCTGCAGCAATGAAAGACATGCTGTTAGGGTAGCAGCCATTTTATAGACTTGGGCCACGCCCACTCCAGGTGAAACCAACCAACTCAGATGAATCTTTAACCTCAAGCAGTGAAGTGACTGAGAATGCACATGTGTAATCTGTGTGGAAACATTTTCAGCTGTTATGAATGAAAGGCACACAAACCTCTGCTGGAACAATGAAGGAAGAAAGTACAAATAATTGTTTGTCTTTCTCATTTGTGGGTCCTTGTAGTTTTGCTTTGGGTTTGTGGGTTTGAATGCTCGTGCTTGGAAGGTCGGGCGGTTAAATCATTACATCAGCTGAGAAAATACAGTCAGTGAGTGACACTCAGTGATAGAGACTAACTACATCTCAAACTTCTCCAGATAGTAAAATGTGCTACCACAAAAGAACATTAAGAGTACATTTTTAGCTTTGCTCCTTTTTTAGTTCAAAGCATATATTATGATGCATTCTTGTCAACTATAACCTCACTATATGAGAAACATTTTCCTTTTATGAAAATCAGTAGAAAGCATCACAGATCAAATAAGGCATGGATCACAAAGGGGATTGAACATGTATGTTAAAAGACAAATAATCTATATAAGAGATTTATAAAACAGAGGACAAAAGATGCTGAAATAAAGTAAAAGTCATATAAAAATAGATTAGTACATATTATAAGAACAAGTAAGAAAGAATATTACCAACCATTATTGGAGCAAAGCAGGAGTAACACAAGAAACATGGAGATTATTAAATAGTTTAATCAAAAAGGGCTCATGAAATAAGGATCATCCAGAATGATTGATTGTTTGATTGACTGAATCTTTATTTTGAACATGTTGAAAAAGTCTGTACTTAGTCTGTTCCACAGCTTCACTCCACATGCAGAGATGCAAAAACTTTCTAATGTTGTACGGATACAAGGATATTTTAAATTTAATTCTACCCTCAAATTGTACCCCCCTTCCCTTTTAGAAAACTGTTTTAGAATACTGTCAGGAAGCAGGACGTTTCTAAGGGAATTCCCAAATAAGATTATTTTGGTTTTACTTAGATTTAGCGATAGTCTGTTCCTGTTAAACCATTTTTTAAATTTTGCACATTTCTGAAGTAATTGTATCCAGCAGCTCCTTTAGATTCCCCCAGAACAAATTTTTTTTTGTGTCATCTGCAAATAATACTAATTTTAACATATCAGATGCCTTACAAATAGCATTAATGTAAATAATAAATAGTTTTGGACCCAGTACAGAACTTTGTGGAACACCACAAGCAATGTCCAAGCATGATGAGGAATGGACACCCAGCTTCACAAATTGTTTCCTGTCACTTAAATAATTTTTCACCCAGTGCAGTACAACCCCCCTTGATCCCGTACCGTTCCAGTTTATTGATTAATATGTCATGTTTCTGATCTATAGCATTTGTAATCTCATCAATTGATTCAAATAATGCCAGAGATGTTGATCTTTTTTGATCTGAATCCATATTGACTGTCAGAGAGTAATTTATATTTATCTAAAAATTTGTGTAATCGTTTATTAAACAGGTTTTCTAGGATTTTGGAGAATTGTGGTAGTAAAGAAACAGGCCTGTAATTTGTGAAGTGGTGTCAATCCCCAGTTTTATACAGTGGCACAACTTTAGCTATTTTCATTTTGTTTGAAACTTTTCCAGTCTGAAATGATAAGTTGCAAATATATGTTAGAGGTCCTACAATTCCTTCTATGACCTTCTTGACGATTTTCATTAGTGATGGGTCGGTCGCGAACGAAATGGCTCTTAGAGCCGGATCTTTGACGTGAACAACGTGAGCCAGCTACTTATCGCGAGCCGTGGGTTTGTGTTTTTTTCTTTGTCTCACCCTCTCTCTCACACTTTTTTCCGCTTCACTCCACATGTGAGCCTTGTGCTTTACGCTGGGAAGAGGGGGGAGGGGCGGTAGTTAAACTCAGTAGTAGTGATGTGCGATACCACTGATTTTCTTTCCGATCCGATACCAAGTAATATTCAGGGTGGTATCGACGATACTGATCCGATACCGATACAAAAACTTATTTTATTTAGTGTATCTCAAATTATAGCGTCATAATGATTACAGGACATCAGATTACTTGTTCTTATCACTTAATAGTGCAGAGTTCATCATACAGAAATGAAAAAAACTGAAGTTGTGCCTATTTGAACACCTTGCCTGCCTGCATCACTAAAGGACTCCATGAGAGACGTCTGTCTCGCCCTAGCAGCACCTGTCCCTCTCCTCCTCTTCAGTTCGCCTCAACATACGCTCGTCATATTCTGTGATACGATTTACTCTGGGGTGTTTGACAAGGTTAGTGATGTTGCCACAACCATACATGCCAACCCTCCTGATTTTTCCGGGAGAATCCCAAATTTCAGTGCCCCTCCCCAAAATCTTTCCAGACCCACCATTCTCCCGAATTTCTCCCAATTTTCAATTATTTATTTTTCCTCCATTGCTGTGAGGAACATTGAGTTAGGGTTCCTATCGATCAGGCATTCACTACAGTCTACTGATGGCAGTGACTCAGGAATTTGTTCTGCCAGATTTGGTCCAATATTTACAAAATAATGATTAAATCTATTGACCACATCAGTAGTGTTTTCCATAACATTGCCATTGTCAATAAATTATTGAGGATAACTTTGTTATATTTTTAATGATACTGTTTAAAACATCCCATATTCCCTTCATATTATGTTTATTGTTGATCAATGTTTTACTATAATACTCCTTTCTACATACACGTATAATATTGGTCAACTTATTTTTGTATTTTTTATATTTATTTTCAGCATCTTTCGTTCTTTGTTTTAGGAATTCCCTATAGAGTGTATTTTTCTTTTTACTAGATTTTGTAAACCCTTAGTGATCCATGGTCTATCTGAATATTTGTGCTTTCTGTTCTATTTTATTGATGACAGTGTTTATCGTACAATTCCATGAATATTCTTAAAAATATGCCATATGCAATATCAATATCAGCTTCTTTGTACACATTGTCCCAGTCCTGATTTAATAGATCGTTCTTAAATGCATTCATAGTTTCTTCTGTCCTTACACGTCTGTATCTCAGTTGTTCTTCATGCTGATTTTTCTTATAATTAGTGTCATAAACTGCAAAAACTGGTAGGTGATCACTGATGTCATTAATTAATAATCCCCTCACAATATTGTTTTCGATATTGTTAGTGAAAATATTGTCGAGTAAGGTGGCACAATGTGGTGTAATTTTGCTAGGCCTGGTTATTTTAGGATGTAAACTCAAGCTGCACATAGTGTTTAGAAATTCGTCGGTCATTTTATGCTTTTTTGGATTCAACAGGTCAATATTAAAATCACCACAGATAAACGTAACTTTTTTATTTGTTTTAGAGAATATTTCTTCTATGAAGTCATTAAATACTTGAATACTAGAGCCAGGTGTTCTATATATACAGCTAATTATTACATTTTTCTCTTTTTCCTTATAAATTTCAATTGTTATACATTCTAATAAATTACCAATTGCAGTTGTCATACTTTCCACCACCTTGTAATTTAGGTTTTCATCCACATACACAGCTACTGCCCCTCCACTTTTGTTCCTTCTATTTACAAAATTCACATCATATCCCTCCAGTCCAAAAAAAAAAAAAAAATGGCAATAATTCCAAATGGATTTGTCAACTCATTTAGATATTCCTTTTATATTGTTGAAGTTGGCATACAGACTTCTGCTATTAAAATGGATTATTGATAATTTGTTTTCCGTGTTGATGGTGTGTTTAAACTGTTCATCAGTGAAGTAGCAGCAGTTATTGCTGATGTTGTAGAAGAAATTATTTTCCGGGTTTATGTCCTTTTCTGAGTCTAGAACATTATGGTCTGTGTATCGAAATGTTCTCAGTTCCAGATTATCATAAATAGAATTCCAATGAGTTATATTGATATTGTTGCCGGATGCAGATGAAGTTCTTTTAGACTGAGCCGTGTGTTGTGTGTCACGTCACATGTTTATTCATACCTCCAGTTTAAGTTGAACCTCAGTGTAAGCTGAACCCCCATGTTTTAAAAAAGATAAAGATGTTGTGCTTGATAAAACTGAAGAGACACCAAATGAATTGAATGATTTCTTTGTGCATGTTGGCTTATTTTAGTAAAAGAAATTCCAGATCCAAGAAATAATAATGAGATAAAAACACTTATTACTCATAATGTGTCCTCCATGTTTATTGGTGCTGTGAGTCATAGAGAAATACTTGACATTGTGAAAACACTTCAAAATAAAAAGTTCACTGGTTGTTCTAGCATTGACATGATATTAGTTAAAATATTATAGAATATATAGTCAAATCTTTCACATACATTTGTAATCTGTTCTTGCGAACTCGTGTGTTTCCTTCCAAAAGGAAAATGGCAAACGTTATTCCCATCCATAAAAGAAGAGAGAGAGATGCCAGTTTACCAATTATAGACCAACATCACTGCTCCCACAGTTCTCAGAAATGTTAGAAAAATTAAATATAATCTCCTGAATGATAATCTTTACAGCTTTAGAGCGAAAAGGTCCACTTCAATAGCAGGGATGGAACTTGTAGAAGGCATATCTACTGCAACAGCTGAAAATGTTTCCACACAGATTACACATGTGCATTCTTAGTCACTGCCTGAGGTTGAAGATTCATCTGAGTTGGTTGGTTTCACCTGGAGTGGGCGTGGCTAATGCCTATAAAATGGCTGCTAACCTAACAGCATGTCTTTCATTGCTGCAGGTGCGCTGAACATGAAGGTTTTTCTTTCAGGGCAAAGGTGTTCTTTTGTACTCCGAGAGCCTTAACTAGTGATGGCCAAATGAAGCTTACTGAAGCTTTTATTGAAAAACTGTTCATTACTCGAAGCTTTTCAAAACAGTTCTCTCTGGTGGCCAAAAATATGAAGAGCAGCTTGAATCCATAAAATAAAACCAACTGCTTCATTATGATTGCCCACTCTACTGAGTGGAATTCTGTCTGATATTGGGCCACCGTTGTGTTGCGTTGAACGTGTATTCTTTGGTGGTTAAAAAAAATGTGGTTTATTTGTTTAATAAATAATTTTGACCAGTAAACTTGTTTAAACATGCACCATTGTGTGGTCTTTCTTTGCTTGTGACTTCTTGATGTTGGTAAATACAATAATTGAAAAATGCCACATTACATATAACATACATTTGATAATGTACAACACATTATGGAGTATTCTTCTGCTCTGAGATCCTGTCTCCATGCACTTATGCAATTAACCGCTAGATGGGTATATTTATAAATAATATTATATTAGGGAAATTTTCCCAGACATATTTTTGACCTGGGGGTAGAATTGATTGTGAAATGGAAAGGGAAAATGCTTATGAACTTGCAAATTAAAAACATTATGCATTTAAAGTAGCCCTTTTTCATTTTTATTTAAGAAGAGAATTTATTCTAGTGTGCGATGGCCGAACCTGTTCCTTTTTGTGGAGATAATTTCTCTTGCATTAAGGAAAATCCCTTCACATGGCACAGAAGAGGCTGGAGTGCAGAGAAACTGGTAGAGATGCAGTTATACATTCTACCTGGGCCCCACAAACTATCAGATAAAGAGAATAAAAAAAAATTCAATTGCTGCACATTTGGCAGACTAACATTTTCAGATTAATTAAACAATAAAATATATATTTTTACAACATTACATGTAAAGAGTCAAGTGGAAGTTTTTCTAAAGTTATTTAATGATATTTATATTATGGAAGCAGATTTTACCTTTTTCCGGTTTTCAGATATAATAAACATGCACAAAACAAAAGCAAACGGCCAGAACACAAAGCTGGAAAACCCACCCGATTGACGAATATCAACTCAAAATTCTCCCTGTATACAGTTGTATACAGTTGCAATCAAAGCTGTGACTGGCGATTCAACCTTTACAACAACAAATTCAAGGTCAGTCACATTTTGCAGGTATTTTCGAGACTTCTGTAAGAATGATCTTGTAGTACATTGCAACTCCAGAGCCATTTACCTTTGCCATGTCTGTATGGTTTGTTTAAGAGACGTGTCTGTTGCGTGTGGCCATGTTGTATTGTTCCACCTGGAAGTGGGGAGAAACCGATGATCCAGACAAGTGTTTCTGTTATACATAAAACATCAGCAAGGCTGAGATCATGGTGGCATCTCATGTCCTCCATGTGAGTTGGGAGACCTTGTGCATTGTGGTGGATAATTGTCAACGTGGGGACTGTGGGAAATACTGATTTTAAGAATTGCAACAGTGGTCTTACATTCTCAAATGATGCATGTCTCATATTTTTGAGTGCATCTGTGATGGCAGGATCAGCATAGATTTTCTTTTCATCAAAGTCTGTGATGTACAGTCCTTTAAGTGAGGTTGTGCGGCTGAGTGCAACATAGGCCATTCCAGGTTCAAAAACACGCTTCAAGCATACTACTGCTGACTCCATTGTCATGCTTTGTACTTTGTGAGCTGTACATGCAAAGGCCAACTTCATTGGAAATTGCCTGCCAACAGCTCCTTTTTTACTTGTGCATTCTTCACATTTCTCAATATATACCAGGTTGTCTGAGGATCCTTGTATTTTTTTTGGTGAAATTTTTGTCCAGAATTTTGATTGTCCAGCGTAAGTTTCACAGTTTTTGGTCCATCCTGTGTGGCTGTCACAATGTTCGTGATTGTTCCAAATGTCCCATTAACAAGCCCATCTTCAACATCCAAATTTCTAATAATCATAACACGCACTCCAGGTGCAGCTTGTATGTTATCAGGTAAATCTCTTTTGTTGCCTTTCATCATTTCTGCCAGGAGGACCATCTCACCTGTTCGTGGGTCTTTTCTGTAGTCTTCTGCCTGAATACTTATGATATCAGAATGAAGAGCAGTTACAGTTGCCGAATTGTGTTTGTCGACCTCTTTGTTTGTAGCATAAATGTGTAATACATTTGATGGACAGTCTTTTATGTCATGGATAGCCTGTGTGAGCAAGGCTTTGTCATCGGCGTCAAGAGGATCTGTTTTTTGCTTCACTCTTATCCTGTTCAGAACTTCAGCAAAAGAATGATCATCTTTCTGTCGCATGATTTCTGTCAGGTTGACCATGTGGAAATAGTATTTCCAGAGATCAAGGACATTGTCCTCGTACACACAGAGTGGTTTGGCTTTTTCAAGGGGTGGCAGCTGGTAAAAGTCTCCTACTGCAAGGATAGACATCCCACCAAAAGGTTTCTTGTTTCCTTTGATTTGCTGAAGTCTCCAGTGGATGTAGGCAAAAAGCTCTTTAGAAACCATAGATATCTCATCAATGATCAGAATCTCTGCATTTGAAAGTGAA
Organism: Diplotaxodon limnothrissa; assembly: GCF_057381915.1. Taxonomy (NCBI): domain Eukaryota; kingdom Metazoa; phylum Chordata; class Actinopteri; order Cichliformes; family Cichlidae; genus Diplotaxodon; species Diplotaxodon limnothrissa. The sequence continues at coordinate 29,035,241 of NC_140615.1, read as the reverse complement.
GCTCTCACTTCATCCAGTGCATCCCCCAGTCCCTGATAAGGCGGTTTTAAAGATTCTGGCAGCTTTAGCAGAGAGTGCAGTGTTTTCCCAGATATGTTAAAGGCTGCAGTGCCAGTAAATGCAGTCAGCAGTACTGCAGGGTAGGATATGTCTGCTTGGTCACGGAATCTGGGGAGTTGGTGCAAAATCTTCGTTGCCTCCTCATATATGCACTTAATAACATGTGATTTTCCACAGCTAGCTCCTCCAGAGACAAAATAAAAGAACTGCTCAGGACAGTGACCCCACACAAGTTTGAAACATCACTCACGCACTGTGTAGAATATAGAGGCTTGGGTTTCATTCAGACTTTGATACATCTTTCTGACAAAGTCTGAGCTCAGCTTTGGTGCTATGATTGCTGGCATGGTTCCACTGCTGCCACCACTGACTTGGTAGTCAGGAACAATGTCCAGTTCATTTTCATCAGTGTCATCTGTGCATTGTCGTTGGGCAACACACTCTAAACTATCTACTTCAACCTCAGGTGCAAAGGTGTTCCAAGCATTGATAAGTGGGCCTTGTTGTTCAATCTGTTCCAGTGCCCTTTCCATTGTTTTGCCATGGCTTTCATAACGCTTTTTGTTAAAGGTAACAATTGGCCGTACTGCAAAACCATGTTTTCGTCATCATTTGATTGATGTGGAAAATAAAGTTTTAGTAGTCTGCTATAAAACTTTTCTGGTTTCTTTTCTGAGAACCGAGGATATCTGACTATTGCAGTTTTCCCCATTCTTTTTTTTTTTTTTTTTTTTTTTTTTTTTAAATATAACCCATGTTATTCAAGAGGGATGGCATTTTTGGACTCTGTTTGACAGCTGTAGAGAATCCTGTACTCTGAAGCAAATTCAGCCAAACACATTCTTTCAAACTCCAGTGTTCTGGGTCTGTTTGCATATTTTTCTGGCAAGCCGGACATCCACACATTTTCAGCATCTGGTGACATACTCTGCAACCTGCTCATCGGGAGACTCATTTTCAGGGCATCATCATCAGTCTGTATGAAAACCACACTGCGTGAACACTTTTTTTTTTTTTTTTTTTTTTTTGAAGTGACAGGCTGCATGTCCTTGCCACTGATTCTTGGGCACTGACTTATCTGTGTTTAGCATATGCCTGCATTATCTGTTTCATTTCATCGCTTTCATTGACACTGGACTTTTTTTACCTCCTGGATGACTCCATTAAGAAATTGTGTCATCTCAAATTCGGGTTTAGAGACACAAGACATGTACTTACGGCAGCTGTAGTCATCAATGACATATTGGATGTCCATGTTCTTATTCCAGGCCCTCAGCAGATCTGCATTGTACGCATTCACCCAGCAGTCATTAGGGTCACGCTTTAACAGGATGACATGGCCATTGCTTAAATTGAAGACACAATTCAAGTATTGCTCATAAGTTAATTTGCATTTGTGAAGCGGCTCAGACAAGTCTTCAAATGAGGAATTTGGGTCACAGAGCAAATCTCTCAATGGCTGGAGTTTTTCTTTGGCCTCTTTCTGGTTTTTTTTTTTTGGGCAAGAGCCATTTGTCTATTTTTATTTTTTGCTTTTTGTTTTTCGTTTGTGCCTTTCTTCTTACTTGTGCTATGCTGCTTATCATTGTGGTCATCGTCATCATCTGGGCTTGGGAAAGCGATCATTGTCTGGTCTATGGGTAGTTTGGGGAACCCAAACCTACATGACACATTACCTGTTTTACAGGATCTGGAGTGATTTCTGCTGTGGACTTGAACACAATTTTGTGAAGTTCAGGATCGGCATTTTGGTCAGGCATCTTACATGTTATGTACTTGTCAATAAATTTGTACACGAGGTCTTCAAGGTTCTTCCAAATTTAGGTGCATCTTTGACCCAAACCAGTAAATGGATATGAGGGCTACCTCTGGCCTGAAACTCCACTCGATAAAAGTAATCTTCTACTTCACTGATGGGCTGTGCCGGGGACAGGCTCAGTGTTGTCATTAGTGCATCGACTTTTTTTTTTTTTTTTTCTCTTCAAACAATTGCATCAGTCACAGGGTTGCTTCGGAGAATTTCACACTTTGTGTTCCAGTCGTGGAAAAATCTTATGTGAAGTTGTGAAAAATCCACCTTGTTGAGTTTTTATGACCTCAACAACCTCAGGCCATCTCATTTCAGCAGCTGAAAATGTCAGGAAAAAAGTTGGCTTTCCTAACTGTCTGACCATAGCATGGAGATCTTTCAGTGCCTTCTCCCAATAGGCTGGAGTAACTTTCAGAGGTTTCATGAAGCGTGTTGCATCTAGGGCTGCACAATTTTTTTTTTTTTTTTTTTTTTTTTTTTTTTTTTTTTTTTGGGCTTAGAATTGAGATCACGATTCTCTCACGATTTTCTTTTCCAGTATAAATATTTATTGCACTTATTAACTGCACATCAACTTCGTAACAGTTGAGACTGAACATAAAAACAATAAATAAACATTAAAACAACAAATGTCTCACGTTTTGTTGTTGCCGCAAAATGTTGTACTGCTTGAAATTCCGTCTCCACCGTTGCTTGACACTGCATGTATAGAGCAGGTAGTGCAACAATAGAAAAATAGTTGCGGGACGGCACTGTGTAGCGTTTGTCTAGGGTGTTGATCATTTTCCTAAATCCCTCGTTTTGCACAGTGTTGATGGGAGCCATATCTTTGGTCAGGTGATAAGTGATAGCCTCCGTAATTTCTTTGAGTTCGACGTGTATAGGGAAGCGCTGTATAAGGTTCCGGCTATTGGTGTTTGGGTGGTTGACCGGAACAGATTTTCTCCTGTCACTTTCTCGTCATCCCTGACGTGCTCTCCGTTGTTTTTTCCCTGCTAATTTTAGCATCACACGGCACAGCTTCTGTATCACGTGGTATAAGGCTCCGCCCTTGTCATTTGTTGAGCAGGAAGAGTGAGCGCTTGTTTTCATGCAGAGTACGTCCTGGATCAAAATGTGGTACAGTCGTCTTTTTTTTTTTTTTTTTTTTTTTTTTTTTTTTTTAAATCGTTGTCATTTGGAAATCGCACATAAGTATGAATCGAGATAGCAATTTTCTAACGATTAATCGTGCAGCCCTAGTTGCATCTTTGTTATTTATCAGTCTCTCCACTTCGTCTTTATTTTGAAGCATTCTGTTACAAATTTTACGTCCATCCTTGGTGACTGCCTTACCGGTGGTTGCATACAGGTGTCTAGAACAAGACCAGGTTGAAGTTCATCCTTTTCTTTCTCCATATCTTGTAAGGGCTCTCCATTTGACTGTTCAGGCTTCATTAGTTGGTTTACATAATGACAGCAGTCCAGCTGTTGTATCCTCAGTGGTTCTTCTTTCTGGTACATTTTGCTGGTCGAAGTTTCTGGGCAGTGCATCTTGAATATCTGAATCAGCAGTGTCATGTTCCGTCTCGATTATCTGATTATTTGTGGGATCAGCAAAAGTAGCTTCATCATCAATAGATACATCTTTGTATTCTGAATGCATCTCTTTTAGCTTTGATAATCCTGCTAACACGTTCTTCATGTTCACAGTGTAGAAGTGTTTTGGTAATGCAATGATTTTGGCAAATGGGAGAATTTTAGCAATCAGTTGTCGTTCTAGTACATTTAATTGACTCAGTTTAATTGGAACGGGTGCTAAATTGTTTGCCACTGCGATGGACGACATTTTTCCTTGTTGTAGGTCAGTTGTAGCAAATCCACTCTTTCATTCTTTGTTTTGGAAAGGTACAATTTGCTGAACATTCACTATCACAAACATGGACAAATTTTCCTGTCAAGCAAGTGTCAACAATGTGACTATTTTTAACATATTTTGATCTTTTGCAGTGTTTAACTTGATTAGGAAACGGAGTTCTGTAGCACACTGTACAGACATGGGTGGGTCCTAATTGAATTCTTTCACAGAAAGCTAATGTGGCTGCTTGCATCACACTGTTCACTAGAAGCTGGGGCTGTGCTTCAGACTGTGGACCTTGCTGGAATTGTTATGAGCTGTCTGTATTTCTTTATTCTCTGTGCACAATGCAGCTCTTTTTGAATGGCGAAAGATGCAGTGGTGGCCATTTTGTGTCTCTGGTACTGGGCACAGCGCTGTATATGGTGTAGTCTGAATCGTGGGTCATTGTGATACCTGGCATAAATTGTTTTTGTTTGTTTCTGAAGTTCGGATCAGATGCATACTTATGTATGCTCTCTTCCTTTCTCTGACACCATCCTCTCTGTATTTCTGGCCCATGTATTTTTTCTGTCTGCTTTGAAAGTCAGGATCTGTGGTATATCTTCTGATAATGTAGTCTCCCTTTTTTTTTTTTTTTTTTTTTTTTTTCTTTTTTTGTTGTTGTTGTTGTTGAAAATGAGGGTAATTTTGGTATCTCTTCACATTGTGGGCATTTATCTTCTCTTGAATATGACAATTTGCATAATAATTTTTGGCTGATAACAGTTTTTGTTTATGGTGATGATAGTTTTCAGCATATTGAGTTTTCACAGTCTGTAATTTTTTTTCATTTGAAATTCATGACAGCAGGTATATCGTTCCTTTTCTTGTTTATCATCTTTGCCACTTCTTCAGATGAAGATTTTTCTTTAGCTTTTACATGCTGCTTTTGAGTTTGACGAATAGCTTTCCCACGTCGTCGTTTATTTAATTTGCACACATCTCTTGCTTTTTTGGGGGTTTTATCCAGAGGCGGTGCCAGACATTTGAAACACCTGGGGCTTAGCCCTAAAGGATAGTGTGCATGTGGGATTTTTTTTTTTTTTTTTTTTTTTTTTTTTTTTGGGGGGGGGGGGGGTTTAGAAATGACTGAAAGATTAATAGGCTCTGTTTTGTTCAAAAAAGAATTACTTCATATAGGAAAAACAATATATCACATATGCAGGACACCTTAAGCTAGTTTTTTAATTAAGCAGCAAGGCAGAACAAGGTCAGGGCTGTATCAAGACACGGGGACTAAACCCCAACTCAACCAGACCAAGAACTGATCTGGAATTAAAACAGGACTACAACAGTTCAAAATCAGGACTACTGAGGACTTAACCAAGACAGAATCAGAACTAGATGATAGTAGCACTAAAAATCATCATAGACCTGCACTACATTTTATTTTTTAATTCTACTGTAACCCAACCAGTGCAGGGGCCTCCCTACACCCCAGACTCTGCGTTGTGTAAGTTTGTGTTGGATTGGGGTGCACAGTAGAGAGACCAGTCGGACACAGGCGTTCAATTTGTGGCTCGGACCGTGCCGTTTATTCAGATGTTGGGGCAAACACCACTCCAACTCTGCTGCTGGCCCTTTGCAAATCACAGTAAACACTGCGTGATTATCAACATAGTAAAAGCCAACAATATATGTATAAAAAAACACATTAAGCAAAAATAATCATGTTTTTACAAAATTCCACGGTCTCAGGAATGAGTATGACACAAAACTAACATAGCAGGATTACCAGCAAACTGCAGCTGAAAAGCTAATGCTTCATCTTGCATTACTTTGCCCGAATGGGTGCTCTACTAACTAGCGGTAAGCCCGAAATTGCGGCATATATTACCAAATGAAACATGCACACAAACTGCTCATACTCTCATCAGACAATATATGAACCTCCTCAATAAACAAAATATATGCTCGGCTTAAATGACAAACCGCTATTTTACACAGTGGAACACTTATTTTTAAACAAAACCAATGCAGTTCGCCACTGACAGTGCTTACCTTTGCAAATCACAGTAAACACTGAACCAAGATGGCGCCCGCACGAACGAGAAATCTGAACTACGGTGTCCTGCAGAGGACAAATGGTCAAAATTGCTAAAATTTACAACATATATGCAGCACAACAGCGACACCTTGTGACTTATTCCAGTCACTGCCTTACACTACCAAAGTACACTATTTAGATTCAGAAAAGTTTATATAATTATTTAGCCTTGTTGTGCAAACAAGCCTGCATAACTTAATAAATGTAGAATTTGAAAAATAACAAACCTAAAAAGAAACACTAGGTACGAGATACATGAGTACCTATTATACAGTGATACTTTTGGTAAACAACCATTTGACTAACATGTGTCTCACCTGCTCATGTTCCATCTCTGTTCTGTCCCCATTCTCCTCTCTCTCCCTCTCTGTGCGGACAATCATCAAATATACAGTTGAAACCAGATATTTACACACTGTTCAGATAAAAACACTTTTTTAATTGTAACATAAAATCAGACTAAATGTTTATTTTTTTTAGATTGATAAATATAAAAACATTAACTTTAAGACTAAAGGGAGAAACTATCTGTATTTCTTAATTGTAAATGGCACCAAATTGTATATAAAATTGAGCCACACTTATGGAGCTCCACAATTCTTTTCCAGGTGCTTTGGTTGACATTGTGGAGATCCAGAAATTCTTTTATTGCTGCCATATAACCTGCATCATTATAATTGCATTAATAACATTCTTTACAGCATTATTCCATTTAATAGTATTTCTCACAGTATTGATATTGCATTAAAGTTGTTTATTGAAGATGTCCATTTGAGGATCCTTCCATTATGTTAACTTTTATTACAAGTACGGTCAGAAGTATTTTATACACATTGCATATCTGTGCTTATTTTGAGTTGATGTTCGGTTCATTAAGGGTCTTAAGCTTCACTGGTGTGACTGTCCAGGTGATACATGCTGAGGGAAACTAGAACATAGAATGGAAATTTGAATCAAAGCACCCCAAAAGATTTCTTACTTTTTTTGACAATATTTGCCGTTTGTGTGACACACTAATTTAAAAAAAAAAAAAAAAAAAAGCATACAGTACTGTACTTGTTTGAGACGTAACATTTTAACAACAAAAGTATAGAACCCCCCCCCCCCCCCCCCCCCCGTCCCAAAATGGTTTGTTCCAGCTCTCCCCTGCTCTGGCTCTAGCGCTCTTGCTGCCAGAGCCATGGTGGCTGAGACACAGCGGAGCGGAGGTGTAAGTGCCTGGCTTAAAACAGGACATATTAGCTGCATTTAACCTTCAGTTACTCTTTATATAGTTGGGTAGGAGTCAGACCATGTTTCTTTTTAGCTGAAAAACATTACACCCAGGTAACCTGCAGTGTTGAAAGCGTGTTTTCGGACAATGTTTGCTACCCTACAATCCGTCCTGCTCTGTAGTAAATTCAGCGACATTTCACCGTCCTGTTGCTCCCATTGAAATGTATACAGCCTATTTAAAAATCTAAAACTTTAAATTTTCTGTAGCCTAAAGTTATTACCATTGTACTGTTTTAAATGGATACTAACTAGCTAACTGACTGGATGCCCATTAACCTTATAACTCCTGGTGTGTGTGTGTGTGTGTGTGTGTGTGTGTGTGTGTGTACAGAGAGACAGCCAGGTTCATAATGGATATGAGGAAGTTTTTTTTTTTTTTTTTTTTTTTTTCTTTTCAAAAAGACACATTCAGGTAAAAGTGTAAAATCAAATGATCCGTTAACCAAGAATAATGTTGGATCAGTGTTTCAATGTTTATCTTTTATTAGATGTTCATGTGGTTTGGTTATTTGCCTTTTGGTTGAAAGTAGGCCTACACTGAGAGGACTTTTTTTTTATTAGTGATCTTAATAGTATTTTTTCATATTAATTTAATTTTCATCTAATTGAATACAATCTATTTGTGTATGATTGTCAGTCCAAAGAGGGAGAGAGGAAAGAGGGAACGTGAGGAGAAAGGGCAAGGTCAGGAAGAATCAGGCAAGAAAACAGACAGGGAACAGTGACAGGCACAACAAACTGTTAAACTGACAAAGAGGAAAAAAACTAATTTTCTGGAAGTTGTGTTCTCCCTATATTAAAGCTGCTATACAGAATCTGCAAAACAAACTGGGTTGAAACATTTTGACCCTCTTTAACAACATTCCAACATAACATTATAACTGAGTGGGGAGATTAAAATTAATGATATATTTTTATGTGGTTCAGCCACAACTCTACTAAAACCTCAGCCAGTAATAGGTAGACCAACTTTTGGACTGTCCAGTTGTCTGTATGACTGCCGCAGTACGTACGTGAGGAGCTGTAAAGAGAAGCAGAGTGCTCTGTTTATATTCTAAAAATGTTTTAAGCTTGTTTCAAAGATTCTGTACAGCAGCTTTAAATGTTTTCCAAAAGCACACATACACTTATCAGTGTTTCTCAAACTTTTTACAGTGTGTACCACCTGATAAAATGTCAAGCTCTCCTAAGTACCACTATGAAAGAATGAAACTTGTAAATCTTACAACAGAAAATTAGTATTATTAAATTAGTAAAATTAGTATCTGCATACATTGTATACATTCTACCACAGGCAAAGTTGCCTCCATTTTTAGTTTTTTTAAATATTATGTAATAATTTATTTATAACAATTTATTCTGTTTCGGGAGTGTTTTTTTTATGTATATGTATTATATTATACATACACATTAAAAGTGAATCTCTGTCCAAAAAATGCACTCAGTTTACTTCTTACTCACTATGAGCATCATTCATTATTCTCCCGCAGTAATTAAGGTTAGGGTATGTATTATTATTATTATTATTATTTTTTTTTATTCGAATCCATTCTTCTTTTGCAGCATTTAAATAACCTTGATCAGATTTGATGGTTTTGTTACAGGCTTTTCTTTCACAAATGTGGGGATTCAATTGTGTTAAAATGTACAAAACAGTGATGTCATGTTTTGTGACGAGGACCCAGGCACAGAGAGACTTGATGAATTTAAGAATCTTATGATTTAATAAAGAAATTTGCAAAATTACACAGATGGTAAAATTATGATGACTGATAATGGAGATGAATACAACAGACGATGAGGACAGGGAGGAAGAGGGTTTTTTTTTTTTTTTTTTTTTCTTTTTTCTTTCAACATACCAAATCAAACCTCTGCAATTTTATATACATCTTCAAGCTTTGTTACTACTGAATCCATTTTTTCTTGGTTAACAATCATATCCTCAGTTGCATCCAATTAATTGAATGCATTGCTAATTAACCTCTGATGTAGACTATCAAGAAAATCTTTTGTCTAGTCTGGCCCTCATTATTCTTTAAATTTATTTTTTCCTTACTGGCACTTCATTTGTAAGCTCAACACAGATAGGACAATGCTTATAAGATGACAATATATCCAAAAATATCAACTTCAAAATCTACCACATAAGGGAGAAATGAGGATGACATAATTACATAATCAATAACACTGCTATCACTGATGAACGGAAGTTGAGGCCTTCTGGTTACATTATCAGAGTCAGTTAATGAGACGACAGGATGGCAGTGTCAGCTCTGGTTTGTTAAACTGCAGAGACTTTCATTCACAGAGCGCAGGAGAGTTGAATTCTCCAGGTATTTCAACGTGAAATGAATTCCTTTTTTTTTTTTTTTTTTTTTTTTTTTCTTTTTCTTTTCTCTTAATACGGGACAGACTTGACTGGGGGAAAGAAGGGGAGAAAGAAAGAGGGAAAGAGAAACAGCTGAGAAGAGGGACGGGGGAGAAGGGCAAAAGACAAAAACCAACAGAACGGGCAGAAAAAAAATGCATATATCAATCACCTGGATCACCTGCTGAGAGAGAAAAAAGAAAGCAAGCAGAAGAGAACAAGAGTAATAGAATAAACAACATCACAATGATATATGGGAATATGACAGTAAATACTAAATGTTAAACATTATTGTGCAGCACATAAGATCAACAGAACACAGTGTGCTTTGAGGTAGGAGCCAAAAAGGGTGTAGTTTGTGGGTGTGATCACCCGTGTGTACACCTGTGAGCATGGACGCGCTTGTTTTTTGTTTTTTTTTAAAAGGTTCCTTCATGTAATAATCTGCTAGAGGGTGTGGGGGGGCCACAGCCCCGTCCTCCAGGGCGTGAAGCAGGTGTGGAGGAGATCAAAACTCCAGACATCCAGAGGCCCCCAGAACACAAGAGACCAAGGAAGACCAACAGAGGGGCAGCCGCGCCACTGTCCCAGAAAGAGCTGAGGAGAGTCCCAGATGAGGGCTCACTCAGCAGCCGCGGAGCAGAAGCCAGGGGGAGTTGCAGTGACGCGCCCGTGAGCTCCGCCGGCAGCCAGCTGCGCCTGAGTGACCGAGCCCCAGGCCGAGAGGCCGGGGGCACCCCACCTCCGAAGTGGCCCGAGCGAGCCCCAGGCTCCAGGCCCCGATAAGCGGCCGCCAAGGAGTGAGCCGGTGTGTACCTGGACGCCCATCCCCGGACACAAAGAACCACCAACGCACCGATGTCTGAGGGGGTCCGCCACTGGCAGGGGAAGTGGTGGTAGGGGGAGATAGGGCTCCAAACCTTGGAGGGCCTGAGATGTCCCCAGAGAGGTGGCGCCTGACACCCAACCTGACATATAGACACAGACATACAGGCACACACAGATACAAACATCCATTCCCACCCTCATGCTCTCATATGCACTTACTCCACACTCAACCAACGTGGAGACAGACATAAAGAGACGTTGTACACACGATCACACTCCCCAAGCGTACTCTACAAACCGGGTCTAGGTGCCTTCGCCCCTGGAGCGGGGAACTGCACCCAGACCCAGGTGGTGTTTCCCTTTTCCCTGCGGTGGGGGGAGGCAGACCGCCCCGACTCCGCAGCAGCAGGAAGGCTCCACACTCCAGACCGCAGTCGGACGGCCAACTCCTCCTCCTAGCCCCCCTGCTCCAGCAGGTCGCAGAGAACGGGGGTGAGAGAAGACTCCAAACCTCCCTCCACCCGCTCATTGTAATGTTGATGCATGTGTGTTCTAAGGTGCATTTAAAACCCAGGAGGGCATGGAGCTACCTGCCAGAGAGCAGCAGGTAAGCGCATGGTCCCTCCTGCTAGCCCTCAATGTCTACGTGTATTTAAAATTGAGAGTTACAACATGAGTCGCTTACCTTGTCCGTCACTTACTCACCTGCTCCAAAAGCTCAACACAGATCAGAGGAAGAGGGGTTTAAATGCACCAAAGTGACAGTCAGAGAGAACTCGGGACAACATTTAAGGATGCAGGGACTGACAGAGACAGGTTTATCTTGCCTGGCTGGGCAGCTCTCTGGATGCTCAGCACCCCCAAAGCTCTGATTCTAGAATCGCCCCTGCTACAAATGCTGTGTGATCTGCTCTGTGATCTTTGAGAGTGACATCATAATGAAATGGCTACAACCCTGCTTCTTAAAACAAACTGACATAATGTGCTTTAAGTTATGCAAATTCTGGAAAAGATATTGTGGAATGCTTAAAATCACCTTTTTTCAAGTCTCTTTTAAAACAGCATTTTTAAAACGAATACTCCATTACAATAGTAATACTGAAACACTGTTGGAAGCTGTGATTATATGCCTGTCCATACCTGCTGTGAAAACATCCATTCTACACTGATCATAGTGCAAGTAAACAGGGGTAAAGAAAGTTTTCTTACCTCACAAATGTGCAGCTGAACATCATATGATGTATCCCCTGGATAAAAAGATAATTTGATGATCAAAAAAGGAAACACTGAAATCTCAATTTTGCTTCTTTAGGGTTTCACATCTCCTTTCTTTTGCACCCCATTCTTAATGACCATTGTGTACAATTTTCTTTGTCCTAAACTGTGTAGGTAGTTCTTCAGAATGTCATCTGACCAAAGACAAACGAGGCCCCCTTTCTCTGAAACAACGAGACTCCCTCATTATGTGATTCAAGCTGTTGAAAATACATTACAGGGAGTGTTTTACATGATCTGGGTTTGAGGTGATTCCGAGGAGATTGCAAGCACATTATGGAGCCACTAAAAATGCTAAAATTATCAGTATTTTGTGAGCATTTGACATAATTTGACATAATACCATCCAATGATAGCATACATCTTCTCAAATAGGATGGCTAGTTTCTCTCACTCACTCACTCACTCACACACACACACACACACACACACACACACACACACACACACACACACACACACACACACACACCTCATAAGGGTATTCTGCAATTGATACATGATCACGTTCACATACTCACTGATATATCACAGCAGGGCTGCTGTACAGTGAATGACCAGCAGATGTCAGTATTTCCAAATGAGCTGTTGAACGGGGCTTCGTGTGATCTGCGTTTGGGCGAAGCAATTGGCTGGAAAGATTCGACATATTCACGGGGCTTTATCACAGCGTCAGTAGTACTGTAGTCAGTGTAATGACACCCGATTACAGAATAAGCAAGGTGACTGAATGTGAAACGCATTCAGTGACATCAGACTAAAGCAAAACAAAGCCCAAAAAAAAAAAAAAAGATCACGTGAACGTTTCCACATTGAAAGGAAAAAAATCTTTGTCGTCACTCGGGAGATCTCGGAGTGCTTTACTACTATTGTTTAGTTCATAAGCAGATTTGGTAAGTCAAACTTTGTTTCATATTTTCTCTCAAGGTGTTTATTCATCTCATACCTGTTTTTAAAAAATCTCATGAAGCTTTGGGTTTATGTCCAGGCTCAGTGGGCTTTATAAAATAACATTTTCTTGTATTTTAAGTGATTTCATTTTTGTATGAAAGCTTTACTCACAGGAGTGTTCCCAGATTAATTTATCAAACCTCCGAATCGTGCAAAGTTGTTTTTATAAATAGTTTTGGATATTAGACTGAATCCATGTCATACTGTTGCAGTGCTTAACACATTTATTAGACCAGCTGTCATTAAAAACAATAAAGCAAAAATATTGTTTTTAAATCTGTGAAAAACTTGTTTAAGACTCTAAGTCAAAGTGAATTCATGTTTTTATACCCATATTTTGGCCTGCACACTGGACCAGTCTGAGAATTCAGAAATTAATCAGACATAAAATTCAATTATGAAAACGATTTTTTAAAATAAAGCAAATAAATTAACTTCTTTAATATTTGTTTCTACTTTTTTTTTTTTTTTGTCAAATGTGAATGTGAAAATCTTTGGATAACAAAAATAATTGTATTGTATGATTGAAAGTATCATTTTAATTAAGGGGCTTATGCTTGCCAGTAGATGAAATACGTACAGGACACTTTGCAGTGAATGAGTTTCTACCAAATCTAAAAATGTGCATACAGCGTCAGTGAATAGAACTGAACTGAGATGTCCGTTTAAAGTAAAAGAAGGCAAAGCATCATCCTGTTTCCTTGTAAACGTGCAGCTCAAGACCAAATTAGGCTGCAGCATTGTCCCCTGTAGTGATAGCACTAATCTAATGTATTTGAGAAAAATCATAATATCAGAAGATTTAACATCTTTTTTTCTAATTCATAAAGAAGTTAATGGTTGCGTCTCTGTCATGGTTTGTCTATATCAATACAAAAACACATCAATGCAAAAAAGTCTACTTAGACATCAAAACATGAAAAAAAAGGTTTGCCTGGGCCATGAAATGCCACCAATGGACTGCTGAATAATGGAAGGTGTTATGGACTGATGAATCAAATGTGAAATCTTTGGTTCATCATGCAGGATTTTTGCACACTGTTGATTAGGCAAAATGTTGGTTCCTTACTTTGTGGCATCAAATGTCAAACATTAAGGAGGAAGCATGGTTTGGGTGTTTTTGTTGGATACAGGTGACTTTTACAGAGTGAGAGGCATCCTGAACCAAAATTGCTACCATAGCATTCTGCAGTGGCCTCTGGTATGCACCTAGTTGGTCAGGGGTTCATCCTACAGCAAGATAATGACCCAAAACACGAGTCCAGGCTATTACAGATCTATCTTAGGAAAAAAGAACAAGAAGGCAAGCTTGACAACATGGAGTGGCCAGCACAGTCTCCAGACTTAAACCACATCAAGCTGGTTTGGAATGAGCTGGACGGAAGAGTGGAAGCAAAGAAACCCAGAAGAGCCACACATTTATGCAACAGTTAGGAAGACATTTCTGAAGAATATTTGGCTTCTGATGTAGAAAGAAGGGCATAAACACAACTGTTATATCTGTTAAAGGCAGCTGCTTTGATGAGTCAGAAGATTAGAAAATGTTTGTTTATAAATAGATTCTATGATTTATTTTTTAACTTAAAAAGTTGTTTATTTGTTCTGTGCTTTAATTCAGAGAACAATGAGAAACTGAAGTGTCAGTTTCAATAAAAAACTGGAAGAACTGGTAAGTTCTCATACTTGACCAGTATTGAAAAATTACAATTACATTCATTGACTGCTTCCTTTTATATCCAGAATGCATGATGTGCAAAACTGTAATCTTTGGTCATTTAAACATTTACAGCACTATGGAGAAGCACTTGAACATCAAAGATTTAAACAAGGTGATGTAACATGAAAGTATCTTATATAATATGGTCTTTGGTGTGTGGTCTAACTTACTGTTGTGATTAGCACTTTATAAAAATGTGAATTCATAATATATGTGTATCAGATTTGTCTATGTAAGATATCATTTGATGATCTTTTTAGGGAAATACAATCTTTATATTTAACTCACCTTAGACATAATGTCAGTAGGCTGGCCAGCTGCCAGTGCTTTGGTCAAAGGCAAGGTGACAGAAAATTTGACCTAGCATGAGGCACAGTGTTTACTCACCGAAAATCTGAGACCAAGTCCTCCAAAACCCTCTAAGTTTGTCTATTTTTTGTTCATTTCTCTTCACACAGGTGTTTAATGATCCCATCCATGGCCACATCGAGTTACATCCACTACTTGTCAAGATCATAGACACACCTCAGTTTCAGAGACTACGAAACATAAAGCAGCTTGGGGGCGGTTATTTCGTTTTTCCAGGAGCATCGCACAACCGCTTTGAACACTCAATAGGGTATGTCCACTTGTTTACAGTCAGATACACTAGTAATGCTTTTCTTTCAGTGCTGCATGATGAAGTGTGTGTGTGTGTGTGTGTGTGTGTGTGTGTGTGGTTTTTGGTGATACAGGGTGGGGCACTTAGCAGGAGAACTTGCAAAAACTCTGAGGCTGAAACAGCCAGAACTCGACATCAGTGAACGAGACGTCCTTTGTGTGCAAATTGCAGGTCTCTGTCATGACCTGGGTAAGTGCTGCACGTCTTTCACTCTAATAGCATCAAGTTTATAATA
Organism: Diplotaxodon limnothrissa; assembly: GCF_057381915.1. NCBI lineage: Eukaryota > Metazoa > Chordata > Actinopteri > Cichliformes > Cichlidae > Diplotaxodon > Diplotaxodon limnothrissa. The sequence continues at coordinate 29,020,135 of NC_140615.1, read as the reverse complement.
CTAGCCAGTGTAAAATAAAACATGCTTGGTAAAATGAAAAAGGCAAATGGTCAGTGTGTGTGTGTGTGTGTGTGTGTGTGTGTGTGTGTGTGTGTGTGAACTATAACAGGAGGCTTTAATTATTATTTTATTTTTTTTACATTTGTTTCTCCATGAAGGACATGGACCTTTTTCCCATCTTTTTGATGGAATGTTCAACCCCGAAGCAGACCCAGAACATAAAGACTGGAAGGTACGTGAAAATTTTTTTTTTTCTCTACTGTGAGACGCGACATAATGGCCACCCACAAAAATCAAATATATTTGAAAACACTGTCAGATGCCATCTTGAGGAAATAAAGTACACATGGCACTAAATGATAGAAACAACACAGTGTTAACAATTATCAGCACAAACAAACATCATTTTCTGCTAGAAGAAGCCATACCACTATTATGTCCACGCTCATCATGTCTGACTCATAAAAGTTGAGAACCTCTGGTTAAAACTGGAATACTGACACTAATTACCTCTATTAAGAGATGGTCATGTGCTCAAATTTGATTCTGTATGTTGTATCTGATCATTTTAAACTTTCAACCATTTGAATTCTGTTCTTAATATAAACAATAATAATGTATCTCTTGCAGCATGAGGATGCCTCTTTAGAGATGTTTGATCATCTGGTGGTGGCGAATAGTCTGGCACAAGAGATGGAGCGTTATGGACTGATACTCCCACCTGACCTGACATTTATCAAGGAGATGATTAAACCTCTAAAGATTGATGACGCTGAGGTACTGGCCAGTTACTGTCTGAATATTATGAAACCATTCGTTATCATCGCTGTCACGAACGTCAATTCTGGTGTCGTCTCCACAGTGGCCGTATGAAGGTCGAGATGAGAATAAATCCTTCCTCTATGAAATTGTGTCAAACAAGCAAAATGGGATTGATGTGGACAAATTCGACTACTTTGCCAGGTGGGACTTGTGTTGATGACAAACTCAGTATTTCTATCTACAGCAAGTCTTAAAGGTGTTTTGGAGGGTTTACCATAATAAATGTAATTAAATTGATGTAATTCCTCACTCGTATCTCAGGGACTGCCACCACCTGGGCATCCAGAACAACTTTGACCATCAACGCTTCATCATGTTTGCCAGGGTGTGTGATGTGAATGGGAGGAAGCACATTTGCTCTAGAGACAAGGTGTGGATCCCTGCTTTTTATCAGTTTTTAATGAGTAATTCATTATCTGATTGGCTGTGACTAAACTATAGGCGATGGTCTCAACAGGAAGTGGCAAACCTGTATGACATGTTCCACACAAGGAACTCTCTCCACAGAAGAGCCTACCAGCACAGAGTGACCAAGAGTGTAGAAATTATGTAAGTACCAACTGTGTAATTCTATTGTAAGACAACATTTATTTCATCTACAGAGTTCCCATAAAGTCATATACTGGGTCTTTTTTTTTTATCCAGGATCAAAGACGCCCTCTTGAAAGCAGATCAGTACATCCTGACTAAAGGTTCAGGAGGGACAACGTTCTGTCTCTCCAAAGCTAAAACTGACATGGAAGCCTACACAAAGCTGACAGGTAGTGGAAAACATGCTCTACATATTTCATTTTATATACCGTATTTATATATATTATTTTATATATTTCATATATATTTTATATATATTTCATTTTCTATTCAGAAACTATTAAAGAAGGTGGCTAATATGTATGTAAATGAATTAACAACATCTGTTTAAAATACCAATGATTATTTTCATGTTGGTTTGAAATTGAAAAAAAAAATCTCACTCTGCTGTTACTGCAGTTTATTGCAACTTACTGCAACTTCTGCATTTGTGGGTTTTTTTTTCACACTTTGGAGATGCACAGCATGGAAAAAAAAAAACTGTTGACTGGCGTGACTATTACAGGATTTGCCATGATGTCAGGTTGATTCTTCAGTATGACGGATACGTCTCTACTAGTTTATAGTAAACTGTAAATTTATTTATTTAATACTGCAGTATTACTAATGCTTTGCTTGCTTTATCGCTTGCTTATTTTGTTTTGTTTATTAATGTTAATCAATTTTTTGTGTGTCTTTCTTTATATGACATTACTGATGAAGTTGTGAATGTTTCTTTGGTTTACTTGAATTGACCTGATCTTAACTTTGTCTGTTTACTCTGCAGATCAAATGATTGAAAGAATACTCCACCCTTGTTCTTGTTCAAATGAATTCACTCCCTCTCCTCTGGAGGAAGCAAGGATGATTCTGCAGAGGATCATGTCTCGAGACCTGTACCAGTTTATGGGTGAAGCCAAGGTGTGCAATCAGGGATGGACTGGGACAAAAACTTGGCCCAGGCTTTTTTGGCCCACCTACCTCTGCATATCACCTTTAAAAACTATTTATCTTGCTTTGCTGTCATTTGGTATCATTCTTTTCAGCACAACCTCATATTTCTGAATTTACAGTTAGTTTTTCATTTTGACACAATTACCATAATTGATCTAAAATCAGACAAAAAACATAAGATCTGAGTAGAAAAGGTTATATTTTTTACTGTAACAACCACAAACATGTTTAACAGATCATAACTTGAAATGTAAATATAAATTGTAAATTTATAAACAAACGACAGTTATTGCAAATAGTTATTTGCAATGGGATTCTTTTATGGCCATTTCAAACTATTTACAGAACAATCTGGTGTTCTGCATCAAATAAGATGCCATACAAATTATTTGTGCCACTCCAAAAAATATTTTTTGTCCACTATAAGACAGAAGACATCATCTCAAACCTGATACCTGCTGGCCTGACTGCACGAGGTGTATCACTCATCCCATTTTCCACCTAGAGACAACATTTACACTGTAATCTGTCTCTGGTGACTTTTTAGCTGCAACTGTGACATTCACCAGTCGCCTCATTGTTCTGACACACACACACTAACTACACACTCCAAACACATTAAATGTCACAAATCTCACATCTCAAAACTCTCACTCTCTCTCGCTCCCGTCACTCTAAAAAAATTACCCTTCTTCCTAAACAACAAATGCCCCATGTTGCCATATGATTTTTTGATTGGTTGACATGGTACATTTTTCCACCAATAGGAAAGGGGTGTTTTTTATTTTATATTTGTTTGGTCATAAGCAGAGAGTGCTTGCTAGCGCTGTCCTTAGATGTAAATTTGACAATAGCATTCAGGAAAAAAAAATGCGAACATTTTTTATCATGGCTCTGGTTTTACGTGTTCTTGTCAACACAATTTAAAAATTGGTATATAGTCTGAATACCTCACTTTAAACACAAAAATGGACACTGAGGCTTGTCTTGGGTTCACATGACATCTTGTTGCTATGTCATCTTAAATTGGTCATGTTACCATGGTTTACTAGTTTTCTTTCTCAGCCAATCAGCAGCACTTGTGCAATTGTTTCGCCCCCATCGCTCCAGGTAAATGGTAAATGGCCTGCATTTGTATAGCGCTTTTCTAGTCCATAGGACCCCAAAGCGCTTTACACTACATTCAGTCATTCACCCATTCACACACACATTCACACACTGGCGATGGCAAGCTACATTGTAGGTAAGCTGTAGACAGCTTCAACTGTCTGTGTGTTTACAAATAGTAATGTGTCCGTGCAGCATTTTCTTTTTAGTAACGGTAACAGCATTCTAACAGTAGAAATAGTAATGAGTTAGATTACTAGTTACTGAAAAATGCTGTTATTCTCATCACTGCTCTTCTCTTCCCCACCTCTTCACAGCTGGGGCAGCAGCTAACATGGTGGTTAGTTTGACACATTTTGCTGCATCTGTTAGTTTATTTTTATTGTTTTCAGGTGTGGACCAAAACAACTGCACCAAGACCCTGTGGCCCCATCAGATGATCTCATGACTCATTGAGTGACACCACTGACCAGTCAGTTGGTGGCATGAGGTCTGACCACATCACATTTTAGTACCTGCTCAGATCGCTTTGAACTCTGACTGAGCAGGCGCTGTTTTAGTACCTGGTACAAGGTACTATGACCTAATAGAAAACCCTGAAAACTGTGGCGAGTAGATCCAATTAGGTACTAATAAAAAGGGGCTTTTGGAGAAGGTTCGTTTATGGTATGAACATAATTCAAACTCGATCCCAACAGACTACCAGGTGTACATTGAGAGTTTGAACTAAAAAGCTTCTGTAAGATTTACATTAGAAAAAAGGCAGGAAATTACTGTAGATGTGTAAAGGCCTGTACAGGCTAGTATCTAGCCGTAAAATAAATGGAAATTGTCCTCCGGGAACTGCCTGCATACTCCCACCACATCAGGACTGATATTGTCATGCACCAGGAGGAATCCAGGACCCAATGCACCAGCATAGGGCCTGTAAGCGTGGGACTTCAACCCAAGATCTGTTGCATAACCTGTAGAGGTTTGTGTGTCTCTCCATGGATATGGCTCCCCAGACCATCACTTATAAAACCTCAAACTGGTCATGCTAAACAATGTTACAGGCAGCATCACATTTTCCATGGCTTCTCCAGACCCTTTCACAGCTGTCCAATGTGAGCCTTTCTTATGTGTTCAGCTCTCATCTGTGAAAAGTGCAGAGTTCCAGTGGTAGACTTGTCATTTCTGGTATTTAATGGCAAATGCGTGGTGCAAAAGAGCAGATACTGCTCTGGACAGGACCTTCTATGGCACTTTCCTGCTCTCCTAGAGTTACTGCTGTTAATGCCCTGGATTCTCCTCCATTCTCTTGAGACTGTACTGGGAGACACAGAAGAACATCTGGCAGTGGCTTGTATTAATGTGCCATTCTGGAAGATTTGGACAGCCTCTGTAGGGAACATGTATTGCATCAGTCTTCCAGTAGTGACACTGACCCTTGCCAAAAGCAAAACTAGCCAAAAGCAGTGAGCCAGCCTGACGCAGGGCTTATGCAGGGAGACAGACAACCATACCCACCTGCGGGCAATTTAGATTCCCCACTTAACCTAACCCCACTACTTACATGTCATTGGACTGTGGGAGGAAGCTGGAGTACCTGGAGAAAACCTCCAAAAGAACATTAAACTCCACACAGAAAGGTCCTGGCCAGATGCGAAGTTGAACTCAGGACCTTCTTGGTGTGAGGGAACAGTGCTAATCACCACGCCACTGTACTGCCCGATGTTCTCAATATTTGAGACAGAGTTAAACTGAATTCATCGTAGCTGATCTTGATACCATTTTGAAACCATTTAAATCCTAAGTGAGTCATTCATAGTCACCTACATAATAGCTTATTAGCTCAGTTTAACCTGCATTTTATTTTATTGCTGTAAAAAATAAAGTTGATTACAATATTTGTGGTGTGTGAGTGCGCTAAAAAAGAGAGATGATGTGACTCTTCTCTCCCTTTCTCAGCTCAAGAAAGAAGACCAAGAGGAAATAAAAGTAAGAGTGAAAAGTGATCATAAAAAGAGATCAGCAAAACAATGATAACACAATGACAGCACATGTTCTTTCCTCCATCTGTCAGAAGATGAAGGACAGCTTGGAAAATGAACTGGTTAAAGTCATTCCAAAAGACAACTTTGAAATTATAGTGAGTTTTTATTCTAATTATACTCAGTAATTAATTCTTAAAATCTTGGCTTTTGTTTTTTTAGCTAAATTGTGTTGCCAACCTCGACTGAGTCATAATGTACATGTGAACACTGCTCGTTTAGGTTGTCACTTTGGACTATGGGATGAAAAACAAGGACCCCATCAATACCACATATTTCTACACTAAGGCTAAGCCTACTGAAGCATTCAAGATTTCCAGAGAACAGGTCAGAACTACTGCATGTCTTTGCATGAGCTGTGTGTTCTTTCTGAAGATGTCTCTGTAAAACAGCTTTTATGTTACTGTCCTTGTTGTCAGGTGTCCAAGCTTCTCCCAGTGTGCTTTGCTGAGAAGATCCTCAGAGTTTACTGTAAGAACTCAGCGAGTCTGAGAGATGCTAAGTTCTGCTTTCAAAGCTGGTGTCACGAAAATGACTTTCTAACTGAGGTAACACTTTGTTCTGTTTGATGGCAGTGGGAGGCATTACCATGTTACAAGCAATATGATGAGAACATAAAGAAGAAAGCTGCAGTTAAACCTGCATATCCTGTCAGAGCCTCGAGTTAGCATTACACTTTTGACCTTTTGGTTGTACTAATGAACTTGTCTGTGTCCTTTTATATATACAGGATCGAGACAGAGCAACTCCATGAAATGAAGATGGGAAACACTGAGAAATTAGGTTTTTTGTGTTACTGCTAGGGATGGGTACCGGTGTCCGGTGCCATGATGGCACCGGTTCTGACATAAACGGTAGTAACCAGACCGAAAAGCAGCGCACATTTCGGTGCTTTATTTCGGTGCTTTTTTTTTCCTGAGCTGTGATACACTTCTAGCCAATCATTTTACGTTTCCCAGGATAGTAGGCGGGGCCAGGTACGTACGTTCAGTTAGAGCAGAGCTACAGATTAAAAATGTCCAAGGCGAAGCGGTCAAAAGTCTGGTTGTACTTCACAGCAAAATATGCAAACTCAGCAGCCTGCAACAAGTGCTTTAAGCTGATACTGTGATACTGTCAAAGGAGGTAACACCTCGAAACTGATGAAACACCTGGCGACGCATAGCGGGTTTTTTTAAAAGCCGAGAAATGCGCCGTATTTGATAGCTTGCTGCGAGACCTCACACTGTGCACGTCGGGTGGGTTGCCAGTTATCGGACCCGGAGCAACATCCCCCAAAAACCCGAAGAATAGAGTCCTGGCCCCTAGCCCTGCCAGTGTAGCAGAAATGATGAGGATGATGATGCAGCAGCAGCCGTTCTTCTCTGCGTGAGTAGCTAAATGTTGTTCGTGTGTAATTTACGTTGAGTAGGCTAACCACGTTATTACATTAATGCATGTAAGGTGAACTAGCAAACATCATCATAGCTACATGCGGCTGTCTTCTTGTTTGATGGCAGATACTCCCTTCACCCTGGACAAAAAGGCTAAAATGACCAAAGAAAAAGTGGGAAACAGCTGAACATGAGAGGTTTTTGGACAAAGTTTGTGTTTTTTTTCCATTGTTTAAGCACTGCTTCCAGCCAAGAGTGATGCCATATATGCCCCATAGCTGCAGAAAAGGCACACATTGTTATCTTTTTACAAAAAACAAACAAAACAGCTGAACATGAGAGGTTTTTGGACAAAGTTTGTGTTCTCCATTCTTTAAGCACCGGTTCGAGCACCGTTTAAGCACCGGCACCGTTTCAAAAGTACCGATTTGGAACCGGTATCGGATAAAACCTAAACGATACCCATCCCTAGTTACTGCAGAGATTTAAAAACAGGTAAATCGACAACCTAAAGTAGTTTGATGATTAAACTATTTATCACACATTTTCACTATAATCAGACTATATAGCTCAACTTGCCTCAATGGTTTGGATAAAGGCTACTGCTATGATTTGAAAAATCATTATTTATTATATAACAGGTCTCTACATGACAATTTACCAAAGGATAACAGAATCTTTCTGCTTTTTCCTCTTTGGATTTGTTTACTGTTGGTTTCTGGTCCATTCAAAATAAAGTTACTTTTCTCTTTGTTGTGTGTTATTTTAAAGTAACGGCTTTTGGAACATAAGAGGGAACTATTATAAAGATACTATATTCTTAAAAATCGCATAGATTTCACTATGCTACTCATCCCTGCTGGTTAGTGTTGGAAAAAAGCATCTAGAATGCAAAACCTAATGGAGCCGGGTAGCACGAGCTCTCATTATGAAACTGACTTAACAGAAATTTATAGCAATTTACATTGTATGTAATTTTTCAGTGGTCCATAGTGGTGCTCTTGGAGGAGTGGAGTTTAGGTAATAATTACTATTGTTCAGAGAGATCAAGTCCATTTGCTGTTAGCCCTTTTGCCACAGCTGAGGTTTAGAGACACCAGAAACCTTTGTAAACTTTGTAGGAAATGAAAGATTACAAGAACTGTGTTGAAGAGAGGCTGGACAGTGTCACAGGACAGCCACAAAAGCTTTTGGCACACTTTAGATGGTTGTGCTCCAACTTACGAGCAAACCAGGTGCACTGCAGTCACAAAGTTGAGAAGAATCTTTATAACACATATATCAGACCACATGTGTTTTGTAACATGTTTTTGTTGTAAAATTTCAATATTCCTGTGATCTGTGGCTGATGTGCACTTACAAGCTCTTGGCCAGAGCTAGTGAATGCCAGGTGCTGGATCAGTAAAGTGTGTGGTGCTGATATATGGAAAATCAAAAACTGCTACAACCATCAGTGTCTCGGTGTCATCCAGGTGAGTAAATCCCAAAAAGTTCATTCTGTTCATTCTTTGCACAGTGACTGAAACAAACCCACTGATTAAACAATGGGCTGTGAGGTCAGTTTCTTGATCATTAATATGCAAATTGTCATGACTATTGATCAACAGCCACTGATTAACCACTGATTTTGTTCAAATAAAATATGAAACTCTCATATGAGAAGGATGAAGTAAATATACAAATGTTGATACATAAATACCCAGTAAGTCCAAGCATCAAGTTAAGTGTACACGACTCGTTTAAAACACGTGTATGAGCTTAAACAATTGGTAAAACAAGTCTGAACAACGTTGGACACGCCCAATGCATGAACATAAATAGCAGTTAAAGACTGGAAACACAGGATGAACACAACACAACGGACCTTGAGTGACTGTTCTACAAGTATTTCTTGTTTTATACTCAAGTCTTCCTGATCATCATGTTTTCTGTTTCCTTTTTTGTTGTGAAATCAGACACAACTTAAAGAAACTCAGGAGAATATTTTCATAGCCATTTAATCAGGTGAAGAAACTGCAGAAAGCTGAAGAAAAAATTGGTTTGAAAGAGTAAAAGGAGAGGCAGACTGATTACAGCTAGCAAAAATAATTTTTCAGTGATTATTTTGTACTGTTGAATAAACAGAATTGAACAAAGTTGGACACCTAATGCATGAACCAAAAAAATGATGTAGAAAAACTGGACACAGTATTAATACAACACTTAAATATTTAGGCAATGAAGACACCAAGTGAAGTGTTTCAGGTGTAATTTTGTGCCATTCTTCCTGCAAACAAGTCTTAAGGTGGGCAACAGTACGGGGTCTTCGTTGTGGCATTTTGTGCTTCCAAATACGCCACACATTCTCTATTCGAGACAGGTCGGGATAAACTTTTACACGATGGCTCAGGACAAATTTAGCTCTTTTTAAATTACTGTTGATCTCCACAAACTAAAGAATTCAAGTCAATTTCCACAGCTATGGGCCAGTTATGTTTACAGTTGACATTTTTATTCATTGATTTAGCACACAACCATTAGGCTGGGCTATTTAGATGCTTTTCTCTTTACTTATGTTAGTAAAATGATCAGGGATCTAGGGAAGTGGTCACTTGCAATGTTGAACCTTGAACAATGTCAGAGATTTACAGTTAACAAACAGTCAGGTGAATAAACAACACTGAGACACTCGAGATATTTAACGTGCTGCACGGGTGAAATACTCAGAGAGCAATCACACCCAGTGTAAAACTGAAGCTCTGAATTTACCATTACCTATGGTCGTGAGCACTGGGTAGTGACCGAAAGAACAAGATCGCAGATATAAGCGGCTTTGCCTGAAGGGTGGCTGGCAAACACCTGGCCTGTCTCCTTTAGAGATAGGGTCAGGTGTTTTGGCCATCTGGGAGGGCCTCAGAGTAGAACCGCTGCTCCTCCACATCAAAAGGAGCCAATTGAGGTGGTTCGGCATCTCACTATGATGCCTCCTGGGTGGGGTGTTCTGGGCATGTCCCAGCGAGAAGAGGCCCTGGGGAAGACCCAGGACAAACTCAAGAGAATCTATCTTTTGGCTGGCCTGGGAACGCCTTGGTGTTCCCCCGGAAAGGCTGGAGGAGGTGGCCCAGGAGCGGGAGGTCTGGGTTTTCTCTGGTTAGGCTGCTGCCCCTGCGACTTGGCCCAGGACAAGCAGAAGAAAATAGATGGATGGATGTCCAAACAGGGACTCAGAAATGCACACTATCTTGGTCGACTGCTGCATCTAAACTTTCTCCCAGACCTCTCAGACCCAATGTCCTGTTCAATATCTAATCCAAAGTTTATTTAGCATACAGACTGGAAAATCTGGGATTGATCCACTGACTTTTCAATTTGTAGGCGCTACTACCTGAGCCACAGCCCTCACCAACACTGCATGAATTTAGAAACTCCTTTTAAGTCTGCAACACATGGAAAATGTGTTTGTTTATGTGGTAAACAAAAAAGTGTGAAACAACTCAAAACATATTTTAGATTTTTCAAATAACCAGGCTTTGCTTTGAATACAGCTTTGCACACTCTTGGCATTCTCTCGTTGAGCTTCATGAGGTAGTCACATGAAAAGGTTTTCCAGCAACCTTGAAAGAGTTCCCAGAGATGCCGAGCACTTGTTTGACCTTTGGCCCTTACTCGGTCGATCTCATCCCAAACCATCTCTATTGTGTTTAGATCAGGTGACTGTGGAGGCCAGGAAACCAAATACTAAACATACTAAACCAACTAAACGCAAACTGGAAAGGATGGCATGTCGCTGTTGGTGCTGCTTCAGTGTGCCATTTTGCGACTTCCTGCAATTTTAAAATTACATTGATTAAAGTCATATTTAGTTTTGTTTTATAAATTCTCTATTTAAGCTAATTGTTTGGAGGAAATAACCCTTTTGCTTGGAAAATGGAACAAATGTACAGACCTATTTGAACTGGAAGACACTCACCTTCTATCAGTGTTTGCAACCTTATGATTGCACAGTTCTGTGTTTCTCTGTCTCTGTTTTTGTATCCAAGGGTGTGGTGCTCCTCCCTCCCAGCTACCTGTTTGCACACCTGTCATCGATCATGACAGTAATGCTGTTATACTGCTGTCCATACAATGTATTCACACTTTCATAAACAGAGTATTCATAATAATTCGTTAATATCTTAAGTTTCAGTGTGCCTTCAATTTTGAATAAACCCCCAACAGTGTCACCAGCAAAGCACCATCACACCTCCTCCTTCATGCTTCACGTTAGGACTCATCCATGCAGTTATCTCTAGCCGACTTGATTACTGTAACAGTATCTTCACAAGTTTACCTAAAAAATCAATCAGACAAATGCAGCTGATCCAGAACACTGCTGCTCATGTTCTCACTAAAACCAAGACATCATGCAACACCTACGCTTTGATGACAAGTCCACCCGCAGTGATCGAGCAAAGACTGATAAGTTCGCTGCAATTTCCAGTGTGTGGGGATCATTTGTCACCAACTGCATCACGTGCTACAACCCTGGTCTACATATCACCGTTGATGAACAGCTTTTCCCATCAAAGACTCGGTGCTGTTTCCTGCAGTATATTGCAAGTAAACCGGACAAGTTTGGGATCAAGTTTTGGGTGGCCTGCGACCTAAAATCCAAGTACATTTGCAATGTCTTCCCATATCTTGGCAAGGACCCCAATCGTCCCACTGGGGAGAGACTTTCTGAAAATGTAGTAATGAGGCTGATGGAACCATTCCTAGACAAGGGCAGAAATGTTACCACGGACAATTTCTTCACATCGCTTTCACTTGCGCAAAAACTTCTTGGACGGAAAACCACCATCCTCGGCACAGTCAACAAGATTCGCAGGGAAATTCCTCAATCCACTAGGCAGACAGATCGCAATGAATTCACCACTCAGGTATGCCACTCCACACCGAGCCCTGGAAAAAGGGCCACGTGTCAGGTCAAACACAGATGCAAAAAAAATCAGGCCACTGTGCGATGTGTTCACTGCTACAGGTACACATGTGGTAAATGCAGACGACAGATACCGTGGCAGTGCCAGGATTGTGAGTGATTGCTGAAAATGTTGAAATGTACTCACTCACTTTTTATCATTATTTGTAAATATGTGTACAAATGGTTGGTTTTTTGTACTGTTTTCATCAATAAATGTCAGCAACAAAGGACCTACACCCATGTGTGTTGATTTCTCCCTAAGATGGCAAACTGAAACACTCCACTCCCCCACCCCCTCAATCACACACCCCCACTCCCCTCCCTCCAGAATTCCTAGGTAACGACCTAATATACATATGAATGACTAGCCAATTTAGCTTCCACTTCCAGCATTTGACTGCTCTCCGGCTTTTAAAGGTAGAACGGTAGAAGCCTGGAAATCCCAGTGCATCCCAGTGATGCTCATGCAGGAGTGGAGTTTAGGTAATAATTATTATTGTTCAGAGAGATCAAGCCCATATGTTGTTAGCCCCTTTTCCACAGCTAAGGTTAAGAGAAGCCAGAAACCTTTGTATAGTTTGTGGGAAATGAGAGATTGAAAGAACTGTGTACACTAGGAGTCCCAGGCTTCTACCTTTCTACCTATAAAACCCGCCACCAGCCAAATGGCTGGTAGGCTTTTAGCTAAGCTTTAGCTTCAGCCAAGTGGAAGCTAAATTGGCTAGTCATTCATATGTATATTAGGTAGTTAAAAAGGAATTCAGGAGGGAGGGGAGTGGGGGTGTGTGGATGAGGGGGTGGGGGAGCTGCTAAAAGCTGTGAACTTCCTTTTGTGTTTCATCTTGATGCATTCTCAATCATCCAGGGAAATAAATCTCCAAAAGTCACCAACTTGGAGTGTTTCAGTTTGCCGTCTTAGGGAGAAATCAACACACATGGGTGTTTGTCCTTTGTTGCTGAGATTTATTGATAAAAACAGTACAAAAAACCAACCATTTGTACACATATTTACAAATAATAATGAGAAACAAACTTACTAATAAGCTGTTGAACTGCCGGTCAAACAGATATTTCTACTGTGTCAGAGATGATGAATGTTTCCGTGTTCCTCTTTATATTTTCCATCAGTACACACACGTCATGACATTGCTCAGTCAATCAGCTGCACAATATACACAATATAGAGTTTAAATGTAAATTAAAAATATAAAAATGTAAAAAGCATTGGTCAACAGAAAGCTTGTTTGAACAGTAAAGTTTTTAACTGCTTTTTAAAAGATTCCACAGAGTCAACCAAACGTAGTTGTAGAGGTAGACTTTTCCACAGCATTGGTGCCACAGACCCCTTTCGTCTTCAGACGTGTTCTGGGAGAAACAAACAAACTCTTAGTCTGTGAGCGGAGACGGCGAGCAGTAGTGTATTTTGTGAGAAGCTTGGATAAATAATCTGGGGCTTGGCCATTTAGTGCGCTGTACGTTAAAACAATAATTTTAAAACGAATTCTAAAATCTATTGGGAGCCAATGTAAAGAACATAAAATAGGAGTGATGTGAGCTCGCTTGCTAGAGCAAGTTAGTAGTCTGGCTGCTGCGTTTTGTATAGCTTGGAGGCGAGAAAGTGATGATTTATCCAAGCTGGTAAACAGGGAATTATAATAATCTAAACGCGATGACACAAATGCATGGACAATTTTTTCCAGTTCAGCTAAGGAGACCATATGTTGCAGTTTAGAAATATTCCTTAAATGAAAGAAACAGGAACAAGACAGAGATTTTACGTGTATATGACTAGTTAGGAGTGAGAACGTGTTGATGTAGCATGTAGTGGAGGTGGAACTCCTTTCTAAAGCTTTTCTAACATCAGCTACAATCAACAAACAACAACAAAACAAACTGGATGAGCAGGATTCCAGTGAACTTACTGTGATCATGGGTAATGCTGCAAACCTTTATCACATTTTCACAGAAAAGAAACTAAATATATATCCTCCTTTAAAAAAAACACACAATGAAACACAGACATACTTATTTATGATAAGATCCACAGAGAGAGAGCCAAGCACGTACACAACATAGCATTGATGAGAAAAGAGTAAGAATATACAATCACAGGTTTACATAAGTACACAGTTGCGACTGAGGCCCTGATCAAATGTTCAAATAAAGTGATCATAAAGTCTGTGTCTCTGTTTTATTTCAGGGAGTGCTGAGGAGGGTCTAACATGAAGTCACAGTCGTGCTCTCTGGACAAGATGTGGCTCATTTTCTCACATTTGTACAGCTTTTGGGATGTCAGAGTGCTGCACTCATCAATGCATTTGACTTCATCAACTTCAACTTCATCTTCAGGTGTGTGTGAGAAACCAACTCACCATAAACTGTTGAACTGCATGCCAGTGAAACAGAGACATTTTTGTTATTTGTGTGTGTCAGAGAAGATGAATGTTTCAGCGCTTCTCTTTACATTTCCCTTAAATACACAACTTTGTGTGTGTTTGTGACACTGACTCAACTGTCATCCCCTTTTCTCCTGTACAGCTAGTGCACATCTATAAAGGAGAATCAGAAAAATAAAACTTTTTTTTCTTAATGTGTCACTTACTCTCTATGGTACAGATCTGGGTCCACTCTGCAGTCATTCGACCCTCCAGTACTAACTAGAGATGGCACGATACCATGTCCGAGACGATACTGATATCATAAATTTGGATACCGATATGAATCCGATATAGTGTTTTTTCAATCAATAAAACAGTTTATTTAAAATCTTGCTGCTTTTTGTATAAAAAAATGGTAAATGGCCTGTATTTGTATAGCGCTTTACTATGGACCACAAAGCGTTTTACACTACATTTTGTCATCCACCCATTCACACACACATTCACACACTGGTGATGGCAGCTACATTGTAGCCACAGCCACCCTGGGGCGCACTGACAAAGGCGAGGCTGCCGGACACTGGTGCCACCGGGCCCTCTGACCACCACCAGTAGGCAACGGGTGAAGTGTCTTGCCCAAGGACACAACGACCGAGACTGTTGGAGCCGGGACTCGAACCAGCAACCTGCTCAATCAACGTAATCAACTTTAATTTAATGCATGTATAAAAAATTGAACCGAAATCGATTATATTCCTACAATAATTAAATAGATTCAAAATCTTTCTACAACAGAACTGCAGACTGCACAGATGGCACCTTCCCAAAGGAAAAAGTACTACAGCTTACTAGGGTATATTAGACTTAATAGTTACTATATACAGTAATGGATTTCTATACATTTTACATCAGATTAAAACTTTGGTTGTAAGATTCAGATAACTATTTATTAAAAGCTAGACATTTTAAATGAAAATAAGAAAGAAAGATATTTCTTTGTGCCCCCCTTTCCCTGTTGATGCCCCACCTGCCCCCCTGGCAAAACTTTGCTAGACAAACTTGCTTTAGTTCTTGGGATAACTTTCTGGGAGATGAAATATTGGTTTGGTAGCGAGGCTCCAAATGCTCAACCCGACTGCCGACAGGTCTCGCACGCCACAGCTGCTCTATCACGTGAGGCATACTGCTAAGGTTATGAGCTGAGTTACGCTATGGGATATTTAATGGATCGGATTACATTTTTTATTTCTCTCCGATATCCGATCCAGTAATTTAGGTCAGTATCGAACCGATACCGATACGTAATATCGGATCGGTCCATACCTAGTATTACCACGGGAGATTCAACCTGTTCGGACTCTCTCATTGGTAAGTGTGCAGGACTGTACCAGCTGTAGTTGATGGTTTTCCTTCGAGCAATTCTTTAATGTTTCCTTTTCATCAGCAATGAAGTTTTGTTGATGGTTTTCATTTGCTTTAGCAGCTTTGCCAGAAGTTAAATCTTTATTGAAATCCAGTTTTAGGTTTTTATCTGCATTGACTTTTCTCCCCTGAAGGTTCAGTTAGTTTGATGGAGTCCATAAAAGGTTTAAAGGCACTTACTGGGATTTCTAAAATATCCAGATTTTACGAATTATAGACAAAATTTATATACAGTATAATTATGATCATTTACAGTATAATTGATTGCTTTATTTATTATTTATTCATGTATTGAAATATAAGAAGCAGAACAGTGGAGGCAATCAAAACACTCGCTCACAGAGAAAGAAGGATGAGGGCTTTTACTGGATGTGACTGAACTGTTCAAAAAAAGAAATGGATCAAGAACACAAGAAGCATGATGGAGAAATCATGTCTGCTGTGGCTGCTCATAGGAACTCTGTAATGGTCCTCTCTCTCTTGTTTCTCTATATCAAACATCCGGTTTGCGTAGGAGGTAAACAAGACAGCTGTTTCCTCCTTTCTCTGCTTGAACCCCATCAGTCTGTGTCCTGGAAGTTACTGCTTTTCTCTATTGTTTTGTTAAATGTCAAACTTTGAGGTAATCTGGATGTCGTTTCTCTTTAGCTCTGACCTGTCCTCTGTACTGGGTGCAAGCCAGCACCAGCAAGGTGTTCCTAAGTAGGGCTGGGTTTCGTCACTGATTTCTAGAATCGATTCAATTCCAATTCACAAGTTCCCGAATCGATTCAATCTAGGATTCAATTCAATTCGATTTGATTTGAATCAGGAAAATTTTGCCTCAGACAGTCAGAAATATTATAATTCAGACACATTCAGTACATTTCTATATTTTTATATCTATAAATAGAAATCTGACACTTGCAAGACTTCAGCAAAGGTGTATAAGCATCACAGCAGATGCCTTTGTGTCAAAGAGGATAAAACAGAGAAAAACATGAAGGTGATTTTCCTGGCCTGGGATTTTGTAAAAATATTCTGCAGTAGATCAAAAACGAAAGAAAACCATTAATCAACATATGAACATTACCTGATGCTGCTGAAGTGAAGCAGAGCAAAGTTACAAAGGTTTTATTAGAGACACAGCTGAGCGTTTGCAATTTTGCATAATTTTAAAAAGTTTAAATTTGTTGAGAAGCCCATTGAACAGCAGAAATGGGGCTTTTTTTGGAAGTAAGTAAAAGGAAAAAAAACAGTGTCTGACAGAGCTGTAAACAACTTGTGCGTAACAAGCAAGTGAATAATGCAGAAAACAGATTTTTAGACGGGAAACTGTTCTTGGAGTATACACACAGAGAGAGAGAGAGAGAGAGAGAGAGAGAGAGAAAGCTGTGCATGAAGTGATTTTTACCGTGGTGGAAGCAAAACAGCGAAACTAAGGGAATTCATGACGATGTTTATGTGAAGTGTAGTTTGGATCTTCTTTTGCTGTTGGTTCAGTCAATATTGTTTGGAGAGAGATCAAACCTGCAGCTTCATAATCACAAGAAGAGCGTAAACACAAAGCGCGGACCCGCCGACGGATCAGAATCAGTGAGTTTTCAGCCATGACCGTGTCATCGGGTGAGAAAGACGACATCTCACTGACCCATCGGCAAACATGCAACCTCCACACAGAAAGACCCCGGCCTGATGTTGGAATTGAACTCAGGACCTTCTTGCTGTGCAGCAACAGTGCTAACCACAGTGCTGCCTTGGTTACAAAACATGTTCACTAAAATTAAAAAGCAATTGTTGAAGAGATAAAATGGTCCTTTCTCGTTTTTATAAATATGATTTTTTAACTTACAGTTATTATGCATTTCTTGTATAAAATAAAAAAGATAAAATGTGAGTTACTGCTAATTGTTGTATGTTTATGTAATAACAAATCCCATTCACATTTAAACACTGAATTTAGGCTTGGACATTATATTTAACACTTAGTGTGGAGTTGTCATGTTTTCCCTGACAATTCTCTCTGGACACTCCAGCTTCCTCCTACAGTCCAAAGACACACATGTTACTCCTAAAGTGGCTGCATATCTGTGTACGTGTGCTGACCCTGTAACAGACCTGTGACCTATCCAGGATGTATCCTGCTTTTCACACATCAAAGTTGGGATAGGTTGATAGGTAGCGTTGGCTGAGGAAATCCAAATCATGTGACGTCACCCTGAGATGCTTCTGAGAAACAAACTCACTAATAAGCTGTTGAACTGCATGCCAGTCAAACAGATACGTTTACTGTGTTTGTGTTTCAGAGATGATGAAAGTTTCCGCGTTCCTCTTTACATTTTCCATTAGTACACACCCATCCTGACATTCCTCCTGTCAGTCAGCTCTCTGGGTGGAAGAGAACAAAACACATAAATAAATGTTTAAGACAGGAGCTACTTAAACTGTTAATGTTCCTTTATTTGTTTTGCACACAGGTTTATCATTAAAAATCTTACCAACAATGACATAAACTACTTATCTTTATAATCTTTATAGAGAAATAAATAAAGTTGAAATTCGTATGTATTTCTTATGCCCAGCAGCAAAGCCAGACTGTGACTTTAGGCCTGTCTTCTTACAATTACTTGTGTGTGTGTGTGTGTTCTGAGTTTTCATCAGAGCCAGAGGTCAGCTACTCTTCACTGAAGTTTTCCACCAGTCCCACCACATTACACAATATGACACACATTAGCTGGTTCAGTGTTTAAATGCTGTAGGCCACAAATGATGCATTTTTCTGATTATTACAGATACAAACACTTTTTATCCCCTCCTTGAATCGCCACCTTATCGTGGTGGAGGGGTTTGTGTGTCCCAGGGATCCCAGGGGCTATGTTGTCTGGGGGCTTTTGCCCCCTGGTAGGGTCTCCCATGGCAAATTGGTCCTGGGTGAGGGACCCGACAAAGGCAAGGCAAGTTTATTTGTATAGCACAATTCAACAACAAGGTGATTCAAAGTGCTTTACAGAGACATTAGAAACAAAAACAAATAAAAAGCATGATTTAAAATTGATTAAAACAAGCAAATAAACTAACTAACTAATTAACAAACAAACAAACAAACAAACAAAACAGTATATAAAATCAAAACAGATAAAATCAGAACAGTAGATAAAATCAGTAGTTAAATGTAAGTTTTGAAATTTAAGCTTAAAAGTGTGGATTTGGTGCTTTATTCAAATGCAGCTGAGAACAGGTGAGTCTTCAACCTGGATTTAAATAAACTGAGTGTTTCAGCTGATCTGAGGCTTTCTGGGAGTTTGTTCCAGATATAAGGAGCATAAAAGCTGAATGCAGCTTCTCCGTGTCTGGTTCTGACTCTGGGAACTGATAAAAGACCGGATCCAGATGACCTGAGGAATCTGGATGGTTCATACTGGGTCAGGAGGTCATTGATGTATTTTGGTCCTAAACCATTCAGAGCTTTATAGACCAGCATCAGAACTTTAAAGTCTATCCTCTGACGGACAGGCAGCCAGTGTAAGGACCTCAGAGCTGGACTGATGTGGTCCACTTTTTTGGTCTTAGTGAGGACTCGAGCAGCAGAGTTCTGAATGAGCTGTAGTTGTCTGACTGATTTTTTAGGTAGACCTGTAAAGATGCTGTTGTGAAGTTTCTCTTTATAAATGTCATAATGAACCTGGAGGTTTGTTTTTCTCCATCTGCGCTCAGCTTTCCTACACTCTCTTTTTTCATTTTTGTGGAGGTTTGCTGTTTGTGGAGTTTCTCCATGGAGACTTTTTCCTTCCAGAGATAACCTTCACCTTAATGGGAGCAATAGTGTCCATTACATTTAACATGTTAGCATTGAAGCTATTGACGAGCTCATTGACTGACCCTCTGGACAGGTCAGGTGTTAATGGGAAGACCTGGTTAAAAATTGCACTACTGTGTTCAGTTATACACCGTTTTGTGATCACTGTTGTTGATATATTTGTGTGGGCTGAGATTTTACTTTCAAAGAAAACACAGTAATGATCAGACATGCCCACATCAGACACAGTAACCTTTGAAATGCTCAGGCCTTTGGAGATCAGTAGGTCAAGAGTGTGTCCTCTATTATGTGTGGCCTCTGTTACATGCTGAGTCAGCCCAAAGTTGCCCAGAATGTTACTCAGGTCTTTAGTCCCTTTGTCCTGAGGGTTGTCCACATGGATGTTAAAATCCCCAACAATAATTACACAGTCAACATCAACACAGATCACAGACAGCAGTTCACTGAGGTCATTAAAAAAGTCTGTGCAGTATTTGGGAGGCCTGTAAACATTAAGAAACACAACTTTGGATGGGGCCTTCAGCTGTAAAGCCACATATTCAAAAGACTGAAAACTTCCAGGAGATAGCTGCTTACATTGAAATGATTCATTAAATAAGACAGCAACCCCCCCTCCTCTCCTGCTCACCCTGGCCTCACTGATAAAACTGTAGTTAGGAGGGGTCGTCTCGATGAGAACAGCTCCACTGTTACTTTGGTCCAACCAAGTTTCAGTTAAAAACATAAAATCAAGGCTGTGCTCAGTGATTAAATCATTAATTAAAATTGTTTTCCCAGCTAAAGATCTAACGTTTAATAAAGCCAACTTAAGTGTTTTAGAGGTATTACTTGTCCCCTCGTGTTTGGGAGCAGTCTGTGGCACACAAGGTATGTTTACTATGTTTAAAGATCTTTTAGAGTGCATCTCTCTGTGTTTTGACCAGGCCACATGTCTCCTTCTGTCACTTAAAAGTACAGAGATTTTAAAACCTTCTAGTAAACAGGAGTAAACAGGGTCCCAGCTTCTCCTGGGAAAAGTCACCACTGCCATAATCCTCACAGCCCGGACCCTTCACACATCACACATCAGACTGCGGAGACAGAGCATGAAGATGGTAAGGAGGAACTAAGGGGGGCGAGGCTGGGCGACCATGGCCTGCAATGACTTTGCCAAATTCTTCACAGAAAAAATCCAAAAAATTAGACAAGCTATTGGTACATCAACAGCAGATCCAGGATATGTACTGTGTCCACCAAAAAACTGTTTAAATACCATGAAACAGTTTCAACCTATTAACAGCAAAGACCTGGAGGACATCTTAGGTCAACTGAACTCCTACTCCTGCTGTTTAGATGTCCTGCCAACAAGTTTTTTCAAAAAGGTCTCAAAGACTTTAGAGTCAGACATGTTACAGATCGTCAACTTTTCTTTATTATCAGGTGTGTTTCCAGAATCACTAAAAACTGCTGTAATTAAACCTATACTGAAAAAGGACAATCTTGACAAGACACAAATGAACAACTACAGGCCGATCTCAAATCTCCCATTTTTAAGTAAGATCATTGAAAAAGCAGTTTCTCAACAGCTCAATTACTTAAAACAGAATAATTGCTACGATGCCTTCCAGTCAGGTTTTAGACAGAACCACAGCACTGAAACCGCTCTGACCAAAGTGTTTAATGACATATGTCTGAATACAGACAGTGGAAAAATGTCAGTCTTAGTTTTACTGGATCTCAGTGCAGCATTTGATACAGTTGACCACAACATATTACTCAAACGACTGGAGAACTGGACAGGTCTTTCAGGAACTGTACTAAACTGGTTCAAGACATACTTAGAAAACAGGAAATACTTTGTATCAACAGGTAACTTCACATCTGAGCAGACAAGTATCACATGTGGAGTTCCCCAAGGTTCCATCTTGGGACCCCTTCTGTTTAACATCTACATGCTCCCACTGGCACAGATTATAAACAACAACAAAATAAACTATCACAGCTATGCAGATGACACACAAATATATATCACAATGTCACCAGGAGACCAAGGCCCTGTGCAGGCTCTTGGTAAATGCATTGAGGAAATCAATGACTGGTTGTGCCACAATTTTCTCCAGCTAAACAAAAACAAAACTGAGGTAATAGTCTTTGGCGCCAAAGAAAAACGATTACAGGTCACCAGAGAACTTCAATCTATACATCTAAAAACCACAAACCAGGCGAGAAATTTGGGTGTAGTGATGGATGCAGACCTAAACTTAGAAAAACACATTAAGACAATAACAAAGTCAGCATACTATCACCTCAAGAATATTTCAAGGATAAAAGATCTGATGTCTCAACAGGACCTGGAAAAACTAGTCCATGCATTCATCTTTAGTAGGCTTGATTACTGTAACAGCATCTTTACAGGTCTACCTAAAAAATCAGTCAGACAACTACAGCTCATTCAGAACTCTGCTGCTCGAGTCCTCACTAAGACCAAAAAAGTGGACCACATCAGTCCAGCTCTGAGGTCCTTACACTGGCTGCCTGTCCGTCAGAGGATAGACTTTAAAGTTCTGATGCTGGTCTATAAAGCTCTGAATGGTTTAGGACCAAAATACATCAATGACCTCCTGACCCAGTATGAACCATCCAGATTCCTCAGGTCATCTGGATCCGGTCTTTTATCAGTTCCCAGAGTCAGAACCAGACACGGAGAAGCTGCATTCAGCTTTTATGCTCCTTATATCTGGAACAAACTCCCAGAAAGCCTCAGATCAGCTGAAACACTCAGTTTATTTAAATCCAGGTTGAAGACTCACCTGTTCTCAGCTGCATTTGAATAAAGCACCAAATCCACACTTTTAAGCTTAAATTTCAAAACTTACATTTAACTACTGATTTTATCTACTGTTCTGATTTTATCTGTTTTGATTTTATATACTGTTTTGTTTGTTTGTTTGTTTGTTTGTTAATTAGTTAGTTAGTTTATTTGCTTGTTTTAATCAATTTTAAATCATGCTTTTTATTTGTTTTTGTTTCTAATGTCTCTGTAAAGCACTTTGAATCACCTTGTTGTTGAATTGTGCTATACAAATAAACTTGCCTTGCCTTTGTCGGGTCCCTCACCCAGGACCAATTTGCCATGGGAGACCCTACCAGGGGGCAAAAGCCCCCAGACAACATAGCCCCTGGGATCCCTGGGACACACAAACCCCTCCACCACGATAAGGTGGCGATTCAAGGAGGGGATAAAAAGTGTTTGTATCTGTAATAATCAGAAAAATGCATCATTTGTGGCCTACAGCATTTAAACACTGAACCAGCTAATGTGTGTCATATTGTGTAATGTGGTGGGACTGGTGGAAAACTTCAGTGAAGAGTAGCTGACCTCTGGCTCTGATGAAAACTCAGAACACACACACACACACAAGTAATTGTAAGAAGACAGGCCTAAAGTCACAGTCTGGCTTTGCTGCTGGGCATAAGAAATACATACGAATTTCAACTTTATTTATTTCTCTATAAAGATTATAAAGATAAGTAGTTTATGTCATTGTTGGTAAGATTTTTAATGATAAACCTGTGTGCAAAACAAATAAAGGAACATTAACAGTTTAAGTAGCTCCTGTCTTAAACATTTATTTATGTGTTTTGTTCTCTTCCACCCAGAGAGCTGACTGACAGGAGGAATGTCAGGATGGGTGTGTACTAATGGAAAATGTAAAGAGGAACGCGGAAACTTTCATCATCTCTGAAACACAAACACAGTAAACGTATCTGTTTGACTGGCATGCAGTTCAACAGCTTATTAGTGAGTTTGTTTCTCAGAAGCATCTCAGGGTGACGTCACATGATTTGGATTTCCTCAGCCAACGCTACCTATCAACCTATCCCAACTTTGATGTGTGAAAAGCAGGATACATCCTGGATAGGTCACAGGTCTGTTACAGGGTCAGCACACGTACACAGATATGCAGCCACTTTAGGAGTAACATGTGTGTCTTTGGACTGTAGGAGGAAGCTGGAGTGTCCAGAGAGAATTGTCAGGGAAAACATGACAACTCCACACTAAGTGTTAAATATAATGTCCAAGCCTAAATTCAGTGTTTAAATGTGAATGGGATTTGTTATTACATAAACATACAACAATTAGCAGTAACTCACATTTTATCTTTTTTATTTTATACAAGAAATGCATAATAACTGTAAGTTAAAAAATCATATTTATAAAAACGAGAAAGGACCATTTTATCTCTTCAACAATTGCTTTTTAATTTTAGTGAACATGTTTTGTAACCAAGGCAGCACTGTGGTTAGCACTGTTGCTGCACAGCAAGAAGGTCCTGAGTTCAATTCCAACATCAGGCCGGGGTCTTTCTGTGTGGAGGTTGCATGTTTGCCGATGGGTCAGTGAGATGTCGTCTTTCTCACCCGATGACACGGTCATGGCTGAAAACTCACTGATTCTGATCCGTCGGCGGGTCCGCGCTTTGTGTTTACGCTCTTCTTGTGATTATGAAGCTGCAGGTTTGATCTCTCTCCAAACAATATTGACTGAACCAACAGCAAAAGAAGATCCAAACTACACTTCACATAAACATCGTCATGAATTCCCTTAGTTTCGCTGTTTTGCTTCCACCACGGTAAAAATCACTTCATGCACAGCTTTCTCTCTCTCTCTCTCTCTCTCTCTCTGTGTGTATACTCCAAGAACAGTTTCCCGTCTAAAAATCTGTTTTCTGCATTATTCACTTGCTTGTTACGCACAAGTTGTTTACAGCTCTGTCAGACACTGTTTTTTTTCCTTTTACTTACTTCCAAAAAAAGCCCCATTTCTGCTGTTCAATGGGCTTCTCAACAAATTTAAACTTTTTAAAATTATGCAAAATTGCAAACGCTCAGCTGTGTCTCTAATAAAACCTTTGTAACTTTGCTCTGCTTCACTTCAGCAGCATCAGGTAATGTTCATATGTTGATTAATGGTTTTCTTTCGTTTTTGATCTACTGCAGAATATTTTTACAAAATCCCAGGCCAGGAAAATCACCTTCATGTTTTTCTCTGTTTTATCCTCTTTGACACAAAGGCATCTGCTGTGATGCTTATACACCTTTGCTGAAGTCTTGCAAGTGTCAGATTTCTATTTATAGATATAAAAATATAGAAATGTACTGAATGTGTCTGAATTATAATATTTCTGACTGTCTGAGGCAAAATTTTCCTGATTCAAATCAAATCGAATTGAATTGAATCCTAGATTGAATCGATTCGGGAACTTGTGAATTGGAATTGAATCGATTCTAGAAATCAGTGACGAAACCCAGCCCTACTTAGGAACACCTTGCTGGTGCTGGCTTGCACCCAGTACAGAGGACAGGTCAGAGCTAAAGAGAAACGACATCCAGATTACCTCAAAGTTTGACATTTAACAAAACAATAGAGAAAAGCAGTAACTTCCAGGACACAGACTGATGGGGTTCAAGCAGAGAAAGGAGGAAACAGCTGTCTTGTTTACCTCCTACGCAAACCGGATGTTTGATATAGAGAAACAAGAGAGAGAGGACCATTACAGAGTTCCTATGAGCAGCCACAGCAGACATGATTTCTCCATCATGCTTCTTGTGTTCTTGATCCATTTCTTTTTTTGAACAGTTCAGTCACATCCAGTAAAAGCCCTCATCCTTCTTTCTCTGTGAGCGAGTGTTTTGATTGCCTCCACTGTTCTGCTTCTTATATTTCAATACATGAATAAATAATAAATAAAGCAATCAATTATACTGTAAATGATCATAATTATACTGTATATAAATTTTGTCTATAATTCGTAAAATCTGGATATTTTAGAAATCCCAGTAAGTGCCTTTAAACCTTTTATGGACTCCATCAAACTAACTGAACCTTCAGGGGAGAAAAGTCAATGCAGATAAAAACCTAAAACTGGATTTCAATAAAGATTTAACTTCTGGCAAAGCTGCTAAAGCAAATGAAAACCATCAACAAAACTTCATTGCTGATGAAAAGGAAACATTAAAGAATTGCTCGAAGGAAAACCATCAACTACAGCTGGTACAGTCCTGCACACTTACCAATGAGAGAGTCCGAACAGGTTGAATCTCCCGTGGTAATACTAGGTATGGACCGATCCGATATTACGTATCGGTATCGGTTCGATACTGACCTAAATTACTGGATCGGATATCGGAGAGAAATAAAAAATGTAATCCGATCCATTAAATATCCCATAGCGTAACTCAGCTCATAACCTTAGCAGTATGCCTCACGTGATAGAGCAGCTGTGGCGTGCGAGACCTGTCGGCAGTCGGGTTGAGCATTTGGAGCCTCGCTACCAAACCAATATTTCATCTCCCAGAAAGTTATCCCAAGAACTAAAGCAAGTTTGTCTAGCAAAGTTTTGCCAGGGGGGCAGGTGGGGCATCAACAGGGAAAGGGGGGCACAAAGAAATATCTTTCTTTCTTATTTTCATTTAAAATGTCTAGCTTTTAATAAATAGTTATCTGAATCTTACAACCAAAGTTTTAATCTGATGTAAAATGTATAGAAATCCATTACTGTATATAGTAACTATTAAGTCTAATATACCCTAGTAAGCTGTAGTACTTTTTCCTTTGGGAAGGTGCCATCTGTGCAGTCTGCAGTTCTGTTGTAGAAAGATTTTGAATCTATTTAATTATTGTAGGAATATAATCGATTTCGGTTCAATTTTTTATACATGCATTAAATTAAAGTTGATTACGTTGATTGAGCAGGTTGCTGGTTCGAGTCCCGGCTCCAACAGTCTCGGTCGTTGTGTCCTTGGGCAAGACACTTCACCCGTTGCCTACTGGTGGTGGTCAGAGGGCCCGGTGGCACCAGTGTCCGGCAGCCTCGCCTTTGTCAGTGCGCCCCAGGGTGGCTGTGGCTACAATGTAGCTGCCATCACCAGTGTGTGAATGTGTGTGTGAATGGGTGGATGACAAAATGTAGTGTAAAACGCTTTGTGGTCCATAGTAAAGCGCTATACAAATACAGGCCATTTACCATTTTTTTATACAAAAAGCAGCAAGATTTTAAATAAACTGTTTTATTGATTGAAAAAACACTATATCGGATTCATATCGGTATCCAAATTTATGATATCAGTATCGTCTCGGACATGGTATCGTGCCATCTCTAGTTAGTACTGGAGGGTCGAATGACTGCAGAGTGGACCCAGATCTGTACCATAGAGAGTAAGTGACACATTAAGAAAAAAAAGTTTTATTTTTCTGATTCTCCTTTATAGATGTGCACTAGCTGTACAGGAGAAAAGGGGATGACAGTTGAGTCAGTGTCACAAACACACACAAAGTTGTGTATTTAAGGGAAATGTAAAGAGAAGCGCTGAAACATTCATCTTCTCTGACACACACAAATAACAAAAATGTCTCTGTTTCACTGGCATGCAGTTCAACAGTTTATGGTGAGTTGGTTTCTCACACACACCTGAAGATGAAGTTGAAGTTGATGAAGTCAAATGCATTGATGAGTGCAGCACTCTGACATCCCAAAAGCTGTACAAATGTGAGAAAATGAGCCACATCTTGTCCAGAGAGCACGACTGTGACTTCATGTTAGACCCTCCTCAGCACTCCCTGAAATAAAACAGAGACACAGACTTTATGATCACTTTATTTGAACATTTGATCAGGGCCTCAGTCGCAACTGTGTACTTATGTAAACCTGTGATTGTATATTCTTACTCTTTTCTCATCAATGCTATGTTGTGTACGTGCTTGGCTCTCTCTCTGTGGATCTTATCATAAATAAGTATGTCTGTGTTTCATTGTGTGTTTTTTTTAAAGGAGGATATATATTTAGTTTCTTTTCTGTGAAAATGTGATAAAGGTTTGCAGCATTACCCATGATCACAGTAAGTTCACTGGAATCCTGCTCATCCAGTTTGTTTTGTTGTTGTTTGTTGATTGTAGCTGATGTTAGAAAAGCTTTAGAAAGGAGTTCCACCTCCACTACATGCTACATCAACACGTTCTCACTCCTAACTAGTCATATACACGTAAAATCTCTGTCTTGTTCCTGTTTCTTTCATTTAAGGAATATTTCTAAACTGCAACATATGGTCTCCTTAGCTGAACTGGAAAAAATTGTCCATGCATTTGTGTCATCGCGTTTAGATTATTATAATTCCCTGTTTACCAGCTTGGATAAATCATCACTTTCTCGCCTCCAAGCTATACAAAACGCAGCAGCCAGACTACTAACTTGCTCTAGCAAGCGAGCTCACATCACTCCTATTTTATGTTCTTTACATTGGCTCCCAATAGATTTTAGAATTCGTTTTAAAATTATTGTTTTAACGTACAGCGCACTAAATGGCCAAGCCCCAGATTATTTATCCAAGCTTCTCACAAAATACACTACTGCTCGCCGTCTCCGCTCACAGACTAAGAGTTTGTTTGTTTCTCCCAGAACACGTCTGAAGACGAAAGGGGTCTGTGGCACCAATGCTGTGGAAAAGTCTACCTCTACAACTACGTTTGGTTGACTCTGTGGAATCTTTTAAAAAGCAGTTAAAAACTTTACTGTTCAAACAAGCTTTCTGTTGACCAATGCTTTTTACATTTTTATATTTTTAATTTACATTTAAACTCTATATTGTGTATATTGTGCAGCTGATTGACTGAGCAATGTCATGACGTGTGTGTACTGATGGAAAATATAAAGAGGAACACGGAAACATTCATCATCTCTGACACAGTAGAAATATCTGTTTGACCGGCAGTTCAACAGCTTATTAGTAAGTTTGTTTCTCATTATTATTTGTAAATATGTGTACAAATGGTTGGTTTTTTGTACTGTTTTTATCAATAAATCTCAGCAACAAAGGACAAACACCCATGTGTGTTGATTTCTCCCTAAGACGGCAAACTGAAACACTCCAAGTTGGTGACTTTTGGAGATTTATTTCCCTGGATGATTGAGAATGCATCAAGATGAAACACAAAAGGAAGTTCACAGCTTTTAGCAGCTCCCCCACCCCCTCATCCACACACCCCCACTCCCCTCCCTCCTGAATTCCTTTTTAACTACCTAATATACATATGAATGACTAGCCAATTTAGCTTCCACTTGGCTGAAGCTAAAGCTTAGCTAAAAGCCTACCAGCCATTTGGCTGGTGGCGGGTTTTATAGGTAGAAAGGTAGAAGCCTGGGACTCCTAGTGTTTTAAAAGATTCCACAGAGTCAACCAAACGTAGTTGTAGAGGTAGACTTTTCCACAGCATTGGTGCCACAGACCCCTTTCGTCTTCAGACGTGTTCTGGGAGAAACAAACAAACTCTTAGTCTGTGAGCGGAGACGGCGAGCAGTAGTGTATTTTGTGAGAAGCTTGGATAAATAATCTGGGGCTTGGCCATTTAGTGCGCTGTACGTTAAAACAATAATTTTAAAACGAATTCTAAAATCTATTGGGAGCCAATGTAAAGAACATAAAATAGGAGTGATGTGAGCTCGCTTGCTAGAGCAAGTTAGTAGTCTGGCTGCTGCGTTTTGTATAGCTTGGAGGCGAGAAAGTGATGATTTATCCAAGCTGGTAAACAGGGAATTATAATAATCTAAACGCGATGACACAAATGCATGGACAATTTTTTCCAGTTCAGCTAAGGAGACCATATGTTGCAGTTTAGAAATATTCCTTAAATGAAAGAAACAGGAACAAGACAGAGATTTTACGTGTATATGACTAGTTAGGAGTGAGAACGTGTTGATGTAGCATGTAGTGGAGGTGGAACTCCTTTCTAAAGCTTTTCTAACATCAGCTACAATCAACAAACAACAACAAAACAAACTGGATGAGCAGGATTCCAGTGAACTTACTGTGATCATGGGTAATGCTGCAAACCTTTATCACATTTTCACAGAAAAGAAACTAAATATATATCCTCCTTTAAAAAAAACACACAATGAAACACAGACATACTTATTTATGATAAGATCCACAGAGAGAGAGCCAAGCACGTACACAACATAGCATTGATGAGAAAAGAGTAAGAATATACAATCACAGGTTTACATAAGTACACAGTTGCGACTGAGGCCCTGATCAAATGTTCAAATAAAGTGATCATAAAGTCTGTGTCTCTGTTTTATTTCAGGGAGTGCTGAGGAGGGTCTAACATGAAGTCACAGTCGTGCTCTCTGGACAAGATGTGGCTCATTTTCTCACATTTGTACAGCTTTTGGGATGTCAGAGTGCTGCACTCATCAATGCATTTGACTTCATCAACTTCAACTTCATCTTCAGGTGTGTGTGAGAAACCAACTCACCATAAACTGTTGAACTGCATGCCAGTGAAACAGAGACATTTTTGTTATTTGTGTGTGTCAGAGAAGATGAATGTTTCAGCGCTTCTCTTTACATTTCCCTTAAATACACAACTTTGTGTGTGTTTGTGACACTGACTCAACTGTCATCCCCTTTTCTCCTGTACAGCTAGTGCACATCTATAAAGGAGAATCAGAAAAATAAAACTTTTTTTTCTTAATGTGTCACTTACTCTCTATGGTACAGATCTGGGTCCACTCTGCAGTCATTCGACCCTCCAGTACTAACTAGAGATGGCACGATACCATGTCCGAGACGATACTGATATCATAAATTTGGATACCGATATGAATCCGATATAGTGTTTTTTCAATCAATAAAACAGTTTATTTAAAATCTTGCTGCTTTTTGTATAAAAAAATGGTAAATGGCCTGTATTTGTATAGCGCTTTACTATGGACCACAAAGCGTTTTACACTACATTTTGTCATCCACCCATTCACACACACATTCACACACTGGTGATGGCAGCTACATTGTAGCCACAGCCACCCTGGGGCGCACTGACAAAGGCGAGGCTGCCGGACACTGGTGCCACCGGGCCCTCTGACCACCACCAGTAGGCAACGGGTGAAGTGTCTTGCCCAAGGACACAACGACCGAGACTGTTGGAGCCGGGACTCGAACCAGCAACCTGCTCAATCAACGTAATCAACTTTAATTTAATGCATGTATAAAAAATTGAACCGAAATCGATTATATTCCTACAATAATTAAATAGATTCAAAATCTTTCTACAACAGAACTGCAGACTGCACAGATGGCACCTTCCCAAAGGAAAAAGTACTACAGCTTACTAGGGTATATTAGACTTAATAGTTACTATATACAGTAATGGATTTCTATACATTTTACATCAGATTAAAACTTTGGTTGTAAGATTCAGATAACTATTTATTAAAAGCTAGACATTTTAAATGAAAATAAGAAAGAAAGATATTTCTTTGTGCCCCCCTTTCCCTGTTGATGCCCCACCTGCCCCCCTGGCAAAACTTTGCTAGACAAACTTGCTTTAGTTCTTGGGATAACTTTCTGGGAGATGAAATATTGGTTTGGTAGCGAGGCTCCAAATGCTCAACCCGACTGCCGACAGGTCTCGCACGCCACAGCTGCTCTATCACGTGAGGCATACTGCTAAGGTTATGAGCTGAGTTACGCTATGGGATATTTAATGGATCGGATTACATTTTTTATTTCTCTCCGATATCCGATCCAGTAATTTAGGTCAGTATCGAACCGATACCGATACGTAATATCGGATCGGTCCATACCTAGTATTACCACGGGAGATTCAACCTGTTCGGACTCTCTCATTGGTAAGTGTGCAGGACTGTACCAGCTGTAGTTGATGGTTTTCCTTCGAGCAATTCTTTAATGTTTCCTTTTCATCAGCAATGAAGTTTTGTTGATGGTTTTCATTTGCTTTAGCAGCTTTGCCAGAAGTTAAATCTTTATTGAAATCCAGTTTTAGGTTTTTATCTGCATTGACTTTTCTCCCCTGAAGGTTCAGTTAGTTTGATGGAGTCCATAAAAGGTTTAAAGGCACTTACTGGGATTTCTAAAATATCCAGATTTTACGAATTATAGACAAAATTTATATACAGTATAATTATGATCATTTACAGTATAATTGATTGCTTTATTTATTATTTATTCATGTATTGAAATATAAGAAGCAGAACAGTGGAGGCAATCAAAACACTCGCTCACAGAGAAAGAAGGATGAGGGCTTTTACTGGATGTGACTGAACTGTTCAAAAAAAGAAATGGATCAAGAACACAAGAAGCATGATGGAGAAATCATGTCTGCTGTGGCTGCTCATAGGAACTCTGTAATGGTCCTCTCTCTCTTGTTTCTCTATATCAAACATCCGGTTTGCGTAGGAGGTAAACAAGACAGCTGTTTCCTCCTTTCTCTGCTTGAACCCCATCAGTCTGTGTCCTGGAAGTTACTGCTTTTCTCTATTGTTTTGTTAAATGTCAAACTTTGAGGTAATCTGGATGTCGTTTCTCTTTAGCTCTGACCTGTCCTCTGTACTGGGTGCAAGCCAGCACCAGCAAGGTGTTCCTAAGTAGGGCTGGGTTTCGTCACTGATTTCTAGAATCGATTCAATTCCAATTCACAAGTTCCCGAATCGATTCAATCTAGGATTCAATTCAATTCGATTTGATTTGAATCAGGAAAATTTTGCCTCAGACAGTCAGAAATATTATAATTCAGACACATTCAGTACATTTCTATATTTTTATATCTATAAATAGAAATCTGACACTTGCAAGACTTCAGCAAAGGTGTATAAGCATCACAGCAGATGCCTTTGTGTCAAAGAGGATAAAACAGAGAAAAACATGAAGGTGATTTTCCTGGCCTGGGATTTTGTAAAAATATTCTGCAGTAGATCAAAAACGAAAGAAAACCATTAATCAACATATGAACATTACCTGATGCTGCTGAAGTGAAGCAGAGCAAAGTTACAAAGGTTTTATTAGAGACACAGCTGAGCGTTTGCAATTTTGCATAATTTTAAAAAGTTTAAATTTGTTGAGAAGCCCATTGAACAGCAGAAATGGGGCTTTTTTTGGAAGTAAGTAAAAGGAAAAAAAACAGTGTCTGACAGAGCTGTAAACAACTTGTGCGTAACAAGCAAGTGAATAATGCAGAAAACAGATTTTTAGACGGGAAACTGTTCTTGGAGTATACACACAGAGAGAGAGAGAGAGAGAGAGAGAGAGAGAAAGCTGTGCATGAAGTGATTTTTACCGTGGTGGAAGCAAAACAGCGAAACTAAGGGAATTCATGACGATGTTTATGTGAAGTGTAGTTTGGATCTTCTTTTGCTGTTGGTTCAGTCAATATTGTTTGGAGAGAGATCAAACCTGCAGCTTCATAATCACAAGAAGAGCGTAAACACAAAGCGCGGACCCGCCGACGGATCAGAATCAGTGAGTTTTCAGCCATGACCGTGTCATCGGGTGAGAAAGACGACATCTCACTGACCCATCGGCAAACATGCAACCTCCACACAGAAAGACCCCGGCCTGATGTTGGAATTGAACTCAGGACCTTCTTGCTGTGCAGCAACAGTGCTAACCACAGTGCTGCCTTGGTTACAAAACATGTTCACTAAAATTAAAAAGCAATTGTTGAAGAGATAAAATGGTCCTTTCTCGTTTTTATAAATATGATTTTTTAACTTACAGTTATTATGCATTTCTTGTATAAAATAAAAAAGATAAAATGTGAGTTACTGCTAATTGTTGTATGTTTATGTAATAACAAATCCCATTCACATTTAAACACTGAATTTAGGCTTGGACATTATATTTAACACTTAGTGTGGAGTTGTCATGTTTTCCCTGACAATTCTCTCTGGACACTCCAGCTTCCTCCTACAGTCCAAAGACACACATGTTACTCCTAAAGTGGCTGCATATCTGTGTACGTGTGCTGACCCTGTAACAGACCTGTGACCTATCCAGGATGTATCCTGCTTTTCACACATCAAAGTTGGGATAGGTTGATAGGTAGCGTTGGCTGAGGAAATCCAAATCATGTGACGTCACCCTGAGATGCTTCTGAGAAACAAACTCACTAATAAGCTGTTGAACTGCATGCCAGTCAAACAGATACGTTTACTGTGTTTGTGTTTCAGAGATGATGAAAGTTTCCGCGTTCCTCTTTACATTTTCCATTAGTACACACCCATCCTGACATTCCTCCTGTCAGTCAGCTCTCTGGGTGGAAGAGAACAAAACACATAAATAAATGTTTAAGACAGGAGCTACTTAAACTGTTAATGTTCCTTTATTTGTTTTGCACACAGGTTTATCATTAAAAATCTTACCAACAATGACATAAACTACTTATCTTTATAATCTTTATAGAGAAATAAATAAAGTTGAAATTCGTATGTATTTCTTATGCCCAGCAGCAAAGCCAGACTGTGACTTTAGGCCTGTCTTCTTACAATTACTTGTGTGTGTGTGTGTGTTCTGAGTTTTCATCAGAGCCAGAGGTCAGCTACTCTTCACTGAAGTTTTCCACCAGTCCCACCACATTACACAATATGACACACATTAGCTGGTTCAGTGTTTAAATGCTGTAGGCCACAAATGATGCATTTTTCTGATTATTACAGATACAAACACTTTTTATCCCCTCCTTGAATCGCCACCTTATCGTGGTGGAGGGGTTTGTGTGTCCCAGGGATCCCAGGGGCTATGTTGTCTGGGGGCTTTTGCCCCCTGGTAGGGTCTCCCATGGCAAATTGGTCCTGGGTGAGGGACCCGACAAAGGCAAGGCAAGTTTATTTGTATAGCACAATTCAACAACAAGGTGATTCAAAGTGCTTTACAGAGACATTAGAAACAAAAACAAATAAAAAGCATGATTTAAAATTGATTAAAACAAGCAAATAAACTAACTAACTAATTAACAAACAAACAAACAAACAAACAAAACAGTATATAAAATCAAAACAGATAAAATCAGAACAGTAGATAAAATCAGTAGTTAAATGTAAGTTTTGAAATTTAAGCTTAAAAGTGTGGATTTGGTGCTTTATTCAAATGCAGCTGAGAACAGGTGAGTCTTCAACCTGGATTTAAATAAACTGAGTGTTTCAGCTGATCTGAGGCTTTCTGGGAGTTTGTTCCAGATATAAGGAGCATAAAAGCTGAATGCAGCTTCTCCGTGTCTGGTTCTGACTCTGGGAACTGATAAAAGACCGGATCCAGATGACCTGAGGAATCTGGATGGTTCATACTGGGTCAGGAGGTCATTGATGTATTTTGGTCCTAAACCATTCAGAGCTTTATAGACCAGCATCAGAACTTTAAAGTCTATCCTCTGACGGACAGGCAGCCAGTGTAAGGACCTCAGAGCTGGACTGATGTGGTCCACTTTTTTGGTCTTAGTGAGGACTCGAGCAGCAGAGTTCTGAATGAGCTGTAGTTGTCTGACTGATTTTTTAGGTAGACCTGTAAAGATGCTGTTACAGTAATCAAGCCTACTAAAGATGAATGCATGGACTAGTTTTTCCAGGTCCTGTTGAGACATCAGATCTTTTATCCTTGAAATATTCTTGAGGTGATAGTATGCTGACTTTGTTATTGTCTTAATGTGTTTTTCTAAGTTTAGGTCTGCATCCATCACTACACCCAAATTTCTCGCCTGGTTTGTGGTTTTTAGATGTATAGATTGAAGTTCTCTGGTGACCTGTAATCGTTTTTCTTTGGCGCCAAAGACTATTACCTCAGTTTTGTTTTTGTTTAGCTGGAGAAAATTGTGGCACAACCAGTCATTGATTTCCTCAATGCATTTACCAAGAGCCTGCACAGGGCCTTGGTCTCCTGGTGACATTGTGATATATATTTGTGTGTCATCTGCATAGCTGTGATAGTTTATTTTGTTGTTGTTTATAATCTGTGCCAGTGGGAGCATGTAGATGTTAAACAGAAGGGGTCCCAAGATGGAACCTTGGGGAACTCCACATGTGATACTTGTCTGCTCAGATGTGAAGTTACCTGTTGATACAAAGTATTTCCTGTTTTCTAAGTATGTCTTGAACCAGTTTAGTACAGTTCCTGAAAGACCTGTCCAGTTCTCCAGTCGTTTGAGTAATATGTTGTGGTCAACTGTATCAAATGCTGCACTGAGATCCAGTAAAACTAAGACTGACATTTTTCCACTGTCTGTATTCAGACATATGTCATTAAACACTTTGGTCAGAGCGGTTTCAGTGCTGTGGTTCTGTCTAAAACCTGACTGGAAGGCATCGTAGCAATTATTCTGTTTTAAGTAATTGAGCTGTTGAGAAACTGCTTTTTCAATGATCTTACTTAAAAATGGGAGATTTGAGATCGGCCTGTAGTTGTTCATTTGTGTCTTGTCAAGATTGTCCTTTTTCAGTATAGGTTTAATTACAGCAGTTTTTAGTGATTCTGGAAACACACCTGATAATAAAGAAAAGTTGACGATCTGTAACATGTCTGACTCTAAAGTCTTTGAGACCTTTTTGAAAAAACTTGTTGGCAGGACATCTAAACAGCAGGAGTAGGAGTTCAGTTGACCTAAGATGTCCTCCAGGTCTTTGCTGTTAATAGGTTGAAACTGTTTCATGGTATTTAAACAGTTTTTTGGTGGACACAGTACATATCCTGGATCTGCTGTTGATGTACCAATAGCTTGTCTAATTTTTTGGATTTTTTCTGTGAAGAATTTGGCAAAGTCATTGCAGGCCATGGTCGCCCAGCCTCGCCCCCCTTAGTTCCTCCTTACCATCTTCATGCTCTGTCTCCGCAGTCTGATGTGTGATGTGTGAAGGGTCCGGGCTGTGAGGATTATGGCAGTGGTGACTTTTCCCAGGAGAAGCTGGGACCCTGTTTACTCCTGTTTACTAGAAGGTTTTAAAATCTCTGTACTTTTAAGTGACAGAAGGAGACATGTGGCCTGGTCAAAACACAGAGAGATGCACTCTAAAAGATCTTTAAACATAGTAAACATACCTTGTGTGCCACAGACTGCTCCCAAACACGAGGGGACAAGTAATACCTCTAAAACACTTAAGTTGGCTTTATTAAACGTTAGATCTTTAGCTGGGAAAACAATTTTAATTAATGATTTAATCACTGAGCACAGCCTTGATTTTATGTTTTTAACTGAAACTTGGTTGGACCAAAGTAACAGTGGAGCTGTTCTCATCGAGACGACCCCTCCTAACTACAGTTTTATCAGTGAGGCCAGGGTGAGCAGGAGAGGAGGGGGGGTTGCTGTCTTATTTAATGAATCATTTCAATGTAAGCAGCTATCTCCTGGAAGTTTTCAGTCTTTTGAATATGTGGCTTTACAGCTGAAGGCCCCATCCAAAGTTGTGTTTCTTAATGTTTACAGGCCTCCCAAATACTGCACAGACTTTTTTAATGACCTCAGTGAACTGCTGTCTGTGATCTGTGTTGATGTTGACTGTGTAATTATTGTTGGGGATTTTAACATCCATGTGGACAACCCTCAGGACAAAGGGACTAAAGACCTGAGTAACATTCTGGGCAACTTTGGGCTGACTCAGCATGTAACAGAGGCCACACATAATAGAGGACACACTCTTGACCTACTGATCTCCAAAGGCCTGAGCATTTCAAAGGTTACTGTGTCTGATGTGGGCATGTCTGATCATTACTGTGTTTTCTTTGAAAGTAAAATCTCAGCCCACACAAATATATCAACAACAGTGATCACAAAACGGTGTATAACTGAACACAGTAGTGCAATTTTTAACCAGGTCTTCCCATTAACACCTGACCTGTCCAGAGGGTCAGTCAATGAGCTCGTCAATAGCTTCAATGCTAACATGTTAAATGTAATGGACACTATTGCTCCCATTAAGGTGAAGGTTATCTCTGGAAGGAAAAAGTCTCCATGGAGAAACTCCACAAACAGCAAACCTCCACAAAAATGAAAAAAGAGAGCGTAGGAAAGCTGAGCGCAGATGGAGAAAAACAAACCTCCAGGTTCATTATGACATTTATAAAGAGAAACTTCACAACAGCATCTTTACAGGTCTACCTAAAAAATCAGTCAGACAACTACAGCTCATTCAGAACTCTGCTGCTCGAGTCCTCACTAAGACCAAAAAAGTGGACCACATCAGTCCAGCTCTGAGGTCCTTACACTGGCTGCCTGTCCGTCAGAGGATAGACTTTAAAGTTCTGATGCTGGTCTATAAAGCTCTGAATGGTTTAGGACCAAAATACATCAATGACCTCCTGACCCAGTATGAACCATCCAGATTCCTCAGGTCATCTGGATCCGGTCTTTTATCAGTTCCCAGAGTCAGAACCAGACACGGAGAAGCTGCATTCAGCTTTTATGCTCCTTATATCTGGAACAAACTCCCAGAAAGCCTCAGATCAGCTGAAACACTCAGTTTATTTAAATCCAGGTTGAAGACTCACCTGTTCTCAGCTGCATTTGAATAAAGCACCAAATCCACACTTTTAAGCTTAAATTTCAAAACTTACATTTAACTACTGATTTTATCTACTGTTCTGATTTTATCTGTTTTGATTTTATATACTGTTTTGTTTGTTTGTTTGTTTGTTTGTTTGTTAATTAGTTAGTTAGTTTATTTGCTTGTTTTAATCAATTTTAAATCATGCTTTTTATTTGTTTTTGTTTCTAATGTCTCTGTAAAGCACTTTGAATCACCTTGTTGTTGAATTGTGCTATACAAATAAACTTGCCTTGCCTTTGTCGGGTCCCTCACCCAGGACCAATTTGCCATGGGAGACCCTACCAGGGGGCAAAAGCCCCCAGACAACATAGCCCCTGGGATCCCTGGGACACACAAACCCCTCCACCACGATAAGGTGGCGATTCAAGGAGGGGATAAAAAGTGTTTGTATCTGTAATAATCAGAAAAATGCATCATTTGTGGCCTACAGCATTTAAACACTGAACCAGCTAATGTGTGTCATATTGTGTAATGTGGTGGGACTGGTGGAAAACTTCAGTGAAGAGTAGCTGACCTCTGGCTCTGATGAAAACTCAGAACACACACACACACACAAGTAATTGTAAGAAGACAGGCCTAAAGTCACAGTCTGGCTTTGCTGCTGGGCATAAGAAATACATACGAATTTCAACTTTATTTATTTCTCTATAAAGATTATAAAGATAAGTAGTTTATGTCATTGTTGGTAAGATTTTTAATGATAAACCTGTGTGCAAAACAAATAAAGGAACATTAACAGTTTAAGTAGCTCCTGTCTTAAACATTTATTTATGTGTTTTGTTCTCTTCCACCCAGAGAGCTGACTGACAGGAGGAATGTCAGGATGGGTGTGTACTAATGGAAAATGTAAAGAGGAACGCGGAAACTTTCATCATCTCTGAAACACAAACACAGTAAACGTATCTGTTTGACTGGCATGCAGTTCAACAGCTTATTAGTGAGTTTGTTTCTCAGAAGCATCTCAGGGTGACGTCACATGATTTGGATTTCCTCAGCCAACGCTACCTATCAACCTATCCCAACTTTGATGTGTGAAAAGCAGGATACATCCTGGATAGGTCACAGGTCTGTTACAGGGTCAGCACACGTACACAGATATGCAGCCACTTTAGGAGTAACATGTGTGTCTTTGGACTGTAGGAGGAAGCTGGAGTGTCCAGAGAGAATTGTCAGGGAAAACATGACAACTCCACACTAAGTGTTAAATATAATGTCCAAGCCTAAATTCAGTGTTTAAATGTGAATGGGATTTGTTATTACATAAACATACAACAATTAGCAGTAACTCACATTTTATCTTTTTTATTTTATACAAGAAATGCATAATAACTGTAAGTTAAAAATCATATTTATAAAAACGAGAAAGGACCATTTTATCTCTTCAACAATTGCTTTTTAATTTTAGTGAACATGTTTTGTAACCAAGGCAGCACTGTGGTTAGCACTGTTGCTGCACAGCAAGAAGGTCCTGAGTTCAATTCCAACATCAGGCCGGGGTCTTTCTGTGTGGAGGTTGCATGTTTGCCGATGGGTCAGTGAGATGTCGTCTTTCTCACCCGATGACACGGTCATGGCTGAAAACTCACTGATTCTGATCCGTCGGCGGGTCCGCGCTTTGTGTTTACGCTCTTCTTGTGATTATGAAGCTGCAGGTTTGATCTCTCTCCAAACAATATTGACTGAACCAACAGCAAAAGAAGATCCAAACTACACTTCACATAAACATCGTCATGAATTCCCTTAGTTTCGCTGTTTTGCTTCCACCACGGTAAAAATCACTTCATGCACAGCTTTCTCTCTCTCTCTCTCTCTCTCTCTCTCTCTCTGTGTGTATACTCCAAGAACAGTTTCCCGTCTAAAAATCTGTTTTCTGCATTATTCACTTGCTTGTTACGCACAAGTTGTTTACAGCTCTGTCAGACACTGTTTTTTTTCCTTTTACTTACTTCCAAAAAAAGCCCCATTTCTGCTGTTCAATGGGCTTCTCAACAAATTTAAACTTTTTAAAATTATGCAAAATTGCAAACGCTCAGCTGTGTCTCTAATAAAACCTTTGTAACTTTGCTCTGCTTCACTTCAGCAGCATCAGGTAATGTTCATATGTTGATTAATGGTTTTCTTTCGTTTTTGATCTACTGCAGAATATTTTTACAAAATCCCAGGCCAGGAAAATCACCTTCATGTTTTTCTCTGTTTTATCCTCTTTGACACAAAGGCATCTGCTGTGATGCTTATACACCTTTGCTGAAGTCTTGCAAGTGTCAGATTTCTATTTATAGATATAAAAATATAGAAATGTACTGAATGTGTCTGAATTATAATATTTCTGACTGTCTGAGGCAAAATTTTCCTGATTCAAATCAAATCGAATTGAATTGAATCCTAGATTGAATCGATTCGGGAACTTGTGAATTGGAATTGAATCGATTCTAGAAATCAGTGACGAAACCCAGCCCTACTTAGGAACACCTTGCTGGTGCTGGCTTGCACCCAGTACAGAGGACAGGTCAGAGCTAAAGAGAAACGACATCCAGATTACCTCAAAGTTTGACATTTAACAAAACAATAGAGAAAAGCAGTAACTTCCAGGACACAGACTGATGGGGTTCAAGCAGAGAAAGGAGGAAACAGCTGTCTTGTTTACCTCCTACGCAAACCGGATGTTTGATATAGAGAAACAAGAGAGAGAGGACCATTACAGAGTTCCTATGAGCAGCCACAGCAGACATGATTTCTCCATCATGCTTCTTGTGTTCTTGATCCATTTCTTTTTTTGAACAGTTCAGTCACATCCAGTAAAAGCCCTCATCCTTCTTTCTCTGTGAGCGAGTGTTTTGATTGCCTCCACTGTTCTGCTTCTTATATTTCAATACATGAATAAATAATAAATAAAGCAATCAATTATACTGTAAATGATCATAATTATACTGTATATAAATTTTGTCTATAATTCGTAAAATCTGGATATTTTAGAAATCCCAGTAAGTGCCTTTAAACCTTTTATGGACTCCATCAAACTAACTGAACCTTCAGGGGAGAAAAGTCAATGCAGATAAAAACCTAAAACTGGATTTCAATAAAGATTTAACTTCTGGCAAAGCTGCTAAAGCAAATGAAAACCATCAACAAAACTTCATTGCTGATGAAAAGGAAACATTAAAGAATTGCTCGAAGGAAAACCATCAACTACAGCTGGTACAGTCCTGCACACTTACCAATGAGAGAGTCCGAACAGGTTGAATCTCCCGTGGTAATACTAGGTATGGACCGATCCGATATTACGTATCGGTATCGGTTCGATACTGACCTAAATTACTGGATCGGATATCGGAGAGAAATAAAAAATGTAATCCGATCCATTAAATATCCCATAGCGTAACTCAGCTCATAACCTTAGCAGTATGCCTCACGTGATAGAGCAGCTGTGGCGTGCGAGACCTGTCGGCAGTCGGGTTGAGCATTTGGAGCCTCGCTACCAAACCAATATTTCATCTCCCAGAAAGTTATCCCAAGAACTAAAGCAAGTTTGTCTAGCAAAGTTTTGCCAGGGGGGCAGGTGGGGCATCAACAGGGAAAGGGGGGCACAAAGAAATATCTTTCTTTCTTATTTTCATTTAAAATGTCTAGCTTTTAATAAATAGTTATCTGAATCTTACAACCAAAGTTTTAATCTGATGTAAAATGTATAGAAATCCATTACTGTATATAGTAACTATTAAGTCTAATATACCCTAGTAAGCTGTAGTACTTTTTCCTTTGGGAAGGTGCCATCTGTGCAGTCTGCAGTTCTGTTGTAGAAAGATTTTGAATCTATTTAATTATTGTAGGAATATAATCGATTTCGGTTCAATTTTTTATACATGCATTAAATTAAAGTTGATTACGTTGATTGAGCAGGTTGCTGGTTCGAGTCCCGGCTCCAACAGTCTCGGTCGTTGTGTCCTTGGGCAAGACACTTCACCCGTTGCCTACTGGTGGTGGTCAGAGGGCCCGGTGGCACCAGTGTCCGGCAGCCTCGCCTTTGTCAGTGCGCCCCAGGGTGGCTGTGGCTACAATGTAGCTGCCATCACCAGTGTGTGAATGTGTGTGTGAATGGGTGGATGACAAAATGTAGTGTAAAACGCTTTGTGGTCCATAGTAAAGCGCTATACAAATACAGGCCATTTACCATTTTTTTATACAAAAAGCAGCAAGATTTTAAATAAACTGTTTTATTGATTGAAAAAACACTATATCGGATTCATATCGGTATCCAAATTTATGATATCAGTATCGTCTCGGACATGGTATCGTGCCATCTCTAGTTAGTACTGGAGGGTCGAATGACTGCAGAGTGGACCCAGATCTGTACCATAGAGAGTAAGTGACACATTAAGAAAAAAAAGTTTTATTTTTCTGATTCTCCTTTATAGATGTGCACTAGCTGTACAGGAGAAAAGGGGATGACAGTTGAGTCAGTGTCACAAACACACACAAAGTTGTGTATTTAAGGGAAATGTAAAGAGAAGCGCTGAAACATTCATC
Source organism: Diplotaxodon limnothrissa (assembly GCF_057381915.1). NCBI lineage: Eukaryota > Metazoa > Chordata > Actinopteri > Cichliformes > Cichlidae > Diplotaxodon > Diplotaxodon limnothrissa. The sequence goes on along the minus strand of NC_140615.1, from coordinate 28,977,855 downwards.
TTCTCTGACACACACAAATAACAAAAATGTCTCTGTTTCACTGGCATGCAGTTCAACAGTTTATGGTGAGTTGGTTTCTCACACACACCTGAAGATGAAGTTGAAGTTGATGAAGTCAAATGCATTGATGAGTGCAGCACTCTGACATCCCAAAAGCTGTACAAATGTGAGAAAATGAGCCACATCTTGTCCAGAGAGCACGACTGTGACTTCATGTTAGACCCTCCTCAGCACTCCCTGAAATAAAACAGAGACACAGACTTTATGATCAGTTTATTTGAACATTTGATCAGGGCCTCAGTCGCAACTGTGTACTTATGTAAACCTGTGATTGTATATTCTTACTCTTTTCTCATCAATGCTATGTTGTGTACGTGCTTGGCTCTCTCTCTGTGGATCTTATCATAAATAAGTATGTCTGTGTTTCATTGTGTGTTTTTTTTAAAGGAGGATATATATTTAGTTTCTTTTCTGTGAAAATGTGATAAAGGTTTGCAGCATTACCCATGATCACAGTAAGTTCATTGGAATCCTGCTCATCCAGTTTGTTTTGTTGTTGTTTGTTGATTGTAGCTGATGTTAGAAAAGCTTTAGAAAGGAGTTCCACCTCCACTACATGCTACATCAACACGTTCTCACTCCTAACTAGTCATATACACGTAAAATCTCTGTCTTGTTCCTGTTTCTTTCATTTAAGGAATATTTCTAAACTGCAACATATGGTCTCCTTAGCTGAACTGGAAAAAATTGTCCATGCATTTGTGTCATCGCGTTTAGATTATTATAATTCCCTGTTTACCAGCTTGGATAAATCATCACTTTCTCGCCTCCAAGCTATACAAAACGCAGCAGCCAGACTACTAACTTGCTCTAGCAAGCGAGCTCACATCACTCCTATTTTATGTTCTTTACATTGGCTCCCAATAGATTTTAGAATTCGTTTTAAAATTATTGTTTTAACGTACAGCGCACTAAATGGCCAAGCCCCAGATTATTTATCCAAGCTTCTCACAAAATACACTACTGCTCGCCGTCTCCGCTCACAGACTAAGAGTTTGTTTGTTTCTCCCAGAACACGTCTGAAGACGAAAGGGGTCTGTGGCACCAATGCTGTGGAAAAGTCTACCTCTACAACTACGTTTGGTTGACTCTGTGGAATCTTTTAAAAAGCAGTTAAAAACTTTACTGTTCAAACAAGCTTTCTGTTGACCAATGCTTTTTACATTTTTATATTTTTAATTTACATTTAAACTCTATATTGTGTATATTGTGCAGCTGATTGACTGAGCAATGTCATGACGTGTGTGTACTGATGGAAAATATAAAGAGGAACACGGAAACATTCATCATCTCTGACACAGTAGAAATATCTGTTTGACCGGCAGTTCAACAGCTTATTAGTAAGTTTGTTTCTCATTATTATTTGTAAATATGTATACAAATGGTTGGTTTTTTGTACTGTTTTTATCAATAAATCTCAGCAACAAAGGACAAACACCCATGTGTGTTGATTTCTCCCTAAGACGGCAAACTGAAACACTCCAAGTTGGTGACTTTTGGAGATTTATTTCCCTGGATGATTGAGAATGCATCAAGATGAAACACAAAAGGAAGTTCACAGCTTTTAGCAGCTCCCCCACCCCCTCATCCACACACCCCCACTCCCCTCCCTCCTGAATTCCTTTTTAACTACCTAATATACATATGAATGACTAGCCAATTTAGCTTCCACTTGGCTGAAGCTAAAGCTTAGCTAAAAGCCTACCAGCCATTTGGCTGGTGGCGGGTTTTATAGGTAGAAAGGTAGAAGCCTGGGACTCCTATTAAGAGAGGCTGGACAGTGTCACAGGACAGTCACAAAAGCTGTTGGCACAATTTAGATGGTTGTGCTCCAACTTACAAGCAAACCAGGTGCACTGCAGTCACTAAGTTGAGAAGAATCTTTATAACACATGTATCAGACCACATATGTTTGTATAACATGTTTGTGTTAGAAAATTTCAATATTCCTTTGTTTTGTGGCTGGAGTTCACTTACAAGCTACTGGCCAAAGCTAGTAAATGCCAGGTACTGGATCAGTAAAGTGTGTGGTGCTGATATTACATGCCATTGAATGAAACATGAAAATGAACATGCAAAGTGAAAGACTACTATAACCATCAGAGTGGTACACAAAACTTTACAGGCAAAGCGACTTGGATGGATTCTTCCAAGGAAACAAAGTTTTAAGCTGCACTGATTAGCCATCGTCTGCAGTTAAGGAAGTTACCAGTAATATGTGTAGTTGGTGCAACGATAAGATGCTGTAACACATAATGTTACCGATTATAACTTACTTATACTGATACTGAGATTTTCCATGGACTACACATCTGGCAATCACTTGAAAGAAAAAGAAGAAAAAATATGTTAAGTGTCATTCAGTAAATATCACAGCAGAGCACAGTCTAAATCCACTGCACAGCCAATCACTGTGATCTCCAGCTGTGAGGTCAGTCTGTGCCCATCATCAGCTGATGGCTCTGCTTTCACTGCTCTGAGATTAATAATGGTTTGTTCTTAGTGTGGAAACACAGCTAGCATTAGCATGTACACAAGCTTCAGTGATTTTTAATTGTAACAGATGTGTGTCTGCTTGAAAATTACCTTGATCAACATGTGTGATGTAGAGAAGATAGAGGGTAGAAAGGTTGTTAATAACTCATTTAGTACATTATCAAGGACAACTGGCAATGATGGAGAGGGGACGGCAGCTCTGAAAATGTCTGGTCTAATAAACAGGCAGGCTGATCAAGTGCAGGCTTAGCAGCACCTTCAGATTAGCATCTATGAAAATCTCTGAATGTAATATGTTTAAATGCCTTACGAGCACTCCACTTTACTGTATATATTTTTATTTATTTAATTGATTTTATTTAAAAATGAAATGTACAATATTAACATAATGTTCCCATTGGATGCATTTTACGAGTTATCTTAAAGCTAATTTCCATGTGGAATTGATAGATTTTCCTGTAAGGGGAAATTGTTGTGTTACAGCAACACGATAAACAAAAAAGAGTTTAAAATATTACGGTCTACACTAAGCAACAAATAAATAACAAAGTTAAAGTACCACAGATGCTTGTTAAGGGCCTTATATTACCAGAGTGCAAGAATGTATACATACACACCGTTGATTGAAAAAAAGGAAAAAGCCAGAATCAAAGTAAAAATTAAGTTAACTAAAAAGAGAAAAAACCAAGACTGACATGGTGTATTAGAGTAGTGCAATTTGCATTAATATGTACACTATAAATCTAAGAAAAACAGCTGCTTGAAGGTATAATACAAAAATATGTTTGGGATCTTATGGCACTGTCTGGATTGAAAAGCGCAGCTGCGTTTTAGAAGAGAGGACCCAGACCCTCAGAGACAGGACTGGTCTGAACAAAAGAGCCGTTTATTTAGGTTGGATGACAATTAAACAAGAATACAAAACAAAAGGCAAAAGGAGACTTAGATTTTCACTAAACAAATTAAACTGGGTATGTCTGTGAGGGTTCTTAGTCATCCAGGTCATCGTAGTCTACGGAGCTTGGTGAGAAAAGCATCTGGACGTCTTTAAGTTTCTTGAAGACATTTCACCTTTCATCCAAGAAGCTTTGTCAGTTCTAAGAGTAATTGGTGGAGAGTCCCAGATTTCTGTTGGGAGAAAAACTCAGGAGAGCCTTCTACGAGCGTGGCATCCCAGTGTACTTCCAACCCAGCCATACACTCTGACAAAAACTGGTTCATCCCAAACAACAAAGCTCCCAAACACAAACGTAACAACGTAGTATATGGTGTACAGTGCAGCAAGGAATGTTCAGACCCCGATCCCGATATTGGAGAAACCAAACAGCCACTTTAAAAACACATGGCACAACAAGAAGAGCCAACTTTACAGGATGCCAATGTGCACATTTTGGACAGTTGATTTGAAAGAGGAGTGAAATAAGCCATCTATGTCCACTGTGAACAACCATCTTTTAACAGAGGTGGTGTCTTACGACACCAACTGTCTGCCATCTATAATTCAGGTCTTAGATCCCTTCCCAGATGCCTTAACACCCACTCATATCTTGGGTCATTGGATCTCAGTTAGTCCCATGATAGGGTGAGCAAGGTCTCACAATGGATTCTCCTACCTTGGCTGATTGTGACCTACACCCGTTTTCACACCCTGCCTCCTGTGATTAGGCAGAGGAGCAATAGGGGATCCATGACCATCTTAGGGACATTCCTAATAGAGCTTAAATCTTGGACTCTCCACCAAGGACTCATAGAACTGAAGAAGCTCCTCGGATGACAGGTGAAATGTCTCCAGGAAACTTAAAGAAGTCGAGATGTTTTTTTAAGACGAGGTGGCCAATGTATGTTGAGCATAATGATTAACATGCAATAATCATATGTTGGTGCAGTGAAGTGTGTTTCTCAAATAAAATATGAAACTCTCATATGAGAAAAATAATTTAAAAATACAAATGCTGATGCATGAATATGCAGTGAGTCCAGGCATTAAGTCATAGGTGTCAAACTCTGGCCCGCGGACCAAATTTGGCCCGCAGCCTAATTACATTTGGCCCACGAAGCCATACCAAATTACTATCAGAGCTTGTCTACTGGTATTATACAGCTAATATACATATTGTTTAGTATTAAGCTTTGCTTGTTCCATATTCAGTTTTTCAGCAAAACGTGTTTGAGTCCATAAGAAAAGATTCATTCTTATATCTGGAGGAATAAATATATTTCAATAAATATTAACGTTAGCCTGCGACTTTGTTCCAGTTCTGAATTTTGGCCCACTGTGTATTTGAGTTTGACACCCCTGCATTAAGTTAAGTGTACATATGACCTCTTTAAAACACGTGTATGAGCTCAAACAATTGGTAAAACAAGACTGAACAATGTTGGACACGCCTAATGCATGAACCAAAAATAAATAAAGCAGTAGAAAAACTGGACACACAGGATAAAAACAACACAACAAACCTTGAGTGATTGTTCCACAAGTATTCCTTCTTTTATACTCAAGTCTTCCTGATCATCATGTTTTCTCTTTAGACATAGCATACATTTTCACTGCTATGTAGGTGATACCCAACTTTATCTATCCATGAAGCCAGATAATACACATCAATTGGTTAAACTGCAGCAGTGTTTTAAGACATAAGACCTGGATGACCTCTAATTTTCTGAGTCAAAATTTTAATAAAACTGAGGATTTTGTAAATGGCCCTCAAAATCTTAGAAATATAGTGGCTAACCAGATTCTTACTCTGGAGGGCATTTTCTTGGCTTGCAGTAACACTGTGAGGAACCTATCAAACCACATGTGTTTTGTAGCATGTTTTTGTTGTAAAATTTCAATATTCCTTTGTTCTGTGGCTGATGTGCACTTACAAGCTCTTGGCCAGAGCTAGTGAATGCCAGGTGCTGGATCAGTAAAGTGTGTGGCGCTGACATTATATGCAAAATCAAAGACTGCTACAACCATCAGAGTGTCTCGATGTCATCCAGGTGAGTAAATCGCAAAAAGTTGATTCTGTTCATCTAGCATATATTCAAGTGACTTCTTTGCACAGTGACTGAAACAAACCCACTGATTAAACAATGGGCTCTGAGGTCAGTTTCTTGATCATTAATATGCAAATTGTCATGACTATTGATCAACAGCCACTGATTAACCACTGATTTTGTTCAAATAAAATATGAAACTCTGATATGAGAAGTATGAAGTAAATATACAAATGTTGATACATAAATACCCAGTGAGTCCAAGCATCAAGTTAAGTGTACACATGATTTGTTTAAAACACGTGTATGAGCTCAAACAATTGGTAAAACAAGTCTGAACAATGTTGGACACGCCCAATGCATGGACATAAATAGCAGTTAAAAACTGGAAACACAGGACGAACACAACACAACGGACCTTGAGTGACTGTTCCACAAGTATTTCTTGTTTTATACTCAAGCCTTCCTCATCATCATGTGTTCTGTTTCCTTTTTTGTTGTGAAATCAGAGACAACTTAAAGATGCCTAGGAGAATATTTTCATAGCCATTTAATCAGGTGAAGAAACTGCAGAAAGCTGAAGTAAATATTGGTTTGAAAGAGTAAAAGGAGAGGCAGACTGATTACAGCTAGCAACAAATAATTTTTCAGTGATTATTTTGTGCTGTTGAAAAAACAGAATTGAACAAAGTTGGACACCCAATGCATGAAACAAAAGATGATGTAGAAAAACTGGACACACAGTATTAATACAACACTTAAATATTCAGGCACTGAAGACACCAAGTGAAGTGTTTTAGGTGTAATTGTCCCATTCTTCCTGCAAACAACTCTTAATGCTCTTTCAATCCTTGGCAAATAAACATAATGCAGACAAAAAAGATGTAGCTCATTGAGTGAATCCAACATACCCTGTTCTTCCATAAAGTTAAAGATATTTATAAAGTGTCTTGATACAACTCTGTTGAGTTCTGCCCACAGTCTTTCAATTCTTTGGTTATGTACTGAAACACCTGTAATAACACTGCCTACTCCTCTTCTCTGTAACATAAAACGAGCAACCTGTATATTTTCCATACCATGATCACACCTGACCCTTAAGGGCAAACCAAAGTGTTGTATTCCTTCCAAAAATAATGACAAGACACTTGAGGCTCTGTTATTGGATAAGCAACGTAAGTATATGATAGTTCGGCTGAAGCCATCAACACAGCCATGCAGCACCAAGTGCCATCTAATCAACTTGTGGTTGCCGTCAAAATGCCTGTTGAGAGATCAGAAAGCATTACTACAGTTCCACATGTTTGTTCATATTATTTAGTAGTGAATTCCTGACCCTGTACTTAAACAAAAACTAGGTTTCATTTTGTACATTTACTTCAACAACACCACACCTCTCTCTCTCTCTCTCTCACACACACACACACACACACGCGTGCTTACACGTGCACTGAGATAATGCCTGAGCTCTCCCCTTTCTGTTAAAAGAGGAAGTACTATGTAACCCATTTTGACCTATAAATAAAGCAAGCAGCCTGTGCTCGGTGTGTCTGTCTTCTCAGAGGCATTCACCCGTGTGCACGTTCTTATACTCTCTGAGTCGGTCTGCAGTGTCTTATTGATCTTACTTGTGTTTGAACAAATGTCTACCCCTGACAAAAGGTCACCTTGGAGGATGTCACAGCAAAAGCAGAAGGTGATATTACCACCGAAGTACACAAAAGCCCATACACAAATAAAAATCTACGTACAGCACTAACACCTAATCAGAAGAAAACAATGTTACAGTGAGCTAAAGAGAAGCAATCATGCACTGTGGATTACAGTAATATTTACAATCAGGTGATCATGAATCAATCAAAACAAATAAGAATTAGCCAAGGATGATGATTGAGGAACTTTAGGCTGCTGCTCCATTAAAACATAAAGATGACTTCCTTAACAAAATACACATTTTCCATGTGTATTTTGCATGATGAAAAATGTGATGAAAAGCAAAAAAGTTCAAAGAAAGAAAAGAGAAACTATAATTTCTGCCAGGGGTTGTATAGTTTCCTGTATGTTTTAATACACAGTAATTCAAAGTGGGATCAGTTTCTTTCTGTGTCAAGAGGAAAGGTCAGTGACACAGAGGTAGATGATCAAATATTGAATTTGCTATACAAATGGGTATCGAAGTTATCACCTCAATGATCAACTGTTGCTTCCTCCATTGAAACAAATGTAATATTGTTTTCTGCTGTGATCCATCAGATAGCTCTATTACTAACTGGCCCAGTTTGTTAGCTATATTTTTTATCAAAAAGAGACACCCCTTTGCAATTAGCTAGTGATCATTAAAACTGATGGACTGAACTGGTTCTTAAATAGTGCTGTTTTACTCAATCTGAGAACTCAAGAAGCTTTAAAGAAAATGCCTCATTCACCCATTCACATAAGGACTTGATTTTTTTGTGTGTGTGTTTCTCTTTACTTCTCATTGTATCACGTAACTTGCTAATTCTTTCTAAGATTTACTAAGCAGGTAAATTAGCACCATGTCACAATCACAAAAATACAGCAATATGAGGCAAAACCTCTGTGGACTATCTGCTGTTGGTAGTAAATGGTAAAAGTTAATGACTGAAAAGAGAGCTTGGATGAGAAGTGAGAGATTGGCAGGCCTGAGGCTTGTAAACCCGTCGCCTTTATATTAGTTGATTATTGTATTTCATGGGTTTTGGACGGCTTGTGTTATATTTTTAGTCCTGGGATTTTGGTTTCTGTTATTTTGCCTTTCTCGTATTCCTCGTGTTGTCACGCTTGTCTTCATGTTCCCTCTGTTCTGTGTTATACTTCCTGTTTTACTTGGGCACTTCCTTGTCTCATGTTTCATGCTTTTATCACCTCACGTCTGGACTATTGTAATTCCCTTTTAATAGGGGTCGGGTCGGGCACCTTGTCACACCTGCAGTTAGTGCAAAATGCAGCGGCGCGATTTTTAACCGGTAGTAGGAAATTCGATCACATCACTCCGGTTCTGCCTTCCTTGCATTGGCTTCCCATTGAATTTAGGATTCGTTTTAAAGTCCTTTTATTGGTTTTTAAATCTTTAAATGGTCTGGCTCCTGTCTATTTATCTGATTTGCTGAAGCCACATGTTCCTCCTCGCTCACTCCGTTCAGCTGAGCAGCTGCTGCTGTCTGTCCCTAAGTCGCGGCTGAAATGCAGAGGAGACCGTGCCTTTTCAATTGCGGCTCCGATGCTCTGGAATAACCTTCCCCTCCAAATTAGACAAGCGTCATCAGTGCAGGTCTTTAAGTCCAGATTGAAAACCTATTTTTATTCCCTGGCTTTTAACTCTGTAGGAAACTGACACCTTCTTATTTATTTTATTGTATGTAATGATTTTATGGTATTTTTAATTTGGTTGTTGTTTTGATCTGTGTTGTTCAGCACTTTGGTCTGCCTGGTGTGTTCGTAAAGTGCTATACAAATAAACGATGATGATGATGATGATGTCAGTGTATTCTGTTTTGCTTCCTCGCTGTCTTGTCATGTTTAATTAGTCTCAGCTGTTTTTCCCTCCCGTTGCCTGATTACTCCCTGGTGCATGCTAGCCCTGTGTTTTCCTTTACTCTTTGTTGCATCGTTAACCTAACCTAACTTGCACCGTCATGGCTGTGTGTCTCCCTCTGTACCTCCTCATGTGTTTTGTTTTACACATGTCCCAGTATAGTTTTGTATTTTTTCCGTTTCAGCAAATAAAGCCAAAACGAGTTTGGGTCCTTTTCCTGCCTGCTGCACAAATCCTACACTGGCTGCAACTTAAAAGTAAAACAGCTTTTTCTCACAGCACACTAAATCCCATGCACAGGTATTGCAGCAGTGCTAGAAAACACAGGGGGGGGGAATTAAACACCAAATACATCTTATTGTAGATCTTGAAGTGCATAGCAGTCAGAACTTAACATCAGTTCATCAGTTAACACACACGTCACATTATTACATGTGAGATCCTTCAGTTTAAGGTTTTATATGGCAGTTATCACAGGTCCGTATGTATTAAAATGGTTGGTCTTATGAGTATAACATGTTATCGATACAATTTTATTCAGAAAGCATGAAGTTTTTTTAAAAAAAAACAAAGGAAAAACATGCAAGTATAATGTAAAGTACATTAAATGTTTCCATCTTAATGTTCTTATTTGATTTTTTGCTCAGTGCATCTTTACTTTGTGAGTGAGTTAGTGTTGGAATTTCTGCATAGTTCCATTTTGTCTTTTGTTAAGGTTTTGATTTAATATGTCAACCATTCCTAAAAAAATTTTGTTCAGAATAAAAAAATCTGAGTTACTAAAAGAATTTATTGAACAAAACATTTTTTTCAACTTTATTGTGAAAAAAAATCAACGGTCAACAAACAATCAGTCCCTATAAACAGAAATAAGTCAAAGTCAGCAGAATCGTAAAAATGCTATTTCAGCTCAGTATTGCAACAATGCACAAAGTCTTCACATTTAGCAAGAATATGAATTTTTACAAAACACTGTTTTAAAATATTGACTATGTTAATTTCACACATCATACAAAATTGGTACAGCTTCTGGATACACAGAGTTGTGCATCCAGACTTTCTCACCACCTTCCTTAACAATTCTTGAATTTAGTTCACTGGCTAAAAACAGATAAAAACACAGCTGTTTGATGGCACTGGTTGCTTCAGATCTTCTAGTCTCCAGACATGAAATGATATCTGAAAGGGAATTCTTTTTTTTCTTTTTTACATAAAATCTGATATGTGACATCTTCACATAACATGCTAACATAATCTGGTGCTGAAGAGACACAGACTCACCACATTCTAATTTTTAAGTATTGTTTCATTTTCTCTGAAACACCTAAATACTGAGAATGTAAAAGGAAATGTTATGTAGGTGACTCGACCCTGAAGATACACATTTTCCTTGCCTGTGCTCATCAAAATCAGGCACAAAAATGGCAAACAAACTGTAAAATAATTTAAACTATACATTGGGTTTGTCAAAATATGATCAGAGTGTCTGATAAAGGCAAACTTTCGCTGTTTACCTTGATTAAGAATCGTCTTAGACCTTAACTTTAAAATACTCAACCAAAATGTGCTGTAGTTAATTTTAAAAACTGAAAATAGGAAGCAAAATATCAGGACGTTGTTTCAAAGAACAAGGAACATTATTGTATGTGCACCACCAGTGTTGGGAAGGTTACTTTTAAAATGTATTCCACTACAGATTACATGCCCAAAATGTAGTATGTAACGTATTCCGTTATGTTACTCGATGAGAGTAACGTATTTTGAATACTTTGGATTACTTAATATATTATTATGCTTTTTACAACTACATGTATGTACTATTGCAGTGTGATTTATTACTATTACTGAAGGCTACTCGCCATACCAATGCCAACTAGATTTTTAAATCTTAATATAAAATGAGCAACAGTGGCTGCACTTTTTGCGGTGATCTCGTATAGAAAACTATTGCGCGCGTATATGAAACAGGTTTGCAACTTTGCTAGCAAGAGACAGAGAGATGGTCAAGATTCGGCTGTGTGCAGGCAGGAGTTTGACCCAAAATGCAGACTCTCGGACACGAGGGATGAACTGAAAAACCACAGCTTTATTGAAGGCAAAGGAAAAGGCATACAACACAAAACTAAACTAATGTGGAAAAGAATAAACTAAACTCACAGGGAAACACACAAAGAAACACAGCCGTGAGGGACGGCGCGTCACTGACACTAGACTTGTACAGGGAGTGCAGAATTATTAGGCAAATGAGTATTTTGTCCACATCATCCTCTTCATGCATGTTGTCTTACTCCAAGCTGTATAGGCTCGAAAGCCTACTACCAATTAAGCATATTAGGTGATGTGCATCTCTGTAATGAGAAGGGGTGTGGTCTAATGACATCAACACCCTATATCAGGTGTGCATAATTATTAGGCAACTTCCTTTCCTTTGGCAAAATGGGTCAAAAGAAGGACTTGACAGGCTCAGAAAAGTCAAAAATAGTGAGATATCTTGCAGAGGGATGCAGCAGTCTCAAAATTGCAAAGCTTCTGAAGCGTGATCATCGAACAATCAAGCGTTTCATTCAAAATAGTCAACAGGGTCGCAAGAAGCGTGTGGAAAAACCAAGGCACAAAATAACTGCCCATGAACTGAGAAAAGTCAAGCGTGCAGCTGCCAAGATGCCACTTGCCACCAGTTTGGCCATATTTCAGAGCTGCAACATCACTGGAGTGCCCAAAAGCACAAGGTGTGCAATACTCAGAGACATGGCCAAGGTAAGAAAGGCTGAAAGACGACCACCACTGAACAAGACACACAAGCTGAAACGTCAAGACTGGGCCAAGAAATATCTCAAGACTGATTTTTCTAAGGTTTTATGGACTGATGAAATGAGAGTGAGTCTTGATGGGCCAGATGGATGGGCCCGTGGCTGGATTGGTAAAGAGCAGAGAGCTCCAGTCCGACTCAGACGCCAGCAAGGTGGAGGTGGAGTACTGGTTTGGGCTGGTATCATCAAAGATGAGCTTGTGGGGCCTTTTCGGGTTGAGGATGGAGTCAAGCTCAACTCCCAGTCCTACTGCCAGTTTCTGGAAGACACCTTCTTCAAGCAGTGGTACAGGAAGAAGTCTGCATCCTTCAAGAAAAACATGATTTTCATGCAGGACAATGCTCCATCACACGCGTCCAAGTACTCCACAGAAAATAATTCTGTCATCACATAAAAGAAGAAAAACTAATGACATGGCCTCCTTGTTCACCTGATCTGAACACCATTGAGAACCTGTGGTCCATCATCAAATGTGAGATTTACAAGGAGGGAAAACAGTACACCTCTCTGAACAGTGTCTGGGAGGCTGTGGTTGCTGCTGCACGCAATGTTGATGGTGAACAGATCAAAACACTGACAGAATCCATGGATGGCAGGCTTTTGAGTGTCCTTGCAAAGAAAGGTGGCTATATTGGTCACTGATTTGTTTTTGTTTTGTTTTTGAATGTCAGAAATGTATATTTGTGAATGTGGAGATGTTATATTGGTTTCACTGGTAAAAATAAATAATTGAAATGGGTATATATATTTGTTTTTTGTTGAGTTGCCTAATAATTATGCACAGTAATAGTCACCTGGACACACAGATATCCCCCTAAAATAGCTAAAACTAAAAACTACTTCCAAAAACATTCAGCTTTGATATTAATGAGTTTTTTGGGTTCATTGAGAACATGGTTGTTGTTCAATAATAAAATTATTCCTCAAAAATAAAACTTGCCTAATAATTCTGCACTCCCTGTATTGCAAGTGATTTCTTTGCACAGTGACTGAAACAAACCTACTGATTAAACAATGGGCTGTGAGGTCAGTTTCTTGATCAATAATATGCAAATTGTCATGACTATTGATCAACAGCCACTGATTAACCACTGATTTTGTTCAAATAAAATATGAAACTCTGATATGAGAAGTATGACGTAAATATACAAATTTTGATACATAAATACCCAGTAAGTCCAAGCATCAAGTTAAGTGTACACATGACTTGTTTAAAACACGTGTATGAGCTCAAACAATTGGTAAAACAAGTCTGAACAACGTTGGACACGCCCAATGCATGAACATAAATAGCAGTTAAAAACTGGAAACACAGGACGAACACAACAAAACGGACCTTGAGTGACTGTTCCACAAGTATTTCTTGTTTTATACTCAAGTCTTCCTGATCATCATGTTTTCTGTTTCCTTTTTTGTTGTGAAATCAGACACAACTTAAAGATGCTCAGGAGAATATTTTCATAGCCATTTAATCAGGTGAAGAAACTGCAGAAAGCTGAAGAAAAAATTGGTTTGAAAGAGTAAACGGAGAGGCAGACTGATTACAGCTAGCAACAAATAATTTTTCAGTGATTATTTTGTACTGTTGAATAAACAGAATTGAACAAAGTTGGACACCTAATGCATGAACCAAAAAAAAATGATGTAGAAAAACTGGACACAGTATTAATACAACACTTAAATATTTAGGCACTGAAGACACCAAGTGAAGTGTTTCAGGTGTAATTTTGTCCCATTCTTCCTGCAAACAAGTCTTAAGGTGGGCAACAGTACGGGGTCTTCGTTGTGGCATTTTGTACTTCAAAATACGCCACACATTCTCTATTCGAGACAGGTCGGGATAAACTTTTACATGATGGCTCAGGACAAATTTAGCTCTTTTTAAATTACTGTTGATCTCCACAAACTAAAGAATTCGAGTCAATTTCCACAGCTATGGGCCAGTTATGTTTACAGTTGACATTTTTATTCATTGATTTAGCACACAACCATTAGGCTGGGCTATTTAGATGCTTTTCTCTTTACTTATGTTAGTAAAATGATCAGGGATCTAGGGAAGTGGTCACTTGCAATGTTGAACCTTGAACAATATTAATTATGATGATGTGGGAACAAGACCAACACGAGGATATCAGATCCTGCTGGCAGGCACGACCCTAAAATGAGTTCTATTTTTAAAAGTGTTGACAAGAGAAAGACAATGAGCTGCCGAGTTAGTTAGGACTGTAGTATAATATAATACGCTCAAGTTATTCCTGTCCAGTTATTTACAAATCACTATCTATTACCCACTCCATGTTGTTTTCCATTTTTTCATAGTATTGGGTTAATGTGCTGTCTCCAGTATTTCTAGTACATTTTGTTTGTTCATACATTTGCTGCAGTGATATTGAAGCTGTTCCAGTCTGTTGTGGTAAAAGGAGAGCTGAGTGTAAAACTGAAGCTCTGAATTTACCATTACCTATGGTTATGAGCACTGGGTAGTGACCGAAAGAACAAGATCGCAGATATAAGTGGCTTTGTCCGAAGGGTGGCTGGCAAACACCTGACAGGTGTTTGGCCATCTGGGAGGGCCTCAGAGTAGAACCGCTGCTCCTCCACATCAAAAGGAGCCAATTGAGGTGGTTCGGCATCTCACTATGATACCTCCTGGGTGTGGTGTTCTGGGCATGTCCCAGCGAGAAGAGGCCCCAGGGAAGACCCAGGACAAACTCAAGAGAATCTATCTTTTGGCTGGCCTGGGAACGCCTTGGTGTTCCCCTGGAAAGGCTGGAGGAGGTGGCCCAGGAGCGGGAGGTCTGGGTTTTCTCTGGTTAGGCTGCTGCCCCTGTGACCTGGCCCAGGACAAGCAGAAGAAAATGGATGGATGGATGTCCAAACAGGGACTCAGAAATGCACACTATCTTGGTCGACTGCTGCATCTAAACTTTCTCCCAGACTTCTCTTTCTTTCTTGCCTTCATAAAAGACCTAATGTCCTGTTCAATATCTAATCCAAAGTTTATTTAGCATACAGACTGGAAAATCTGGGATTGATCCACTGACTTTTCAATTTGTAGGCGCTACTACCTGAGCCACAGCCCTCACCAACACTGCATGAATTTAGAAACTCCTTTTAAGTCTGAAACACATGGAAAATGTGTTTGTTTATGTGGTAAACAAAAAAGTGTGAAACAACTCAAAACATATTTTAGATTTTTCAAATAACCAGGCTTTGCTTTGAATACAGCTTTGCACACTCTTGGCATTCTCTCGATGAGCTTCATGAGGTAGTCAGATGAAAAGGTTTTCCAGCAACCTTGAAAGAGTTCCCAGAGATGCCGAGCACTTGTTTGACCTTTGGCCCTTACTCGGTCGATCTCATCCCAAACCATCTCTATTGTGTTTAGATCAGGTGACTGTGGAGGCCAGGAAACCAAATACTAAACATACTAAACCAACTAAACGCAAACTGGAAAGGATGGCATGTCGCTGTTGGTGCTGCTTCAGTGTGCCATTTTGCGACTTCCTGCAATTTTAAAATTACATTGATTAAAGTCATATTTAGTTTTGTTTTATAAATTCTCTATTTAAGCTAATTGTTTGGAGGAAATAACCCTTTTGCTTGGAAAATGGAACAAATGTACAGACCTATTTGAACTGGAAGACACTCACCTTCTATCAGTGTTTGCACAGTGTACCTTATGATTGCACAGTTCTGTGTTTTTTTGTCTCTCTGTTTTTGTATCCAAGGGTGTGGTGCTCCTCCCTCACAGCTACCTGTTTGCACACCTGTCATCGATCATGACATCAATGCTGTTATACTGCTGTCCATACAATGTATTTGCATTTTCATAAACAGAGTATTCATAATAATTCTTTAATATCATAAGTTTCAGTGTGCCTTCAATTTTGAATAAACCCCCAACAGTGTCACCAGCAAAGCACCATCACACCTCGTCCTTCATCAGAATCAGAATCAGAATCAGAAAGGGTTTTATTGCCAAATGTTGAGTTTACAACATTAGGAAATTGCTGCGGTGCTTCAGTGCAAACATACTGTTATAAATTACACTTAAATAGACAAGAAAATAAAAATAAGAATAAGAATTAAAAGTGCTAATAAGAATTAAAAGTGCTAGTAGATAGATAGATAGATAGATAGATAGATAGATAGATAGATATATATATACATGATATATACATGAGTGCAGGTGGTGATCAGTGCCAAACATGGAATGATGCAGTGAACACAGCGTAGGGTCATGTGTTAGTGCTTCACATTAGGACTCATCCATGCATTTATCTCTAGTTGCCTTGATTACTGTAACAGTATCTTCACAAGTTTACCTAAAAAATCAATCAGACAACTGCAGCTGATCCAGAACGCTGCTGCTTGTGTTCTCACTAGAACCAAGAAAATAGAGCACATTACCCCAGTTTTAAAGTCATTACACTGGCTCCCTGTAGCTCAGAGAACAGACTTTAAAGTGCTTTTATTAATTTATAAATCCTTGAATGGGTTAGCACCAGAGTACATTAGAGATCTGCTATCATGGTACAAACCATCTAGATCAGTTTGGTCCTCCAGCTCTAGTTTACTGACTGTCTCTAGAACCAGAACTAAACATGGAGAAGCAGTTTTTAGTTTCTATGCTCCTCACATCTGGAACACACTATTGGGAGAAAGCAAAGCTGCAGAGACACTGAACTCTTTTAAGTCTAAAATTAAAACTTACTTATTTAAACTAGCTTATGAGTAACTGATCCTATTATGGCTTTCTACTTGCTCGTTTTAATTTTCATACAAATTATTGTCTTGATTATTGTTTTATTGTAAATGTTTTCTTGTATTTTAACTTTTAAAGTGATTTATGTTCTATTTTATGTGTTTTAATTTTAATCATGTGAAGCACCTTGAATTGCCTTGTGCTGAAAGTGTGCTATACAAATAAAATTGCCTTGCCTTGCCTGGGAACCATACATACAGAGACCATCCATTCACCTTTTCTGCATCGCACTAAGACACGGTGGGTGCAACCACAGGTCTCAAATTTGGACTCATCAGACCAAAGCAAAGATTTTAACTGGTCTGATGTCCATTCCTTGTGTTTCTTGTCTCAGATGAGAGGTGAAACGTCTTCAAGGAACTTAAAGAAGTCCAGATGCTTTTTTTTCCAAGTTCCTTAGACATCTGACTAAAGACCATTTTCTGTAGTATCTGATCTACCTGTGTCATTCTTCTCCAGACACAGGTAGATCAGAGATGTACAACTCTCCGGTTGAACACCTCAAGACTATTTTCACATTTGTCAGCCAGGTTTGCCATTTTGATTAGGACACAAGATTTTTATGGCATTTTGTCATATGATGTTGTGCTGTTTCTTAAAAATTTTTTGTGGAAAAAAAGAATGGTTTGTGGTGTTATGTAATAGTAAGTAAGTAAGTAAAATTTATTTATATAGCGCTTTTCACAGATAAAAATCACAAAGTGCTTTACAACACAGGAAATGGAAATATAAAAACAATATAACAGGAAATATAAAAACAATATAACAGTAAATAAAACAATGTAAAACAATAAAACTATAAAAACAGCCTAAGAAGAAATTAATCAAATTCTTTTCTAAATAAAAATGTCTTCAGCTGTTTCTTAAAAGAATCAATGGAGTCTGTGCAGCGAAGAGACAGTGGGAGAGAATTCCACAACCGTGGTGCCACAGTCTGAAAGGCCCGATCACCACGAGTTTTAAAACGAGTGCGCGGTACCACCAGCACTCTCTGATCTAATGACCTTAAAGCCCGAGAAGATGAATGTGGTTTCAGCAGGTCAGATAAATATTGAGGAGCCTGACCATGCAGGGCCCTAAAGGTTAGAGCTAAAATTTTAAAATGAAACCTAAAATTTACAGGCAACCAGTGAAGGGAGGCCAAGACTGGAGTGATATGCGATCTTCTCTTGGTGCCTGTTAAGAGACGTGTTGCAGCATTCTGCACAGTCTGAAGATGATTTAAGGCTGATTTGTTAAAACAAGTAAAAAGGCCGTTACAATAGTCTAAACGAGAAGAAATAAAAGCATGAATAATCATCTCAAGTTCAAGCTTTGATACCATTAGTCTGAGTTTAGAAATATTCCGTAAATGATAAAAACAGTTTCGGACCAGCTGCTTAGAATGCTGCTCGAGCGACATCAAGCTGTCAAATATGACACCGAGATTTCTAAGGCTTGATTTTACATAAGGGTCTAAGAAGCTGATATGCTGTCTAATTTGTGGTCTGGAGCAATAATTAGAGTTTCTGTTTTATCAGAGTTTAGTTGGAGAAAATTGTCATTTAACCATTTGTTGATTTCTGTCAGGCAGTTACTTAAATTAGACAATTTATAAAACTCAGACATTTTGAAGGAACTGTATAGTTGGATGTCGTCAGCATAGAGATGATAGGAGATATATTTATAGCGCTTAATAATTTGGCCTAGGGTAAATACATAAAGTAAAAAGAGAATTGGACCCAGGACAGATCCCTGAGGTACCCCACTGTTGATTCTGATGTGACATGATTCATGCAAACAGTAAAAGATCTCTCAGACAGATATGATATAAACCATTTTAAAACAACACCAGTAATCCCAAACAAGTTCTTGAGTCTGTTTATCATGATACTGTGATCTACAGTGTCATGATAAACACTGTAGATCACCTCTCCCGACAGGAGAGGTCTCAGTGTCTCACTCCAACTTTATTAACTGACTCAGTAGAACTTCACATACAGTAAGCGCCAAAATCTCCACCCCAGCACTTCCCTTCAACTTGGGTGTGAGTGGAGCCACCTGGTGGTCTGCCACACATACACCTCCCCCACCCCCCCCCACCCCCCCATTCAGTCCAGGACCGTGGGCCTAAGCAAACGGCCCGAACAACTGAACCTGGGAGGGAGAGAACAGGCAGAGGAAGGTCCATCCTGTGAACGAGGCTGGTGAAGGCGCCTGGTTTGATAACCCTAAATGGGCCGTCATACAGCGGCCGCAGCGGTGTCCTGTGGGCATCGTGCCTGACAAAAACAAACTTAGCAGTCTCTAAAGTCTTTGGAACAAAAGTGTCAGGCAGGCAATGGTGCACCGGACTCGGAACCCGAAGCGAGTGCAAAAGCGGGTTGAGAGATAGCACCGATGGATCGAAGCATGGGGGAGGGTTCTTGGGCGAGAATTCTCCAGGCACGCGGAGGGGCTGACCAAACACTAGTTCAGCTGGGGAAGCGCTGAGATTCTCCTTAACCGCAGAGCGCAGCCCAAGCAAAACCCACGGGAGGCGGTCAACCCAATTGCCAAACAACTGCGCGAAAAGCTCCCTTAAGCCACCGGTGGAACCGTTCACACATCCCATTAGCTTGCGGGTTGTATGCGGTTGTGCCGTGGACCTTGGCCCCCAGTCCATCAGCCATGGCCGACCAAAGCTTGGAAATGAACTGGGGGCCTCTGTCTGAGGTAATGTCCGCAGGGGAGGGGGGGGGACGCGAGACCCAGGTTGATAAAAACGCCTTGGCCACCACTGCTGCGGTAGTGGACTTAACTTTGTAACTTTGTTAACTGACTCAGTAGAACTTCACATACAGTAAGTGCCAAAACCTCCACCCCAGCACTTCCCTTAAACTTGGGTGTGAGTGGAGCCACCTGGTGGTCCGCCACAGGTTCACCTACTCCATTCTGAATTGGAGCATTAAAAAGTTTAAATACTCTGACTCTGATACCTCTTCAAAGCCATGTGAGGACAGTCCTCAAACAAACTCTCAGCACAGTTAATACAAAATTGGAACTTTTTGAGGCTGTTGCCTCTCATAATTGATGACGTGGCGGAATGGAAGATGGAACAGATGATTTTTACCCCACTGCATTCAGACTGCAAATGAATTGCGCATGTGCAGAGCCACTGCTGGCATGTGATGTGCAGCAGCAGAAGAAAAGGACCTGTGAGGCTCAGTAACTGAGATTTTATTAGAAAACTACAGACATTTTGTGCCGAAAAATATAATTTATTTCCAAATGCATCATGATAACATCATTTCAGTTTGTTTCATTTCATCAACAAATAAAGGAGGTTACATATAAGCTACTTTTCTATTGCTCAAAACTTGTCTGAACACAAACTGCACTTGTTGGTCTACTGTGATGTATGTGGCTGAAGAAAACAAATTGCTGTTATTTTTAGGTTGTACAGTCCTAATCAAAAGTTTTAGACCATTTGAAAAATGGCAAAAAAAAATCATATTTTGCATGGCTGGATCTTAACAAGGTTCCAAGTAGAGCTTCAACATGCAACAAGAAGAAATAGGAGTGAGGCAAAACATTTTTTGAGCATGTGTAAAGGGCTACTAGCCCCGCTATGTAGGGGTGAAGAGGCGCACAGGTTGCCCTGAACGACTAAAGGGTGGTGGGATCTGAGTCCGTGACCCCCCCCGTACAGTTGACTCTGATACTTACTTCTGTAAGAATGGTTTTAGCTGTCTGGCTGCTACAGGCACAGAAGAGGGGCTCCAGGATTCAATCTTGAGAAACGATGCCTGTCTGCAGTATACTATACTATCAGACATGAACACAGCCTAGTCTACCTTCCCTCCGATTTTCTGTACCCCAACCAGATAGCTAGGGTGCCCCTACTCCAAGGCAACTTGGGTTAGACAAAAACATGAAACGGTCTCTTCTAAGCAATGTTAAACTTTAATTTGCTCAGATGGCCCTTTGAACTTTACCATCCATCAGTTATGATGGGCCCTGAAATCATGGATGGCAAGAAACAAAAATGCAAAAGAAATAAAAAGAAATCAGGTTCAACGAATGTCACAGGCAATTGTGACCCCACTGTTGTAAAACCCTGGGTTTACACTAGCCACAGACAGGGATCCAAAAAAAGATATCACGAAACAAATAAAATAATGACACAAAGAAATTCTCTTCTCCAGAATGATTAACACTGTATCACAAACATAAATCAATTCACAATGTTCGCAGGGTAATAGTCCCAGTTCCTATGAGTCAGTCCCAACAAAATGTCCTTTGAACATGCAACCATATACAGTCTTTTTTTGAGGTGTAACTGTAGTGAACAGGAGCTGACTGCAGGGTCCCAGTCCGTTAAACTGACCAAAGCTACAGCAGCCGGAGTGAGCAGTCCAGTCTCAGGTTCACGAAAGCAAGGAAAATAGAAACCATACCTTTGTTTCTCGGCGACAGTGCATGGGAAAAGCACAGGGCTACGAAAGGCGACACTTTCACATACAGCGTAACCAGGAGGATGAAAAACCAGGACGTCGTCTGGATGGCAGGGTAACCTATTCCTCGGTGACCCACTTTGTCCTCGATGTCGGGTCCGTAGAATACATCCAACCTCAGGCTACCAACGGACAACATTAAGTGTCGTGGCTAAAGTCCTCGCATGTTCACTTAACGGCCAAACCCAGCCTAATCTAGCAGGAAATGGTGGAGGGTCTTAAAGAAAAGCGCAGCTGGAGTTAGCTCTCGCTCCAACTCCCCAGTCCCAACGCTATCTACCTCGACGGTGGCCTGCAGCAACACTAGTTGCGGCTCGCGGCTACACAAGCCAAGCTTCACACACAGAGCGAAACTCTGTCTAAGCTTGCTGCAGTTGCGACTTCTGCTTCACTGACCTCACGGATACCTCTTTTGGCTTCAGTCAAACCGTGAGGCTTTCTTAATGTGGCTAGCCGTGGCAACACGCGGGAGACGGCAACTTCTCCTCTCATCGGCTCCACACATCCACACCAGAGCGCGCGCACGGGTTCTCTCTGACTTCTATTTATTTTTTTCCTCACCTTACCCAGACAGGCCACTGGAGGCACTATATGGGAGCCACGACCATCTGCTCCTTAGAATACCATGACCCTGATGACTGAGAACTTACACGCTTATAGCAAATTAAGCTATAAGATTTCAAGATGGCGGCGCACGTAGTTGCAGCAGCTCAGTGTTCTACCGATCGATGCTATGTTTGGATAATTTTGTACGCCTTATGTTTGTTTTTGTGTTCTACCAGCCAAGCGAATAACATCTATAGCCGACATGATCTCCTCAAGATTGGAGTAAGCTACCGCGAGAGCGTGACTAGCAAATTTGTCCGCTTACACAAGATACCGGTGGAAATAGCGAGGAGTCCGGGCTCCCCATGGATTGTTATCCCTTCGGGGTGGAGGCGCAGGCGGCGTCGAGAGAGAAGGAGACGGCGAGGCTGCAGGGCCGGCGCGCTAGCCAGGCTACGGAGGCAGCCACTCAAACCACCGCTCCCCAGCCTATTCATCACAAATGCCAGATCCCTCGCGAACAAGTTGGACGAATTGAGATTGCAAATAGCAGCGAATAACTTCATCAAAGACTCATGCATCCTTCTTATCACTGAATCCTGGCTACATCAATCCATTCCAGACTCTGCTATTGAGCTAGCAGGCTATACCACACAGCGACATGACCGAACAGTGGACTCCGGTAAGCGCAAAGGAGGGGGGCTCTGTATGTATGTGAACAACAGCTGGTGTACCAACACAGTGATAATAGACCGTCACTGTTCACCGGACATTGAATATCTGACTGTTAAATGCAGGCCCATCTACCTACCTAGGGAGTTCACCGTTGTCATAATAACAGCTGTTTACATACCACCAGATGCTAATGCTAACTCTGCGATCGCACTCCTGCATACAAACATCAATAATAAACAGAGCACTTACCCTGACGCTGTACATATCGTAGCAGGGGACTTCAATCACGCAGACTTAAAAAGAGCAATCCCCAAATTCCACCAGCACGTCAAGTGTGCCACTAGGGGTGACAAGATTCTGGACAAAGTTTATTCCAACATCAAAATGGGCTACAGGGCCAGACCTTTGCCACATCTGGGTCAGTCTGACCACTTGTCACTGTTTCTAATCCCTGCATATGCCCCCCTCAAGAAAACTGCTCTTACCATCACAAAGAATATTACCATATGGCCAGAGGGTGCCTCTCAGCAGCTGCAGGACTGTTTTGACAGGACTAACTGGGATATCTTTGAACATCAGGACTTGGAAATGTTCACAGACGGTGTCCTCTGCTATATAAAACACTGCATAGACACTGTTACAGCAGTCAAACGGATCCGGGCTTATCCCAACCAAAAGCCCTGGATGACCCGGGAGGTCAGGCAGCTGCTGAAGGAGAGGAACATTGCGTTCAGGTCTGGCAACAGGGATTACTACACCACAGCCCGATCCAACCTGAAGAGAGGCATCAGAGAGGCAAAGGGGGACTATAGGAGGAGGATCGAGGACCATTTGAAGAGTAATACCAGCCGGCAGGTGTGGCAAGGCATCCAGCACCTAACCAACTATAAGATCAATCTCGGAGCTGCGGACGGTGACCTGGAGCTGGCAGAGGAGCTGAATATCTTCTTTGCCCGCTTTGAGACCAGGGTACCGGAGGTATTGGAGCCACAGCAGCAACACGCCACCCATAGCAGCACCACCCTCACCCTGGAAGAGCACGAGGTGAGGCGCATGCTGCAGGCTGTTAACCCGAGGAAGGCGGCGGGTCCTGATGGTGTGCCGGGTCGAATATTGAGGGATTGTGCAGGACAGCTGGCTGGGATCTTCACCAGGATTTTCAACAAATCCCTCGCACAGGCGACTGTCCCACTCTGCCTGAAGTCCTCCACCATAGTCCCCTTGCCTAAGAAGCCCCACATCACCGGCCTGAATGACTACAGACCGGTGGCACTCACCCCAGTGGTAATGAAATGCTTTGAGAAGCTGGTCCGCAGACACATCACAGCAGCCCTGCCCCGCAGCCTGGATCCACACCAGTTTGCCTACAGAGCAAACCGATCCACGGAAGACGCTGTAGCCACAGCACTCCATGCTGCATTAACTCACCTGGAAGAGCATGGTAGCTATGTGCGGATGCTCTTCGTGGATTACTGCTCAGCTTTTAACACCATCCTTCCACACAAACTGGTGGCCAAGCTACAAGACCTGGGGCTTCCATACAGCACCTGCATGTGGATCAATAGCTTCCTCTCGGGCCGTAGACAGAGAGTCAGAGTTGGCCATCACACATCCTCAGCCCTGAGTCTCAGCACTGGCTCACCCCAGGGCTGTGTGCTCAGTCCACTGCTCTACTCTCTCTACACACACGACTGCACTCCTCGCCACCACAGCAACATCTTTGTGAAATTTGCAGATGACACCACAGTGGTGGGGCTCATTTCCAAGGGAGACGAGTCTACGTACAGAGACGAGGTGGAGCAGCTGACGTCATGGTGTAAGGCCAATAACCTCCTCCTCAACACTTCAAAAACCAAAGAACTCATAATAGACTTCAGAAGGAAAAAGGCAGAGATCCAACCACTATTCATAAATGGGGACTGTGTAGAAAGGGTGGCAAGCTTCCGCTTCCTGGGAGTCAATATAGAGGAGAACCTTTCCTGGAGTGTGAACACCTCCGAGCTGCTGAAAAAGGCCCAACAGAGACTGTACTTCCTGAGAATTCTCAGGAGGAATAACATCACACAGAGACTGCTGGTGTCCTTCTACAGAGCCACCATTGAGAGTGTTCTAACTTACTGCATATGCATCTGGTACACTAGCTGCACAGGGGCTCAGAGGAAAGCACTCCAAGGGATCATTAACACCGCCCAAAAGATCACTGGCTGCCCTCTCCCCACACTGGAAGTTCTACACAACGCCCACTGTTTTAAAAAGGCCCAAAACATCATAAAAGACACCTCACATCCTGGCCACTCCCTGTTCGAACTGTTGCCCTCAGGCAGACGGTACAGGGCAATCAGAGCAAGGACTAATAGACTCAAACACAGCTGTTATCCAACTGCAATAACACATCTGAATACTACAAAAAAATGTCCATCACGCCACTCTTGTGTTAATCTATGCACGGTCTGAAGCATGTGTGTGGGAATGTATGTGAATGTTTTACTGTTATATCTTATTAGTATTTTAAGTATTCTATCTATTTTATTTATTGAATTTTATTGTTTTATTTATATTTTGATATTGCTAGGGATGATGCAATGATCGGGGACCATTCTTAATTTCGTTGTTCTCATGACAATGACAATAAAGTTTCTGATTCTGATCTGATGCATGTGCCCTTACACATGCAATTTATTAAAAACAACGCTTAAACTGAAACAGGCTGTTTTACAGCTGATCAAAAGTTTAGGACCACACATCCAAAAAACATGGGTATACCCCCAAAACAGAAAGTTCCAAACTGAGTAATTAATTGGTCCGCTGTTCTTGTTGATCACTTCATGCAAGCGTTTCCATGAGGCGAGTGGGAACATTTCTCCAAGTGGTGAAGACGGCCACATGAAGGGCGTCTACTGTCTGGAACTGTTGTCCATTCTCAGTTGGATTTAGATCAGGGAAAAACACAGGATGGTCCAAAAGAGTGATGTTATTCTCCTGGAAGAAGTCCCTTGTCCTACGGGCATTGTGTACTGTAGCGTTGTCCTGTTGAAAGAGCTTGTTAAAAGAAAATTGAACATAATGTGATCAGCTACATGAAATGTGCTCCTTTTATTGATCACTAAACAATTCATATGTCTACGTGACTTTTCACCTAATAACTTTTGTGTGATAAACTTATTTGGCAATTAACAGCTTCCTCTTTTCTAAGAACATACAGACTTAGAAAAGGGGAACCTCAGCTCTGAGTTCTTAGAATAACTTTGTTGTCTTTGTACACACATGTAACAAGCTTGTATAAATAAAGAATGCAGACAGTGACAGAGCGCGAGTCCGTGAGTGTCTCCTGCGTATGAGCGCTCTGTGACCGTCCTCGCGAGTAAAAGACAACTGCAGTATTTGTGTTTTCTAACTCAGGTGTCTCAGCTGAAGAACTGCGGGGTGATTTTTAGAAATCCCCTGTCAGAGCTCCTTCTGTGAGAGACTGCTGCATCCTAGATGCATGAAGGAGCGTTTCCGCAGGTCCTTCCTCCCTGCAGCTGTCAGACTGTACAATCAGAACTGCTCCTAACAAACATAGATGTTTACATCTGCGCTGTAACTGCAATAATTTAATCAACCGATTCACACTACAACCTGGTTTGCCTCTTATCTGTAGTTATTTTTATTTAATTTAATAACTGTACAGTACTCTGTTTATAGTAACCATTGTCCTTAATGTAAATATGTAAGAAAAATTGTGTATGTTTCTGTTCTGTGTCCTGTGTACTGTTTGTTGTATATGTGTCTTTCTGGCTGCTGTTACAACCAAATTTCCCCTTGTGGGACAATTAAAGGATTATTCTATTCTATTCTGAAAAACCCAGTCGTTACCACACAGATGAGGGCCTTCAGTCATGAGGGATGCTCTCTGCAACATCTGGACATAGCCAGCAGCCGTTTGACACCCCTGCACCTCCTGAAGCTTCATTGTTCCACTGAAGGAAAAAGCATCTCCCCAATCATTGTGGCGCCCCCTCGTCTGTAGGGTGAAGAAAACATCTCAGGTGGGACCTGCTTGTCATGCCAGTAAGGTTGGAAACCATCAGGACCATCAAGGTTGCATTTTTTTACAGGAGAAAAAAAAAAGGTTATCTTTTTTTCTCATCAGAGAATTGGTTTTTGAAGCCCTTCAGTCTCAGATGCCGTTTGATGGTTATGGGGGTGCAGTTGGCACCACTAATGGCCTTAATTCAGGTTGAAGATTTTTTAGGTCTTCCACTTCACGTTTTTGTTCCATAACCCCCAGGATTATTTAAGAAATGGCCGTCTTAACTTATCCCACCTCAGGCGCGCTGTGAGCGACCCTGCTTATGCAGTTCAACGAGCCGACCATGTTCAAAAAGAAACGTTTTTTTGCTTTTGCCATCAGAACATCCTGACAGTCTGACTACCTGACAGAAAATGACAATGAATCCACAGTTTTGCACAGATTTGGCCTTTTAAAGGCATGTGGTCCTAAATATTTGATCAGCTGTAAAACAGCCTGTCCCAGTTTAAGTTTGTGAAATGTAAGTTAAATGTTTTGTCTCACTCCCATTTCTGCTTGTTGCATGTTCTTGGAACCTTGTTAAGATAATATAATAATTTTGTGTAAATATGAACTTTTGAAAAATAAGGCATGTTTTGTATTATACAGCTCTTCTGTGCTTTGTCAATAGGAGATGTTAAACAAGCTTATTAAAATGTATTTTAACTGGTTTACTTTATATTAGTTTTTTATTTCAATGTAATAATTGTACAAAAACCAAAGTTCACTGTGAATTTTACATTTATCAACAAGTATACCGTTATGTATTCTGCATTATCACTATATTTCCCACGGTGAAATTCTGGCAACCACAGCTGCCAGTATTTTACTGTAAAATTAAACTTTTTAATATTTATTTTATACAGTTTCACTGTATTTTACAATGCAAAACTGTAATCAGGTTAATGGAGTGTTTGTTGCTTTTACATGAGTTACCATGAACAAGTTTATCATTCTTCATTGTGAATTTTACCGTTATATATTCTACTTTATCACTATATTTTCCACAGTGAAATTCTGGCAACCACAGTTGCCAGTAATTTACCGTAATATTCAACTTTTTAGGTATGCTACCATATTATTTTATACAGTTTCACTATATTTAACAAAAACTGTAATCAGGTTAACGGAATGTCTGTTGTTTTCACATCAATTTATGTTTAAATTCAGTCATTTAATGTAAAAAAATAATTATTATTTAATGTGAAATTTGAGGTTACCAAAATAGGATACCGTTTTGTGTTCTACATTTACAATTTATTTTTCACGGTGAAATTCTGGCAACCACAGCTGCCAGTAATTCACCGTAAATTCTACAATATTTTTTTTTTACAGTGTACTACAAAACATGCTTCTTAGACACAAGGTATTTTTACCTGTTGTTTAACACAGGTTAAAATAAAGGACAAACAATGCATATGCTTAAGCAGTGTTACATCCCCCAGGAGGATGTCTCTTCTCCCTTCTAACCCTTTGTTTTGTCTAGGCTCCACCTCCTCTGTCCTGATTGGATGCTGCGCAGAGTCTGGCTAATTGGTAATCAGCAGAGCACTACTTAAGGCCTGTGGAGCTGTGCTTCTGTGCCCTCTGGCCATTTTGGTTGCCATACCTGTGCAGGCTTGCATGCCTTTGTAACTTGTATGAGCATGTTCAGACTGCTTGTAGGGGAGAGCTGCCTTTTGCTTTAACACCCTGTTTTCTCCTGTTCATGTGTTGTTAGGTAGGTTATGGTTATAGGTTGTATATTTTGTTTCTTTGAATTCAATTCAATTTTATTTATATAGCGCCAAATCACAACAAAAGTCGCCTCAAGGCGCTTCATAGATACAGAGAAAAACCCAACAATCATATGACCCCCTATGAGCAAGCACTTTGGCGACAGTGGGAAGGAAAAACTCCCTTTTAACAGGAAGAAACCTCCGGCAGAACCAGGCTCAGGGAGGGGCGGGGCCATCTGCTGCGACCGGTTGGGGTGAGAGAAGGAAGACAGGATAAAAGACATGCTGTGGAAAAGAGACAGAGGTTAATAACAGATATGATTCAATGCAGAGAGGTCTATTAACACATAGTGAGTGAGAAAGGTGACTGGAAAGGAAAAACTCAATGCATCATGGGAATCCCCCGGCAGCCTACGTCTATTGCAGCATAACTAAGGGAGGATTCAGGGTCACCTGGTCCAGCCCTAACTATATGCTTTAGCAAAAAGGAAAGTTTTAAGCCTAATCTTAAAAGTAGAGACAGTGTCTGTCTCCTGAATCCAAACTGGAAGCTGGTTCCACAGAAGAGGGGCCTGAAAACTGAAGGCTCTCCCTCCCATTCTACTTTTAAATGCTCTAGGAACAACAAGTAGGCCTGCAGAGCGAGAGCGAAGTGCTCTAATAGGGTGATGTGGTACTACAAGGTCATTAAGATAAGATGGGGCCTGATTATTTAAGACCTTGTATGTGAGGAGCAGGATTTTGAATTCAATTCTGGATTTAACAGGGAGCCAATGAAGGGAAGCCAAAACAGGAGAAATATGCTCTCTCTTTCTAGTCCCTGTCAGGACTCTTGCTGCAGCATTTTGGATTAGCTGAAGGCTTTTCAGTGAGTTTTTTGGACATCCTGATAATAATGAATTACAGTAGTCCAGCCTGGAAGTAATAAAAGCATGAACTAGTTTTTCAGCGTCACTCTGAGAAAGGATATTTCTACTTTTAGAGATGTTGCGCAAATGGAAGAATGCACTCTTACATATTTGTTTAATATGTGCGTTGAAGGACATCCTGGTCAAAAATGACTCCAAGGTTCCTCACAGCGTTACTGGAGGCCAAGGTAATGCAGTCCAGGGTAAGAATCTGGTTAGATACCATATTTCTAAGCTTTTCAGGGCCGAGTACAATAACCTCAGTTTTATCTGAATGAAGAAGCAGAAAGTTAGCGGCCATCCAGGTCTTTATGTCTTTAAGACATTCCTGCAGTTTAACTAATTGGTGTGTGTGTTATCTGGCTTCATGGACAGATAGAGCTGGGTGTCATCTGCATAGCAGTGAAAATGTATGCTATGTCTTCTAATGATGCTGCCTAAGGGAAGCATGTATAATGTAAACAGAATTGGTCCTAGCACTGAACCCTGTGGAACTCCATAATTAACCTCAGTGTGTGAAGAGGACTCTCCATTTACATGTACAAATTGGAGTCTATTAGATAGATATGATACAAACCACTGCAGTGCAGTACCTGTAATACCTACAGCATGTTCTAATCGCTCTAATAGAATATTATGGTCGACAGTATCGAACGCTGCACTAAGGTCTAGCAGGACAAGCACAGAGATGAGTCCACTGTCAGAGGCCATAAGAAGATCATTTGTAACCTTCACTAAAGCTGTTTCTGTGCTGTGCTGAGCTCTGAAACCTGACTGAAACTCTTCAAATAAACCATTCCTCTGCAGATGATCTGTTAGCTGTTTGACAACTACTCTTTCAAGGATTTTTGATATGAAAGGAAGGTTGGAGATTGGCCTATAATTAGCTAAGACTGCTGGGTCTAGAGATGGCTTTTTGAGTAAAGGTTTAACTACAGCCAGCTTGAAGGCCTGTGGTACATAGCTGATTATTAGAGATAGGTTGATCATATTTAAGATTGAAGCATTAATTAATGGCAGGACTTCTTTGAGCAGTTTTGTAGGAATGGGGTCTAAAAGACACGTTGATGGTTTGGAGGAAGTAATTATTGAAGTTAACTCAGAAAGATCAATTGGAGAAAAAGAGTCTAACTTAACATCAATGGTACTAAGAGTAGCTGTAGATAATATTACATCTGTGGGATGATTATTGGTAATTTTTTCTCTAATGATAAAAATTTTATTTGTGAAGAAGTTCATGAAGTCATTACTAGTTAACGTTAAAGGGATGGTTGGCTCAATAGAGCTCTGACTTTTTGTCAGCCTGGCTACAGTGCTGACGAGAAACCTGGGGTTGTTCTTATTTTCTTCAATCAGTGACGAATAGTAAGATGTTCTGGCTTTCCGGAGGGCTTTCTTATAAAGCAGCAAACTATTTATCCAGGCTAAATGATGATCCTCTAAATTTGTGACACGCCATTTCCTCTCCAGATTACGAGTCATCTGCTTTAGGGTACGTGTTTGAGAATTATACCACGGAGTCAGGTACTTCTGATTAGAGACCTTGGTTTTCACAGGAGCTACAGTATCCAGAGTCGTACGTAGTGAGGAGGTGAAATTATTAACAAGATAATCGACCTCTGTTGGGGTAGCGTTCAGATAGCTGCTCTGCTCTGTGTTGGTACAGGGCATTGAAGATGATAACAGTGGGTGGATTATATTCTTAAACTTAGTTACAGCGCTTTCAGAAAGACATCTACTTTGATAAAGTCTACTCTCCACCGCTGTGTAATCAATTATTGTAAATGTTATCAGGAAATGATCAGACAGGAGAGGGTTTTCAGGAAACACTGTTAAATGTTCAGTTTCTATGCCATATGTTAAAACAAGATCTAGAGTGTGATTTAAGTGGTGGGTGGGTTCTTTTACATTTTGAGAGAAACCAATTGAGTCTAATAACAGATTAAATGCCATGTTGAGGATGTCATTTTTAGCATCTACATGGATGTTAAAATCACCCACAATAATTATTTTATCTGAGCTCAGAACTAAATTAGATATAAAGTCTGAGAAATCAGACAGAAACTCTGTATAAGGCCGAGGTGGACGATAGATGATAACAAGTAAGACTGGTTTCTGAGTTAAGTAAGTTTCTTTTATTTCTACATCAGGGATGTTTTGTTTGTTATGTTGGCCTTGGCTCTCCCTGACGTTATACCTCAGTCTGAACCCCAAATCTCATCACCAGCACTAAATAAACCTTCTACACTTACCATCTTGGCTCCTCCTTCTCTATCCACCTTTATGTTCGTCCCTTCAACCCCCTAGACTAGCCAGGGGACGAAACAAGCAGCATTTTTCTATTTGTTGGTTCTTCCTTAAGTTGCAGTGCATTTGACCTCACAGGCCCACTGTAGAAAGTACTACAAATACCTATATAATGGTATCACTGTAAAAATACAACAAAGGAAGCACCAAAGGTCCTTTCTTTATTATTTGGAGAATTGGAACAGCTCTTACAATGGCTACCACACAGGTTACCTGTCTTATTTAGTAATGAAAAAAATGAACTATTTGAACACACCTTTTGTCTTTTATTGTTGATTAGATTTTGTTTTGTTGATTTCTTTAATTGCTTTCTGGTTTGTTTCGTGTTGGGCCAAAAAGGTATGTTGAAACACACATTCATTTCTAAATAAGTTTTGTTTGCATTGGAAATAATTTCAGAGAATCATGTAGGGCTGTGATCCAAAGTTGTTCCACAAACTCAGTGTCTTACGCTTTCATTTATTTGGTTAAATGCAAATAATAACCTACAAACTGTGTGTGTGTGTGTGTGTGTGTGTGTGTGTGTGTGTGTGTGTGTGTGTGTGTGTGTGTACTCTCTCTGGCAGTTGATGAGATAACATGACACTTGAAGAACATGAAGAAGGTTCTCCCCAAATACTATCAGCACATCTCCTTCCCCACAAGAGGTAATCAAACACTGGACCACTGTTACACTCCATTCAAAGACTAAAACAGGAAAAACCCAGCT
Source organism: Diplotaxodon limnothrissa (assembly GCF_057381915.1). Taxonomy (NCBI): domain Eukaryota; kingdom Metazoa; phylum Chordata; class Actinopteri; order Cichliformes; family Cichlidae; genus Diplotaxodon; species Diplotaxodon limnothrissa. The sequence goes on along the minus strand of NC_140615.1, from coordinate 28,945,791 downwards.
TCCAGGGTTATTTACAAATGGGACAGTGAGGCTGAGGAGGTCCTGCAGGACTGCTTTGACACAACTGACTGGCAGATATTTGTGGATGCAGCTGATGGCAACATCAATGAACTCACAGACTCTGTCATTGGATATATTGGAAAGTGCATGGATGATACCATCACAACCACTGTCCGCATATATCCAAATCAGAAACCCTGGGTAAATAAAGACGTTCACGCCAAGCTAAAAGTGCGGACCTCTGCCTTTAACTCCGGGGATGCTGATGCATGTAAAGCAGCCAGGTATGACCTCCGAAAGTCCATAAAAAAGGCCAGAAAGGACTACAGGGACAAAATGGAGTCCAGCTACCACAGCTTTGACACCAAGCGACTGTGGAATGGACTGCGCTGCATCACTGACTACAAGAAGGACAACACAGGCAGTGTTCAGCCCACTGCATCTCTCGCAGATGAGCTCAACAACTTCTATGCTCGTTTTGACGCAGACAACAGAGACAACATCCTCTACCCTCAGGAGGACAGGGAAGCTGTAACTTTAACTCTGAAAACAGAAGCTGTGAGATGGACTTTTAAAAAGGTCAATCCTCACAAAGCTCCAGGACCAGACGGCATCCCAGGCCGGCTTCTCAGAGTGTGTGCCGACCAGCTGGCAGAGGTGTTCACCAACATCTTCAACATCTCCCTGAGGAAGTCAGTTGTCCCCACGTCCCTCAAAGCATCCACCATCATTCCCGTTCCCAAAAAATCAGTGGTCTCCTGTCTGAATGACTACCGTCCTGTTGCACTGACATCCGTCATCATGAAGTGCCTCGAGCGGCTGGTCAAAGGTCACATCTGCTCCTCCCTCCCTGACACACTGGACCCGCTTCAGTTTGCCTATCGAACAAACAGAGCCACAGAGGATGCCATCGCCCTGGCAACGCACACCACCCTCACTCACCTGGAGAAAGGGAATACATATGCAAGGATGCTCTTCATCGACTACAGCTCGGCATTTCACACCATCATCCCCTCAAAACTTGCCACAAAGCTCGTCGACTTTGGGCTGGGAACAACGATCTGCAGATGGATTCTAAACTTCCTCACAAACAGGCCCCAGGTGGTGAGAGTTGGTAAGCACACCTCCTCATCACTCATCCTAAACACAGGTACGCCACAGGCTTGTGTGCTTAGCCCCCTCCTATATTCCCTGTTCACACACGACTGTGTTGCTAAACACGTGTCCAACATCATCATCAAGTTTGCGGATGACACAATCATAGGCCTCATCACAGGCAATGATGAGACGGCCTATAGAGAGGAGGTGACGGCACTGTACGAGTGGTGTCTGGAAAATAACCTGACTCTCAACATCAGCAAAACTAGAGAAATGATAGTGGACTACCGGAAACGACCAGTCAGGGAACACCAGCCCATCCACAACAACGGTGTCAAGGTCGAAAGGGTCAGCAGCTTTATCTTTATCTTCAGCGATGCCTCCGTAAAGCACACAGCATCATCAGCTGTTCTCCTTGTTACCATCTGGCAGACGTTACAGGAGTCTGTCTGCTCGGACTACAAGACTTAAAAAAACAGTTTCTACCATCAAGCCATACGACACCTCAATCGCAACACTTAAACACACACACACACACTCCACAGGACGCACTCAGAAGCTACCCTGCAGCTTCACAAGTACTCTGTATAATTTGCACTAGTCACTCCACTTTATTGATATTTATATTTAAAAAAAAGTGCACTACTGTAACAACTGCCACAAAAAACAAAAACTTTTGTACTGTTTAGTTTGTACTGCTGCTCATTCCTGCGCAATATCCCATCTGCCCCCCCTCCCCCCCTCACATTCCTATTTAAGATTTTCTTTATTTAATCACTAGTGTGTGTGTGTGTATGTGTGTATGTGTGTGTGTGTGTGTATATATATATATATATATATATATATATATATATATATATATATATATATATATATATATATATATATATATATATATATATATTAGGGGTGCAACAATACACAAAATTCACGGTTCGGTTCGATACTTTGGTGTCACGGTTCGATATTTTTTCGATACAAAAAAAATGTTCATGCCTTTTTAATTTGTCATTTATTAAATTTTCACGGCACATTCCGCACCACATCTCTGTGCATTCATCATTTGTTTGAAGCCAGCTCACCTCCTGCAACTACTTTTCCGAGAATACATGCTTCTTTTGTGGTTCGGACTCCTTCTGACATTTCTTTGGAGGTGGAGGAACATCACAGTAATTGCTTAAAGGAGCTTGCTTCTTCGACATCTTTAAGAGTTCTAAACAAATGTCTGTCCTCCTCCTGAAAATCTTATGTATGTAAACACGCGTTGCAACTTCTTATCTTGTGCCCGTTTTTTATTTTGACAGCGAATGCGCACCTGCGGACCACTTATGTGCAGCCCTGGTTATTTCGCTTGTGATATTGCAGCCACAGAAATTCTTTTGTCCATGAAACCATAAAGCTGCGCTTTCTTTTTGCCTTATAGTCTGATTTGTCATAACTTTTCCGTTTTGTGGTAAGCTTTTCTTTGGCTGTCACTTCTTCACCCTGACCTGTCTTATTTGGCTCAGCAGAACTAAAATATTGTGGCGAGCTCAGACAAGGAGGAGACGGAGGTATCGTTTGGTCTTGCTTCCCGTGAGCTAGCCAGGGAGCACAGCCGTTTATTGACATCTGCAGAAGAACACTGCCGCTAGCTAACTGCTCAGCGCAGCAACAGCACAGCAACAACAACAACACCACACAGGGCGCCCTCTGACCCCGGAAGGACACACCGTCGCAGTGAGAGGGCGTCACCCGTCACTATGGCAACATAAACAAAACATAACTGTACAAACAGAACCCCGAACAGCCCTGACCCACTACATAGCCCCCACCTAAGGGGTCATTCGTCCCCGACGACCCCATTACGCCACACAAAGTCCTGCAAATGTCCAGGTGCCTTCTTTTGGCGCACTGGCCGCTCACGACAGGCGGGGGAAAAGTCACTCGGGTCAGAACATGGGGTGCCACCATCATCCCACTTCTGACACCAATGTGGCGAGCTCAGACAAGGAGGAGACGGAGGTATCGTTTGGTCTTGCTTCCCGTGAGCTAGCCAGGGAGCACAGCCATTTATTGACATCTGCAGAAGAACACTGCCGCTAGCTAACTGCTCAGCGCGGCAACAGCACAGCAACAACAACAACACACAGGGCGCCCTCTGACCCCGGAAGGACACACCGTCGCAGCGAGAGGGCGTCACCCGTCACTATGGCAACATAAACAAAACATAACTGTACAAACAGAACCCCGAACAGCCCTGACCCGCTACAATATATATCCTGCTGCTTTTACACACGCACTCACATAACGCTCAGCGATTCTCTGCGCGATCAACCTCTCATATGTTTAAGCTTGCTGCGGGAGATTTCACTTGTCATGTTTGCATAGTAAGCTAAAGATTGATAAGACGATGTCAGAGGAATTGGTGCGCAAATTATCACCACTCACCAATCAGTGCTGTCGCTCTCTATACACAGTGCGCGATTGCAAAGTGAAAGCAAAAAACAAGCGCAAATTCAAACGCGATTTCAATATGTCACATATTGACAGTGGCTCACCGATGCCAATGACATAATTACCCAGCTACATTTCCGAAAGAATGCAAAAGCATTGACATATATTTTTCCTTCCTACGATAGGCCGACGGGCAGGGCAGAGATAGATTTTGGTAGCCCGACTGGAAAAATCGCTAGCCCCGGGACGTTGGGCTAGCGATATTGCAAGCCCTGTATCTGATTGAGGAATCACTCATCTTTGGAAAAGAGAGTTTATTACAGAGAAATGTCTCTTTCCAAAATAAAAGCTATACTATCCGCTTCTTCTGGGCTATATTCTCAGCAGCATATTAAACAGCTGTCTAAATGACTCGGCTAAAGTTAGTACCATGCATGCTTGTTGTTTTTGTCTTTGCACTAGGATGCTGTCGGCGTAAATGTGCAGTCATATTCGTTGTGTTCCCACTAGTGCTTTCAGGTTAACCTCGTTAAAATGACCTTAACGCCACAACACGGCAAATCTCCGTTAATGAGCTACCCCTGATAGCCCCGTGCATGGGGCTAGACGGCCAACACGTTAACGAGCTAACTGCGCTAACACACTAGCTCCCACCCATGTAATTGAGCATTGCGTGGCACATCCAACATACTGTTTTACTTTAGTCCATGACGCGCTTACCTTCAGGGTCATACGTCACATGAAAACCAAAATAATTCCAAACGCCAGATCTGAATGAGAGTGGGGGAGGTTCAATTTGCCATGTTGCAAGGAGAGCTTAACTTCTGTCTCGCTAGCTTGCCCTGCGCTCTTCCTTCTGACTATGCTGTCTGTGTGGAGCGCTCAGTGGATCTGCGCTCGACAGTGCAGCCTAGGCGGAGTAGTCGAACGCAGATTCACTGAGCACACAGACAGCATCGTCAGAAGGAAAGTTGATAAAATAAATTACAAATGTTGTATTGTTCGATACATATGCGTACCGAACCGAAAGCACTGTATCGAACGGTTCAATATCGATACGAATATCGTTGCACCCCTAGTGATAACCACATCAAACATGATAATTTTGTTGAATCAGTCAAAGATAGTCATTGTCAAGTGTTCCTCTGACTGTGAGGTGTCCACACTTGAAAAAGACCAGACTTTGAATTTCACTCAACTTTATTTAGACCAACTAGTTTGATAGCTGGTAGGTAGCAGCAGCACCGAACAGGTAGAGGGCAGGAGGAGGAAAAGAGGAATAACAGCCACACCTACTAGGTCAGCGCGACACCTCCCACTCGATCTTTGCTCAGCACTGTCTGGAAAGATCGCACTCAGGTGGGCTGGTCCCTTACTTGATCTTCCACCGGTAAAAGGACCACAAGACGCCGGATGTCCCGATGTAAGGTGGTGCCCAGCTCAGGACTTGTGGTAGCGGGTTTTGGACTCTTGATCGCAATGCTGGAACTTGGAGAGACCCTCACATGCACATCTCGAACGATCCCTTTGGAATCAGGATTCACGCTAATGACTTTTGCGAGTCTGAACTGCCCTCTAAGGGCATTTTGGTCGCAGAGCCAAACTATGTCTCCAACAGCAATGTTTCTCTCTGCAGTATGCCATTTACTGCGGATGAACAGGTTTGGTCCAGCAAGTTGGCTCCAGGACCTCCAGAAGTTGTTGACTATGGTTTGTATTTCCTTCAGCCTTTTGAAAGGATAATTTGTGAAGTCGACAGTTTTGAAGTCCCCACTTTGTGTGGCTCGACCAAGCAACAGATTATTCGGCGTGATGTAGTCAATGCGATCTTCTCGGCTCTGAATTCTGGCATCAATGGATCTCTCATTTGCAAGGTTGGCGGCTAGCTGGAGTGATGTCAGAAACTCACTAAAGGTAAGAGCCTCTGTATTGCCGAGAGTATGGAGGGCTCTCTTGATAACTCTGACAGCAGCTTCGGCGGCCCCATTTCGGTGAGGTGAGTCAGCGGGAAGAATCTTCCATGCCCAGATGGTCTCATTTTTGGCAGAGTATTCTTCAAGCGACTCCTTGTTTTGTCGTCTCAGGTAAGCATACATTTCTTCCAAGACAGGTTTGGCGCCGACAAAGTTTGTACCAGGATCTGACCAGATTTTTCGGGGATGGCCTCGGACAGAAGTGAACCTCTGGTAGGCAAGCAGGAAGCTCTCTGTTGATAGTGTGCTCGCTAGTTCGACATGAATGGCTCGGCTTGCCATACAGCAAAACACAACTCCCCAAACTTTCATAGTCACTCTTCTCTTGACATCATCCCTCACATGATAGGGTCCAAACAGGTCGACAGATGTGAATTCGAATGGTGCAGCAGGATTTGACCTCTCTTCAGGTAAGTCTCCCATTACTTGCTTACAGGTTCTTGCCTTTGCCTTCTTGCAGATGATGCACTGGTCAACGACCTTTTGGGCAATAATTCTTCCTCTGACAACCCAAGCCTTCATTCTCATCCGCAGTAAAGTTCCTGCCACTCCGTTATGTCCCTTGCTGTGTGCTTCTCTGGCAAGGAGGGTGGATAGCCAGGCTTGGAATGGTAGAAGGGGAACGGCTTTGCGGTCTTTTTTGAAGGTTTGGATTCTGCCACCACAAACTAGAAGTCCACTTGTTTGGTCTCTGTAAACGACTAGTCTGTCTGTTGTGGTGCTTGGGAAGTTGACGCCCTCTTGTGCTGCTAGGCAAAGGTCTCGGAAAGCATCTCGTCTTTCGCTGACTGTGAGGACACCCGAAGATGGTACTACCTCCCACTTTTCTTGGTCTCTGGTCTTTGATCTCATGAACTTTTTGGCAACCCTCCAGACCCACGCCACGGTCCCAATCAGCCTTCTCAGGTTGCTGAATCGCCTTTCGTCGATTAGCTGTTGGGTTGCTACTCCTCGTGGTCTTCTCGACTCTACGTGTACTGAGTCCTGAGCCGCCTTGATGTGCATTCTGGTAAGGACCGCAACAAAAGTCTTTTTCTGTAGCTTTGTGACCGTTTCTCGAGCTTGGGCAGCGACTTCTCCGGCGGATTTCTTCAGCCACTCATCTTCAGGAAGTTGGAGAAACTTTGGACCCGACTGCCACTCGGAGTCCTCGGTTAGGGCATTCGGACTGGCCCCTCTGGTGAGGATGTCTGCAATGTTTGCTGACCCAGGAATCCACCACCAATCCTGGGCATCAGTGCTACTCTGGATTTCACCAACGCGGTTTGCGAAGAAGGTCTGGAAACCGTAGCTCTCACGCTGGATTGCACCCAAGACGGTCTGGCTGTCAACGAGGTGGTACCATTTTTTGACCTGGATTCTGCAGTGTCTCTGGAAGTAGGTCTTCAGACGGGCAGCAAAGACTGCGCCACACATCTCTGCTTTAACAGGATCGCCTTTGTGATTGAGAGGCGTCAGTTTGGCTTTGGACTCTACTAGTCTCACAATGACACTATGGCTGCAGCTCCAGCGAAGGTACATCACTGCACCATATGCATGTTCACTGCCATCAGAGAACGTGATGGCACTGGGCTCTGCACAAGGATCTGGTGGAGTCAGGGCTCTAGTGAAATGCAGTTTCTTCAGGTCAGCATACTCTTCCAGAAGCTTTATAGCGTCTTCTCGGAGACCTTCAGACAAGGCTGCGTCCCATGTGTCTTCGAGGCAGTGCTTTACTTTTGCTTCTTGGAAAGCTCTCCTTACCAGGATGGCACCCTTTTGTTTGACGGGAGTCACTAGACCGAGTGGGTCGTATAGGCCGGAGACTTGGCTTAGCAGTTCTCGCCTGGTGAGTGGATCAGGTGTTTGCTCTCTGACTTCTTCTCTGAGCAGGTCTTGACCAAGGCGCATTTTCCTCCTTTTCTTTGAGAAGTTCACTGCGACCATGACATGAAGCTTGTCATCATTGATGGTGTAGCCAAGGCCAAGGGCTTTGTTGTCATCTTCCGTCAGCTGGTTTGGCAGGATCATAGTCTTTGGCTCTGATCGAGGCAACTCTGTCTTTGACTCCTCCCTCCCACTTTGACTGGAGTAGACCCAAGGCTTCATGTAGAATCCTCCAGCTCTCAGGATGTGCTCGATGTTGGCTGTTAGGCGTCTCAAATGGTCGAGGTCATTGTGTGATGTCAGGATGTCATCGACATAAGCATCTTCTTCCAGCACACGTTTCTCCTCTGTGAAGTGACTGAATGAAGGTAGGTTTGCAGTTTCTCTCATGGCGACTTGGGCTATGCAACCAGCAGGTTTGTCTCCAATGTTGACTCTTGTTATGGCATAGTCTTCTATGTCTGCATCTTCTGTGTCACGCCACAAGAATCTGTGCAAGTGGACTTCTCGATCTTCCAGCCAGACGGAGTTGTACATCTTGCGGACGTCACCAAGGGCGGCGTAGACACCAGCTCGGAACCTCAGCAGGACAGCTCTTATCGGGTTCAGGACATCAGGACCTTTGATGAGGATGTCATTCAGGCTGAGGCCTCTGTACTTCTGGCTGCTGTTCCACACCAACCTCACTGGGGTAGAGACAGAGTGTGGATTTGGCGCGATGAGGTGGCTTATATACCATACTGGCCCAGTCCAACTCTGCAGGACTTCTTTGGACAGCTTCACTGCAGCTCTGCGGTTTACCATCTCATGAACTTGTGCAGCATAGGCCTTCTTCCATTCAGGTTCTTTAGATAGCTTCATCTCGGTTCTGATGAATGTTGCTTCTACTGCTTTCCTGTTATTTGGCAAGGTTGCTGGATCTTCTACCCATGGGTATTTAGCATGCCAATGCGGTTCACTGTTGTGGGCATCTCCAGTTGAGTAAGTCAGGCCATTCCTCACGATCTCCATCTCCCTCTCTTCTGCAAGCGTCATTTCTTTACCCCCTGGCTGGCAGCTCCCACAACGACACCCTCCACATCTCGGCTGGCAAGCGGCTCCGATGCTTTCCCACCTCCACCACTTCAGAAAGTCTCTGCTGCTGGTAGCTGTGGTGGATAGAGTCTCAGGGTGATCAGGGTGCTGACAGGAAGCTAGGTCTTTAGTGAACTCTTGGTACTTGAGTGCACCAGGCCGTGCTTAGTTGCTGCTTACCCATGGCCGCTGATTAGACCTTGGGTGCAATCAACAACTAAGCACGGCCTGGTGTGCGCCGCCCTGCCAGGTGAGCCACATTAGAGCAATCAAGGGTGGGCGTGCCGAGTAAACCTTTAAATGCATGCAGCAGTCATTTGACCCGGGTGCAACATACTGAGAGGACGGCAAACAAAGCACTTTTCCACTGTGAGGAAGACTTTGAACAAGACAGGCTATCGGTTTTTTGCTGTCAAGTGTTCCTCTGACTGTGAGGTGTCCACACTTGAAAAAGACCAGACTTTGAATTTCACTCAACTTTATTTAGACCAACTAGTTTGATAGCTGGTAGGTAGCAGCAGCACCGAACAGGTAGAGGGCAGGAGGAGGAAAAGAGGAATAACAGCCACACCTACTAGGTCAGCGCGACAGTCATAGTCAAAGATCTTTAAGTTCGATTTTAGAACTTTATGTCATGGTCCTGGGTCGGTGACCCAGCGCTTTTAGTTTATTATCATTTTCTAGTTTATTATGATGATGATTATTATTGTTTGAGTTCTATGTGTTATATTCAGTCTGCCTCTGAGTCTGCGTCTGTCTATGGTGTCACCCGTCTGTTTGTGAATCTGTCTGTTTAGTTCTGTGTCTTGTTTGGTTCCACGTGTCTGAGTTTCCTGTTTTATTGTGAAGGTCTCTGTCTGATGTGAGTGTGTTCAGTTTACGTTTCCCCTGTCCCGTCAGCTCTGATTCCTCCCAGCTGTGTTGCCCTCGTGTCGCTCATCCGCTGATTACTGGTGTCTGTATTTAAGCCCTGTGTGTTCTCCTGCCTGTTGCCGGTTTGTCTGCGTCAGTCTGCATTACTCTGTGGTCCTCGGCATTACTCTGTGGTCCTCGGTGTCCTGCTCTTTTTCTATCTCGCATCCCTTTGTCGTATGCTCCTAGGTCTGTTATTTTAGTTCTCCCAGTTTAGGTGTCTTCAGTTATTTTGTCATGCCCCACTGCTCGTTTGCCACTACACCAACTTGTAAATAAACTTCACTAGCATTTTCATCCACTGCTTGCATCTTGGGTCCTCCTTCCTCCACACCACACGGCTCGCCTCCTCAGCCGTGACACTTTAGGACTCAGTTTTGCCATCCGTGCTATATGGACCAGAGCCATAGACCGCTCTGATCTGGGCTTCACTGTCAAGAATGCCACAGTTAGCCTAGCAATGTTATAGGGACACTCTTGAAACACCTGTCCTTCCTTACGAGTCAGCAACCACATAAATATGCCCATTAAAGTCGATAACAAATCACACCATACCAGCCCTTAAATTGCTCACTGAAATGGTTTCGATATATTTCTGCTCAATGAATACGCCAAAATACCTAAAGTTAGTGAAAACTGTTTAAGTAGCTGATAGCCACTGCTAGCGGTAGCTACCTGTACTTAGCATGGAACGTTAGTTACAATCTTCACAAGAAAAGTTAAGTCTGCAGAGACAGTTGCAAACAATCTGTCCCTAAATAATTTATACCGCGCGAAGAACACATTATAAATAACAATATTACATAAACATGACCTGGTCATCTGAGGTTGGAAAGAGTTTGAAGATGGAAAGATGGCTACTGGCTAGCTTACCTTTGAGGGTGTTTGCACTCCAGGTGCCTGGTGAAGGTTGAGGTAGTCCCGGCTGTCTCGGTCAAGGAGACTTTGCAAAATCTGCATTTTGCCGAATGCTTCTTTTTTGCACTTACCGAAAACTGTGTTCTATGAACGCAAACTTTATGAAAAAGTTGCTGACATTTCTGGAACTTACTGACTTGGTTTACTGCTCAATCTAACGGGTTGCATTTAGTTGTGTTCGAAGGGCACAAAAGGCGAAATAATAATATGCCACAATATGGAGGGATTTGAGCATAGCTGAGGCACTGTGTGCCACTGTGTGAAAGCTGATCAGCGAAAGTGAGGAGCCTGACTTAAAATTCCTGACTTAAAATTCTTGCTGATGCTACAGCAATAGGACAGTTTTTGTAAAAAAAATGCCTTTAAGTCAACAGACCCTGAATCGACAAAAAGCCCTGAGAGTGATCCCACAGCTGAGGATTCTTTTGGGATTGGTTTTACCTGTAGAGTGAAACCATTCCGAGAGTAAGTCTACCCTGTTGGACCAGGAGAGTATGTCTTGACAGGAGGTGCTAGTTGGTCCATGTAATGATGCTAAAAGCCAGCCTAACATTTTATATACACCTCCATTGTTATATAGGCTGTCCTCACCAAGCTAAAATTGCCAACAGTGTTTGCAGTGCAACATTATTGGTATTAAATAATATTCAAGTCATTTTTTGCTTTTTATATTTGAGCTAACTATTGCAATTCAAATAACCATGTTTACTATTCTGACCTAGGCTTTTCAAAGCTGGACAGATCACTGGATACTTTTGCCATATTGCCTACTGTCTATTGTTTTTTGTTTTTTTCAAAGGCTAAGAAAAGGTTACAGAATACTGAAAGAGGGAGGCTAGTAGCTGAGCAAGCTGAGACTAGAGGAAAATAAACTTAAAAGTACAAAAAGCCTTTTCTTAAGATTGTTTATTATGTTCGTACTAGGCCTGTAGAAATATGATAAAGGCAACTGGATTTGTAAGCCAGCCAATGTGCACTGATGCATTTTTGATATATTTAAGCCAGAAAAATTAAGGCCTTTTATTATTTTTCCAAACCTATTTTGAGTCCCGAGACTCGGGTGTTTGATGTCATTTTTTTGGTCATAGGTTTTCCTTTCTAATACATTCACAATTATTTCTAATAACAGGATTATAAATATTTGATTGAAAATAAATAATAATCCTACACACAGGTGTCACAGCAGTAATGTAACAATGTGGAATTGGGCAATCGAGAGGAGTGAAAGTGCCACATCTAAAAACAGAGAGACAGAAAAACAGGATGAGAGCAAGGGGTGGAGGAGAATGGTAAAACACTAAACAAATATACCAGTATATAGAGAGAGGAACTTGATGACACATGAAGACTGTTCAATCGCCATAGCCAAGGTAATTAAAACAGACTATATTACATTGTAGGTTGTAAGATCGTAGTTCAGTGGACTTCTTCGCTGGATCGTTGAGTAACCTCAATTCTCTGGACCTGGCTCTGTTTCCCGATGTTTTTTCTCAGAAGTGTAGCGAAATGGAGCAGAGCATGAGTGTCTGAGTGGAGTGTGGTGAGCCAGAGCATGGAGTGTGTGTTTTGGACCCCATTTCCTTCCCTTCCCTGGAGCCCTGAAAATCCCTATCCCCGCACTGTTTATAGTTTCACCTGGTGTTATTGTAAATAAACTTGTGACTCTCATTCTGAATTCAGCTGGTCTACGCCTGACTCTGTTCCTTGTGACACTTTATTTGTTTGAGTCTCCTAAACAAGCAGAGAGACACGCCAGCTGTTTTTTTTTTTTTTTTTACTTAAATAATTGTCTTCTGTCTAAAAAAAACCTCAAGCAAACACTGCAGCATCACTGAGAGTTAAAAACTGTCTGAATTCTTTCATTTTTAATAAGATGATCATTGTGGCTGCTCTACCAGTTGTAACAAAAAAGTTTAACATCCACGCATGTATAAGAAACGGGATTATGTTATGTTGTGACTGAGGCATTTCTTAAAAATTAAAACATGCAGCTCTGCTATCACATTGGACATGAATGAAGACAGAACACTAAACAACAGTGAAAACTGAAGGGTTACTGAAGTTGGGCCAACTGGCATATTTAAGCACAGGTTAGGATTTTTATTTAGATGCGCATGGCTCTTGTGGTTCTCCATATATAATGGTATGCTACATGAACTATGGTTAGAATAATATAAACAAATTAGCACAGTGAAACTGGAGGATGAAAAGTACATTTTTTCCCCTCAAAAGTTAAGGTGAGTGTCCCCAATGTGAAGAGACGAATGTAATTGCATGGCAAGAAAAAGATGCTGAAAACGGACCAAACTTACTAAAGTCAGGAGAACAACGGAGATATTCTATCCACAATACAAGGTTAGTCATTGAAACACTGCTGCATGGTTTAAGTTATTCGTTATGAAAAATTCCTGATCCTTTGATCCGTTGAGAGAGTCAAATGAAGTTATTGGAAAACGATCTGGAACAATATGGCACCTTCCGAAATGGGACTAGATCATGAGTTATGTGTGAAGGAAAGCAGAGTGATGAGCGGACATCTTCAAGAAGGTGCGGGCCTTTGAGCGAAAAAAAAAGTGAGAAGCTTCATGGTGAATTTCAACCACAGATGTTCACAACTTCTCACAGACTGTCAAGGAGATAGTCCTGTTCACACACTTGAATAAACGTCTTGTACTTTTTGTCATATCTTCTCTCATAGTAGCTACCAATCACAGCTATATTCACTTCTGCTTACAATCATGAGCTCTTCACAATTAAACAGGATACTTTTAAAAGTGAACCATATGTAATGCAAATTCTTTTAAAATTATTAAACACATTGTAGTCCTAAGCGGAATTCCAAAACACACTAACCGTTTTAATAGGAACTGCTTTGAAGAAGCTGTTTTCCTTACTACTCAAAAATCCCATTTAAGCTTTAAGACAATGTAAGGGAGAAAAAATGGCAACAGGGAAATCATCAAGTTGCCTGACCACTACCACTACTACCTGTGACCAGTGAAGGGAATAACGGTGTTACAAGTAACGGCGTTACTAACGGCGTTACTTTTTTCAGTAATGAGTAATCTAACTAATTACTATTTCTATTGTTATAACGCCGTTACCGTTACTAACACGAAAATGCATGGCGGCCGTGTTACTATTTTTCAACAAACAGACAGTTGAAGCTGTCTTCAGCTTTACGCACCTTATATAAGTTGCACGGAAGTAGCTGTAAGCAATCTGGGCACTACAACTTTAAGCAGCTGCGTGCGCTGCTGCAGATGGCAATCACTTTCTGGCAGATCACTTTTTGGCACAACACCCGGAGCTCAGGGGGCAAAACAATCGCACGAGTGCTGCTGTTTGACTGAGGAAGAATAAAGCAGTCGTGGTAAGCCAATCACATGACCACTTCAAGATGACAAAGTAACAAGGTGATATATATCAGTTTTAAATTGTGTTGATAGGCCATGTAAAACCAGATTCATGATAAACAATATATACCCCATGTTTTTCCTGAATAGTTTCATCGTGTTTACTGTCTAAGGGGAGCGCTAGCAAGCACTCTCTGTTTATGACCAAAAAACCAAAAAACAGCACTTTCGTGTTGGTGGAAAAATGTACTATGTCGACCAATCAAAAAAATTATAAGGCAACATGACATTTGGTTGTTTAGGAAGAGGGGGAAGTTTTAGGAGTGATGGCGAGAGAGAGAGAGAAAGAGAGAGAAAGACAGCAGAAAAAGAGAGAGAGCGAGTTTGGAGATGTGAGAGATTTGTGACGTTTAGCGTGTTTGGAGTGTGTAGTTAATGTGTTGTCTTGTGTAGTTAGTGTGTAGTGTTGTGGATAGTTTTGTGTTGTGTGTCAGAACAATGAGGTGACTGCTGTCTGCAGGTATCAGGCTTGTGATGTTCTCCTTTATAGTGGACAAAAATATTTTTTTGGAGTGGCACAAATAGTTTGCGTGGCATCTTACTGAATGCAGAACAGCTGATTGTTCTGTAAATAATTTCAAATGGTTATAAAAAAAAGGGTAAAAGGTAAATGGCTGCAAATAACTTTGCTGTTTGCAGAACTTTTGCATAGGATTTTAAAATTGACAATTTATATTTACATTTAAATATAAATGTAAATATATATTTAAATATATATTTAAATCGGCCCGGGGGCCGATGGCGCGATATGGCAGCCTCGCTTCTGTCAGTCTGCTCCAGGGCAGCTGTGGCTACAACCGTAGCTTGCCTCCACCAGTGTGTGAATGTGAGAGTGAATGAATAATGGCATTGTAAAGCGCTTTGGGTGCCTTGAAAAGCGCTATATAAATCCAATCCATTATTATTATTATTATTAAAGTTATGAAATGTGATTCAGTAAACATGTTTGTGGTTGTTACAGTAAAAAAATATAACTTTCTACTCAGATTTGTGTTAATACAGTATGTCAAAATGAAAACATGACTGTAAATTCGGACACATGAGGTTGTGCTGAAAAGTATGATACCAAACAAGAAAAAATAAATAGTTTTTAAGGTGAAATGTAGAGGTAAAATCAAAAGTAGTTAAAAAATGGACAATTATACCCTGGACCCCAGAGGGTTAAACACTTCTTTTTAAGTAACGCAATAGTTACTTTTCAAGTAATTAATTACTTTTCTTGTAACTCAGTTACTAACTCAGTTACTTTTTTGAAGAAGTAACTAGTAACAACAATTAATTACTTTTTCAAAGTAACTTGCCCAACACTGCCTGTGACACAGGGCTTGGTCTTGTTTAAAGGCCAAAAACAAAAAGGGTTTCTAAAGTTTTTTATCTTAAGTGTCTCCCTGGACAAGTTCAATTTAAAAGAGGATTTTAGCAGTTTACAGGAAACTGACTTGTTTTTTAATAACTTTGTCAGCTCCTGTTTCTCATCTCCTCATTATACACTGTGTATTTAGTCGCCCTGTCTATCTCTGCCAGTTGTCAGATCGTCTGTTCATCTTCCCTCATGGTTTTAGGTCTCAGGTTTTCATGATCCAGCTTTTTTCTTGCTCCACATACCTTGTGTTTAGTTTGTTCCCAGATTAGTTTTTGTTAGTTTGATCTTTGTCTCCCTCTGTCTTCGCGTCACCTGGCCCTGCTCCGCCTCTGCCAGTGGTTTGTCCTCCCCCTGTTCTATCAGACGCAGATGATTTAAGAATCTATAATTTAGTATCAACACTCTTGATAAGACCTTGAGAGAGATTTAATTTGCATAAAAGGCAAAGAAAAGAAAAACAATCATATATTGGCCTCAAATGTGTTTCTCAAATGAGATGTAAAACTCTCATCTGAGAATGCTAATGTTAAAAAAATGTATATACACACTAAGCATAGATACAGGGGACTTGCTTAAAAACACATGTATGGGATTGAACATTTGGAAAAACATAATTGAACAATGTTGGACATACTAAAAACAAAGCAGCAGAAAAACTGGACACACAGGATGAACACAACACAAGAACCTTGAGTGATTGTTCCACAAGTATTTCTTGTTTTATACTCAGTCTTCCTCATCATCATGTTTTCACTTTCCTTTCTTGTTGTGCCATCAGCTACAACATAATGATACTCTGTACAATATTTTTAAAGCCATGTAATCATGTAAGCAAAGAAGGAATAAAAAGAACTTCAGGAAACTAAAGTAAATAATTGACTGAAAGAAAATTTGGGAGGCATTCTTTCAACACCGGGGTGGGCAGTAGAATGATTACAATGACCAATAATTTCTTATTTTTAAAGTGATTATTTTGTATTGTTGAATACAGATTAAGTTGAAATGCTGTAAGATTTTACACTGGAGACTATATTTTGTTGTCAGTATTACTCAGTAGCGGTTTTAGATACGGGCGACACGGGCGGTTGCCCGGGGCGGCATCGTGGTGGGGGGCGACATCACGGGCATCGGCGTCAGTCAGCGCATATTGGGAATGACATACGCACCGATCGGTTTTCTATCGCCCATTTGCTGGGAGTAAGGGCGCCCTTTGTTTGCGAGGTGCGCCTGCTGCTTGCGGCGCAGGGAGGAGGGGGCGGCTGGGAATTCTCTGACCGGCTGGAGCAGCATCTAATAACCAACTCGCAAAATAAAAACAAACCAACAAACACGAAAAAAGCGGACATTATGATACAGACTTATAATTTGCACTGATGTTTTTTTTCGAAATTCCTTACGCAAAAAGTGAGCGGAAGAGCCCTTGATGCGCCTGCTTGCTGCCGAAGTCAAAGTAATCTTTATTGTCATCTCCGCCATATACAGTCCAGTATATAGAGAGACAAGACGACGAGGCTCCAGTTACAGCAGTGCAAGTAAACAAACAGTAAATATAAGAAGAGTAAGAAAATAAATATACACTTTAGGACTGGGGTAAAGGGATCAATAACAATTTAAATTTTATAATTTACAGTTTGATGATTTAAAGTCTCACACAACCCGTCGAAAGGGGAGGGGGTGGCTGCTTCCAAATAGAGCACATTTCATCATAATGTTGTAAATCCAAGCCCATTATGTATTCATGATTTGAATCCTGGGTTGTGTGAAATCTCAGAAATGCACCCTAGACAAAGTAATTCTGTGAGCTAAGGTGTAGGTCTATTAGGTTATGTTGTGGTGATCCTCGGGTTGAGGGATGGGTGTTCATACTGTAGTGCAAAATTAAAACCAATGAAAGATGGACAAGAAAAGTTCAGAGCCATCAGGTCCTCAGTTTAGAAAAAAGAGAAAAGAAGAGGAGTTACAAAATATCATTCCATTCATTTGTTTGAAAAGGAGGCGGGTTTTCTAAACAAAAGCTTCAATAAGCATCTCGATCTTATCCTGAAGATTGTGGGATACTGTTTGTCCGTGATTTGAAGAGCCCAGTGCGTGCTCCTGATGAAGGGAAAACCAATTCTGCAGGGGAGACCTACCTTGGCACTTGTGCAGGTGAAACCAAAGGGCAGATATGCTTCACCATATTTTCTAGTGTTTGGCTTAGAATGAAGTTGGTTTGGAAACATATTCAGCGATGCTTCATCTTCTGATTTGCATTTGTGGAGGCGCCCCGTGCTAGCAGTGTCCAAGCATTGTTTTTTGGGTTTTTTTTTTTCCTGCAATGGCTCTGCGGGCCCCACACTTTGGGAAGGTCTGTCCAGTGTTGCCAACTCCTCAGTAAGGAAAACTGCTATTGGCTGTCCTAAAAGTCGCTAAATGATGTCATCGCCTAATTTGAATAATTGGTCACGCTGATATAATTGTAACCTATGTAGTTGGAGAGAGAAATAACATTGTGGAAGAGACATAAAGTGAGTAAAAAATGTCCTAAATGCATTTAGAGTTTATTTAGAACTACAGATTAATTGAGTTACTTTGTGTGTGTGTGTGTGTGTGTGTGTGTGTGTGTGTGTGTGTGTGTGTGTGTGTGTGTGTGTTTATGTTTATAAGTAGTTTTAAACCTCGTGATCCACAAAACAGCATAACAGTAAACTGACTGCGTTACAGTCAGTGCGGGAGCAGCGGCTTCGCTCATGCGCGATTCATTTGCAGTTCGGATGCATAGGCGTGAACATCTTCTGCCCTGATAGCAGCTGGGGGAGGACTATCCTCCGCCCGTGAGCGCTTTGGAACGGGCGGCACCCGCTGCTTGTTGAGAGTAAAAGCGATACCCGCTTTCACATCAAAAAGTCGTCATAAATAAGTCTCCAATAACACCAGAAAAAGTCGCCAGATTTGTTGCTAGTCGCTTTTTAGAAAAAAAAAGTCGCTAAGGGAGTCTGAAAACTCGCTAAATATAGCAACAAAGTCACTAAGTTGGCAACACTGGGTCTGTCCTATGCACAGGTAAGTAGTCAGTGATGTGAGCACCACACCCATAGATACACATACACAAATAGAAAGACAGAAGACAGAGGGGAGGAGCATAAACACCAAATACATGTTAATATAAGGAGGAGAGCTTGATGTACATAGCAGTCAGAACTTGACATCAGCAACAGAGACATCCTTTTTGTGCAGACTGAAGTTCATCACCATGGCCAAGGTAATTAACACACACTTAAACAGTAACATAAGTCATGATATTATGAAGCAGGTGCTGGGTTGGGGGGACTCATATAAGAATTATTTTTTAAATTTTATATTTTATTTGTTTTCATATTTCTATATTGTATATAGTTTTTTGTTCAAGATGAGTATGCTAAAGCCTTTTAACTACACTTCAGTCGGATTAGTGACGGTTAATTTTCCCCAAAAAACTCGATATATTGAAATATGTTTTTGTATTTGAGTTTTCTGTCCAAGTACCCCATTTTGTACTTGCTTCATTTTCCAAGAAAAGGAGTCTGTGAATGGATATTTTTTGGACACCAAATGCGCTTAGGTGAATGAATTTGGTTATTTTCAGATCTGACCAATCAGACCACTGCATTTGGCAACAAGTTTGTTCGTAGCTCAAAACATGCAGTGGTACTGAATATACAATGATATGTAAATAGTAAAATAACTATTTTACCTTGGAGACACAGCTAGATGCTGCTTCAGGTCATTTAGCTCATTAAATGTGGTCCCAATTTTGGCAACAAGAGCTCAAAGTGCCCTACTAACATCCTGAAATCCTGAATCATCAGCATTTGCATTTTCTGTTGTACAGTTCATTTGCTGTTATAGTGTTCTTGTTATGGATAAAAAGTGTCTTTTTTGTTTCAAAATAGCTGATAACTATTCGCTTATACCTGCCAACATCTGCGAACAACTATAGTTCTATAAAGTTGTTCTATATAGTGTGTAACTGTTAATATAGAGCGTTATTAAATTTATTGCTAATGCAATCATATGTCACATTGACATCCCTGGAAATTTTAGATGGTACTTATCATCAGAAAGGTTGTCGACCCCTGATATAAACCGTTTTTAACTCTCAGTGATGCTGCAGTGTTCGTTTGACTTTGGGATATGAAGCCGGCGGTGTTTTGGACCCAGATTACTAGGGATGGGATTTCTGGCTCTTTTTAGAGAACCGGCTCTTTCAGCTCGGCTCCCAACCGGTTCTTCAGGTTTTTGTTGCTTTAATTTAATTATTAACAACAATATAAAATTATCTACAAAAGGAATTACTAATGTAAAAAAAAAAAACATGGTTTTATTTATATATGTTTGTCAGGGGTTTTGACATTTTTCACAAGTAAGAGAAATAAGACACTGCAGACCAATTCAGAGAGTTTTAAAACATGCGCATGGGTGTGTGCCTCTGAGCAAAAACACACACCGAATGCATGCCTTGTTCCTTTATTTATAGGGTAAGAAACTGATTACATAGTGCTTCCTCTTTTCAGTTACAGGAGGAGAGGTTAGACATTATCTCAACTTAATTGACCTTTCAGACTGGGGTAAAGAATACAGAAGTTTATCATGCTTATCTGACATCACAGACACTAAAAAAGAATGCATTGCGTTTGTGTTAACAAATAGACTCGGTTATGTGAAAATATATGAACACTAGAAAATAAAGCACACTTGATTATACTTGATTATATTATATTTCATAAAAATCCTCTGACAATGTTTATTTGTAAATATATACGGTGGCCCCTTGAGACACAGCACGTACAAACTCCAAAACACATTTCTAGCATTAACTGAACTTCCAAAACAGAGCTACCTAGATCACTTAAATTACACAATTGAAAGCATATGTGTATTGTTTGTGTCTTTATACACAAGCACTCATATATATTCAAATAATTTAAAAAAAAAATGTTCATTTACCTGTTACTACCACACACCAAATCCGGTCGTTGGTACTTCCTGGCTTGTGTAGCCACTAGGTAACAAAAGCTCAACATTGCGCCTAGCGTCCTGGAGCACTTCTGTTGTGTTTTGTAGTGATGTGCGATACCACTGATTTCCTTTCCGATCCGATACCAAGTAATATTCAGGGTGGTATCGACGATACTGATCCGATACCGATACTTTATACAAAAAAACGTATTTTATTTATTGTATCTCAAATTATAGCGTCATAATGATTACAGGACAACAGATTACTTGTTCTTATCACTTAATAAGGCAGAGTTCATCATATAGAAATAAAAAAAACTGAAGTTGTGCTATTTGAACACCTTGCCTGCCTGCAGCACTAAAGGACTCCATGAGAGCATCAGCCTCAATGCTTACAGTATCAAAAATATTCAAAAGGACAAGGATAAAATATCAGTTAGATTTCCTCGTGGGAAAATACCTTATTTTTATTCAAACAAGTTGCCATTGCCACAGTAGAAGGCATGATCCTACAAGAACATTAGCCTAGCATCAGCCTCAATGCTTACTTGCCACTGTTTAAAAAACACTGAATTAAATATAAAAAGACTGAGACCTGCTACCTGTTCTTGGGTAAGAGTTGGAAATAGTCTAATTCTTTTTTGTCTTGTTGTAATGTTATGCCTTGTTCTTTTTATTCACTAAGGTGTTTAATGATCCCATCCATGGCCACATCGAGTTACATCCACTTCTTGTCAAAATCATAGACACCCCTCAATTCCAGAGACTACGAAACATCAAGCAACTTGGGGGGGTTTATTTTGTTTATCCAGGAGCATCTCACAATCGCTTTGAACACTCGATTGGGTATGTCCACTGGTTTGCACACATTTACACCTAATTATAATAAAAATCCAATTCAAGGGACAGACTGCTTTATCAACTTTATATACTTGACATCAGATTTTTTTTACTATTTTTAGCAGTGTAGTACTGTACCAACTGAAAACAATTAAGCCAACGTTCTAAAAAGTGTGTGTCCTACATTTTACTGTACAGGGAGTGCAGAATTATTAGGCAAGTTGTATTTTTGAGGAATAATTTTATTATTGAACAACAACCATGTTCTCAATGAACCCAAAAAACTCACTAATATCAAAGCTGAATGTTTTTGGAAGTAGTTTTTAGTTTGTTTTTAGTTTTAGCTATTTTAGGGGGATATCTGTGTGTGCAGGTGACTATTACTGTGCATAATTATTAGGCAACTTAACAAAAAACAAATATATACCCATTTCAATTATTTATTTTTACCAGTGACACCAATATAACATCTCCACATTCACAAATATACATGTCTGACATTCAAAAACAAAACAAAAACAAATCAGCCACCAATATAGCCACCTTTCTTTGCAAGGACACTCAAAAGCCTGCCATCCATGGATTCTGTCAGTGTTGTGATCGGTTCACCATCAACATTGCGTGCAGCAGCAACCACAGCCTCCCAGACACTGTTCAGAGAGGTGTACTGTTTTCCCTCCTTGTAAATCTCACATTTGATGATGGACCACAGGTTCTCAATGGGGTTCAGATCAGGTGAACAAGGTGGCCATGTCATTAGTTTTTCTTCTTTTATACCCTTTCTTGCCAGTCACGCTGTGGAGTACTTGGACGCGTGTGATGGAGCATTGTCCTCCATGAAAATCATGTTTTTCTTGAAGGATGCAGACTTCTTCCTGTACCACTGCTTGAAGAAGGTGTCTTCCAGAAACTGGCAGTAGGACTGGGAGTTGAGCTTGACTCCATCCTGAACCTGAAAAGGCCCCACAAGCTCATCTTTGATGATACCAGCCCAAACCAGTACTCCACCTCCACCTTGCTGGCGTCTGAGTCGGACTGGAGCTCTCTGCCCTTTACCAATCCAGCCACGGGCCCATCCATCTGGCCCATCAAGACTCACTCCCATTTCATCAGTCCATAAAACCTTAGAAAAACCAGTCTTGAGATATTTCTTGGCCCAGTCTTGACGTTTCAGCTTGTGTGTCTTGTTCAGTGGTGGTCGTCTTTCAGCCTTTCTTACCTTGGCCATGTCTCTGAGTATTGCACACCTTGTGCTTTTGGGCACTCCAGTGATGTTGCAGCTCTGAAATATGGCCAAACTGGTGGCAAGTGGCATCTTGGCAGCTGCACGCTTGACTTTTCTCAGTTCATGGGCAGTTATTTTGCGCCTTGGTTTTTCCACACGCTTCTTGCGACCCTGTTGACTATTTTGAATGAAACGCTTGATTGTTCGATGATCACGCTTCAGAAGCTTTGCAATTTTGAGACTGCTGCATCCCTCTGCAAGATATCTCACTATTTTTGACGTTTCTGAGCCTGTCAAGTCCTTCTTTTGACCCATTTTGCCAAAGGAAAGGAAGTTGCCTAATAATTATGCACACCTGATATAGGGTGTTGATGTCATTAGACCACACCCCTTCTCATTACAGAGATGCACATCACCTAATATGCTTAATTGGTAGTAGGCTTTCGAGCCTATACAGCTTGGAGTAAGACAACATGTATGAAGAGGATGGTGTGGACAAAATACTCATTTGCCTAATAATTCTGCACTCCCTGTAAAGGGTGGCACATTTAGCAGGTGAGCTTGCAAAAGCTCTGAAGGTGAAGCAGTTGGAGCAGATCAAGCCACTGGAGGAGTTGAAGGAGTTGCAGGAGTTGGAGGATTTAAAGAAATTGGTAGAGTTGGAGAACACTAGTGTTACGAAGTTGGAGAAGTTGAAGAAATTGCAGAACTCCAAGTCTGAGGGTTTGGAGAAGTTGAAGGCTGAGGATTTGGTAGAGTTGGAGAACATTAGTGTTACGAAGTTGGAGAAGTTGAAGAAATTGCAGAACTCCAAGTCTGAGGGTTTGGAGAAGTTGAAGCCTGAGGGTTTGGAGAAGTTGAAGCCTGAGGATTTGGAGAAGTTGAAGCCTGAGGATTTGGAGAAGTTGGATGAGTTGAATAAATCACTCATCAGTGACCAAGATGTTCTCTGTGTGCAGATTGCCGGTCTTTGTCATGACCTAGGTAAGTAATACACATACTTTTTATAGCATAAGTATTATGTTGCAGATAGTCATCATAGGGTGTTATTAAACATGAAAGTCAAATGAAACCATCCCCATGTCAAGTACTATGTTGACTTTGACCACTGATGTGGCTAGGACTAGCAAAGTCTTAAATGAAAGCAGAAAATAAAATCCATGTGTTTAACAGGATCAACATTTAAGAAGTTATCACAAATCACTCTGTTGTTCATATCATATGTTTATTTTGTCATATAAAGGACATGGGCCCTTTTCTCATTTTTTTGATGGGATGTTTATGGATGCAATCAAAAGAGGCAAAGCAGACAAAGAAAACTGGACGGTAAGAGTTTGAAATAATAGTTGGAACATATATACAAATTTAAATAATTAAATTAAAAAGCGATCTGAGCTTTAGAGGCAACTGGTTTTAAACTTTGAAGAACTATGTTTCCCGGTGCTATGGTTCTTAGTTTCTGTAATATTTTGGAGTTTTGATCCCTTCGTTAATATAATCATGTCTGAGTTTCTATTTACCTTTTTCATGCTTTTCAGTGTTTACGGCTAAGATTTTTTTTGTTTCATTATAATTAGATTTGTGTTTGTTACCTTTATTGTTCTAGTATGTTGATAATCTTTTGGTATTTTTCCATTATTATGGCGAGTGTCCGTTTTATCTCAACTTTGTTATTCGTGCCTCTCTGGTGTTCTTGTTGTGTCTTGTTTTGGTGTGTGTCTTTTCTCTGTGTTATTTCTTGTTTTTTTATAATAGTTAAATTGATAGGTAATAGTATCTCTTCTGCCTTGCTTTGAGTTTTACTTCCCCTGTGATTGTCTTGATTGTCTGCACCTTTATTTTGTTTCTCCTAGCTGTCTATCTTCCTTAATCACCCTCTGTCTATAAATTAAGAGAGGATGCAGGGTCATCTGATCAAACGCTAACTATATGCTCTATAGTTAGGGCTGGTTTAGGTGACCCTGCATCTGCTGCAATAAAGCTAGGCTGCTGGGGCTTCCCATGAATGAAGAATATATCTTCTTCACTGAACTTTTTTCACTCACTATGTGTTAATACACCAATCTGCATTTAATCATTACTATTAATGGTTCTTGCTCTCTTTTGCCCTGTCTTCCTCCCCTCACGCCAAAACTGGTTGCAGCAGATGGCTGCCCTTCCCTGAGCCTCGTTCTGCCAGCGATTTCTTCCTGTCAACCCCTTAAAACCTTAAATATGATATTATTTCCAGAAAATTCAATTTATTTTTTTTAAATGGAGAGTTTATTGATACATTTGACAATTTTTAAAAAAAGATATTAAGTACATTTCAATTTTCAGATGTGACTTCCATTGTATTTCCTACATCTGTCTTTTTTTAATTACTTAAAATGTGTTCTCAGAGAGAGAAAAAATCACACCGACGATGGTAGAAGGCTCAAAAACTCAAAAAACTGTTTCTATCAAATATGACACACTAGGCATAAAAAGATGTGGTTGATGGGGTTTTCTCTATATTATTGTAGTATTTTTACCTTACAATATAAAGCACTTTGAGGTGACTCTTGTGATTTGATGCCAAACAAAACTGAATTGATCATAATTTATGGAAGACATGGTTTTATTTGGTGTCTAGTCTGTATTTGAGTCAAATCCTGAACTGAAAAATAAAATCAGAGTACCTACTCTCACTCTCAGGGTATCTCAGCCACCTTTGTCTGGGCTCTGTGGTGTAAGGATGCTCTTAAGGGTGTAGGGTGGTTGTTGTTGGGTTTAACTCAAATAAAATCTTTTCTTATCACTTACCAGTTAATGGAAATGACTAGAATTTATATTGTGGCATTTCTGGTCCAACTGACTACTCAAAAAATTCACATTATAAGCTGTTATTCTATTCACTGCAAAAACTCTAGCAGGCCCAACGAGAAATCCATACAGAGTAAATATATGTCAAATGTAAAATTATAGCTACACTGTAAACCCAAAGAAGTTTGCAGAATGTAAAAAAATTGAGGCTACTGTTTGCCTCAATCACATGTAGTACTGCTAAATTTAAAAACTTAAGTACATTTCTTCAGTTCAACAGTATTTTCTTAGCCATGACCAATAACACACTGCAATGCCAAAATTTTAAAAATACTAAAATAAATCATTTTAAAAAGAACATAAGATGCTAAAGACATGATGTGCAGTTTTGAAAATCTCAATTGCAGATTTGATGACCCCAACACTGATCCCAACAAAGAGGGGAAATACCTCCAACATTCACAAACATTTGACCATGTAATTAATTTGCACGAAGTTAATGTCTTTGGTATGCTGCTTAGAGATGCTGGTGACAATGAGCAAATGAGAATTGAGAATCAAGAAGGAATCGAATCAATAAGTGATATTGATAATGGAAATGGAATCGCTAAATTCTTATCAATTCTGAACCCTATGTACCACTGTCCTTCTTGTAGTCCAGTGATTGCAACAAAAATTAAACAAAACAACAAAAAATAAAACAAGATACTGTGGTCTGATACAATCACCCAGACTCTTGAGTCTCTTAAGTTGGGGAAAAATTTACCAGCATTCAGACTACCGTACTCTGAATTAATACAGTGTCATTCAGTCCCTTGGTAATAATTGTAGTAGTAGGTTTAGTGCATAGGTCACTTAAAACATTACCAACAAGGTCATCAGCAACAGTTCTTGGGAGATCTTGTTTGATTTTTAGTTACAACTCTGTATTTTTGTAGTTGTTCTGAGTGCAAACTACTTATGGGTAGATAAAAACAGATGATCTGTGTTCTAGGCAGTAATCGCTTCAGAGGCCACTGAACCCGAGTGACAAATGGAAGCAAGGTTGAGATGGTTTGGAAATGTGGAGAGAAGGAATAGTAGATATAGTGGACAAAGGATGATGAAGATTAAGCAGTAAGACATGAGAAAAGCAAGAGGAAAGCAAAAAATTAAAAAAAAAAAAATGTTCTAATGCTAGAATTCAAAATTTCAGTTTGAGTGTGGGTGTCCCCAACTTTATAAACAGTACACTTGCATAATGACTGAAACTAGCCCACTGATGAACAATGGCCATTAATATGCAAATTGTCATTAATGCTGATCAACCAACAACCACTCATGTCTTAACAAAGGAATAGAGTAACATATATGTTAAATGTACTTTAGATACTAAATCTATGCACTAACTTCAAAATTTAGTATGATTGTCTTGTCCACAATAATAGAGGGATATGAGGGGATATGATGTCTGAAAGGGATCACTTGGTAAAGTTATTTTATTTTATGAAGGGCTCTTTCGTTTGCTTGTTTTTGGCTTTTTCATTTTGTATTGCTTTTAATTCAGATATTGTACATTGGCTTTGTAAAGCAAATTGATGCTGTTTTTTTAACGTGCAATAAAAATAAGGTTTGCATGCTTGCTTTTTTTTCCATTTTAACCTGTCGCCACTAAAGCATCCACCTGTGTATTCTTTCAGCATGAGAAGGCCTCTATTGAAATGTTTAAACACCTACTGGGTCAAAATGGCTTAATAGAAGTGATGAAGAAATATGGACTGAAAGTAGATGAAGATGGAACTGACCTGGTGTTTATTGAAGAAATGATTGAGAAACCTCAGGATAATGAACATCAGAACAATGATGCTTCCAAGAAGGTACTGGTCAGTTGGGTGAATTAAGTATTGTCTTTCCTACAGAAGTCAGTGTCTAATGTCTTGATGCATGCTCAATCATTCAGCCAAGAAAATCCCAAAAAGTTGATTCTGCTCATCTGGGCATAGCGTTTTCAGTGGGAGGAACGTTTCATCACTCATTCAAGTGACTTCTTCAGTCTTAGTGTCTAATGTTTGTCTTTTGGCTTTGTCTCCACAGTGGCCATATAAAGGTCGAGAAGAGAAAAAATCCTTTCTCTATGAAATTGTGTCAAACAAGAAAACCGGGATTGATGTTGACAAGTTTGACTACTTAGCCAGGTAAATCTTGCTTTACAAAAGAAATATTCATATTTTGATGCAATGCGCAAAACTACTTTGTCCTGTTTTCTGCTTTCAACTCGTTAGTTTTATGATTTACTATTTGTAGCACACTTCGTGGTTCTTTGAAGAGTTTACCATAAGTTGATGAGGGTTTTTTTTTTTTAAGGTTTTGTTAAAATTTATTTTCTTTTTTATTTGCATATTTCCTCTCTCCCATCTCAGGGATTGCCACCACCTGGGCATTCCGAACAGCTTTGACCATCAGCGCTTCATCATGTTTGCCAGGGTGTGTGATGTGAATGGGAGGAAGCACATTTGCTCTAGAGACAAGGTATTGACTTTTGCTTTTTTAACATTTATTTTTAAGGAACAATTAATCTGAGTAGCTATAACTAAACTATGGCTGTCAACAGGAATCTGCAAACCTGTATGACATATTCCAGCAAAGGCTCTCGATCCACAGAAGAGCCTGCCAGCACAAGATAAAAATGGCAGTAGAAATTATGTGAGTACCTAGAGTTCCATTTTCAATACTACACAACATTTAGCTTGTCTGAAGTTGTGCCCCTGAAGTCATATGTTGCGTCATTTTATCTAGGCTCAAAGATGCCCTCATACTAGTAGATGACCATCCAGACTTCAAAATTAAAAGTTCAAAAGGGGAGATGCTAAATATCTCCCAGGCAAATGGTGACATGGAGGCATACACAAAGCTGACAGGTAGTGGCTTCAATCTGTGTTGTGTATAAGTTATAAATTGTTTATCCATACACTTTTTTTTATTGTAACTGTATTTATTTTTCTCATTCAGTTTATTTCAGATAAACCATCTCCAAATACAAATTGTAAAAGATTACGGACAACACTCAAATAGGACTGTTTCTTTTGACTGACACTTTTAAATTAATTTAACTGTATATTGATTTAAACTACTGTTGTCTGCAGATGGGCTTTACTCTGTTACATTATATTTAGTAATGTTTGCTATAATAATTCAGCTGGGTTTTTTGTGATATAAATTTGTATAAATAACTTTATAAGGCATTACTGATACATTTGTGAAACTGAACTAAATTGATCTTGTTTGAACTGACTTAACTTCCAATTTATTTCTGTGTTTACTCTGAAGATCATGTGTTTGAAAGAATACTCCATTACCAGGAAGGAAGGAAGGAACCTCCCTCCGAGGAAGAAAGGAAGAAAGAACAAGATTTGGAGCAGGCAAGAGAGATTCTAAAGAGGGTCATGAAACGGGACCTGTACCGCTGTGTGGGTCAAGCAAAGGTATGCAGTTATGTTTTTATGTGCCTGTATTAAAAGCCCAGTATTCACACTGAATGGGATGCATGGATGGAGGAAGGGAGGGAGGGAAACTCAGAACCTGAACTTACAAAGCATACAATACTACTTTCCAAGAGTCGTTTTCATGTAAGTACTAAAACACCAAGCTGTACATTTATAGATATATATTTTTTGAAGAATGTGAAAACTCCTGTGTGAAATAGAGAAATTGAGAAAAACATTATCTTTAAATATGTGGTTTCATGTGATTCCAAGACTCATTTTCTATGTATCCTCTAAAACACCAAGCTGTAAATCAATATTTATTGTAAAAAAAATCCTTTTTAAAACAGAGAAATTAAGAAAAACATTATCTTTAAATATTTGGTTCAATGTGATTGTGTTTTCTGTGCTAAATAAATCTTTTCTTCTCCCTCCCACTTGCCCCCTTTCTCAGGACAAGAAAAAAGAAAAAAAAAAGGAAACACTTGAGGTAAGAATGAGAACAGCTCAAGAAGACTAAACAAGATTAAGAAAACAATAATAATAACACACACTGTTGTCTCTTCCATCCTTCAGAAAATTAAGAAGGATTTGAAAGATGAACTGAGTGAATGCTCTCCTGATGACAAGTTTGAAGTTATTGTGAGTTTTATTAATTCATCAAACTTTTCTTAAAATCTTGTTGTTGCTTTTGTTCATTTTATTTAAAATATGTTTTAAACCTCCACTGGGTTATTATTTACATATTATGAATACAGGCTTCTCTGCAACATTTCATTTTAGGATGTCACTTTGGACTATGGGATGGAAAATGTTGACCCCATCAGTAAAGCATATTTCTATCGCAAGGATAACCCTGATAAAGGAGAACCAATCCCCAAATCAGATGTGAGAACTACAGCCTTGATTTCCATATGCTGTTTTCTTTTTAATGCAGCTCAATAAAACAACGTTGGCTGTGTAATATGTAATTTTTATGCTGCTGTCCCTGATGTCAGGTGTTCAGTGTCCTCCCAGACTGGTTTTCTGACGAGATGCTTAGGGTTTACTGGAAGAATCCTAAGGAACTAACAGATGAACAAATAAAAACAAAAGAGGAAAAATTCAAGAAAGTCTTCAATGACTGCTGCAAGAAGAATAATTATAAGGTATTACTTTATCTATAGGTATTACTACATAATAAGCAAACTGATGCAAGTGTAAGCACGAGTTGAGATTGCATTTCATGACTCTTGGTGTGACTAATAAGCTTTATTTATAAACACAGGATCTAAACAAGGAAGTCCCCAGCGCTGGTCAAGCAACTCCAGGAAATGAATGAATGAATGAATGAATATGTCAAAGATTCAGTTATCAATTTTTTTTGTGCAACAGTAGAGATTTTAATATAGGTGTTTTGAATGAGAAAAAAATAATGTTGTTTGATTTTTTTTTCATTGTTTGATTTAAATCTTAACTATATGATTTAGACTAGATGTGAAATTTTATCAAAATATTACATATTGAATGATTTTTTTTGTGATTTGGACTAACTGATACTACTTCCTTTAACATGTATCAATATGAAATAAGCTCTTGATAATCTCAAATAAAAAATTTATTGTAATGTTTTGACTACATATTGCATGTTTTCACTAGAATCAAACTAAATAGATCACCTCGTTTCAATACATGCAGTTTTGGGTACTGTTGTGATTTGGTCATTATCTGAAAATTCATTATTTATCATATCGTCTATCAATGAAAATCTATAAAAGTTAGAATCTTTCAGCTGTTTTCCTGTTCTGATTCGTTTGCTGCTGATTTCTGGTAAATTCCAAATAAAGCTAATTTTCTCTTATGTTTTGTGTCACTGTGAAGTTACAGCTCTTACAACATAACATTTAACACACTGTCTGTCCTTTGGGTGCTGCCTGAAAAAGGTAACCAGAATGCCAAGGTGGCTGGAGCTGAGGTGGTAGAGCAGATCACCTACTAATCGGAATGCTTTTTTATCTTGCTGCTACCCCCCAAAAAAACCCCATCTCCATAGAGACTCTGTCAGCTCCCAAAAAGACAAAAAACTAACTAAAAACCAGCAACAAACAACTTAAACATAAACAGTCACAAAGAAAGAACAATACAGTATCCACATCTGAACCAAAGAGTAAAACAGTGAAATGTGGATTATTAAATATTAGGTCTCTCTCCTCCAAGTCTCTGTTAGTACATGACTTAATAATTGATCAACAAATCGATTTACTCTGCCTTACAGAAACCTGGTTGCAGCAGGATGATTATGTCAGTTGAAATGAATCAACACCCCCCGAGTCATTCTAACTACCAGAAACCTCGAAGCACAGGCCGAGGGGGCAGTGTGGCAGCAATTTTTCACACCAGCCTATTTATTAATGAAAGACCAAGACAGACTTTTAATTCATTTGAAAGCCTGATGCTTAACATTGTCCACCCCAGCTGTGAAACTCAGAAACCAGTCTTACTTGTTATCATCTATCGTCCACCTGGGCCTTACACAGAGTTTCTGTCTGATTTCTCAGACTTTATATCTGATTTAGTGCTGAGCTCAGATAAAATAATTATTGTGGGTGATTTTAACATCCATGTAGATGCTAAAAATGACAGCCTCAACATGGCATTTAATCTTTTATTAGACTCAATTGGTTTCTCTCAAAATGTAAAAGAACCCACCCACCACTTTAATCACACTCTAGATCTTGTTTTAACATATGGCATAGAAACTGAACATTTAACAGTGTTTCCTGAAAACCCTCTCCTGTCTGATCATTTCCTGATAACATTTACATTTACAATAATTGATTACACAGCGGTGGAGAGTAGACTTTATCAAAGTAGATGTCTTTCTGAAAGTGCTGTAACTAAGTTTAAGAATATAATCCACCCACTGTTATCATCTTCAATGCACTGTACCAACATAGAGCAGAGCAGCTACCTGAACGCTACCCCAACAGAGGTCGATTATCTTGTTAATAATTTCACCTCCTCACTACGTACGACTCTGGATACTGTAGCTCCTGTGAAAACTAAGGTCTCTAATCAGAAGTACCTGACTCCGTGGTATAATTCTCAAACACGTACCCTAAAGCAGATGACTCGTAATCTGGAGAGGAAATGGCGTGTCACAAATTTAGAGGATCATCATTTAGCCTGGAGAAATAGTTTGCTGCTTTATAAGAAAGCCCTCCGCAAGGCCAGAAAATCTTACTATTCATCACTGATTGAAGAAAATAAGAACAACCCCAGGTTTCTCTAAAGCACTGTAGCCAGGCTGACAAAAAGTCAGAGCTCTTTTGAGCCAACCATCCCTTTAACGTTAACTAGTAATGACTTCATGAACTTCTTCACAAATAAAATTTTTATCATTAGAGAAAAAATTACCAATAATCATCCCACAGATGTAACATTATCTACAGCTACTCTTAGTACCATTGATGTTAAGTTAGACTCTTTTTCTCTAATTGATCTTTCTGAGTTAACTTCAATAATTACTTCCTCCAAACCATCAACGTATCTATTAGACCCCATTCCTACAAAAAGAAGTCCTGCCATTAATTAATTCTTCGATCTTAAATATGATCAACCTATCTCTAATAATCGGCTATGTACCACAGGCCTTCAAGCTGGCTGTAGTTAAACCTTTACTCAAAAAGCATCTCTAGACCCAGCAGTCTTAGTTAATTATAGGCCAATCTCCAACTTCCTTTCATATCAAAAATCCTTGAAAGAGTAGTTGTCAAACAGCTAACAGATCATCTGCAGAGGAATGGTTTATTTGAAGAGTTTCAGTCAGGTTTCAGAGCTCAGCACAGCACAGAAACAGCTTTAGTGAAGGTTACAAATGATCTTCTTATGGCCTCTGACAGTGGACTCATCTCTGTGCTTGTCCTGCTAGACCTCAGTGCAGCATTCGATACTGTCGACCATAATATCCTATTAGAGTGATTAGAACATGCTGTAGGTATTACAGGTTCTACGCTGCAGTGGTTTGTATCATATCTATCTATGAGGCAACTTTTGTTGTGATATGGCGCTATATAAATAAAATTGAATTGAATAACTACTAGACTACAGAGTACTGTAAACATTTATTTGTGTAATTTAAAGTACCTCATGGGCTAACACACTGAATCAAAACATAGATTTGAGGGAAAATGTACAGCTTTCATACGCATACAATGCCACCTGAAATAACTTTTCAATAAAAGATTTTTTAACTAGCTTTAGTTTTCAGTTTTCAGTTTTATTTGTCATATGCAAGTTAGCACAGGGTCAACATTGCAATGAAATGTGTTTGACGAGCAGCAGTCACTCAGCAGCATGGTACAGTAGAAGAAAATATAATAAAATAAAAATGATAAGAAAATAGAAAAATAGTAAGGAGCAAAATATTAGAAAGACATGGTAAAAGAGAAAAGATGACTAAATATATATGTACACTAGTGATTAAATAAGAAAATCTTGAAAAGAAATATGATGGGAGGGCAGATGGGATATTGCACAGGAATGAGCAGCAGAAAATTACAGTATTGACTTTTAAATATAAATATCAATGACAATAAAGTGGAGTGACCAGTGCAGATTAAACAGAGTACTTGTGAAGCTGCAGGGTAGCTTCTGAGTGCTGTGTTGTGTGTGTTTAAGTGTTGTGGTTGAGGTGTCGTATGGCTTGATGGTAAAAACTGTTTTTGAGTCTTGTAGTCCGAGCAGACAGACTCCTGTAACGTCTGCCAGATGGTAACAAGGAGAACAGCTGATGTGCTGGGTGGCTGTGGTCCTTGATGATGCTGTGTGCTTTACGGAGGCATCGCTGGAGATAAATGTCCTGAATGGCAGGAAGCCTCGTGCCAGTGATGTGCTCTGCTGCCTTCACCACCCTCTGTAGTGATTTACGGCTGCTGGCAGAGCAGCTTCCCTACCAAACTGTGATGCAGCTCGTCAGCAAGCTCTCGATTGCACACCTGTAAAAATTTGAGGTGATGTTGGCATTCATGCTAAACTTCCTCAGCCTCCTCAGGAAGTAAAGCCGCTGGCGAGCTTTCCTGATAGCAGTGTCTGAGTGAAGGGTCCAGGAGAAGTCATCAGTGATGTTGACTCCAAGGAACTTGAAGCTGCTGACCCTTTTGACCTTGACACCGTTGATGTGGATGGGCTGGTGTTCTCTGACTGGTCGTTTCCGGTAGTCCACTATCATCTCTCTAGTTTTGCTGATGTTGAGAGTCAGGTTATTTTCCAGACACCACTCGTACAGTGCCATCACCTCCTCTCTATAGGCCCTCTCATCATTGCCTGTGATGAGGCCTATGATTGTGTCATCCGCAAACTTGATGATGATGTTGGACACGTGTTTAGCAACACAGTCGTGTGTGAACAGGGAATATAGGAGGGGGCTAAGCACACAAGCCTGTGGCGTACCTGTGTTTAGGATGAGTGATGAGGAGGTGTGCTTACCAACTCTCACCACCTGGGGCCTGTTTGTGAGGAAGTTTAGAATCCATCTGCAGATCGGTGTTCCCAGCCCAAGGTCGACGAGCTCCGTGGCAATTTTTGAGGGGATGATGGTGTGAAATGCCGAGCTGTAGTCGATGAAGAGCATCCTTGCATATGTATTCCCTTTCTCCAGGTGAGTGAGGGTGGTGTGCGTTGCCAGGGCGATGGCATCCTCTGTGGCTCTGTTTGTCCGATAGGCAAACTAAAGAGGGTCCAGTGTGTCAGGGAGGGAGGAGCAGATGTGACCTTTGACCAGCCGCTCCAGGCACTTCATGATGACGGATGTCAGTGCAACAGGATGGTAGTCATTCAGACAGGAGACCACTGATTTTTTGGGAACGGGAATGATGGTGGATGCTTTGAGGGACGTGGGGACCACAGACTGCCTCAGGGAGAGGTTGAAGATGTTGGTGAACACCTCTGCCAGCTCGTCTGCACACACTCTGAGTAGCCGGCCTGGGATGCCGTCTGGTCCTGGAGCTTTGTGAGGATTTACCTTTTTAAAAGTCCATCTCACAGCTTCTGTTTTCAGAGTTAGAGTTGCAGCCTCACTGTCCTCCTGAGGGTAGAGGATCTGCTCTCTGTTGTCTGCGTCAAAACGAGCATAGAAGTTGTTGAGCTCGTCTGTAAGAGATGCAGTGGGCTGAACACTGCCTGTGTTCAGCCCACTGCACACTGCCTGTGTGACATCTTGTAGTCAGTGATGCAGCGCAGTCCATTCCACAGTGGCCTGGTGTCAAAGCTGTGGTAGCTGGACTCCATTTTGTCCCTGTAGTCCTTTCTGGCCTTTTTTATGGACTTTCGGAGGTCGTACCTGGCTGCTTTATATGCATCAGCATCCCCGGAGTTAAAGGCAGAGGTCCGCACTGATCTAAAACAATAAAAGGAACAGGAGGCAAATGTATACACAATTAAGTGTCAATTCCATGTGTATGTAGCAGAAATACAGCTGATCTGTAAGCCTGGACCTGCTTTTTAGCTGAGCCATATGTTTCAGTAACAGTTGAGGTCTTCCTTGAATGAAAGATAAATGTAGGGTGGTATGCACACACAAATTAACTGATCTGCTGTACAAAAACCGCTAAATATCCTGCTACATATCATTTTGGAGTGCAATAAGACACCACATGCACGTCTTTGTACCAGATCTCTTGATTCTACAAATGCTGTGTGATCTGCTCTGTGATCTTTGAGCGTGACATCATAATGAAATAGCCACAACCCTGCTTCTTAAAACAATCTGACATAATGTGCTTTAAGTTATGCAAATTCTAGGAAAGCTACAGCATTTTTAAAACTAATACTCCATTACAATAGTAATACTGGAAAAACTGCTGGAAGCTGTGATCATATTCCTGTCCATACCTGACATGAAAACATCAATTCTACCCTGAAAGAAAGTTGTCTTCCCTCACAAATGTGTTGCTGAAGATCCTATGTTAAAAACATAATTTGATGATCAAAAAAGGAAACACTGAAATATTAATTATGTTTCTCTAGGGTTTCACATCTCCTTTCATTTGCACCCCATTCTTGATGACCGTTGTGTACAGTTTCTTTCGTCCTAAACTGTGTAGGTAGTTCTTCAAAATGTCATTTGACCAAAGACAAACGAGGCCCGCTTTCTCTGAAACAACTTCCTCGTTATGTGATTCAAGCTGTTGAAAACACATTACAGAATTACAAGAAGTGTTTCACACGATCTGGGTCTGAGGTGATTCCGAGGAGATTGCAAGAACATTATGGAGCCACTAAAAACGCTAAAATAATTTTGTGAGCGTTTTGTGAGCACCTGACATAATTTCACATAATATCATCCAATGATAACATCTATCATCAATCTCAGAGATGATGGCTAGTTTCATAAACACACACACACGGGACCTCATACGGGTATCCTTCAATTCATACATGGTTATGTTCACATACTCACTGATATATCACAGCAGGGTTGCTGTACAGTGAATTACCAGCAGATGTCAGTATTTCCAAACGAGCTGTTGAACGGGGCTTCGTGTGATCTGCGTTTTGGCGAAGCAATTCGACATATTCACGGGGCTTTATCACAGCATCAGTAGTACTGTAGTTAGTGTAATGACACCCGATTACAGACTACAGCAAAACAAAGCCAAAAAAAAAAAAAAAGATCACGTGAACGTTTCCACATTGAAAGGAAAAAAATCTCCGTCGTCACTCGGGAGATCTCGGAGTGCTTTACTACTATTGTTTAGTTCATAAGCCGATTTGGTAAGTCGAACTTTTTTTCATATTTTCTCTCAACGTGTTTATTCATCTCGTATACCTGGTTGTTGTTTTTTTTTTTTTAAACTCTCATTAAGCTTTGGGTTTATGTCCAGGCTCAGTGGGCTTTATAAAATAACATTTTCTTGTATTTTAAGTGATTTCATGTTTGTATGAAAGCTTTACTCACAGGAGTGTTCCCAGATTAATTTATCAAACCTCCGAATCGTGCAAAGTTGTTTTTATTAATAGTTTTGTATATTCGACTGAATCCATGTCATACTGTTGCAGTGCTTAACACATTTATTAGACCAGCTGTCAACAATAAAGCAAAAATATTGTTTTTAAATCTGTGAAAAACTTGTTTAAGACTCTAAGTCAAAGTGAATTCATGTTTTTATACCCATATTTTGGCCTGCACACTGGACCAGTCTGAGAATTCAGAAATTAATCAGACATAAAATTCAATCACGAAAACGATTTTTTTAAATAAAGCAAATAAATTAACTTCTTTAATATTTGTTTCTACTTTTTTTGTCAAATTTGAATGTGAAAATCTTTGGATAACAAAAATAATTGTATTGTATGATTGAAAGTATCATTTTAATTAAGGGGCTTATGCTTGCCAGTAGATGAAATACGTACAGGACACTTTGCAGTGAATGAGTTTCTACCAAATCTAAAAATGTCCACACAGCGTCAGTGAATAGAACTGAACTGAGATGTCCGTTTAAAGTAAAAGAAGGCAAAGCATCATCCTGTTTCCTTGTAAACGTGCAGCTCAAGACCAAATTAGGCTGCAGCATTGTTAGCACGGTGGCACGGTGGTTACACAGCAAATTCAAAAGTGTTAAATTTTTTGGTGTTAATAGTCTCCTTGCAAAAGTAGAGTTAATTTTACTCTAAGCAGAGTCACATTCTTTTAATGTAACTCTGAGGTGTAAAATGATAGTAGTTAAAATCGAGTGTTAAAAATGAGTGTTTCTATTTCAAATCTGGAGGTGTTACAATGGAAACATTAACTCTTGACCTCTTAACTCTGAACTCCTAGAGGGGCTATGACACCAACAGAGTAAATTCGCAGACTCCGCCCTCAGCACGGCTCCAATCGAAGCTGAAGTGAAGCCGTTTCAGAACATTTTGCTCTACATATTTGAGTTGTTTGCCATGCTTGGTAAGTCATTTTTTCAAAGATTGTTTCAATTGTTATTAGCCTTTACTTCTGTGGCTCTTTGGAGTTGAGACAAAGCTGTGTGAAAGGCATTAGCCATGTTGCTCGCTGATAGCATAATATTCTGTTTTAGCTAGCTGAAAGGTATTGTTTGCGGGCAAATACCACAGCCTTGAAAAAAGCTTCCATGTGAATTTTCAGTCAAACGTTTGGTCAAATACACCTAAAACAATGTCTAGAATGTGAAATGTTGGTATAATGGTGCTACTTGAAGCCTGAAAACGATCGCCCATAAAAATAAAAATAAAAAAACGAGCAAACAGCAGTAGCTGACGTCCTGACTGGGTTCTACGTTAGAATTTAGATCCCTCCAGAGTTTTGTGCACACGGTTTAGGTAAAAATGAAAAAGGTTGAGGTTTTACATTTAGTTCAGTATTACCTGTTGCCTGTGTCCTTGTCTTTTGGGAAAATACTTTACACAAGTAATGGCTCAAAGAGGATTCCTTTTTTTTACTGTGCTGCAATTGTTTACTGGATTATTTGTGCCGTTAATTAGTGTCAACTAATTTTTATTCAATCTCCACACAGGATATGCTTGTGCAGATGGAATATGGGGGAGAGCAGATGTGCGTTGAAGTTCCACAAAGGGATGAATGAAGGACATGCATATTGTATTGAAGAAATAAGTGATGAGAATGCTGTTATTTGCATTTACCATTTCAGACCTTTTGATAAACAAAATTCTAATGAAAGTGAGAACATGTATACTGTTACATCTTTCAGAAAATGTTTTGAAATTGTGGTGCACAGTTCAGAATAAATGTTTTTCAAAAACCATTGCATCTTTTTAGTAAATGTTTATTTCCAAAAGAAATTTCTAGAAGTTCAGAACAGTAAAATTCCCGCTTTTTAGAATGAATTAGAAGATAACTCTTACGTAGTTAAACTAAAATACTCTTTGAGAGTTAATATATAAACTCTTAACACCAAGTGTTAAATTATCAACTCCAGACAGATTTGGTGTTTAACACTAAATCAGAGTTAACGTACCAACTCTCCAAAAAGAGTTAAATTAACACTCTCTGGTGTGGACCCATATAGACACTTTAATAGTGTTGAAATCAAATCCGACAGTGTTAATTTGGACATGCTGGATTTGCTGTGTAGCACTGTTGCCGCACAGCAAGAAGGTCCTGAGTTCAATTCCAACATCAGGCCGGGGTCTTGTTTGCGTGGGTTCCCTCCGGGTACTCCGACTTCCTCCCACCGTCCAAAGACATGCAGCTTGTGGGGATAGGTTAATTGGATAATCCAAATTGTCACTAGGCGTGAATGTGAGTGCGAATGGTTGTTTGTCCCTGTGTGTTGGCCCTGCGACAGACTGGCGACCTGTCCAGGGTGTACCCTGCCTCTCGCCCTATGACAGCTGAGATAGGCTCCCGCGACCCTGTAAAGGATAAGCGGAAGTGAATGGATGGATGGATGGCATTGTCCCCTGTAGTGATAGCACTAATCTAATGTATTTGGAAAAAAAATCATAATATCAGAATATATATAATACATATATAATAATATATCAATACAAAAACACATCAATGCAAAAAAGTCTACTTAGACATCAAAACATGAAAAAAATGTTTGCCTGGGCCATGAAATGCCACCAATGGACTGCTGAATAATGGAAGGTGTTATGGACTGATGAATCAAAATGTGAAATCTTTGGTTCATCATGCAGGATTTTTGCACACTGTTGATTAGGTAAAACGTTGGTTCCTTACTTTGTGGCATCAAATGTCAAACATTAAGGAGGAAGCATGGTTTGGGTGTTTTTGTTGGATACAGGTGACTTTTACAGAGTGAGAGACATCCTGAACCAAAATGGCTACCATAGCATTCTGCAGTGGCCTCTGGTATGCACCTAGTTGGTCAGGGGTTCATCCTACAGCAAGATAATGACCCAAAACACGAGTCCAGGCTATTACAGATCTATCTTAGGAAAAAAGAACAAGAAGGCAAGCTTGACAACATGGAGTGGCCAGCACAGTCTCCAGACTTAAACCACATCAAGCTGGTTTGGAATGAGCTGGACGGAAGAGTGGAAGCAAAGCAACCCAGAAGAGCCACACATTTATGCAACAGTTAGGAAGACATTTCTGAAGAATATTTGGCTTCTGATGTAGAAAGAAGGGCACGAACACATTTAACTGTTATATCTGTTAAAGGCAGCTGCTTTGATGAGTCAGAAGATTAGAAAATGTTTGTTTATAAATAGATTCTATGATTTATTTTTTAACTTAAAAAGTTGTTTATTTGTTCTGTGCTTTAATTCAGAGAACAATGAGAAACTGAAGTGTCAGAGTTTCAATAAAAAACTGGAAGAACTGGTAAGTTCTCATACTTGACCAGTATTGAAAAATTACAATTACATTCATTGACTGTTTCCTTTTATATCCAGAATGCATGTTGTGCAAAACTGTAATCTTTGGTCATTTAAACATTTACAGCACTACGGAGAAGCACTTGAACATCAAAGATTTAAACAAGGTGATGTAACATGAAAGTATCTTATATAATATGGTCTTTGGTGTGTGGTCTAACTTACTGTTGTGATTAGCACTTCATAAAAATGTGAATTCATAATATATGTGTATCATGTGTATATTTGTCTATGTAAGATATCATTTGATGATCTTTTTAGGGAAATACAATCTTTATATTTAACTCACCTTAGACATAATGTCAGTAGGCTGGCCAGCTGCCAGTGCTTTGGTCAAAGGCAAGGTGACAGAAAATTT
The DNA here is from genome assembly GCF_057381915.1 of Diplotaxodon limnothrissa. Classification (NCBI taxonomy): domain Eukaryota; kingdom Metazoa; phylum Chordata; class Actinopteri; order Cichliformes; family Cichlidae; genus Diplotaxodon; species Diplotaxodon limnothrissa. Next base: position 28,905,735 of record NC_140615.1, on the reverse strand, counting down.
GACCTAGCATGAGACAGTGTTTACTCACCAAGAGGTGAGTGCTGAACGAAAATCTGAGACCAAGTCCTCCAAAACCCTCTAAGTTTGTCTATTTTTTGTTCATTTCTCTTCACACAGGTGTTTAATGATCCCATCCATGGCCACATCGAGTTACATCCACTACTTGTCAAGATCATAGACACACCTCAGTTTCAGAGACTACGAAACATAAAGCAGCTTGGGGGCGGTTATTTCGTTTTTCCAGGAGCATCGCACAACCGCTTTGAACACTCAATAGGGTATGTCCACTTGTTTACAGTCAGATACACTAGTAATGCTTTTCTTTCAGTGCTGCATGATGAAGTGTGTGTGTGTGTGTGTGTGTGTGTGTGTGTGTGTGTGTGTGTGTGTGTGTGTGTGTGTGTGTGTGTGTGTGTGTGTGTGTGTGTGTGTGTGTGGGGTTGGTTTTTGGTGATACAGGGTGGGGCACTTAGCAGGAGAACTTGCAAAAACTCTGAAGCTGAAACAGCCAGAACTCGACATCAGTGAACGAGACGTCCTTTGTGTGCAAATTGCAGGTCTCTGTCATGACCTGGGTAAGTGCTGCACGTCTTTCACTCTAAAAGCATCAAGTTTATAATACTAGCCAGTGTAAAATAAAACATGCCTCTTAAAATGAAAAAGGCAAATGGTCAGTGTGTGTGTGAAGTATAACAGGAGGCATTAATTATTATTATTATTTTTTACATTTGTTTCTCCATGAAGGACATGGACCTTTTTCCCATCTTTTTGATGGAATGTTCAACCCCGAAGCAGACCCAGAACATAAAGACTGGAAGGTAAGAAAAAAAATTTTTCTACTTTGAGACGCGACATAATGGCCACCCACAAAAATCAAATATATTGGAAAACACTGTCAGATGCCATCTTGAGGAAATAAAGTACACATGGCACTAAATGATAGAAACAACACAGTGTTAACAATTATCAGCACAAACAAACATGATTTTCTGCTAGAAGAAGCCATACCACTGTTATGTCCACGCTCATCATGTCAAACTCATAAAAGTTGAGAACCTCTGGTTAAAACTGGAATACAGACACTAATTACCTCTATTAACCCTTTAAGACCTACCATAGAACCAAGTCCGCCAGAGCTTATATTATATTTTTACATGTTGTAGAGCCATTTTTGGGAGCATTTCAAGTTGCTATACATCAATACAACCATTACAGCCTAAATTTTAATAATATGCATGCATTAAGTGCATAGTAATTGTATAAATTGCAAAAAAAAGTGCAATAAACTACAAAAAAAAATTAAATCGTTTTTGTTTTTTAACATATATTTCTAGTTAGAGAAACTTAAGAGGCTTATCCCTCAAAACTGTAAATACAAAAAAAGTTGCACAAACTAGTTTCCCACCACAGGAAATTTATTTTGAGTGTCTTCACACCAATTTCTATACACTGCAGGAAAAACGAAAATAAATATTATACTGCAAATTTGCAAAAATGCAGCATATGCATCAAAATAAACTATTTCCAGCAGTGCAATATGAGTCCTAAGCATCCCAGAAACGACACAGAAAGTCATAAAGTCAAACATAACTTTTAAAAACACCAGTATAAGCTCATGAGGCCTTGATGGTAAAAAACCACTACATTTCCGCAAAAATGACGTCACTTCCAGTTTCGGGCAGGACATGGCGGACATGCGATTCACGATGATGGACGTAGGAAGTGTTATGAACAGCTGATCGGATCGGCAAAGCGAGTTTCTGGAATATTATGTTTTTGTTGCTGCAAGCGCTTTTTATGCCTTTTTTGCAAAGCTATATGTGGAAGGAAACTGACCTACACTCAGAAAAATTAGGGTTCTTAAATGGTTCTTCTGATGTCTCTATGGTTCTTTAAAGAACCATCATACGTCAAAGAACCTTTTTATTTTGAAGATGGTTCTTCAGCTATTACAAATGGTTCTTTAAAGAACAAAAGGTTCTTCATCCTTAGCTATCTGAGTTTGTTGGTGTAAAATGGCATAAATAATATTCACTTTAATGAGGGTGTGAATTATACTGTGTGTTTTGTTTGTGTGCGGAGGGGGGGGGGGGGGGGGGGGGGGGCAGATGGTGGGATACTGAATATTCAAATTAAAGTTAGAAACACTTGCTCAAAAATATTCTGGTGGCAGGGGTGGGGGCCAAAGCCTGAAGACCCCCAGCACCCACCCTGCAAACCCACTGATCACAAATAATGTGGTAACAGAATATAGAATTTATTATTAAGCCGTTTATGAATATGGTGAATTTATAAATTAACAATCTAAACAATCCATTCGGGGGATATTAGACAGATTCAGATACTGATCTATATCAGATCTCTCTCTCGCGCGCGCTCTCTCTCTCGCGCGCGCTCTCTCTCTCTCGCTCTCTCTCTCTCTCTCTCTACATATATATAAAAACACCCAGCACGCCCCTGCGGGCGGTTTATCCTTCAAGCTCGGGTCCTCTACCAGAGGCCTGGGAGCTTGAGGGTCCTGCGCAGTATCTTAGCTGTTCCCAGGACTGCGCTCTTCTGGACAGAGATCTCCGATGTTGTTCCCGGGATCTGCTGGAGCCACTCGCCTAGCTTGGGAGTCACCGCACCTAGTGCTCCGATTACCACGGGGACCACTTTTACCTTCACCCTCCACATCCTCTCGAGCTCTTCTCTGAGCCCTTGGTATTTCTCCAGCTTCTCGTGTTCCTTCTTCCTGATATTGCTGTCATTCGGAACCGCTACAGCGATCACTACGGCCGTCTTCTTCTGTTTGTCTACCACCACTATGTCCGGTTGGTTAGCCACCACCATTTTGTCCGTCTGTATCTGGAAGTCCCACAGGATCTTAGCTCGGTCATTCTCCACCACCCTTGGGGGCATCTCCCATTTTGACCTCGGGACTTCCAGGTTATACTCGGCACAGATGTTCCTGTACACTATGCCGGCCACTTGGTTATGGCGTTCCATGTATGCCTTGCCTGCTAGCATCTTGCACCCTGCTGTTATGTGCTGGATTGTCTCTGGGGCATCTTTACACAGCCTGCACCTGGGGTCTTGCCTGGTGTGATAGACCCCAGCCTCTATGGATCTTGTGCTCAGAGCTTGTTCTTGTGCTGCCATGATTAGTGCCTCTGTGCTGTCTTTCAGTCCAGCTTTGTCCAGCCACTGGTAGGATTTCTGGATATCAGCCACCTCCTCTATCTGCCGGTAGTACATACCGTGCAGGGGCCTGTCCTTCCATGATGGTTCCTCGTCTCCCTCCTCTTTCTTGGGTTTCTGCTGCCTGAGGTATTCACTGAGCACTCGGTCAGTTGGGGCCATCTTCCTAATGTATTCTTGGATGTTCGTTGTCTCATCCTGGACTGTGGTGCTGACACTCACCAGTCCCCGGCCCCCTTCCTTCCGCTTAGCGTACAGCCTCAGGGTGCTGGATTTGGGGTGAAACCCTCCATGCATGGTAAGGAGCTTTCTTGTCTTTATGTCAGTGGCTTCTATCTCCTCCTTTGGCCAGCCTATTACCCCAGCAGGGTACCTGATCATTCATATATATATATATATATATATATATATATATATATATATATATATATATATATATATATATATATCATAATGATAATACTAGTTACTGTGAGCTTTACAAGCTACCCAGCAGTATGTAAAGTCAAATTATAAAATAATATAAGTAAATAATAATTGCACATGTGATCTGAGTACTTGTTTATCACTGCGCAATTTATTATTATATGTGCCAAGCCAAATAAATGACAGGGAGAGAGAGAGACATGGAGAGTGAGAGAGACGTTAGAACACGTAGTACAACCAAAGGGAGGGAGGGGGGCAACTGTAGGGATGCGCATGCGCACACAGATCGCGCGAGCCTTGAACTTTCTAACGGAAAGAAAACTTTCTCTCGGACGTTGCCAGTGGATAACAGTCTTCAGTACCTGCTGGTCTTTAAAGGATTCTGGATTCCTGGACTGTTGGAAAAGGTAAAACATTTTCATAAAACCTTTTTATTGTTTTGTTTTTGTTACTCGTCATTGTAGCTTGCTGTTAATGTTGTGCTAACAGTAATGGTTAGATACGTTAGCCTTTGACGTTAACGCAGTTTAGTATCTGGTATAAAGAACTGTTTTCCTAACAAAACCACTGTTACAATTAAGTGAAGGTGCTCCCAAATAATTTGGCCTGTAAAATATGTGGCTATATTGCGTGCTGCGTACATAAACTAATGTCAGCTAGACAGATATTAAAATTAATAATATGGTTAAAGTCACCAAAATGGCGCCTGAAGCCTGTTGTGTGAGCTCTGTGTCTGGTCTAGAAACTCAGAAATTCAGTAGCCTGTACTTTGAATTGTGGAGTAGCTGTATAAAATACAGCAATGCTTAAGTGTTTTGAATAAATAGAAATGTGACACATGAGAAGTTGTGTCTTTGACTGTTACTGTAGAACTTATTTTCAGAGTAGTTGACAAATTATGCTCCAGTCATTTGATGTTACCAAGATAATGTCCGTTTTTATTATAGTTAAAAAAAAATTATGTACATTTCATTTATCCAACATCATATATTAGGCAAAAAAGAGGTCATTATACTAACAAGACCAGATAATCCAAAGCATAAAATTATCAATATTTATCTGAAGAAGGCTTAAAAGTTAGACTAAACGGTGGTATAGTGGTTAGCGCTGCTGCCTCACAGCTAGAAAGACTCTGTTCAATTCCCAGGGTCAACCGGGTGCCTTTTTGTGTGGAGTTTGCATGTTCTCCCTGTTTCTGTGTGGGTTTCCACCCACAATCCAAACATACATATCTGAATGACGACCCTGCCATGGACTGGCAACCTGTCCAGGGTCTACCCCGCCTAAAAAAAAAAACAGCTGGGATAGGCTCCAGCACCCCTCCGATCCTTATGATGATAAAGCGGCTTGGAAAATGAATGAACAAAAAATAAATAAATAAGTTTTTGATGTCACAGAATAAAACAATGTAATGGAATTTTGTTTTGTTTTAACAGATCATGGCTCAGCAGTGGACTGCTGGAGAAGTATCTCTTTGGCTTGGGGAAAATGAATTGGCAGATTATCAACAGGTCTTTGTAGGTGAGCATTTCTATGGATGTGCCATATCAGTGTCCACAGTGCTCCACAAGAAAACCAACATATGAAAAACTGCTGAAACATCAACAGATATACCATGAAAGTGAATGTGGATTCTTCATTGTCTGCGGACTAGAAGACTGTCCCAGAAAGTTTTTGTCTGTGAAATCTTTGAAAAATCACATAAGGAAGAAACATAAATATCAGAAACAAGGATTAGAGTCTGCCCCAGACTGTGACCCTGTCATCCAGGAAACTGTTGAATTTCCCAGATCATCTGAACGAACTCTGAGTGAACTTGTAGAGAACTTTACAGAGACTGTGAGAAAACAACTGGCATTGTTTTCCTTGAATCTTCAAGAGAAAAGTATTGTAAATAGAAAAGTTCAAACATTTGTTCTTAGTGAAGTAGAGTCACTTTTCAAGTATTTTATTGAAAACTATAGGGAGATATTTTCTAAATGTTTGCAGACTCTTAATTTTGATATATCAAGTTTTCATTATATTGATGACAATAGTTTGGTAGAACATTGCTTCAGTGCAGTCAGCAACGCATATCAACTAGACAGATACTGTGTTGAGAAATTAAACTTGATTGAACCTGTTGAATGTATCCTGGGAATAGATCCTTTTACTGGGAAACAGGACACTTTTCAGTATATTCCACTTCTAAAAGTCTTAGAATTAATATGTAATGATCCTAACATTTTAAGACAAATTTTTAGGCCAGAATCCCGTGCTCCTGAAACCTTAACAGATTTTAGTGATGGGAAAATTTACAAAGAAAGTGATTTTTTTAACACAGACAACCCACATTTGAGAATTCAGTTGTACAGTGATGAATTTGAAGTTTCTAATCCATTAGGATCAAAGAAACGTCTACATAAAGTGTCTGCATTTTATTTTACTTTGGGAAATATTCCACCAAAAGACAGATCTGTTTTAAGACATATTCATCTGTTGATACTTGTCAAACATAGATTGGTGAAAACATATGGATTTGAGAAAATATTAGAACCATTAATTTGTGACCTACAGGTTTTGCAAGAACGTGGATTACGATTAAAATTTGAAGACAGACAGTACTGCATCAAAGGTGGTCTGGCCACAATATCTGCAGACAACTTAACCTCTCACACACTTGCAGGTTTTAGCTGCTCATTCAGTAATGGTAGAATATGCAGGTTTTGTATGTGTCATTACAAGGACCTGTCTAGGATCATTAGTGAGGGAGATTGTGTTCTTAGAACAAAGACTGTTCATGCATACCATCTGCAATGTGTTGAAGATGACCCCCACTGTAGGTCAGTGTATGGTGTAACTGGCCCATGTGCCTTCAACAAGCTGTCATATTTTGATACCACAAATGCATTCCCACCTGATTTAATGCATGATTTTCTTGAGGGGGTCATTCCTCTTGTTTTGAAGTCTGTTGTAAAAGCCTTGCACGAGGACAAAACCGTTACTATCCAAGAGGTGAATGACAGCATAAGGACTTTTAGTTTTGGACAGAATGACTGCACCTCCAAACCTGCTCTAATATCTGAGAAGGTAGCACTGGATGGAAATATCTCTGGAACTGCTGTTGAGAAATGGACATTATTTAGGACTCTGCCTTTCCTCATAGGCTCCAGGATTGAAAAGGGTAACAAGTTTTGGCAGCTTTATCTTTTGGTTCGAGAAATAGGAGAGATTATTCTTGCTCCAACCATCAGCACTGACTGGATTAGTAATCTACATGAACTGATCACTTACTTTTTGACAGATTTCATCAATCTGTTTCCTGGTGTGTTTACACCCAAGCTGCATTTTCTGCTACATTATCCTCAGCTCATCCTTGATTATGGGTCACTCCGCTCTCATTGGTGCATGAGGTTTGAAGCCAGACATCAATATTTCAAGACAGTAGCAAGAATCACCAATAACTATATTAACATTTGTCAGACTTTGGCAAAGAGGAATCAGCTTCGTCAATGCTGGGAGTGGCAGCCTGAACGGATCATCAGGAGCGATCATACACAAGCAGCAGTTAATAACTTATCACTTCAAGAACTTCCAGTGAACTTTCAGATTTGTTTGCAAAACTTGGAGACAGCCGTTACTGTGGATGAGAAACTCTGGACAAGTAAATGCATCATTTTAAACTCTGTAAAATATGCAGTTGGAGATTTCTTCATTTTGGAACTTGTGCATGCAGAGCAAATTCCACTGTTTGTGAAAATAGTCCTGATTGTGTATATCAGGGCCAACTGGTTTCTTGTTGGAAGACTTTTCACAACACTGGAGTTTATAAGACACCTTCAATCATACCACATCAGAGAGACTGATGATCTGTTGATATTCAAGCCTGGGGATGAGGTAGACTTTCATGCTTTGGACGCATACAGATGTGATGGTCAAGACTTCATTACACTGATCCACCGACCTTTTAAGGCAGTCCATACCAAAGTTAGGTAAGATACATCCTAAACCATGACTTTTTAGTTAGGAGTTGTCAACCACTGTTAAAATGATTTTAACCACTTTTTGGCTATTCCACAGGTCTGTCATCATCTATAGTCACTAATGAACTCATAGCTGTTTTTTTAGTAATGTTTTATAATATTTTTAATCTTTATCTTTGACATGCTCATTTCTGTTTTGATCGTGTCTTATTGTTTTTCTGTGCCACAGACAATGAAATCGATGGATCGACACTTCTGCAGATGACTGAAAGAATGAGTGAGCGTCTTTTTCCAAAAGTGAAAGACCAAGTGAAATTTTTGTCTGCTGTAGAGAAGCTGAAAGAGTGAGTCTTAAGTTGACTGGTTGATTCACTGAATTGTACATTCATACAATCCAGTGTTTCCCCTCCCCTAGGTTTATGGTGTTGGAGGGTGGGGGGCAAGGGGTTGACGCAAGCCCTGTTCTGTTTCTCCAGCGTTGATGTGCATCACACACCCATTTACTTTCAAATTGAAATGTCACAGCCACTCTTACTCTCTGTTATGATTCTGTTTCTGTAGTTCAGCAGCTGTTATTGTACGTTTTAAATATGCGGATATTCCTGATGCAGGACACAAGGACACGCATATTCATGTCTTGTAACAAACTCTAAAAATACTTCTTACTTCTTCTTGCAGTGGAAGGCAACACAAAGAAAAGCATACTGTGTCAGCACTCCAACCTATGTTTAACTGCAAAGTGCAGTTTCCTCCAGCTGTGCTCACTGCGTTGACCAATAAAGATGCAGCACTAAAGTCACCCACCAAGAACAGACTCAAAAACATGCTTATTCAAGCACTGTTTGACCACTTGAGTAATGAGACAATGTAAGTCTATATATAATTAAGATTTGATTCATTTAAAATACAGTATGTACATCAGAATTTAAGTTCATCATTCAAAATTTGCAGGTATCCCTCTCATGTGCAGTATGTAGAGCTTCTGAGGACTGTCCTTCTGAGTTTTCCTTTTTTGAAGGAGAGTTATGGCTCTGGATATGTAAGTATTCCTGAAAAGCAAACATTGATACAATTGTCCAACAAATTGTCTTTGAATTGCCCAATTATTGGCTAATGAGTGTAACATGCTAACATTTTCATTGCTACATATTCAGAGGTTATCTGTTCCCTTGTGGCCACTACAATACAAGTATTAGTATTGTGATTTTTGAGGCAGATGTCGTGCAGTATGGTCAAACAATAAATAAAATATCAATTGCTCTTTTAAATTAATTGTTTCATTTCTCTGTGAATTCTCAAGTGAATGGTGTGAAATTCAGCATTATATTAGCTCTGTTTGCCTTTGTATCAGGATAGTGTAGTTTTTGTATTTAAAAAATTAAATTTGAAAATAGGGCAGGGATAGCTCAGTAGGTAGTGTGGTTATCCGATGATCGGAAGGTCGGGGGTTTGAATCAGCTGAACGGCTACCCTGAGGTACCCTTGAGCAAGGTACCGTCCCTACACACTGAGTGAATGGGTTAAATGCAAAGAGAGAAATTTCCCTGTGGGGATCAATAAAGTATACATTATTATTAAAAGGTAGAGGTATTAACATATAGACTGAAAGATCATGACGAGTATGCTTGTAGGACATATTGCCATTAATACTTTATCTACCTTTTATAGTGTATTTAGCCAATCTAAAGTGCTCCAAACCTTTATATCATGTGTTCGATCAACTCCTAAGAGTTAAAGAAGAGATCTGTAAATAGGAACTAATTAGGTTATGACATGATTACAGCAAACCTACCAGCTTTATGTCACTCAAAGTTTTCTGGTAAATGTCTTGCATAAAGGGAGGACCTAGTTGCACCTATTTATGAATAATTAGTTACATTTTTATCGTTTGTAGGATGCTCTGCATGAGTCTCTCAGGAACAAGTTTAAAAAGGAAAGAAGACCACTAGTAGACGTAGAGGAAATTGAAAAAATGAGACAGAAATACTCAGTTCCAAATTCAGGAAGAAAAAGATCATCAGATATCCAGCCCTGTATCCTTTTGAAAAAAACCAAGGCAAGTTAAATATGCTCAATGTTTGTTTGCCATTTTAAATTGTACATAAAAGTTAAAAGTATTGTTTGTTTGTTTTTTCTCTCAATATTTGCTAAACTTTTTAATAACCAGGATATCAATCCTCTTGACGATGGGGAGGATGAAAGGAGCACCGACCAACATGTATCAGTGATTAAGCAAGAGTGCCAAAAAACTAGGCCAAATGTGGATGTCATTCAAACGCACCTCAGGAAAATACAGAAGTACAGAACACACTACATTCTTCAGCATACTACTGAAGAGGTTCTACGAGAATTCCCATGTCTCACTATCCCTGTTGTGGTGAGTGTTTTATCAAAAACTGCAGCAAAAAACAACAATAACAATAGTGCACAGCAAAAACACGAATATGTACTGATGTGCTGCACATTTATACAGACTTCTAATAATCATGTACCTACAGGACAGGCAAAGTGACTGACTCAGCAGATTTCATGAGTAATAAAAGTACACTAACAGAACACTAACAGAAATTGCCACATTGACTATGTCTTTCTCTTTGGTTTTATTTTCATGCTACAGGATAATTTTGGACTAATCTGATGCCAATGATAGTTTTTTGGGAAGAATAGTCTAAACATCCCTTTTGCACAGCAATGTGTACTTGAGAATTAAACTAAACAAATGCAAAATTATAATTTCTTCTCTAATGATAATTGATGTGTGAAATAATGATTGTTCTGGTTTGCTATATAATGGTATATATTATGGTACAAAGCTAATATGTATATGTTTATCCTTTATTTTAGCTTCTTGAAGAGGCTTCCATGTTACTTAAAACTGATGTGGACAAAAAAAGTAATCCGAGGATTCAGTAAGTTGGCAGCGAAGCTTGTGTCAATAGCCCCAAACAGCAACCTTAAAAGCCTCTGCTTAAAATCTGTTGATGAGAGCCAGACAGACACTGAAAGAAAAGGTGAGGGCACTTGGCAATAATGAGCAAAAACATTTTTAACTCCTATCTCAGATACCACTTTTTAAGGTTTCACATACAGCACATTAGTAAACACAGTGTCCCTTACAACAGCGGTCCCCAACCCCCGGGCCTCGGACTGGTACCGGTCCGTGAGTCGTTTGGTACCGGGCCGCGAGAGTTGAGGCTCAGGTGTGAAATGTATAGTTTTTCAGGGTTTTTATCGGTTTTCAGCGTTATTTTGTTATCGTTTTTATCGTTTACTCGGTTTTCCTGGGTCTTTTCACGTGTGTTATGAATAAATTTTCTTTTTTTCGGTACCGGTACTAGTTTTATTTTGTTGTATTTATCCGCGACACCTTAAAGGCCAGTCCATGAAAATATTGTCAGGCATAAACCGGTCCGTGGCGCAAAAAAGGTTGGGGACCGCTGCTTTACAATATCCACAGACTGACATTTCTCCTGTCTCGTCTCTGCAATGATGTACTTTAAGATTTAACTGATATACCCTCGATGCTATATGTATCTCTATGAAGATTTTCAGTCATTCACACAATGTTTATCCCAAAAAATGTTCAGTGGCAGCTAGACTTGCTCTGCAAGTTCTTTAGGACTCAAATTATTTAAAGCTAGCAACTTACAGAACTGAACAACATTTTGGGGGTTTTGTATAAATGCTTAACATTTACACTGAATTACACTGAAAAGTTAATTAGGTATACATTTACTGCACTAATGCTTATGTTCTGCAAGACATTCAACTCCTGATAAAGGGACTCATATGGCCTTTACACCTTTGTATTAACAAAATTGGCCAGAAAATACTTACATATTTCTCTTTATTTTTCAGGTCAGATGGTAAACACAGCTGTTCTTCTCCTGCCATCTATTTTCAAAGAAAATGCCTCTCATCTCTTCGTCATAAATAAGGTAAATTTATATATTTTTTGGTATGGTGAGAGGGGGGGGGTCTTGAACAAATCCAGTATTTTACAGGAGTTTTATACTTTCATTGGGACAGCTGTTGTTTATACTTATTTAAACTATACTCCTCATTTCAAGAATTTAATTTCTGTTTCAGGATCCACACAGCCCGATACCTACAATCGTACTCAGCAGCAGTGACGGCAAGCCCTTGAGTGATTCAACTGAGGTCAATGTCCAGATGGATGGACAAAAAATGATTCTGGACAGTGGGGAAATGGACATTTCATTGGCGATGGGTATTGTCTTCTCCCTGTACCATGTCTACAATGTTGCCTATCCAAGTGAACTAAAAAAGACATTTTGCTTTTTGGAGGCATTTGTTCTCAACTTGGGAACTCTGACTACACCTGTACCAGTAGCTGTGCAAAGAATGGCAAATGCATTAAAGATCTCCTAGATTGCCAGCATAGTGCAGGTGAGAGACTGAAATTGTCCCAGTGTGGACTAACAAAGGACCATGAGTCTCACATTAAACTTAACTTACATAACTTAAGGCTGCAGTTCATTGATAATTTAAATAAAAAGATTGTTCTTGAAATAGTTTTACTGAAAATGCAAACATGCTGATGAAAATGTGTTGTTTAATTGTCTGTTATGAAAGTATTGCTATTTCTAATGTAAAAATTGTTGTTTTATCTATAGTATAATATTTATATGTATTTATAGTAAAGATATTTAATTATTACTGTTTAAATGACTTATATGCTATTATTAGTAGTGGTGTTGTGCTTAGCATTAAAATGTCTTTTTCTGTAATACAAAGTGCCAATAAACCATTAATATATGTCTATGTGCTTGTATTTATTTTACCCTACTCAAATTCAATTTATGATACATTTTATTTTGAAAGATTTAAAATGGTTCTTTAAAGAACCACTCAAAAAAGGTTATTTAAAATGGTTCTTTTAAAGAACCATTTGAAGGACCTTTTTAAAAATGGTTCTTTAAAGAACCATTTCTTTCAGTGGTTCATTGAAGAACCTTTAAAGGTGCCCCAAAGAACCATTTCTTGATGGTTCTTTGGGGCACCTTTGAAGGTTCTTCAATGAACCACTGAAAGAAATGGTTCTTCAAAGAACTTTTGTTTGAAAGGTTCTTTGTGGCACCAAAAAAGGTTCTTCTATGGCATCAGTCTAAAGAACCACTTTTTGTTCCAGTTGGCACCTTTATTTTTCTGAGTGTAGGACAAGCTGATGGCATAAGATGTAAGTACAACTCCTCCGGTTTCATATGCAAAAAAAATTATTGCGCTAGCTCATATGGTTGCAGTGCTACCGTGATTTAAAAATAGTTACGCAAAACGGAGCGTGCCCGCTCTGACCGGTTTTAAAGGGTTAAGAGATGGTCATGTGCTCAAATTTGATTCTGTATGTTGTATCTGATCATTTTAAACTTTCAACCATTTGAATTCTGTTCTTAATATAAACAGTAATAATGTATCTCTTGCAGCATGAGGATGCCTCTTTAGAGATGTTTGATCATCTGGTGGTGGCGAATAGTCTGGCACAAGAGATGGAGCGTTATGGACTGATACTCCCACCTGACCTGACATTTATCAAGGAGATGATTAAACCTCTAAAGATTGATGACGCTGAGGTACTGGCCAGTTACTGTCTGAATATTATGAAACCATTCGTTATCATCGCTGTCACGAACGTCAATTCTGGTGTCGTCTCCACAGTGGCCGTATGAAGGTCGAGATGAGAATAAATCCTTCCTCTATGAAATTGTGTCAAACAAGCAAAATGGGATTGATGTGGACAAATTCGACTACTTTGCCAGGTGGGACTTGTGTTGATGACAAACTCAGTATTTCTATCTACAGCAAGTCTTAAAGGTGTTTTGGAGGGTTTACCATAATAAATGTAATTAAATTGATGTAATTCCTCACTCGTATCTCAGGGACTGCCACCACCTGGGCATCCGGAACAACTTTGACCATCAACGCTTCATCATGTTTGCCAGGGTGTGTGATGTGAATGGGAGGAAGCACATTTGCTCTAGAGACAAGGTGTGGATCCCTGCTTTTTATCAGTTTTTAATGAGTAATTCATTATCTGATTGGCTGTGACTAAACTATAGGCGATGGTCTCAACAGGAAGTGGCAAACCTGTATGACATGTTCCACACAAGGAACTCTCTCCACAGAAGAGCCTACCAGCACAGAGTAACCAAGAGTGTAGAAATTATGTAAGTACCAACTGTGTAATTCTATTGTAAGACAACATTTATTTCATCTACAGAGTTCCCATAAAGTCATATACTGGGTCTTTTTTTATCCAGGATCAAAGACGCCCTCTTGAAAGCAGATCAGTACATCCTGACTAAAGGTTCAGGAGGGACAACGTTCTGTCTCTCCAAAGCTAAAACTGACATGGAAGCCTACACAAAGCTGACAGGTAGTGGAAAACATGCTCTACATATTTCCTTTTAAAAAAATACTAAAATGTCTATACATACATGTTCTGTCAAGTGATTTGTCTTACTTTGAAATAATTCTACTATCTCATTGATTTTAAGTGTTTTCAGTGCTAGATAGATAGATAGATAGATAGATAGATAGATAGATAGCTGTATATCCCAGATTCTGTAAAGTTATTTATTTCATATTCTGTATAGTTTTTCATATTTATATCCTGTTCATATCCTGTACATAGCTTGTACTCACTACAGCCTGTACATACTTATAGTTATAGAATATTCACAACATACTTCATACCGTGTACATTATAACATACCATAATAGACCCATTTCTGTAATATACTCACATATCTATATTATTGCTAATATATATTGTAATATATCTATATCACTAAAGCACTTCTGGATGGATGCAAACTGCATTTCGTTGCCCTGTACCTGTGCATGTGCAATGACAATAAAGTTGAATTCTATTCTATTCTATTCTATGTTGTTCTGTCAAGTAAGTAATTTAATTATTTTTTTTGTTGTTGTCCCGTTTGGATCTTTAGCCATCAGAATTGTTGTCTTAAGGCCAAGAAAGATGCCAAGCGGATTTATTTTACCAAGTGGATCATCATGGCCTTGCCATATTGGTCCATTTGATTGGCCTTTATTATAATTATGAATTTATTTTATTTTATTTTCGGTTGCTACAAACGGGACAGACATGACTGGGGGATAGGACAGGGAGAAAGAATGAAAGAAAGAGGGAGAGAAAGAAAAACAGAGGGGAGAAGAGACGGTGAGAAAGGGGGGAAGAAAGAAAGAAAAACAAACAAAACACCTGGATCACCTGTATGGAGAAAAAAAACAGAAGAGAAAACAAACAAAAAAAGAGCAACTTGCCTGTCCAAAACATGAAATGGACACACATGCAGACGTTGCATTGCCAATAATCTTATATAATTCAAGAATTCGGTAGTGAACAAAAACATATAATATGTATGTAAAAATGTATGTAAATGAATTAACGTCTGTTTAAATGCTTACCAATGATTATTTTCATGTTGGTTTGAAGTTGAAAAAAAAATCTCACTCTGCTGTTACTGCAGTTTATTGCAACTTACTGCAACTTCTGCATTTGTGTTGTTGTTTTTTTTTCACGCTTTGGAGATGCACAGCGTGAAAAAAAAACTGTTGACTGGCGTGTCTATTACAGGATTTGCCATGATGTCAGGTTGATTCTTCAGTATGACGGATACGTCTCTACTAGTTTATAGTAAACTGTAAATTTATTTATTTAATACTGCAGTGTTACTAATGCTTTGCTTGCTTTATTGCTTGCTTATTTTGCTTTGTTTATTAATGTTAATCAATTTTTTGTGTGTCTTTCTTTATATGACATTACTGATGAAGTTGTGAATGTTTCTTTTGTTTACTTGAATTGACCTGATCTTAACTTTGTCTGTTTACTCTGCAGATCAAATGATTGAAAGAATACTCCACCCTTGTTCTTGTTCAAATGAATTCACTCCCTCTCCTCTGGAGGAAGCAAGGATGATTCTGCAGAGGATCATGTCTCGAGACCTGTACCAGTTTATGGGTGAAACCAAGGTGTGCAATCAGGGATGGACTGGGAAAAAAAAAATTGGCCCAGGCTTTTTTGGCCCACTTACTTCTGCATATCACCTTTAAAAACTATTTATCTTGCTTTGTTATCGTTTAGTATCATTTTTTTCAGCAAAACCTCATATTTCTGAATTTACAGTTAGTTTTTCATTTTGACACAATTACTCAATTAATAATTGATCTAAAATCAGACAAAAAACATAAGATCTGAGTAGAAAAGGTTATATTTTTTACTCTAACAACCACAAACATGTTTAACAGATCATAACTGGAAATGTAAATATAAATTGTAAATTTATAAACAAACGACAGTTATTGCAAATAGCTATTTGCAACTATTTGCAGCCATGGCGTTCTTTTATAGCCATTTCAAACTATTTACAGAACAATCTGGTGTTCTGCATCAAATAAGATGTACATTTTTCCACCAATAGGAAAGGGGTGTTTTTTATTTTATTTTATATTTGTTTGGTCATAAGCAGAGAGTGCTTGCTAGCGCTGTCCTTAGATGTAAATTTGACAATAGCATTCAGGAAAAATGCGAACATTTTTTTTATCATGGCTCTGGTTTTACGTGTTCTTGTCAATACAATTTAAAAATTAGTATATAGTCTGAATACCTCACTTTACACACAAAAATGGACACTGAGGCTTGTCTTGGGTTCACATGACATCTTGTTGCTATGTCATCTTAAATTGGTCATGTTACCATGGTTTACTAGTTTTCTTTCTCAGCCAATCAGCAGCACTTGTGCAATTGTTTCGCCCCCATAGCTCCCGGTAAGCTGTAGACAGCTTCAACTGTCTGTGTGTTTACAAATAGTAATGCGTCCGTGCAGCATTTTCTTTTTAGTAACGGTAACAGCATTCTAACAGTAGAAATAGTAATGAGTTAGATTACTAGTTACTGAAAAATGCTGTTATTCTCATCACTGCTCTTCTCTTCCCCACCTCTCCACAGCTGGGGCGATAACAGTGCAGCAGCTAACATGGTGGTTGATTTGACTCATTTTGCTGCATCTGCTAGTTTATTTTTATTGTTTTCTCTCAGGTGTGGACCAAAACAACTGCACCAAGACCCTGTGGCTCCATCAGATGATCTCATGACTCATTGAGTGACACCACTGACCAGTCAGTTGGTGGCATGAGGTCTGACCACATCACATTTTAGTACCTGCTCAGATCGCTTTGAACCCTGACTGAGCAGGCGCTATTTTAGTACCTGGTACAAGGTACTATGACCTAATAGAAAACCCTGAAAACTGTGGCGAGTAGATCCAATTAGGTACTAATAAAAAGGGGCTTTTGGAGAAGGTTCGTACATAATTCAAACTCGATCCCAACAGACTACCAGGTGTACATTGAGAGTTTGAACTAAAAAGCTTCTGTAAGATTTACATTAGAAAAAAGGCAGGAAATTACTGTAGATGTGCAAAGGCCTGTACAGGCTAGTATCTAGCCGTAAAATAAATGGAAATTGTCCTCTGGGAAATTCCTCCGGGAACTGCATGCATACTCCCGCCACATCAGGACTGATATTGTCATGCACCAGGAGGAATCCAGGACCCAATGCACCAGCATAGGGTCTGTAAGCGTGGGACTTCAACCCAAGATCTGTTGCATAACCTGTAGAGGTTTGTGTGTCTCTCCATGGATATGCCTCCCTAGACCATCACTTATAAACCCTCAAACTGGTCATGCTAAACAATGTTACAGGCAGCATCACATTTTCCATGGTTTCTCCAGACCCTTTCACAGCTGTCCAATGTGACCCGTTCTTATGCGTTCACCTCTCATCTGTGAAAAGTGCAGAGTTCCAGTGGTAGACTTGCCATTTCTGGTATTTAATGGCAAATGCGTGGCGCAAAAGAGCAGATACTGCTCTGGACGGGACCTTCTATGGCGCTTTCCTGCTCTCCTAGAGTTACTGCTGTTAATGCCCTGGATTCTCCTCCATTCTCTTGAGACTGTACTGGGAGACACAGAAGAACATCTGGCAGTGGCTTGTATTAATGTGCCATTCTGGAAGATTTGGACAGCCTCTGTAGGGAACATGTATTGCATCAGTCTTCCAGTAGTGACACTGACCCTTGCCAAAAGCAAAACTAGCCAAAAGCAGTGAGCCAGCCTGACGCAGGGCTTATGCAGAGAGACAGACAACCATACCCACCTGCGGGCAATTTAGATTCCCCACTTAACCTAACCCCACTACTTACATGTCATTAGACTCTGGGAGGAAGCTGGAGTACCTGGAGAAAACCTCCAAAAGAACATTAAACTCCACACAGAAAGGTCCCGGCCAGATGCAAAGTTGAACTCAGGACCTTCTTGGTGTGAGGGAACAGTGCTAATCACCACGCCACTGTACTGCCCGATGTTCTCAATATTTGAGACAGAGTTAAGCTGAATTCATCGTAGCTGATCTTGATACCATTTTGAAACCATTTAAATCCATAATGAGTCATTCATAGTCACCTACATAATAGCTTATTAGCTCAGTTTAACCTCCATTTTATTTTATTGCTGGAAAACATCTAGTTGATTACAATATTTGTTGTGTGTGAGTGCGCTAAAAAAGAGAGATGATGTGACTCTTCTCTCCCTTTCTCAGCTCAAGAAAGAAGACCAAGAAGAAATACAAGTAAGAGTGAAAAGTGATCATAAAAAGAGATCAGCAAAACAATGATAACACATTGACAGCACATGTTCTCTCCTCCATCTGTCAGAAGATGAAGGACAGCTTGGAAAATGAACTGGTTAAAGTCATTCCAAAAGACAACTTTGAAATTATGGTGAGTTTTTATTCTAATTATACTCAGTAATTAATTCTTAAAATCTTGGCTTTTGTTTTGTTTTTTTAGCTAAATTGTGTTGCCAACCTCGACTGAGTCATAATGTACATGTGAACACTGCTCGTTTAGGTTGTCACTTTGGACTATGGGATGAAAAACAAGGACCCCATCAATACCACATATTTCTACACTAAGGCTAACCCTACTGAAGCATTCAAGATTTCCAGAGAACAGGTCAGAACTACTGCATGTCTTTGCATGAGCTGTGTGTTCTTTCTGTAGATGTCTCTGTAAAACAGCTTTTATGTTACTGTCCTTGTTGTCAGGTGTCCAAGCTTCTCCCAGTGTGCTTTGCTGAGAAGATCCTCAGAGTTTACTGTAAGAACTCAGCGAGTCTGAGAGATGCTAAGTTCTGCTTTCAAAGCTGGTGTCACAAAAATGACTTCCTAACTGAGGTAACACTTTATTCTGTTCAATGGCAGTGACAGGCATTACCATGTTACAAGCAATGTGATGAGAACATAAAGAAGAAAGCTGCAGTTAAACCTGCGTATCCTGTCAGAGCCTCGAGTTAGCATTACACTTTTGACCTTTTGGTTGTACTAATGAACTTGTCTGTGTCCTTATATATCTACAGGATCGAGACAGAGCAACTCCATGAAATGAAGATGGGAAACACTGAGAAATTAGGGGTTTTTTTGTGTTACTGCAGAGATTTAAAAACAGGTAAATCGACAAACTAAAGTAGTTTGATGATTAAACTATTTATCACACATTTTCACTATAATCAGACTATATAGCTCAACTTGGCTCAATGGTTTGGATAAAGGCTACTGCTATGATTTGAAAAATCATTATTAATTATATAACATGACATGGTCTCTACATGACAATTTACCAAAGGATAACAGAATCTTTCTGCTGTTTCCTCTTTAGATTTGTTTACTGCTGGTTTCTGGTCCATTCAAAATAAAGTTACTTTTCTCTTTGTTGTGTGTTATTTTAAAGTAACGGTTTTTGGAACATAAGAGGGAACTATGATACAGATACTATATTCTTAAAAATTGCATAGATTTCACTATGCTACTCATCCCTGCTGGCTAGTGTTGGAAAAAAGCATCTAGAATGCAAAACCTAATGGAGCCGGGTAGCACGAGCTCTCATTATGAAACTGACTTAACAGACATTTATAGCAATTTACATTGTATGTGATTTTTCAGTGGTCCATAGTGGTGCTCTTGGAGGAGTGGAGTTTAGGTAATAATTATTATTGTTCAGAGAGATCAAGTCCATTTGCCGTTAGCCCTTTTGCCACAGCTGAGGTTTAGAGACACCAGAAACCTTTGTAGGAAATGAAAGATTACAAGAACTGTGTTGAAGAGAGGCTGCACAGTGTCACAGGACAGCCACAAAAGCTTTTGGCACACTTGAGATGGTTGTGCTCCAACTTACGAGCAAACCAGGTGCACTGCAGTCACAAAGTTGAGAAGAATCTTTATAACATATATCAGACCACATGTGTTTTGTAACATGTTTTTGTTGTAAAATTTCAATATTCCTGTGTTTTGTGGCTGGTGTGCACTTACAAGATCTTGGCCAGAGCTAGTGAATGCCAGGTGCTGTATCAGTAAAGTGTGTGGTGCTGATATTATATGGAAAATCAAAAACTGCTACAACCATCAGTGTCTCGGTGTCATCCAGGTGAGTAAATCCCAAAAAGTTCATTCTGTTCATCTAGCATATACAGGGAGTGCAGAATTATTAGGCAAATGAGTATTTTGTCCACATCATCCTCTTCATGCATGTTGTCTTACTCCAAGCTGTATACGCTCGAAAGCCTACTACCAATTAAGCATATTAGGTGATGTGAATCTCTGTAATGAGAAGGGGTGTGGTCTAATGACATCAACACCCTATATCAGGTGTGCATAATTATTTGGCAACGTCCTTTCCTTTGGCAAAATGGGTCAAAAGAAGGACTTGACAGGCTCAGAAAAGTCAAAAATAGTGAGATATCTTGCAGAGGGATGCAGCAGTCTCAAAACTGCAAAGCTTCTGAAGCGTGATCATCGAACAATCAAGCGTTTCATTTAAAATAGTCAACAGGGTCGCAAGAAGCGTGTGGAAAAACCAAGGCGCAAAATAACTGCCCATGAACTGAGAAAAGTCAAGCGTGCAGCTGCCAAGATGCAACTTGCCACCAGTTTGGCCATATTTCAGAGCTGCAACATCACTGGAGTGCCCAAAAGCACAAGGTGTGTAATACTCAGAGACATGGCCAAGGTAAGAAAGGCTGAAAGACGACCACCACTGAACAAGACACACAAGCTGAAACGTCAAGACTGGGCCAAGAAATATCTCGAGACTGATATTTCTAAGGTTTTATGGACTGATGAAATGAGAGTGAGTCTTGATGGGCCAGATGGATGGGCCCGTGGCTGGATTGGTAAAGGGCACAGAGCTCCAGTCCGACTCAGACGCCAGCAAGGTGGAGGTGGAGTACTGGTTTGGGCTGGTATCATCAAAGATGAGCTTGTGGGGCCTTTTCGGGTTGAGGATGAAGTCAAGCTCAACTCCCAGTCCTACTGCCAGGTTCTGGAAGACACCTTCTTCAAGCAGTGCTACAGGAAGAAGTCTGCATCCTTCAAGAAAAACATGATTTTCATGCAGGACAATGCTCCATCACACGCGTCCAAGTACTCCACAGCATGGCTGGCAAGAAAGGGTATAAAAGAAGAAAAACTAATGACATGGCCTCCTTGTTCACCTGATCTGAACCCCATTGAGAACCTGTGGTCCATCATCAAATGTGAGATTTACAAGGAGGGAAAACAGTACACCTCTCTGAACAGTGTCTGGGAGGCTGTGGTTGCTGCTGCACGCAATGTTGATGGTGAACAGATCAAAACACTGACAGAATCCATGGATGGCAGGCTTTTGAGTGTCCTTGGAAAGAAAGGTGGCTATATTGGTCACTGATTTGTTTTTGAATGTCAGAAATGTATATTTGTGAATATGTAGATGTTATATTGGTTTCACTGGTAAAAATAAATAACTGAAATGGGTATATATTTGTTTTTTGTTAAGTTGCCTAATAATTATGCACAGTAATAGTCACCTGCACACACAGATATCCCCCTAAAATAGCTGAAACTAAAAACAAACTAAAAACTACTTCCAAAAACATTCAGCTTTGATATTAATGAGTTTTTTGGGTTCATTGAGAACATGGTTGTTGTTCAATAATAAAATTATTCCTCAAAAATACAACTTGCCTAATAATTCTGCACTCCCTGTATTGCAAGTGATTTCTTTGCACAGTGACTGAAACAAACCTACTGATTAAACAATGGGCTGTGAGGTCAGTTTCTTGATCAATAATATGCAAATTGTCATGACTATTGATCAACAGCCACTGATTAACCACTGATTTTGTTCAAATAAAATATGAAACTCTCATATGAGAAGGATGACGTAAATATACAAATGTTGATACATAAATACCCAGTAAGTCCAAGCATCAAGTTAAGTGTACACATGACTTGTTTAAAAACACGTGTATGAGCTTAAACAATTGGTAAAACAAGTCTGAACAATGTTGGACACGCCCAGTGCATGAACATAAATAAAGTATTTCTTGTTTTATAGTCAAGTCTTCCTCATCATCATGTTTTTTTCTTTCCTTTTTTGTTGTGCAATCAGACACAACTTAAAGATGCTCGGGAGACTATTTTCATAGCCATTTAATCATATCAAGAAAATGGGATGAAAGTAACTGTCACGGTTTGTGGAGACAGACCGTGCGGAGATGTGTGTGGTGGACCCAGGTGCAAACACAAGTGAGGATACGGGAGTGAACCTAAACAAAAGCGAGCCTTTTATTGTGGCTGATGATCACGAAAGAAACAAACAAGAATGAGGGCAGCACAAGAGCAGTAACTAAACAGAAACCTAAACTGGGAACAAACTATGGTAAGGCTATGGCTGGGGATACAAAAGACTGGGCATGGCAACACGGAGCGTGGGAACACAGACGATGCGACACAGATTACATGAAACACAGAGACTAAATACACATGAGGGATGATCAGGGGAAGTGGCCACACATGGGAGCACAGCTGACACACATGAACCTAACGACAGGACAGGAGAGGTGAATGTTGGGTCTAAACTCAGACCCCGCTGTATCTAAGACTTATTCCCATGAAAGAAAAGCAAGGCAACAACGTTCGATCGATTTCTTGCGCAAGGGAGGCCTCTCATCTGTGACCAGCACGTTGAAATGACCACACTGGTGGCCTCCTCTCGCCGCCTTTTATTGACAAACTTCAAACAATAGTTTACAAAACACCTCCCCCTGCAACCCCTTTTGGTTACATAGACAAGGACTGTATGTAAGTGTGTGTGTGTGTGTGTGTGTGTGTGTGTGTGTGTGTGTGTGTGTGTGTGTGTGTGTGTGTGTGTGTGTGTGTGTTTTGATCAAAGGGTCATAAAACCTAAAAGCAGGAACAACATCCTTGGTCATAAAGAGAGTAGTCTTCCCCCACACCCAATGTATGGTTTACCAAAGATAACACAGTGAAACCATACAAAGGGTAGGAAGCTCTACCAAACATCAAACAGATCTTCAAAAGGACGTTCCTGTGATAAAACACTTCAACCTTGCACCCAGAACCTCGAGAATCTGGGTATGGGAGGAAAGAAAGAATTCCTTTCACAGGGTTAAAAACAATGGACAAATGGTACATATAAAAATGACAAATGTTTAACTATTTAATCTAACAGTGAAACTAAATACACTGACATTGAATACAGACTTTCAGAATAAAACAGGAAAGAACCAGACAGGACACTGAACTTGACAGGCAGACTCATAAGTAGACACAATAACACCATGGACAGACAGGGAACACAGAGAAGTGGGAGCAGGCAGGCAAAGAACAGAAACCTAACAAATGGCAAATCACAACAGAATACATACTCGGAATGAACAAAAGCATAAGGAAACAAAACACTGAGTCGGCAGGCTCAGGACCATGACAGTAACTTCAGAAAGCTGAAGTAAAAAATGTTGTGAAAGAGAAAATGGAAAGGCAGTAGACTGATTACAGCTACCAACAAATTATTTTTTCAGTAATTATTTTGTACTGTTCCTGCCCAGCGATCTTAGCTAATTATAGGCCAATCTCCAACCTTCCTTTCATATCAAAAATCCTTGAAAGAGTAGTTGTCAAACAGCTAACAGATCATCTGCAGAGGAATGGTTTATTTGAAGAGTTTCAGTCAGGTTTCAGAGCTCAGCACAGCACAGAAACAGCTTTAGTGAAGGTTACAAATGATCTTCTTATGGCCTCTGACAGTGGACTCATCTCTGTGCTTGTCCTGCTAGACCTTAGTGCAGCGTTCGATACTGTCGACCATAATATTCTATTAGAGCGATTAGAACATGCTGTAGGTATTACAGGTTCTACGCTGCAGTGGTTTATATCATATCTATCTAATAGACTCCAATTTCCTCATGTAAATGGAGAGTCCTCTTCACACACTAAGGTTAATTATGGATTCAGTATTCATTGGATACAGGGTTCAATGCTAGGACCAATTCTGTTTACATTATACATGCTTCCCTTAGGCAGTATCGTCAGAAGACATAGCATACATTTTCACTGCTATGCAGGTGATATCCAACTTTATCTATCCATGAAGCCAGATTGTCAGGGGATTTTTAAGTTTTATTGTCATGAAATGCAACTGAGTGATATACTGATAAGTGTTTAATATTTCTGCTTATGCAAACGTCTTTCTATCATGAACTCTCTGAACAGTCACATCACAACACCACAATGAGTTGTGAAAACAAGCTGTTATTGTTAGATTGTGTTTAATATTTCTGCTTATGCAAATGTCTTTCTATCAAGGAACTCTCTGAACAATCACATCACAACACCACAATGAGTTGTGAAAACAAGCTGTTATTGTTAGATTGTGTTTAATATTTCTGCTTATGCAAATGTCTTTCTATCAAGGAACTCTCTGAACAATCACATCACAACACCACAATGAGTTGTGAAAACAAGCTGTTATTGTTAGATTAAGTTCCAGCAACTGCATGTTCTCTCCCCACGAGTGAAGAGCGTGCAGCCAAGCTCCTGTTTTATCTTTCCTTTGCCATGTGACATCACTTTACTGAAGTGTATAAATAAAGATGCAAGACAAGTGTAGGTGTGTGAGTCTTGTTGGGCTCTCACCCAACTTCACTACCTATTGTTTTTCATATTTTGGGTGTTAAAAAAATCTTCTGAATCTGTTGGAATGAACAAAATCAGAATACATTTTTCATCCATGCTTGAATTACATGAGCTAACAGCTCCAACTTGAGTTGCTGAACAGTTCTCAGCTCCTGCTTCCTTCATAGCAGGAAATACAATATTTGTCTATGATGTGAGTCTTCAGGTGAACCATTCGTTTTCAGCCATGAGTTGTATCAAAGTACTGTTAAACACAAGATTGCTACCAAAATAATCTATATAGCAACATTAAAACATTACCTACTAAAATAAGTATCCTAACTTGTCAGAGTTTTTTTTTGGACCAAACACATATATGTAAGATATGTAAGTATATCATTAGACGTGAAACGTAGCAGAGGTGTAAGTGCCTGGCTTAAAACAGGACATATTAGCTGCATTTAACCTTCAGTTACTCTTTATATAGTTAGTTTGGAGTCAGACCATGTTTCTTTCTAGCTGAAAGAAACACTGAAATTTATATAACCTATTTAAAATCTAAAACTTAAAATTGTTTTAGCCTACTGTTGTTGCCACTGTCCTGTTTGAAATGGAATGAGAGAAGCTGCTTATTTTGTCATATGTGCATGTGCCGATATTAAACCCAGGAACAACATTCAGGTAAAAATGAAAGAACAAATGATCCGTCAATAAATTTAATGTTGGATCAGTGTTTCAATATTTATATCTTTTATTAGATGTACATGTGGTTTGGTTATTTGCCTCTTGGTTGAAAGTACACAGAGAGAGGACTTTTTATTAGTGATCTTAATAATAATTTTTTTCATATTAATGTAATATTTTCATCTAATTGAATACAATCTATTTGTGTATGATTGTCAGTCCAAAGAGGGAGAGAGGAAAGAGGGGAACGTGAGGAGAAAGGTCAGGAAGAAACAGGGAACAGTGACCGGCACAACAGAAACTGTTAAACTGCTTGAGAGAGTTGACCACCAAAAAGTGATAGACAGATTTGCCAACCTGAAGGTGAGGCGACATAGGTTAAAATAAAATAAAAAATCTGCAGAGCCATATTAGTATCTGCAGTAAAGCTCTTTTCATACATTGTACCATAGGCAAAGTTGCCTCCATTTTCATCATTTTTTTTTTATCAATATTTTGTACATTTGTACATTTCAAGGACTCTATTTTTGGAGTGTATTTTGTGTATTTTCTGTGTATTGAGTGTATTGTATTATACATACACATTGAAAGTGAATCTCTGACAAAAAATGCACTGAGTTTACTTCTTACTCACTATGAGCATCATTCATTATTCTCCCCCAGTAATTAGGGTTAGAATATGTATTTTTTTTATTCCAATCCATTCTTCGTTTGCAGCATTTAAATAACCTTTATCCGATTTGATGGTTTTGTTACAGACTTTTAAAATAGTGTTTTGCTTTTCTTTCACAAATGTGGGATTAAATTGTGTTAAAATGTACAAAATAGTGATGTCATGTTTTGTGACGAGGACCCAGGCACAGAGAGACTTGATGAATTTAAGAATCTTATGATTTAATAAAGAAATTTGCAGACTTGCACAGAGATGGTAAAATTTTGATGACTGACAAAGACAACAGACGACAGGACGGAGAGGAACAGGGGTTTAAATGCACCAAGGAGACAGTCAGAGGGAACTTGGGACAACTGGAGACGTTTAAGGATGCAGGGACTGACAGAGACGGGGAAGAAGTCTGATCGTGACGAGTAAAGTTTATCTTGCCTGGCTGGGCAGCTCTTTGGGTGCTCAGCACCCCCAAAGCTCTGATCCTAGAATCGCCCCTGCTTTGAAGTTGTTAATGCTGTAGGTAATGGAAACGCGAGACCCAGGTTGATAAAAACGTCCACTACCCACCACTGCTGCGGTAGTGGACGCCAGGGGGACCGCCTCCGGCCACCGGGTGGTGTGTTCAACAATAGTCAAAAGGTGCGTAAAACCTTGCGACTGCGGCACAGTATAGTATAGTAACGATTGTCCTTAATGTAAATATGTAAGAAAAATTGTGTATGTTTCTGTTCTGTGTCCTGTTTACTGTTTGTTGTATATGTGTCTTTCTGGCTGCTGTCACAACCAAATTAAAGGATTATTCTATTCTATTCTATTCTATTCTATTCCGAAAAACCCAGTCGTTACCACACAGATGAGGGCCCTCAGTCATGAGGGATGCTCTGACATAGCCAGCAGCCGTTTGACACCCCTGCACCTCCTGAAGCTTTATTGTTCCACCGAAGGAAAAAGCATCTCCCCAATCATTGTGGCACCCCCTCGTCTGTAGGGCGAAGAAAACATCTCAGGTGGGACCTGCTTGTCATGCCAGTAAGGTTGGAAACCAGCAGGACCATCAAGGTTGCATTTTTTTACAGGAGAAAAAAAAAGGTTATATTTTTTTCTCATCAGAGAATTGGTTTTTGAAGCCCTTCAGTCTCAGATGCCGTTTGATGGTTATGGGGGTGCAGTCGGCACCACTAATGGCCTTAATTCAGGTTGAAGATTTTTTAGGTCTTCCACTTCACGTTTTTGTTCCATAACCCCCAGGATTATTTAAGAAATGACCGTCTTAACTGCATCCCACCTCAGCAGCGATGGCGCGCTGTGAGCGACCCTGCTTATGCAGTTCAACGAGCCGACCATGTTCAAAAAGAAATGTTTTTTTGCTTTTGCCATCAGAACATCCTGACAGTCTGACTACCTGACAGAAAATGACAATGAATCCACAGTTTTGCACAGATTTGGCCTTTTAAAGGCATGTGGTCCTAAATATTTGATCAGCTGTAAAACAGCCTGTCCCAGTTTAAGTTTGTGAAATGTAAGTTAAATGTTTTGTCTCATTCCCATTTCTGCTTGTTGCATGTTGTTGGAACCTTGTTAAGATCCAACCATGCAAAAGATGATTTTTTGCCATTTTTCAAGTGGTCTTAAACTTTTGATTAGGACTGTATTTAATAACCGATTAGTTTCTTCTGAATGGATTAAGAATGCTTTTTTTTCCCGCATTGCAATGCATCACAATTGTAAATCATTATACGATTAATTGTGTCAGCTCTATTACATGTAAGATTGTATATTTGCTTTTGAAATGGGCAGTTTGCTTTGTGCTTTGTATTTGCTTTCAGACTGCAAGGAAAGAATGCTAATCTACACCAAGCATCTGAAGAACAACATGCAAGTCCTCCAGCACATTGAATCCAAAACCAGTTCCTCAGACACCATCAGAGACTGTTTTGAAAGCCCTCTAAAAAGAAACTTTGTCAACCACTGCAAGTATTAAGTGTTTTAAATTCTGTTTGACTGTTTATTATGTACTTATTTGTTTTTGATTGTACTAAGTTTGATATTAATTAGATCAGTGCCTTTTTAGTCATTAATTTTATAATTAAATATTAACTGTTTAGTGCAGCACGGTGGCATGGTGGTTAGCGCTGTTGCAGCACAGCAAGAAGGTCCTGAGTTCAATTCCACCATCAGGCCGGGGTCTTTCTGTGTGGAGTTTGCATGTTCTCCTCGTGTTTGCATGGGTTCCCTCCGGGTACTCCGGCTTCCTCCCACCGTCCAAAGACATGCAGTTTGTGGGGATAGGTTAATTGGATAATCCAAATTGCCCATAGGTGTAAATGTGAGTGCGAATGGTTGTGTGTTAGCCCTGTGACAGACTGGCGACTTGTCCAGGGTGCACCCCGCCTCTCACCTTATGAAAGCTGGGATAGACCCCAGTGCCGCAACCCTGAAAAGGATAAGCGGTAGTGGATGGATGGATCCCTATTCTGTTTATTACCTCATTTGTTGGACCTTAATTTTTTTAGACGACATTCTGGCTGCAACAGCTGCCAATAATTTTGTGTAAATATTAACTTTTGAATAAAAAGGTACGTTTTGTATTATACAGCCCTTCTGTGCTTTGTCAATAGGAGACGGTAAACAAGCTTATTAAAATGTATTTTAACTGGTTTACTTTATATTAGTTTTTTATTTCTGTGTAATAATTGTACAAAAACCAAAGTTCACTGTGAATTTTACATTTATCAACAAGTATACCTTATGTATTCTGCATTATCACAATATTTTCTACGGTGAAATTCTGGCAACCACAGTTGCCAGTAATTTACAGTAATATTCAACTTTTTAGGTATGATACTGTATTATTTTATACAGTTTCACTATATTTAACAAAGTAAGACTGTAATCAGGTTAACGGAATGTCTGTTGTTTTCACATGAATTTATGTTTAAATTCAGTCATTTAATGTAAAAAAAATAATTATTATTTAATGTGAAATTTGAGGTTACCAAAATAGGATACCGTTTTGTGTTCTACATTTACAATTTATTTTCCACGGTGAAATTCTGGCAACCACAGCAGCCAGTAATTCACTGTAAATTCTACAATATTTTTTTACAGTGTACTATAAAGAGAAACTTCACAATTATAATTTACAACTGAGGAGTGCAAGGAGGTCCTACTTCTCTGACATCATCACTAAAAACAGCCATAATGCTTGGGTCTTATTTTCTACAGTTGACAGGCTAACAAACCCTCCTGTGTCAGTGGCAGCTGAACTTCATTCGACCATGGCCTGCAATGACTTTGCCAAATTCTTCACAGAAAAAATCCAAAAGATTAGACAAGCAATTGGTACATCAACAGCAGATCCAGGATATGTACTGTGTCCACCAAAAAACCGTTTAAACACCATGAAACAGTTTCACCCTATTAACAGCAAATACCTGGAGGACATCTTAGGTCAACTGAACTCCTCCTCCTGCTGTTTAGATGTCCTGCCAACAAGTTTTTTCAAAAAGGTCTCAAAGACTTTAGAGTCAGACCTGTTACAGATCATCAACTTTTCTTTAATGTCAGGTGTGTTTCCAGAATCACTAAAAACTGCTGTAATAAAACCTATACTGAAAAAGGACAATCTTGACAAGACACAGATGAACAACTACAGGCCGATCTCAAATCTCCCATTTTTAAGTAAGATCATTGAAAAAGCAGTTTCTCAACAGCTCAATTACTTCTTAAAACAGAATAACTGCTACGATGCCTTCCAGTCAGGTTTTAGACAGAACCACAGCACTGAAACCGCTCTGACCAAAGTGTTTAATGACATATGTCTGAATACAGACAGTGGAAAAATGTCAGTCTTAGTTTTACTGGATCTCAGTGCAGCATTTGATACAGTTGACCACAACATATTACTCAAACGACTGGAGAACTGGACAGGTCTTTCAGGAACTGTACTAAACTGGTTCAAAACATACTTACAAAACAGGAAATACTTTGTATCAATAGGTAACTTCACATCTGAGCAGACAAGTATCACATGTGGAGTTCCCCAAGGTTCCATCTTGGGACCCCTTCTGTTTAACATTTACATGCTCCCACTGGCACAGATTATAAACAACAACAAAATAAACTATCACAGCTATGCAGATGACACACAAATATATATCACAATGTCACCAGGAGACCGAGGCCCTGTACAGACTCTTGGTAAATGCATTGAGGAAATCAATGACTGGTTGTGCCACAATTTTCTCCAGCTAAACAAAAACAAAACTGAGGTAATAGTCTTTGGCGCCAAAGAAAAACGATTACAGGTCACCAGAGAACTTCAATCTATACACCTAAAAACCACAAACCAGGCGAGAAATTTGGGTGTAGTGATGGATGCAGACCTAAACTTAGAAAAACACATTAAGACAATAACAAAGTCAGCTTACTATCACCTCAAGAACATTTCAAGGATAAAAGATCTGATGTCTCAACAGGACCTGGAAAAACTAGTCCATGCATTCATCTTTAGTAGGCTTGATTACTGTAACAGCATCTTTACAGGTCTACCTAAAAAATCAGTCAGATAACTACAGCTCATTCAGAACTCTGCTGCTCGAGTCCTCACTAAGACCAAAAAAGTGGACCACATCAGTCCAGCTCTGAGGTCTTTACACTGGCTGCCTGTCCGTCAGAGGATAGACTTTAAAGTTCTGATGCTGGCCTATAAAGCTCTGAATGGTTTAGGACCAAAATACATCAATGACCTCCTGACCCAGTATGAACCTTCCAGATCCCTCAGGTCATCTGGATCCGGTCTTTTATCAGTTCCCAGAGTCAGAACCAGAAACGGAGAAGTTGCATTCAGCTTTTATGCTCCTTATATCTGGAACAAGCTCCCAGAAAGCCTCAGATCAGCTGAAACACTCAGTTTATTTAAATCCAGGTTGAAGACTCACCTATTCTCAGCTGCATTTGAATAAAGCACCAAATCCACACTTTTAAGCTTAAATTTTAAAACTTACATTTTTATCTACTGTTCTGATTTTATCTGTTTTGATTTTATATACTGTTTTGTTTGTTTTTTTGTTAATTAGTTTGTTTGTTTGCTTGTTTTAATCAATTTTAAATCCATCCATTTTTCCATCCATTCGCTACCGCTTATCCTTTTCAGGGTCACGGGGGGTGCTGGAGCCTATCCCAGCTGTCATAGGGCGAGAGGC
The DNA here is from genome assembly GCF_057381915.1 of Diplotaxodon limnothrissa. Classification (NCBI taxonomy): domain Eukaryota; kingdom Metazoa; phylum Chordata; class Actinopteri; order Cichliformes; family Cichlidae; genus Diplotaxodon; species Diplotaxodon limnothrissa. Next base: position 28,874,565 of record NC_140615.1, on the reverse strand, counting down.
GGGGTACACCCTGGACAGGTCGCCAGTCTGTCGCAGGGCCAACACACAAGGACAGACAACCATTCATACTCACATTCACTCGCACATTCACACCTAGTGGCAATTTGGATTATCCAATTAACCTATCCCCACAAACTGCATGTCTTTGGACGGTGGGAGGAAGCCGGAGTACCCGGACGGAACCCACGCAGACACGGGGAGAACATGCAAACTCCACACAGAAAGACCCCGGCCTGATGGTGGAATTGAACTCAGGACCTTCTTGCTGTGCGGCAACAGTGCTAACCACCGTGCCACTGTGCTGCCATAAAGGAATGTCCTCAATGAAGCATCATCCAACCTTCCCACACTGCAGGCAAGGACTGTGCTCAGTACGCTTCTCACTGTCCGGATTTGACGCTCCCATGCGCCTCCAGCATGACTATAATGGGGCGTATTCATCTGGAAGTCGCACTGATTTTCTGCTAGGTATGCAGTCACTCTTTCCTTATCAAGTTCTTTCAGAGCCTTTGCCATCTCGTTTCTTGCCCCCATAAAGTTAGTTCCCTGATCGGACCTAATGTGCCTAACAGCTCCACGAAGGGCAATGAAGCAGCGCAAGGCATTGATGAATGCGTCAGTCGTCAAATCCTCCAACATCTCTATATGCACTGCCCTTGAGCAAAAACATGTGAAGAGGAGGCCGTACCGTTTTTGATCTTTGCGACCTTGTTTGGTGTGAAAAGGACCAAAGCAGTCCATACCACAATAAGTGAATGGTGGTGTGGGATCAACACGGTCACTAGGTAGATCTGCCATCCGTTGCTCCTCTGGTGGCGCGCGGGCTCTCCTGCACTGTACGCACTGCCTGATGTATTGGGCTACAGCCTTACTTCCACCAGTGATCCAGTAACCATTGGCTCTCAGGGCATTGAGGGTTTGTCCTCTGCCTTGGTGTTGTATCTTGGTATGATGGTGTGCAATGATGAGGTTTGTAACAGCACCATCTTTAGGAAGGATCACTGGGTGTCTTAACTCAAGAGGCACAGATGCCTTCCTCAGTCTTCCTCCTACTCTCATTATGCCATCTTGGAGAAATGGGTCAAGCTGAAAGAGTTGGTGGTTGCAAGGCAGCCTTCCTAGTTTCTGGCTGAGTGTGTTTAACTCCTCTTGAAAGGCATCTTGTTGTGCAAGCTTGACGAGAGTCTGTGCAGCTTGCTTTCTCTCTTCCACGCTTAAAGGCTCAGCGGTCCTGATCCTCTTTGCCAGCCGCTGGATACGAGCAATGACGTTGACAGCTGTAGTCCATCTTGAGAACCGCAGCAGATGCTTCTGGATGTCAAACTGCCTTGCTACATCAACCTTCAACACCTGAGTAGTCCTCACCTCTGGGTCTCCCACCAGCAAATCTGAAGTAGCCTGTTTTGTGGCTATCTCTCTTTCCCATAGAAAGCTGGGACCAGAGAACCAATTTGACTTGATGAGGTCAGCTACTTTGAGGCCTCTCGAGGCATGATCAGCAGGGTTTTCTCCTGTGTCAACATAGTACCATTTCCGTGCATCGGTGGTTTCTCGAATTCTCTGCACGCGGTTTGCCACGAACACATGGAACCTTCTTGCTTCATTATTGATGTAACCAAGCACGACCTTTGAGTCTGTCCAAAAATATTCGTCATCAACCTTGAGTTCTAGCTCCTCTCTTAACATGCTGCTCACAGATGCCGAGGTTACTGCTGCAGTTAACTCAAGTCTCGGTATGGTAACTATTTTGGTTGGTGCAACCCTCGCCTTGCCCATGACCAAGGAGCAGCATACCCTTTCTCTGCTTACCACTCTGATGTAAGAGCACTGGCCATACCCTTGACTGCTTGCATCAGAGAAATGATGAAGCTCGACTCTTTGAATCTCGCCAAGGCTGTCAGGTATGAAGCATCTTTGAATTTCAATTCTTTCCAGGTTCTCCAGATCCTTCATCCAAGTCTCCCACCTTAACTTCAAGCCTTTGGGTAGTGGCTCATCCCACCCTGTGCCTCTCTGACACATCTCCTGCAGCACTCTTTTCCCTTCAAGAATGACTGGGGCTAGAAACCCCAAAGGGTCATACAAGGAGGCCACAATTGAAAGAATCCCTCGGCGCGTTGCTGGTTTCTCCTCAAGTGACACCTTGAAGGAGAAGCTATCATTTTCAACATTCCACCTTATACCTAGCACTCTTTGAACTGGTAAATCCTCGTGATTAAGATCAACATTCTTTACCTCCGTAGCACGCTCTGCAACATCGACAGAGTCAAGGACCTCTCGGCTGTTGGAGAGAAATTTGTGAAGGTGCAGCTTTCCTTTGGCACACACGGCTTGGGCTTCTTTGACCAGTTCAATTGCCTTACCCACCGACTCTACACTTATGAGACCATCGTCGACATAGAAATGTTTCTGGATGAAGTTAGCTGCGGAGGGGTACTCTTTCTCACATTGGCTGGCAAGGTGCTTCATGCCATAATTGGCGCAGCCAGGGGATGATGATGCTCCAAACAGGTGAACCTTCATGCGGTACTCTCTGGGTTCAGAGTTTGTGTCTCCATTTTCCCACCAGAGAAACCGCAGGTAGTCTCTATCATCCTCGCTCACATGAAACCTGTGGAACATTTTCTCCACATCACACATGACTGCGATGGGATGTTTACGGAAGCGGCACAGCACGGCTGTTAGGCTATTTGTGAGGTCAGGTCCTGTTATCAGATGGTCGTTTAAGGAGGTGCCTTCATACCTTGCAGAGCAGTCGAAAACCACTCTGATTTTTCCTGGTTTTCTGGGGTGGTAAACTCCTTGGTGTGGGATATACCAGACTTTCCCCAGCTCTGCTTGGTTTTCCACTTTCTCTGCATCTCCATCCTTGAAGACACCTTCCATAAATCTCACGTAGTCTATTTTGAATTTGGGATCTCTGTCCAGCTTCCTCTTTAGATGCTTCAGCCGTACTAACGCCAGCCCTTTGTTGTCTGGGAGATGCGGACGTGCTTTGAAAGGGAGAGGCATCTCCAGGTGACCATCCTTATTTTGTTGGATTCTGTCTTTCAAGATCTGCAGGAAGCAAATATCTTCTTGAGATATGCTTCTGTCACCAGGTTTTGTGTCTGCAAAATCAGACTCCAGGGCCTTGATGACAGCAAATGGTGTTATGGGTGGCACCTCTCTGACAGACACTCGATGACAAAAACCAGTCACATCTTTAGCCTGCACACGCTGTGGTGCGCTTCCCACAATGCTCCAACCAAGATCCGTCTCAATAGCATAAGGCTCATAGTCACCCCCAGTGACGACCCTTCTTGGAATTAACGCTCTGGAGCAGTCGTATCCAATCAACAATCCAACACCACAGTCCATCAACGGGGGTATCTCCTGGGCCATGCTTACAAGGTGTTTCCATTTGTTGGCTGTCTGGCAAGTGGGAATATGTGTGCGGTCAAGGGGAATGAAGTCCCTTGTGTAGGCTGGAGGCAAACTGATGGAAACATTAGAGGAAAATCCTCTAACTTTGAGCTTGCATACTCTTTGACTCTTCACGACTGAGTCTCTCCCCATCATGGTGGAAAGTTTAAGTTTCACTGGTTCTATTGTTGCTTGTAGCTTTTCGCACACCTCCTGATCAACAAATGTGTGACTGCTTTGAGTGTCCAATAGTGCATACACTAGGGTTTCAGTGTCCGGAGCACTAAGTGTTGAGATCCACACTGGGACTATCATTGATGTACTCCCACCTTCACCTCCACTCACACAACATGATAATGACAACGTACTTTCTTCAACTGCGCCTTGTGTTGATGCTGCTGTAGAACGATCTTCATGCAATGGCGTTGGGTGACTCTTTCTGCATATGCCACACATGGCCCTGTTCCTACAGTCTTTAGAATTGTGACCCTTTCTTAGACATGCAAAACACAACTTATTTTCAAGTATGCATTTTTTCTTATCCTCTACAGACATGTCCATAAGCCTCTTGCATTTATGTATGGAATGGTTCTCACTACAGCAAATACACTGGCCATTATTGGAATTTTGTGTTGGTGTGGTCCATTTCTTTGGTTTCCCTGCATCTCCCAACTTGATTTCACCAGGGTCAGATTTGGCGGTGGAGCTTGATGGAATCGGGGGTTTCACATTTGTGGCAAACGTGTTTGCTTTTGAACGCTTCATCTCTCTTGCTGGTGCCTCTGCAGAGTGCCTTAAGGCATGTAAGGATGACACTGGATTGCATGCGATGCGTGACTCCTTAGAGATAAAGGAAGCAAACTCATGAAAGCTTGGATAGTCGTTGCCCCGATCTAGCTGCTCTGTGACATAACGGTTCCATCTAGATGTCACCCAATCAGGAAGCTTGACTAGTATTTTCTGATTCTCCTCACAGTCGTTAAGAACCTGTAAGCCCTTTACGTGAGGCATGGCATTACTACATGTTTGGAGGAAATCACTGAAGTCTCTTAACTTAAGATATTCCTTTCCACCAATCTTCGGCCACCCATTTAGCTTATCTCTGAAAGCCCGCTGCACTACAAAGGAATGGCCATATCTAGCATTTAACCTATCCCATGCTTGTTGATAGGCTTCTTCATCTTTTCTGTAGAAGCTGCCTTCAAGAGAGGATTTTGCCTCACCTGCTATGTACTTTTGCAGGTAGAATAGCCTGTCTGCAGGGTCAGAGCATCGTCTCTCTATGAGGGCTTTGAAGCTTATGCTCCATTCTGTAAACTTCAGAGGATCGCCCGAGAATACAGAAGGTTCTGGAGTTGGCAAGCGAGTAAGAGCTAATGACTCTTGTAGCGATTGGACCAATGATGTCTCGTTTTGCACAACCTGCCGTTCTTGATCTGGGATGTGGTGAGCGAAGGGGTGTGCATCACTCACTTTGCTGAATGGAGGACTGCGTGTCCCATCCCTTCCCTCTTCTTCAGTGTAGACATTTAGCTTTGCCTGAATTACATCAATGTCCCTCTGATTTTCAAGTTTTCTCAACTGCTGACGTTGAGCTTCGATGGCAGCTTCCATATCAATTTCGGCTTTCTTTGCAGCCAGCTGAGCAGCCACTTCCGCTCTCATAGCTGGAATGCTAGGTGACTCTGAGAGATGGTTAGAATTGTGACAGCTGGGTGCAGTAACTCTGGAGGCTGTGGATCCATATATGGACCTAGCATATTCATTATCAAGTAGCATGCGTAACCTTGATCTTTCCGCCACCGTGTCAAACTCACCTTCATCTTCAGTCAGACGTACTCTCATCAGCTGCAGCAAGTCGGCCGTCACGGCTGAGCATGCATCGATCTTTCTTCGAAATTCTTGACTTGGTGAGGTTTGGAGTCGAATTCTGTCATACTGTTCCTTTAATTCAGACTCAAGCTTCTCAGCCTCATCCATCATATCATACATGTCACTCTCAGAGCATACTTGCTTTAACTTTGTGCGAATGTCTCTTACGTTGCTTTTCCATTTCTCGTATGTTGCTTTGAACCTCTTCTCCTTTTGAGTTAACTCTTGATCTTTCAGTTCCTGCATTTTTGGTGTTAATCGCCTTTCACGAGAGGATTTTCTTGCTTTTGTCTCAGATTTCTCAGACACTACACTTTTTTCCTCTTCCAAATCCCCTGCATCTTGTACTTCTGACATAACATCAGGGTGACTATGACCATCTTTAGACATTTTCAGACTTAAAGGGGGTATCTTATGAAGAGGACAAGATAACTAAGGTAATTACAAGAATGGATGTAATAGGCGGAGAATTATTAAAATTAACACAAAGGAACCTTAGCTTAGATTCTTACGTATGACAGCAAATAAATTTTCAGTTTCAGCCTTCATGAAGCTTGCAAGCAACAGGTAAGAAAACAACAATAATTTCCAGAACTTCAACAGATTGTCCTTTTTTTTTTCTTTTTTTTTTTCTTTTTTTGTTTGTTTGTTTGTTTGTTTGTTTGTTTGTTTTGTTTTTTTACACAATCCGAAATTTGAACACTATTAATTCCTTGTCCATTACAGCAAATTTGTAGCTCATGTTCTATCCATCAACTCATGAGGCATAATAACTGCGCAATATAGCCTGAGGACTCACGCTTTAGCCTGAAACCGCTTCTTGGAGTGTCCGCTGAATCTGCAGCTCCCGATTGGTTGTCACAAAATGCAAAGCAACGTGTCCACTGAAGCCTGTAGCTCGCTGCAGGATGAGAAGCAACCGAGACCTGTAGCTTGCTGCAGGATGAGAAGAGCTTTGCACACCGAAGCCTCCAGATGGATTGGGACACGTTTTCACTGCTTCTACTCTGGTCGAAAGAATCCACGCTTCGTACTGATGTCCACAATTCTTTTATTCCTCTCACAATCATGGAGCACCGTGAAAACTAGAAACAAGTAAAATAATATCGATAGCACATATGATATTCATCTCAGCCACTTATTTCCTTTCACAAGGTGCACAAGTGTTAAACAAATAACAGCATAATGATTTTTTACCGTGTACGCCTCGTAAAACCAGCAGTAGAAAAGTTGTATATTCCGAAAAGTCCGCCGTGTTACCGTTCTGTCTTGTCTCTCCCGCGCACAACTTCCGGTTCCCGCAACTCACAGGAAGTGACTACTTCACAATAATATTTTAACAGAAACATTTCTTATAAGCAGAATATATCACTGGATTCATAGATTACCTTTCCTACTGCAAATGTACACAAGCATGAGAAGCAAATAAAGAAAACAAATAGAAAACAATAACGATCTCAGATTCACTTTGGTGTTGTCATGGCAACCCACACAAACATTTCAGCGTCAGCTACAAAGGGTGTAGTTTGTGTCTGTGAGCACCTGTGTGTACACCTGTGAGCATGAGCGCGCTTGTATTTAAACGGTTCCTTCATGTAATGATCTGCTAGAGGTTGTGGGGAGCCATAGCCCTGTCCTCCTGGGTATGAAACAGCTATGGAGGAGATCCAGGCTAAAGACATCCAGAGACCCCCAGAACACAAGAGACCAAGGAAGACCAACGAAGGGGCAACCGTGCCACTATCCCTGAAAGAGCTGAGGAGAGCCCCAGATGAGGGGTCGCTCAGCAGCCACGGAGCAGAAGCCAGGGGGAATTGCAGTGGCTCTACCGGCAGCCAGCTGTGCCAGAGTGACCGAGCTCCAGGCCCAGAGGCTGAGGGCCCGAGCGAGCCCCAGGCTCCAGGCCCCGACAAGCAGCCACCAGGAGTGAGCCGGTGGGTACCTGGACGCCCATCCCCGGACACAAAGAACCACCAATGCACCGATGTCTGAGGGCGTCTGCCACTGGCAGGGGGAGCGGTGGGGGGAGATAGGCTATTTGCCTTTTTTTAACCTCTGCTGATTTCTACTGGTTTCCATTAAATAATGTGGGTTTCTGCATAAGCCATTAATATATAGTAAACAAAGAAATATAAAGGGACACGTTGAAAACACATCAGATATCAATGGGGAAAAACAATGTATGTGCCAGATGTGCATATACACAGTTTTTTCTCCAACAGTGGCAATTTTCTGGGCAGAAAAATCTAAATCGAAAACAAAGATCTCCTTTGCAGGATTTGTTGCCAAATGTGTCAATCATAACTGGATCAAAATCAACACATAGGAAATTGACCTCCACTGAAGACATCGAACAACAGACAGCAAAACAAAGGTCACCTTGGAGGATGTCACAGAAAAAGCAGAAGGTGATATTACCACCGAAGTACACAAAAGCCCATACACAAATAAAAATCTACGTACAGCACTAACACCTAATCAGAAGAAAACAATGTTACAGTGAGCTAAAGAGAAGCAATCATGGACCGTGGATTACAGTAATATTTACAATCAGGTGATCATGAATCAATCAAAACAAATAAGAACTAGCCAAGGATGATGATTGAGGAACTGTAGGCTGCTTCTCCATTAAAACATAAAGATGACTTCCTTAACAAAATACACATTTTCCATGTGTATTTTGTTTGATGAAAAATGTGATGAAAAGCAAAAAAGTTCAAAGAAAGAAAAGAGGAACTATAATTTCTGCCAGGGGTTGTATAGTTTCCTGTATGGCTAAGCCAAATGAAGTGGAGATGTTTGATCATAAATGTGATTTGCATGTTTTAATACACAGTAATTCAAAGTGGGATCAGTTTCTTTCTGTGTCAAGAGGGAAGGTCAGTGACACAGAGGTAGATGATCAAATATTGAATTTGCTATACAAATGGGTATCAAAGTTATTACCTCAATGCTCCACCATTTTGAGATCTGATGCTGTCCGCGTACGGTGTCCATCTCCCACGCGTGTGATCATTAAAATCATCGTTTGACTCAACCCGGCCGGACCAGTGTTGTTATTTTGGTTTTTCCTCTTGTATCCATCCCCAATATTTGAATCCGTAACACTTCCTCCATTGAAACAAATGTAATATTGTTTTCTGCTGTGATCCATCAGATAGCTCTATTACTAACAGGCCCAGCTTAGTTCCCATGGCTTAGGTTGGATTGGTTTTCTAAAGAGAGAATTTAACACACTCATGGGCAACAACAGTGAGACCCAGAGGGTCCTAACTGGGAGGAATTCCCTGCTGCAATTTACCTAACAAAAAATTAAAGGCAGGTTTTCAAAGCAGATTTGTCCAAATTTCCAGCCAGTGATAAGTTAGTGAGAAATAAAAGCTTTAGTATACACTTCAGTAAACACTACTGAATCACACTTGTCTGGCTCTTTTCCACAGAACATCTTTAATCCTGTCTCCCTTCTCTCACCCCAACCGTTTGCACCAGATGGCCCCTCCCTAAGCCCGGTTCTGCCGAAGGTTTCTTCCTCTTAAAAGGGAGTTTTTCCTTCCCAGTGTTGCCAAAGTGCTTGCTCATAGGGGGTCATGTGATTGTTGGGTTTTTTTCTCTTTATGTATTATTATAGGGTCTACCTTACAATATAAAGTGCCTTGAGGCGATTGTTGTTGTGATTTGGCGCTACATAAATAAAACTGAATTGAATTGAATTGAACTGAATTGAATTAAACATGTTTATCCCACCCTGAAGCACACGAGCATGTTGTTGCTAATTATTTTGTTTTGTTTTGTTTTTTGTGTTTTTCCCTTTACTTCACATTGTATCACGTACCTTGCTAAATTAGAAAACTACAATTTTATTAAGGCAATCTTTCTAAGATTTACTAAGCAGGTAAATTAGCACGATGTCACAATCACAAAAATACACCAATATGAGGCAAATTTCTGTGGATGATCTGCTGTTGGTAGCAAACAGTAAAAGCGAATGACTGAGAAGGCTGGAGAGAGGGCTTGGGTGAAAAGTGAGAGATTGGCAGGCTTAAAGGACCTCAGGCCTGCAAGTAGGAACTGGTGGCTGCAGCTAAAACTAAATACCTGTCACCTATCTGGCAAATTCTGCCACGGCACTGGGTCTACAACCCAGTGTTTTCATTTGTTTTAGTTATATTCGTTGATTATTGTATTTCATGGGTTTTGGGATACACTGTGTAGATATACACAGCTATTGCAGCAGTGATGTAAACACCACAGCCATAGATACACATACACAAATAAAAAAGACAGCACAGGGGCAGAGATTAAACACCAAATACATCTTATAAGGAGGAGAGCTTGAAGTGCATAGGAGTCAGAACTTGACATCAGTAACAGAAACATTGTTTTTGTGCAGACTGACGTTCATCACCATTGCCAAGGTAATTAACACACACAGACTATTACATGTAAGATCCTTCAGTTTAAGGTTTTAAATGGCAGTTATCACAGGTCTGTATGTATTAAAATGATTGATCCGCTGAGTATAACATGTTATCAACACAAGGAAAGCGGCGGGGCCAGACGGCATCACCGGCCGTCTGCTGCGCTGCTGTGCTGACCAGCTAGCAGGTGTGTTCACTTACATCTTCAACGAGTCCCTGGCGAAGTCTGTGGTCCCCACATGCTTCAAAAGATCCACCATCATCCCTGTGCCCAAGAACAGCAAACCCTCATCCCTGAACGATTACCGGCCAGTTGCACTGACCTCTCCTCCTCCATCCCAGACACCACAGATCCGCTGCAGTTCGCCTACAGATCCAACAGATCCACAGAGGATGCCATCGCCCACGTCCTACACACCACTCTCAGCCACGTGGACAAGAAACAGGGTAACTATGTGCGAATGCTGTTTGTTGATTACAGTTCAGCGTTTAACACAATAGTGCCCTGCAGACTGTTCACAAAGCTCAGGGATCTGGGACTTAACAGCCATCTGTGTGCATGGGTGTTGGACTTCCTCACTGGCAGAACTCAGGTGGTGAGGGTGGGCAGGTGCTTCTCCAACAGCATCTCCATCAATACAGGAGCACCTCAGGGATGTGTCCTCTCGCCACTGCTCTACTCCCTCTACACTTCAGACTGTGTGGCCACCCATGGCTCCAACACCATTGTGAAGTTTGCTGACGACACAGTGGTGTTGGGTGCCATCTCCAACAACGATGAGGCGGCCTACATGGATGAAGTGAAGAATCTGGCATCATGGTGCCAGGACAACCACCTCCAGCTGAACGTTGGCAAGACGAAGGAGCTGGTGGTGGACTTCAGAAGGGGTCAGCACAGAGACTACAAGCCCATTATCATCAATGGAGCTCCAGTGGAGAGGGTGCAGTCCTTCAAGTATCTTGGTGTCCACATCTCCTCAGACCTGACATGGGCTGCCCACATTCAGGTCCAGACCAAAAAGGCTAGGCAGCGCCTGTATCACCTACGACAACTGAGGAAGTTCAGGGTTTCTCCAAAGATCCTCAGGATTTTCTATACAGGCGCTGTGGAGAGCATCCTCACACAGAACATGACATCGTGGTTTGGGAACAGCTGTGTGAAGGACCAACAAGCTCTCCAGAGAGTGATCCGTACAGCAGAACGCTGCTGCAGGATTGCTCTCCCCCCGCCTCAGGACACCTACACCAGGAGATGCCGGACTAGAGCAGCACAGATACTGAAGGACCCGTCCCATCCTGGCAACAAACTGTTCCAACTTCTGCATTCTGGTAGAAGGTTCCGCATCTTCCGGGCAAGGACAGAGAGACTCAAGAGGAGCTTCTATCCCCAAGCCATCCGTGCCCTAAACACACACACCCGCCCGCTCACATCATCTCACATCATCTCACATCATCTATAATTGACTGAGACAGGACTCTTCCAGACACTAAACCAAGGAACAATGTACATTTCAAATTCCTTTAATTTTAAATATGTTTATATTGTCTATCCTGTAAAATAGTCAGATGTCTATTCATATTAATGTACAGAATTCACCTGCTTGCGGCTACTACTGCACATTCACCCAATGTATATACTAATATATATATATATATATATATATATATATATATATATATATATATATATATATATATATATATATATATATATATATAATGTTCTTCCTCTACAGCCCCCCCCCCCCCCCAATTTTTGCACATGTCAAGGAGCGTGTCAGGCTACATTTCACTGTGTGTTATACTTGTATAACTATGCATGTGACAAATAAAGAGCCTTGACCCTTGAACCTTGAACCTTGAATTTTATAAAGAAAGCAGAACGTTTTGGGGTTTTTTTAAAAAAAGGAAAAATATTTGGCAATTTTTTTTCTCTATTTTGTTCAGAAGAAAAAAAAAATCAGAGTTACAAAAAGAAGAATTTATGGTTCCTGCAGTGAACAAAACATTTTTTCAACTTTATTATGAAAAACAATTGACAGTCAAAACAATCAGAGTCAGATCAGTCAAAGTCAACAGAAACCTAAAAAAAAGGACTTACAGCTCAGTATTGCAACAATGCACAAAGTCTTCACATTTAGTGAAGGCTCCAGACATGAAATGATACCTGAAAGTGAATTAGTTTTTACATAAAATCGGATATGTCACATCTTCAAATAACATGCTAACATAATCTGGTGCTGAAGAGACACGGACTCACCACATTCTAATATTTAAATAATGTTTCATTTTCTCTGAAACACCTAAATACTGAGTATGTAAAAGGAAATGATATGTAGGTGACGTGACCCTGAAGATACACATTTTCCTTTCCATCAAAATCAGGCACAAAAATGGCAAACAAACTGCATAATTATTTAAAGTATGCATTGGGTTTGTCAAAATATGATCAGAGTGACTGGTAAAGGAAAACATTTGCTGTTTACCTCGATTAAAAATAATCTTAGACCCTAATAATTTTAAAATAGTCAGCAAAAAATGTGCTGTAGTTAATTTAAAAACAGTAAATAGGAAGAAAAATATCTTGATATTGTTTGAAAGAACAAGGAACATTATTGTATGTGCACCACACACATACTGTTACTACACTACACTCACACAGCAGCAAAATAAAATTAAACTAAATCACTGAAAATGAATCAGGTCAGTGAATTTTATTAACTTTAGACATATCAGCAACTGGTTTGTTACGCATTGCACTGAATTATTAAGTAAAACATCCTCATAACAGAAGCACAATGTTCATTTTAGTCACAGCTTGTTGTCTTTTACAATCTCAATGTTTTTTGTTCCTTTCCTACAGGGATTTCTTCAAAACATGTTTGTTGAATTTTCAATAGTCTGGTATAATAATAAGAATTATATATAGGAATTCTATATGTAATTCTTATATATATTTCTTATATTATAAGAATTGTTCATGGCCTGTCTGCATCATTGTTTCACAAAATAGGATTATCAAGACCTGACGATAGCAAAAAGTGGACAACAAATGTTAGATTGTTTCAAAACCTAAATACCTCCTACAGTTTTCCAGAGCCTTGCATTGCCCATCACTAAAATTAAAACACACATTAAATTACATATTTCTTTCTCCATCAAAACACAGATGAATCCTCCACTTTTTTTAAGTGCATTTCAGTGCAATCATTTGCATGTTTTGGTCTCTGTCACTCCTACAGCTTTCTGGTAAGGGCCACCTCTACTTTATACATACAGGAAAGGACTAGCCCTGGCTAAAAGCTTTCTATTGAAAACAAAACAAAAACTTTTTTCATCAAATAAGCAGATCACAGATATGATCAAAACTATTTTTGTTTAATACCTAAACATTCTGGCTTTTCACCTCCTTGGGGTTTTATGATAGGCTAAATTGTTTGATGCATGGACCCAAGTTTCTGTAACCATTCTCACAAACAATAGTTAACATGGACCATTTGTACCATGACATTCCTTTCAGATTGAAATCTAGATAGAGTGCTGTGCAAGTTAATACTTAATATAAGTTAATATATGAGTTAATATAAGTTTCCTGATGTTACGTCCTTGGCCTAGGGGTAACCTGGGCGTGACCCACCCACTCCAACTCCACCCAAAAAAGAGCCAAAACTCTGAGCAATTAAAAATTCTATCAAAAATGATTATGCTTTAAATCAGGAAAGCTGTAAGCTTTACAGATTACTGAAAGAGGGAGGCTAACGTCATTTCAACGAGATTAACGCTGACAGCACTAGTGGGAACACAACGAATATGACTGCACATTTAGCCTTGAGGCGACTTTTGTTGTGATTTGGCGCTATATAAATAAAATTGAATTGAATTGAATTGAATTGAATTTACTCCGACATCATCCTAGTGCAAAGACAAGTTGAAGCAGACAAAAACAACAAGCACGAATGCTACAAACTTTACCCGAGTCATTAGACAGCCGTTAGCACATGATTCCCTTCATGGGGACCTGATATGTTTAATATGCTGCTGAGAATATAGCCCAGAAGAAGCGTATAGTATAGCTTTTATTTTGGAAAGAGACATTTCTCTGTAATAAACTCTTTTTTCCAAAGATGAGTGATTCCTCAATCAGATATTTTTTTTTTTTTATTACTTTGTTTCAGCAACATTAAATTTAAAAACTGTACTTTTGAGATAAAATATATATGTATAATTTTAAAAAATGACAAATTAAAAAGGCATGAACATTTTTTTTTGTATCGAAAAAATATCGAACCGTGACACCAAAGTATCGAACCGAACCGTGAATTTTGTGTATCGTTGCACCCCTAAAAAAAAAAAAAATATATATATATATATATATATATATATATATATATATATATATACACTTTGTGAGTGTGGACGCTTCATCTCTTTGCTCTTGAATGCTTTGCTTCTTATATTGATTTTTATTGATTTTTATGCTGATTTTTTCCCTTTTTTCCGTGTGAGCTTACCTGCGATAACTTCTGGACACTTGTAGATCATTAGGACTAGAGTGTTCTTAACAGAAACAGCAACATTTTATGGTTACCTTATCCTCAGCGCTCCGTGTGTCTGTGGCCTAGACACAGCTGAAGCCTGATTACAGCGTCTGGGCACCGAGCAGCCTCAATAGCCTGGAAAGGTGCTAACCGCTAGGCTAACTAGCAACAAGATGCCTTCCCTCTCCACAGATGACTACCACAGCCTCCTGCAGAAGATTGCAGTACTGGAGACAAAAATTCATCGCTTAGAAGTAAACGTGGAGGTAAATGGACTGTGTGGAAATGAAACAACCTTGCCTTTGATTCAAAACAATGGCGATGAGCAAGCTAGTACACAGCTAAGGAGCACAGATAACATGACCAAGAAAGTAGACTCTGTGCATTATTATAAATCCTCAAGTGATAATCCCCCCTTAGACTGTCTTGGTGCAAAACCAAGACATAAATCATGTCTCCTGGAAGGGGGAGGACGTATCACAGGCAGGGCACAGCGAGCTGAAATCTCTGAAACCGACTGGCCTTCACTTCCTACGAGACAGAGAAGCTCTTCTACCCCTGTATACGGGAGGAAACAGGACTGGACAACCGTGAATAGGAAGGTTAACAACAAACCTCCAAAACAACTGAATGTGAAACTGCAGAACAGATTTGCTCCACTATCAAAGGACCCTGGATCTATATCGGACAACCATCCATCTAAAAGCAGCGAAATAAGGTCTGAAAATCTGTTGAAAAGTGAAAGGCCACAGGGAAAGCTAAAGGCTAGGCCTGAAACTCTGATTGTGGGTGACTCTGCCGTAAAGGATGTACAAAGGATGTGCGGTAAGAACACTAAAGTCCTCTGCTTTCCTAACGATATGGTCAACAACCTGAAGGAGAGAATTCTTCAAATTGCAGATGAATATCCAACTGTGACAAACATTGTTCTGCATACAGGGTCAAACGATGTGTCCAAACAACAGTCGGAGGTTCTGAAACGGGACTTTACTGGATTATTAAATACTGTAAACTCTCTGAATGCAGCTGTATTCATCAGTGGACCTGTACCGCCGGTCAGAGGAGGAGACGAGAGATTCAGCAGGTTGTTTACACTGAATAAATGGCTTATATCAGCATGTGCTGACCACTCAGTGCACTTTATCAACAACTTTAATATTTTTTGGGAACGCAGGCATCTGTTCAAAGCAAATGGATTTAATTTTAACAAGTCAGGGGTGAAACTGTTCACCTCCAACTTGTTTTATTCCATACGTCATCCATCCGTGCTTGGTGCCAAGGCTGAGATAAACGAGGAGTTATCTCATAAAGAGGAACAAACAGTACTCCAAGAACAGACAAAGCCCAGCAGAAACCTTGAGGAGGAGCTCCATTTGCCCCCACCCGGGAAGAGCCTCAGAAAGGAGAGACATCCATGGCATCTGAGGAAGAGCCTCAGAAAGGAGAGACATCTAAGGCAAGAAGAGGGGTCCCTATTTGCCTCCAACTCTCTCAACAACACCAACGACCAGGACAAGGGACCACGATCTTCCCCAGTCCCCCAAACCCCTGACAGGCCATCACCCTCCTCCCCCTCCCTTTCTCCCTCCTCCCCACACCTGAAATTCACTGAGGAGATGATGGAGCGGGTCAATGCTGGGCTCAGATCTACCCCCCGTCCCAATCCCTTTTTGTCCCCCATAAACCCCCCACCAGAGCGGCCAAAGGTTCGCCATCGAGCCCCACCCTCAACAGAGCAATCGAAGTCACATTGCCCAGCCTCGCCCCCCTTAGTTCCTCTTCATGCCCTGTCTCCGCAGTCTGATGTGTGATGTGTGAAGGGTCCGGGCTGTGAGGATTATGGCAGTGATGACTTTTCCCAGGAGAAGCTGGGACCCTGTTTACTAGAAGGTTTTAAAATTTCTGTACTTTTAGGTGACAGGAGACATGTGGCCTGGTCAAAACACAGAGAGCTGCACTCTAAAAGATCTTTAAACATAGTAAACATACCTTGTGTGCCACAGACTGCTCCCAAACACGAGGGGACAAGTAATACCTCTAAAACACTTAAGTTGGCTTTATTAAACATTAGATCTCTAGCTGGGAAAACATTTTTAATTAATGATTTAATCACTGAGCACAGCCTTGATTTTATGTTTTTAACTGAAACTTGGTTGGACCAAAGTAACAGTGGAGCTGTTCTCATCGAGACGACCCCTCCTAACTACAGTTTTATCAGTGAGGTCAGGGCGAGCAGGAGAGGAGGAGGGGTTGCTGTCTTATTTAATGAATCATTTCAATGTAAGCAGCTGTCTCCTGGAAGTTTTCAGTCTTTTGAATATGTGGCTTTACAGCTGAAGGCCCCATCCAAAGTTGTGTTTCTTAATGTTTACAGGCCTCCCAAATACTGCACAGACTTTTTTAATGACCTCAGTGAACTGCTGTCTGTGATCTGTGTTGATTTTGACTGTGTAATTATTGCTGGGGATTTTAACATTCATGTGGACAACCCTCAGGACAAAGGGACTAAAGACCTGAGTAACACTCTGGGCAACTTTGGGCTGACTCAGCATGTAACAGAGGCCACACATAATAGAGGACACACTCTTGACCTACTGATCTCCAAAGGCCTGAGCATTTCAAAGGTTACTGTGTCTGATGTGGGCCTGTCTGATCATTACTGTGTTTTCTTTGAAAGTAAAATCTCAGCCCACACAAATATATCAACAACAGTGATCACAAAACGGTGTATAACTGAACACAGTAGTGCAATTTTTAACCAGGTCTTCCCATTAACACCTGACCTGCCCAGAGGGTCAGTCAATGAGCTCGTCAATAGCTTCAATGCTAACATGTTAAATGTAATGGACACTATTGCTCCCATTAAGGTGAAGGTTATCTCTGGAAGGAAAAAGTCTCCATGGAGAAACTCCACACTGGTGAAAAATGAAAAAAGAGAGTGTAGGAAAGCTGAGCGCAGATGGAGAAAAACAAACCTCCAGGTTCATTATGACATTTATAAAGAGAAACTTCACAATTATAATTTACAACTGAGGAATGCAAGGAGGTCCTACTTCTCTGACATCATCACTAAAAACAGCCATAATGCTCGGGTCTTATTTTCTACAGTTGACAGGCTAACAAACCCTCCTGTGTCAGTGGCAGCTGAACTTCATTCGACCATGGCCTGCAATGACTTTGCCAAATTCTTCACTGAAAAAATCCAAAAAATTAGACAAGCAATTGGTACATCAACAGCAGATCCAGGATATGTACTGTGTCCACCAAAAAACTGTTTAAACACCATGAAACAGTTTCAACCTATTAACAGCAAAGACCTGGAGGACATCTTAGGTCAACTGAACTCCTCCTCCTGCTGTTTAGATGTCCTGCCAACAAGTTTTTTCAAAAAGGTCTCAAAGACTTTAGAGTCAGACCTGTTACAGATCGTCAACTTTTCTTTATTATCAGGTGTGTTTCCAGAATCACTAAAAACTGCTGTAATCAAACCTATACTGAAAAAGGACAATCTTGACAAGACACAGATGAACAACTACAGGCCGATCTCAAATCTCCCGTTTTTAAGTAAGATCATTGAAAAAGCAGTTTCCCAACAGCTCAGTTACTTCTTAAAACAGAATAATTGCTACGATGCCTTCCAGTCAGGTTTTAGACAGAACCACAGCACTGAAACCGCTCTGACCAAAGTGTTTAATGACATATGTCTGAATACAGACAGTGGAAAAATGTCAGTCCTAGTTTTACTGGATCTCAGTGCAGCATTTGATACAGTTGACCACAACATATTACTCAAACGACTGGAGAACTGGACAGGTCTTTCAGGAACTGTACTAAACTGGTTCAAAACATACGTAGAAAACAGGAAATACTTTGTATCAATAGGTAACTTCACATCTGAGCAGACAAGTATCACATGTGGAGTTCCCCAAGGTTCCATCTTGGGACCCCTTCTGTTTAACATCTACATGCTCCCACTGGCACAGATTATAAACAACAACAAAATAAACTATCACAGCTATGCAGATGACACACAAATATATATCACAATGTCACCAGGAGACCGAGGCCCTGTACAGGCTCTTGGTAAATGCATTGAGGAAATCAATGACTGGTTGTGCCACAATTTTCTCCAGCTAAACAAAAACAAAACTGAGGTAATAGTCTTTGGCGCCAAAGAAAAACGATTACAGGTCACCAGAGAACTTCAATCTATACATCTAAAAACCACAAACCAGGCGAGAAATTTGGGTGTAGTGATGGATGCAGACCTAAACTTAGAAAAACACATTAAGACAATAACAAAGTCAGCTTACTATCACCTCAAGAATATATCAAGGATAAAAGATCTGATGTCTCAACAGGACCTGGAAAAACTAGTCCATGCATTCATCTTTAGTAGGCTTGATTACTGTAACAGCATCTTTACAGGTCTACCTAAAAAATCAGTCAGACAACTACAGCTCATTCAGAACTCTGCTGCTCGAGTCCTCACTAAGACCAAAAAAGTGGACCACATCAGTCCAGCTCTGAGGTCCTTACACTGGCTGCCTGTCCGTCAGAGGATAGACTTTAAAGTTCTGATGCTGGCCTATAAAGCTCTGAATGGTTTAGGACCAAAATACATCAATGACCTCCTGACCCAGTATGAACCATCCAGATCCCTCAGGTCATCTGGATCCGGTCTTTTATCAGTTCCCAGAGTCAGAACCAGACACGGAGAAGCTGCATTCAGCTTTTATGCTCCTTATATCTGGAACAAACTCCCAGAAAGCCTCAGATCAGCTGAAACACTCAGTTTATTTAAATCCAGGTTGAAGACTCACCTGTTCTCAGCTGCATTTGAATAAAGCACCAAATCCACACTTTAAGCTTAAATTTCAAAACTTACATTTAACTACTGATTTTATCTACTGTTCTGATTTTATCTGTTTTGATTTTATATACTGTTGTTTGTTTGTTTGTTTGTTAATTAGTTAGTTAGTTTATTTGCTTGTTTTATTCAATTTTAAATCATGCTTTTTATTTGTTCTTGTTTCTAATGTCTCTGTAAAGCACTTTGAATCACCTTGTTGTTGAATTGTGCTATACAAATAAACTTGCCTTGCCTTGCCTTGCCTTGCCTTGCCTATAATAAACAACATCATCGCGATGATCTATGTGAATATAACAGTAAATATTAAATATTATTGTGCAGCACGTAAAATCGACAGCGCACAGTGTGCTTTGAGGTAGCAGCCAAAAAGGGTGTAGTTTGTGTGTGTGAGCACCCGTGTGTACACCTGTGAACATTAGCGCACTTGTATTTAAAAGGTCCAGGCTCCAGACATCCAGAGACCCGCAGAACACAAGAGACCAAGGAAGACCAACGAAGGGGCAACCGTTCCACTATCCCTGAAAGAGCTGAGGAGAGCCCCAGAGGAGGGGTCGCTCAGCAGCCACGGAGCAGAAGCCGGGGGGGTTGCAGTGACGTGCCCGTGAGCTTCAACCAGCCAGCTGTGCCAGAGTGGCTGAGCTCCAGGCCCAGAGGCCGAGGGCCCGAGCGAGCCCCAGGCTCCAGGCCCGGACAAGCAGCCACCAGGAGTGAGCCGGTGGGTACCTGGACGCCCATCCCTGGACACAAAGAACCACCAATGCACCGATGTCTGAGGGCGTCTGCCACTGGCAGGGGGAGTGGTGGGGGGAGATAGGCTATTTGCCCTTTTTAACCTCTGCTGATTTCTACTGGTTTCCATTAAATAATGTGGGTTTCTGCATAAGCCATTAATATAAAGTAAACAAAGAAATATAAAGGGACACTTTGAAAACACATCAGATATCAATGGGGAAAAACAATGTATGTGCCAGATGTGCATATACACAGTTTTTTCTCCAACAGTGGCAATTTTCTGGGCAGAAAAATCTAAATCGAAAACAAAGATCTCCTTTGCAGGATTTGTTGCCAAATGTGTCAATCATAACTGGATCAAAATCAACACATAGGAAATTGACCTCCACTGAAGACATCGAACAACAGACAGCAAAACAAAGGTCACCTTGGAGGATGTCACAGTAAAAGCAGAAGGTGATATTACCACCGAAGTACACAAAAGCCCATACACAAATAAAAATCTACGTACAGCACTAACACCTAATCAGAAGAAAAGAATGTTACAGTGAGCTAAAGAGAAGCAATCATGCACTGTGGATTACAGTAATATTTACAATCAGGTGATCATGAATCAATCAAAACAAATAAGAACTAGCCAAGGATGATGATTGAGGAACTTTAGGCTGCTGCTCCATTAAAACATAAAGATGACTTCCTTAACAAAATACACATTTTCCATGTGCATTTTGCATGATGAAAAATGTGATGAAAAGCAAAAAAGTTCCAAGAAAGAAAAGAGAAACTATAATTTCTGCCAGGGGTTGTATAGTTTCCTGTATGGCTAAGCCAAATGAAGTGGAGATGTTTGATCATAAATGTGATTTGCATGTTTTAATACACAGTAATTCAAAGTGGGATCAGTTTCTTTCTGTGTCAAGAGGGAAGGTCAGTGACACAGAGGTAGATGATCAAATATTGAATTTGCTATACAAATGGGTATCGAAGTTATCACCTCAATGATCAACTGTTGCTTCCTCCATTGAAACAAATGTAATATTGTTTTCTGCTGTGATCCATCAGATAGCTCTATTACTAACTGGCCCAGTTTGTTAGCTATATTTTTTTATCAAAAAGAGACACCCCTTTGCAATTAGCTAGTGATCATTAAAACTGATGGACTGAACTGGTTCTTAAATAGTGCTGTTTTACTCAATCTGAGAACTCAAGAAGCTTTAAAGAAAATGCCTCATTCACCCATTCACATAAGGACTTGATTTTTTTGTGTGTGTGTTTCTCTTTACTTCTCATTGTATCACGTAACTTGCTAATTCTTTCTAAGATTTACTAAGCAGGTAAATTAGCACCATGTCACAATCACAAAAATACAGCAATATGAGGCAAAACCTCTGTGGACTATCTGCTGTTGGTAGTAAATGGTAAAAGTTAATGACTGAAAAGAGAGCTTGGGTGAGAAGTGAGAGATTGGCAGGCCTGAGGCTTGTAAACCCGTCGCCTTTATATTAGTTGATTATTGTATTTCATGGGTTTTGGACGGCTTGTGTTATATTTTTAGTCCTGGGATTTTGCTTTCTGTTATTTTGCCTTTCTCGTATTCCTCGTGTTGTCACGCTTGTCTTCATGTTCCCTCTGTTCTGTGTTATACTTCCTGTTTTACTTGGGCACTTCCTTGTCTCATGTTTCATGCTTTTATCACCTCACGTCTGGACTATTGTAATTCCCTTTTAATAGGGGTCGGGTCGGGCACCTTGTCACACCTGCAGTTAGTGCAAAATGCAGCGGCGCGATTTTTAACCGGTAGTAGGAAATTCGATCACATCACTCCGGTTCTGGCTTCCTTGCATTGGCTTCCCATTGAATTGAGGATTCGTTTTAAAGTCCTTTTATTGGTTTTTAAATCTTTAAATGGTCTGGCTCCTGTCTATTTATCTGATTTGCTGAAGCCACATGTTCCTCCTCGCTCGCTCCGTTCAGCTGAGCAGCTGCTGCTGTCGGTCCCTAAGTCGCGGCTGAAATGCAGAGGAGACTGTGCCTTTTCAATTGCAGTGACGTGCCCGTGAGCTTCAACCAGCCAGCTGTGCCAGAGTGGCTGAGCTCCAGGCCCAGAGGCCGAGGGCCCGAGCGAGCCCCAGGTTCCAGGCCCGGAAAAGCAGCCACCAGGAGTGAGCCGGTGGGTACCTGGACGCCCATCCCTGGACACAAAGAACCACCAATGCACCGATGTCTGAGGGCGTCTGCCACTGGCAGGGGGAGTGGTGGGGGGAGATAGGCTATTTGCCCTTTTTAACCTCTGCTGATTTCTACTGGTTTCCATTAAATAATGTGGGTTTCTGCATAAGCCATTAATATAAAGTAAACAAAGAAATATAAAGGGACACTTTGAAAACACATCAGATATCAATGGGGAAAAACAATGTATGTGCCAGATGTGCATATACACAGTTTTTTCTCCAACAGTGGCAATTTTCTGGGCAGAAAAATCTAAATCGAAAACAAAGATCTCCTTTGCAGGATTTGTTGCCAAATGTGTCAATCATAACTGGATCAAAATCAACACATAGGAAATTGACCTCCACTGAAGACATCGAACAACAGACAGCAAAACAAAGGTCACCTTGGAGGATGTCACAGCAAAAGCAGAAGGTGATATTACCACCGAAGTACACAAAAGCCCATACACAAATAAAAATCTACGTACAGCACTAACACCTAATCAGAAGAAAAGAATGTTACAGTGAGCTAAAGAGAAGCAATCATGCACTGTGGATTACAGTAATATTTACAATCAGGTGATCATGAATCAATCAAAACAAATAAGAACTAGCCAAGGATGATGATTGAGGAACTTTAGGCTGCTGCTCCATTAAAACATAAAGATGACTTCCTTAACAAAATACACATTTTCCATGTGTATTTTGCATGATGAAAAATGTGATGAAAAGCAAAAAAGTTCAAAGAAAGAAAAGAGAAACTATAATTTCTGCCAGGGGTTGTATAGTTTCCTGTATGGCTAAGCCAAATGAAGTGGAGATGTTTGATCATAAATGTGATTTGCATGTTTTAATACACAGTAATTCAAAGTGGGATCAGTTTCTTTCTGTGTCAAGAGGAAAGGTCAGTGACACAGAGGTAGATGATCAAATATTGAATTTGCTATACAAATGGGTATCGAAGTTATCACCTCAATGATCAACTGTTGCTTCCTCCATTGAAACAAATGTAATATTGTAATATTGCGGCTCCGATGCTCTGGAATAACCTTCCCCTCCAAATTAGACAAGCGTCATCAGTGCAGGTCTTTAAGTCCAGATTGAAAACCTATTTTTATTCCCTGGCTTTTAACTCTGTAGGAATTTTATTGTATGTAATGATTTTATGGTATTTTTAATTTGGTTGTTGTTTTGATCTGTGTTGTTCAGCACTTTGGTCTGCCTGGTGTGTTCGTAAAGTGCTATACAAATAAACGATAATGATGATGATGTCAGTGTATTCTGTTTTGCTTCCTCGCTGTCTTGTCATGTTTAATTAGCCCTGTATTTTCCTTTACTCTTTGTTGCATCATTAACCTAACCTAACTTGCACCGTCATGGCTGTGTGTCTCCCTCTGTACCTCCTCATGTGTTTTGTTTTACACATGTCCCAGTATAGTTTTGTATTTTTTCCGTTTCAGCAAATAAAGCCAAAACGAGTTTGGGTCCTTTTCCTGCCTGCTGCACAAATCCTACACTGGCTGCAACTTAAAAGTAAAACAGCTTTTTCTCACAGCACACTAAATCCCATGCACAGGTATTGCAGCAGTGCTAGAAAACACAGGGGGGGGGAATTAAACACCAAATACATCTTATTGTAGATCTTGAAGTGCATAGCAGTCAGAACTTAACATCAGTTCATCAGTTAACACACACGTCACATTATTACATGTGAGATCCTTCAGTTTAAGGTTTTATATGGCAGTTATCACAGGTCCGTATGTATTAAAATGGTTGGTCTTATGAGTATAACATGTTATCGATACAATTTTATTCAGAAAGCATGAAGTTTTTTAAAAAAAAAACAAAGGAAAAACATGCAAGTATAATGTAAAGTACATTAAATGTTTCCATCTTAATGTTCTTATTTGATTTTTTGCTCAGTGCATCTTTACTTTGTGAGTGAGTTAGTGTTGGAATTTCTGCATAGTTCCATTTTGTCTTTTGTTAAGGTTTTGATGTAATATGTCAACCATTCCTAAAAAAATTTTGTTCAGAATAAAAAAATCTGAGTTACTAAAAGAATTTATTGAACAAAACATTACTGAACAAAACATTTTTTTCAACTTTATTGTGAAAAAAAAATCAACGGTCAACAAACAATCAGTCACTATAAACAGAAATAAGTCAAAGTCAGCAGAATCGTAAAAATGCTATTTCAGCTCAGTATTGCAACAATGCACAAAGTCTTCACATTTAGCAAGAATATGAATTTTTACAAAACACTGTTTTAAAATATTGACTATGTTAATTTCACACATCATACAAAATTGGTACAGCTTCTGGATACACAGAGTTGTGCATCCAGACTTTCTCACCACCTTCCTTAACAATTCTTGAATTTAGTTCACTGGCTAAAAACAGATAAAAACACAGCTGTTTGATGGCACTGGTTGCTTCAGATCTTCTAGTCTCCAGACATGAAATGATATCTGAAAGGGAATTCTTTTTTTTCTTTTTTACATAAAATCTGATATGTGACATCTTCACATAACATGCTAACATAATCTGGTGCTGAAGAGACACAGACTCACCACATTCTAATTTTTAAGTATTGTTTCATTTTCTCTGAAACACCTAAATACTGAGAATGTAAAAGGAAATGTTATGTAGGTGACTCGACCCTGAAGATACACATTTTCCTTGCCTGTGCTCATCAAAATCAGGCACAAAAATGGCAAACAAACTGTAAAATAATTTAAACTATACATTGGGTTTGTCAAAATATGATCAGAGTGTCTGATAAAGGCAAACTTTCGCTGTTTACCTTGATTAAGAATCGTCTTAGACCTTAACTTTAAAATACTCAACCAAAATGTGCTGTAGTTAATTTTAAAAACTGAAAATAGGAAGCAAAATATCAGGACGTAGTTTCAAAGAACAAGGAACATTATTGTATGTGCACCACCAGTGTTGGGAAGGTTACTTTTAAAATGTATTCCACTACAGATTACATGCCCAAAATGTAGTATGTAACGTATTCCGTTATGTTACTCGATGAGAGTAACGTATTTTGAATACTTTGGATTACTTAATATATTATTATGCTTTTTACAACTACATGTATGTACTATTGCAGTGTAATTTATTACTATTACTGAAGGCTACTCGCCATACCAATGCCAACTAGATTTTTAAATCTTAATATAAAATGAGCAACAGTGGCTGCACTTTTTGCGGTGATCTCGTATAGAAAACTATTGCGCGCGTATATGAAACAGGTTTGCAACTTTGCTAGCAAGAGACAGAGAGAGTGTCAAGATTCGGCTGTGTGCAGGCAGGAGTTTGACCCAAAATGCAGACTCTCGGACACGAGGGATGAACTGAAAAACCACAGCTTTATTGAAGGCAAAGGAAAAGGCATACAACACAAAACTAAAATAATCTGGAAAAGAATAAACTAAACTCACAGGGAAACACACAAAGAAACACAGCCGTGAGGGACGGCGCGTCACTGACACTAGACTTGTACAGGGAGTGCAGAATTATTAGGCAAATGAGTATTTTGTCCACATCATCCTCTTCATGCATGTTGTCTTACTCCAAGCTGTATACGCTCGAAAGCCTACTACCAATTAAGCATATTAGGTGATGTGCATCTCTGTAATGAGAAGGGGTGTGGTCTAATGACATCAACACCCTATATCAGGTGTGCATAATTATTAGGCAACGTCCTTTCCTTTGGCAAAATGGGTCAAAAGAAGGACTTGACAGGCTCAGAAAAGTCAAAAATAGTGAGATATCTTGCAGAGGGATGCAGCAGTCTCAAAATTGCAAAGCTTCTGAAGCATGATCATCGAACAATCAAGTGTTTCATTCAAAATTGTCAACAGGGTCGCAAGAAGCGTGTGGAAAAACCAAGGCACAAAATAACTGCCCATGAACTGAGAAAAGTCAAGCGTGCAGCTGCCAAGATGCCACTTGCCACCAGTTTGGCCATATTTCAGAGCTGCGACATCACTGGAGTGCCCAAAAGCACAAGGTGTGCAATACTCAGAGACATGGCCAAGGTAAGAAAGGCTGAAAGACGACCACCACTGAACAAGACACACAAGCTGAAACATCAAGACTGGGCCAAGAAATATCTCAAGACTGATTTTTCTAAGGTTTTATGGACTGATGAAATGAGAGTGAGCCTTGATGGGCCAGATGGATGGGCCCGTGGCTGGATTGGTAAAGGGCAGAGAGCTCCAGTCCGACTCAGACGCCAGCAAGGTGGAGGTGGAGTACTGGTTTGGGCTGGTATCATCAAAGATGAGCTTGTGGGGCCTTTTCGGGTTGAGGATGGAGTCAAGCTCAACTCCCAGTCCTACTGCCAGTTTCTGGAAGACACCTTCTTCAAGCAGTGGTACAGGAAGAAGTCTGCATCCTTCAGGAAAAACATGATTTTCATGCAGGACAATGCTCCATCACACGCGTCCAAGTACTCCACAGCGTGGCTGGCAAGAAAGGGTATAAAAGAAGAAAAACTAATGACATGGCCTCCTTGTTCACCTGATCTGAACCCCATTGAGAACCTGTGGTCCATCATCAAATGTGAGATTTACAAGGAGGGAAAACAGTACACCTCTCTGAACAGTGTCTGGGAGGCTGTGGTTGCTGCTGCACGCAATGTTGATGGTGAACAGATCAAAACACTGACAGAATCCATGGATGGCAGGCTTTTGAGTGTCCTTGCAAAGAAAGGTGGCTATATTGGTCGCTGATTTGTTTTTGTTTTGTTTTTGAATGTCAGAAATGTATATTTGTGAATGTGGAGATGTTATATTGGTTTCACTGGTAAAAATAAATAATTGAAATGGGTATATATTTGTTTTTTGTTGAGTTGCCTAATAATTATGCACAGTAATAGTCACCTGCACACACAGATATCCCCCTAAAATAGCTAAAACTAAAAACAAACTAAAAACTACTTCCAAAAACATTCAGCTTTGATATTAGTGAGTTTTTTGGGTTCATTGAGAACATGGTTGTTGTTCAATAATAAAATTATTCCTCAAAAATACAACTTGCCTAATAATTCTGCACTCCCTGTATTTCAAGTGATTTCTTTGCACAGTGACTGAAACAAACCTACTGATTAAACAATGGGCTGTGAGGTCAGTTTCTTGATCATTAATATGCAAGTTTTCATGACTATTGATCAACAGCCACTGATTAACCACTGATTTTGTTCAAATAAAATATGAAACTCTTATATGAGTAGGATGACGTAAATATACAAATGTTGATACATAAATACCCAGTAAGTCCAAGCATCAAGTTAAGTGTACACATGACTTGTTTAAAACACGTGTATGAGCTCAAACAATTGGTAAAACAAGTCTGAACAATGTTGGACACGCCCAATGCATGAACATAAATAGCAGTTAAAAACTGGAAACACAGGACGAACACAACAAAACGGACCTTGAGTGACTGTTCCACAAGTATTTCTTGTTTTATACTCAAGTCTTCCTGATCATCATGTTTTCTGTTTCCTTTTTTGTTGTGAAATCAGACACAACTTAAAGATGCTCAGGAGAATATTTTCATAGCCATTTAATCAGGTGAAGAAACTGCAGAAAGCTGAAGAAAAAATTGGTTTGAAAGAGTAAACGGAGAGGCAGACTGATTACAGCTAGCAACAAATAATTTTTCAGTGATTATTTTGTACTGTTGAATAAACAGAATTGAACAAAGTTGGACACCTAATGCATGAACCAAAAAAAAAATGATGTAGAAAAACTGGACACACGGTAATAATACAACACTTAAATATTTAGGCACTGAAGACACCAAGTGAAGTGTTTCAGGTGTAATTTTGTGCCATTCTTCCTGCAAACAAGTCTTAAGGTGGGCAACAGTACGGGGTCTTCGTTGTGGCATTTTGTACTTCAAAATACGCCACACATTCTCTATTCGAGACAGGTCGGGATAAACTTTTACATGATGGCTCAGGACAAGTTTAGCTCTTTTTAAATTACTGTTGATCTCCACAAACTAAAGAATTCAAGTCAATTTCCACAGCTATGGGCCAGTTATTTTTACAGTTGATATTTTTATTCATTGATTTAGCACACAACCATTAGGCTGGGCTATTTAGATGCTTTTCTCTTTACTTATGTTAGTAAAATGATCAGGGATCTAGGGAAGTGGTCACTTGCAATGTTGAACCTTTAACAACATTAATTATGATGATGTGGGAACAACACCAACACGAGGATATCAGATCCTGCTGGCAGGCACGACCCTAAAATGAGTTCTATTTTTAAAAGTGTTGACAAGAGAAAGACAATGAGCTGCCGAGTTAGTTAGGACTGTAGTATGATATAATATAATACGCTCAAGTTATTCCTGTCCAGTTATTTACAAATCACTATCTATTACCCACTCCATGTCGTTTTCCATTTTTTCATAGTATTGGGTTAATGTGCTGTCTCCAGTATTTCTAGTACATTTTGTTTGTTCATACATTTGCTGCAGTGATATGGAAGCTGTTCCAGTCTGTTGTGGTAAAAGGAGAGCTGAGTGTAAAACTGAAGCTCTGAATTTACCATTACCTATGGTTATGAGCACTGGGTAGTGACCGAAAGAACAAGATCGCAGATATAAGCGGCTTTGCCTGAAGGGTGGCTGGCAAACACCTGGCCTGTCTCCTTTAGAAATAGGGTCAGGTGTTTGGCCATCTGGGAGGGCCTCAGAGTAGAACCGCTGCTCCTCCACATCAAAAGGAGCCAATTGAGGTGGTTCGGCATCTCACTATGATACCTCCTGGGTGGGGTGTTCTGGGCATGTCCCAGCGAGAAGAGGCCCCAGGGAAGACCCAGGACACACTGGATGGATGGATGGATGTCCAAACAGGGACTCAGAAATGCACACTATCTTGGTCGACTGCTGCATCTAAACTTTCTCCCAGACTTCTCTTTCTTTCTTGCCTTCATAAAAGACCTAATGTCCTGTTCAATATCAAATCCAAAGTTTATTTAGCATACAGACTGGAAAATCTGGGATTGATCCACTGACTTTTCAATTTGTAGGCGCTACTACCTGAGCGACAGCCCTCACCAACACTGCATGAATTTAGAAACTCCTTTTAAGTCTGAAACACATGGAAAATGTGTTTATGTGGTAAACAAAAAAGTGTGAAACAACTCAAAACATATTTTAGATTTTTCAAATAACCAGGCTTTGCTTTGAATACAGCTTTGCACACTCTTGGCATTCTCTCGATGAGCTTCATGAGGTAGTCAGATGAAAAGGTTTTCCAGCAACCTTGAAAGAGTTCCCAGAGATGCCGAGCACTTGTTTGACCTTTGGCCCTTACTCGGTCGATCTCATCCCAAACCATCTCTATTGTGTTTAGATCAGGTGACTGTGGAGGCCAGGAAACCAAATACTAAACATACTAAACCAACTAAACGCAAACTGGAAAGGATGGCATGTCGCTGTTGGTGCTGCTTCAGTGTGCCATTTTGCGACTTCCTGCAATTTTAAAATTACATTGATTAAAGTCATATTTAGTTTTGTTTTATAAATTCTCTATTTAAGCTAATTGTTTGGAGGAAATAACCCCTTTGCTTGGAAAATGGAACAAATGTACAGACCTATTTGAAGTGGAAGACACTCACCTTCTATCAGTGTTTGCACAGTGTACCTTATGATTGCACAGTTCTGTGTTTCTCTGTCTCTGTTTTTGTATCCAAGGGTGTGGTGCTCCTCCCTCACAGCTACCTGTTTGCACACCTGTCATTGATCATGACATCAATGCTGTTATACTGCTGTCCATACAATGTATTCACACTTTAATAAACAGAGTATTCATAATAATTGGTTAATATCTTAAGTTTCAGTGTGCCTTCAATTTTGAATAAACCCCCAACAGTGTCACCAGCAAAGCACCATCACACCTCCTCCTTCATGCTTCACGTTAGGACTCATCCATGCATTTATCTCTAGCCGCCTTGATTACTGTAACAGTATCTTCACAAGTTTACCTAAAAAATCAATCAGACAACTGCAGCTGATCCAGAACGCTGCTGCTTGTGTTCTCACTAGAACCAAGAAAATAGAGCACATTACACTGGCTCCCTGTAGCTCAGAGAACAGACTTTAAAGTGCTTTTATTAGTTTATAAATCCTTGAATGGGTTAGCACCAGAGTACATTAGAGATCTGCTATCATGGTACAAACCATCTAGATCAGTTTGGTCCTCCAGCTCTAGTTTACTGACTGTCTCTAGAACCAGAACTAAACATGGAGAAGCAGCTTTTAGTTTCTATGCTCCTCACATCTGGAACACACTATTGGGAGAAAGCAAAGCTGCAGAGACACTGAACTCTTTTAAGTCTAAAATTAAAACTTACTTATTTAAACTAGCTTATGAGTAACTGATCCTATTATGGCTTTCTACTTGCTCGTTTTAATTTTCATACAAATTATTGTCTTGATTATTGTTTTATTGTAAATGCTTTCTTGTATTTTAACTTTTAAAGTGATTTATGTTCTATTTTATGTGTTTTAATTTTAATCATGTGAAGCACCTTGAATTGCCTTGTGCTGAAAGTGTGCTATGCAAAAAAAAATTGCCTTGCCTGGGAACCATACATGCAGAGACCATCCATTCACCTTTTCTGCATCGCACTAAGACACGGTGGGTGCAACCACAGGTCTCAAATTTGGAATCATCAGACCAAAGCAAAGATTTTAACTGGTCTGATGTTGAAGGATATAAAAAAACAACAACAGCAATAGAATAATATTAAACACAAAGTGAACCCGTCATCCTTCATTAAATAGGTTCTTTTAGATGTTAAGGAGGAATTGACTTAACCAGGCTGGCGGAGAATGAAGACAACCGGACACCTGCGGCAGATGGGGAATCAGTGAACTTTTATTGAGACAGAGACAACCTCTCAACACAGCTCACATCAGGAGATTCCTAATATTTGCTGTGAGGATGGGTATATATTCTCTAAAACTTACAGGAGGGGGTTGTGAGGAAAGTGCTACATTAGCAGAAAAACAACTCCATAAAAGGAAATCGGCCTTGGGTGTTCTAGTCTCTTCGCTTGCAGATATCTTGCACCTGCAGGATGAGGCGATCGCTTCTTATCGCTCTCAAGGCCAAAGTCGTGAGCACATTTTTATTACACAGTTGCACAGTAACTTTAAAGCTGAACAATATTTAAAGCTGAATAATGTTTGATCAGATTATATTTTCTTCAAATCCCCCTTTTGACCCATCTTAAATGGGTCAACACACAAACATAAGTAACATTCAAAGGAACACAGAGACGTGTCGAAGCCTGGCTCGAAAAACTCCTCGGGTCTTATCATTTGTCTTTATCTGTCATTGCAGATGAGGAGAAAAGAGTCCAGGCACCACCCTGCCCAGGGGTCGGCTGCAAGCAGTCTCGGTTCCCGACGAAAGCAGTAACAGCTGTCCTGCACACAAGGATACAACGAGTCAGTGCAACCAGGGTAGTGACACAAAATTAACAGTTCCTGTAACTCAGCAACCAAAAAGCATAAGTAATGATAAAAATGTGGAGAGTACAGAGTATACTATAATAATGAGAGATATAAACGGGAAAATGTGAAAAAATAAATCAACCGTAAAATAAACCCAGAACGGTAACTGCTAAGGACATTCAAAAGTGAATATGGTAAAACGTGAGGAAGGGGTGTGGAAAAAAACAATTTATATCCAGTGGTGGGAGTACACATTCGCTCAGGCTTAAGTCCGGAGACCCTGAGAACATCGCTTAACCCTCACAACCCGACCAGACACAGTTCAGCCAGATATATCCTTCAAGAGGAAGTGGGTGAGGGAAACAATTAATAACAAGTCTAATACAAAACACCACAGAGAAACAACCATTCTAGAAGCATTTAAACAAGAGAAAGACGATAATGTTCGTCACCCTCACGATCAGAGTTTTCATCATCCGTTGGCGAGGAGGTGGGAAGTTGACTAGCCAATAAAGGCATCTGCCGGGCGAGATCCTTATCCTCAGGAGTGAGAGCTGTAACAATCAGTCTCTGGAAGAGGGATCGAATGCATGGAATACAACAGCAACCGCAGGTGACTAGGACAGCAACAAAAACTGAGATGGAAACTAGGATGGAAGCTACAAGGGCCTTATATTTGCCAAACATGTTAAGCCAAGAGTTCCACATGGCAGTATCAACGCCCGAGTGTTCCTTCATTTTAACAGTAAGAGCTGTGAGACCAGTAATAGCTTTAGTGAGGGAACCATCAGGAGCTGTGTTATTGGGGATATAGGTACAGCACTCCTGACCAAAAAGGCTGCAGACTCCGCCTCTTTCTGCGAGGAGAAAATCCGTTGCGACCCTGTTTTGGAAAGCCATTAGGGAAGTGGCAGATAACTGTGCATGCACAGCTTCAAAACCATCTCGAGTGTAATTAGCCAACAGTTGCACATTAAAGTGAATGTAGTTAATTCTGTCTACATTCGCATTTATTTCAACCATCCAAAGTATCGAGGCCCATCCTGCTTTAACCTGGTCTCGCAGTTTATATTCATCGGGGACCCCACGGGGTATACCTACAGCATCAATATAGGTTGGATTATGAGCTGAACCTGGGATTAGAGAACGTTTAGAGCGGCGTTCAGAGGAGGATGGGAGGCCAACTTCGTGTACTTCTATAGAGAGATCTACTGGAGTGACTAAAACAGGTAAAATAAGAGTTATGAGAGCGCAAAGACCTGACGCATCCCGAGGGAAACCATCATATAACTTGTTATTGCCACACCACCACCACAAATCAGCCCTAGCCGTAGGTCGGAAGTTTGGTTTCATAACCGTCATCTCAGTGCACCAAGAAGAGTTCAAGCTACCTAGTTTTACTGCATTGCCAGTCAGGTTAATACAAGTGAAATTGTTCACAGCTACATCTGAAGAAAAGAAAGGTGGTTTATTAGAGACCGAGCGTTGAGTTTTAGGAAAGTGGTTTTCCAGATATGAGCAATGACCTCGTTTTGTATTGTTCATAAGATGCAGGAGGCATGCACTATTGACTGGCGCCGGTACAACTCTTAAAGTGGGGCGGGCTCCCATACATACTATGCAGTCGGAAGCCGTCTTGTCAGCAGCTTGTTCAGCTAGTAGTAACCAGTTGTTTGTTGCTCCAGAAATACCGGTTAGAATTTGGAAGAGGTCATCTTTAGACATTTTATTTGTGTCTACAATGCGTATTCGGCCGTTTCTCCCCCCGTTTGTATATGTCACCGGAGGGCCATTAAAGGTGGGGTTATCATCTTTAACTACAGAGCTTGGAGCTGCACCAACGCTAGGGCATATTTCCATTTGCCAATACAGGGCGGTGCGATCAGTCCAAGGGGCAAGTATAAATTGTTGACAGGAGGTCAAGGCCAGATCCTTTAGGGTAAAAATTAAGCCTGAAAGATCCGGTTTTTTTGCTATTCTGAGCATATTTTGGTTTCTCCAGTGCAAAGCCTGACCCCTAGAGTGCTTGGACCAATCGAGGTCCGTTTCTGACACTAAACTGGACCACTTCCACTGATGCCAACCTCCCAGGGTTATATACCACACTGAGGAGGAGAGATGTACTGCAAGGTTAAAAAGATCCCCCCCTTGGTCTTTGGTGACGGGAGTGACTGGGAAGCTAGCGAAATCTATTTCGACTACCCAACTTTTATTGTTGGGGACACAGAGAGTAATCATTCTAGTCGTACTTGGGGTGCAGGAGGTAACCGTGTGTCGTTTCTTTCTAAGTGGATCGGGCGTGGGCAAAACTGGAGAGGAAGTGGTGGGCAAGACCCTAGGGGCTACATTTGTCAGATTGGGACTGTCAGAAGGGGGCGAAGCTTTTGAACTTGAAGGTGTCAGAAGTGTCGGGGGCCCTTCACAGATCAGGATTATGCCAATGGGAATGAGACCCAGGGCCAGGAAGCAAACAAAGACGCAACATCTTTGCCTGCCTGTCATTTCAGGGGGAAAGGGCCAAGACATGTTTACTTAGCTTGGATGTCTTCTAATAGAGGATGATGGGGCAGAGAAAGGTGGTCCAGTTCCCCCCACCTCGCCAAGGGCGTGTTCTAGGAGTTAAAGAGCAACAAAAAGTATCAGTGACACAACTTTAAATGAGCTTTCAGCGGTTAAAACTATTGCAATGTAAAATGTAAATCTTAAAAACTCCAGCCAATATAAAAGCAAAGTCATAAAAGATGTTAAAAATAGAAAAATAAAAATGTTTAGTTCAGTATGAAGAACACCCCCTTTTGTAACCAGCCGGCTTGTAGGTTGAGTTTTGGCTCCCTCAAGTGGTTGGTGATGCTGTTGCAGCTCCTTCTGACAGGTCCTTCTGCACCTCTCTCAAGGTTCTTCCTGGTTCGGTGGCAGCAGCGCACTGTGTGTAATGAAACCAGGTGTCACCTTTCCCTTCGAGCCTGACAGCGTGGGAGGTCCGCTCTGTTATGCGGTAAGGGCCTGTCCAGCGAGGCTCAGCCCACTTTCTCTTTGTGACTTTCAGGAGGACGTAGTCCATTCCAGGTGTAGCCGCCTCTTTCAGCTCTTGCTGGTTTCTTTCAGCGACCTGTGAGGAATACTGGGCAACAAAACTGCGGAGCATGTTATAATATGTCCTCGGATCGAGGTCTGAATCAGCTTCATCCGACATTAACAGGCGAGAGGAGGGGCCAGGAAAAGGCCTGCCATGCTCCAACTCAAATGGAGTGTAACCAGAGGTTTGATTTACTGAGCATCTTATGGACATTAATGCAAGAGGCAATGCCTTAACCCAATCTAATTTGGTCTGTGCACAGATTTTAGCCAATTTAGTTTTTAGAGTTTGATTCATCCTTTCCACTTTCCCCTGGGATTGGGGGTGGTAAACTGAGCCAAACTTATGTTTCAAACCTAATGCGGCTTCAACCCTCTGCAGATCGTGGTTCCTGAAATGTGAACCATTGTCCGACCTTATGACCTCGGGAAACCCATGCTGTGGTATATAATGATTAATCAGACACTTCACCACAGTTCTACTGTTTTCACTTGCTGTCGGCCAGGCTTCTGGCCAACCTGAAAATGCATCCACAGCCACCAGCAGGTACCTGTAACTACCTACTCTGTCCACCATGTCTGTGTAATCAATGATTATTTCTTTCCCTGGGCAAAGTGGGATGGGGAAGTACCCTGCTATTGGCTTGAAGGCGGGCTTGATTCCAAATTGGTTGCACTCCTTACAGGTTTTAACCATGTATTTTGTCATGTCTTTTAGATAAGGGTGCCACCAGGCGGCTAAGTTCCTCATCATTTGTGCAGGTCCCACATGCCCCACTCCATGTGCCTCTTCCATTGCTGTCTGTCTGACCCCTGGCGGTAGAATGGGCCTTCCATCTGGGCCACGCCAAACATCTGTGTTTGTGGCCCCTCTTATTACCCATAATGATTTTTCCTGGGGGCTGGCTTTGTCCTGTAACTCTCTGATTGTGGCTAGGCCTAGTTGTATGGGTGGTCTTTCTGGAGGGGGTGTGGCTTCTGGGTCCATTACCATAATCAGGGAGGGTAAGTAACCAGCTGTCTGCTTAGCTACTAAGTCGGCCTGTTTGTTACCTAATGCCACTAAGTCCAATCCGGCACTGTGTCCTTTGCATTTTACCACTGCCACCTTAACAGGTAACAACAGTGCTTCCGCTAATTCCCTCATTTCTATCTCATGTTTAATAGGCTTTCCGCTGGCTGTCAAAAAACCAGCTCTTAGCCACTGCTTGAGCTCCACATGCACTGCTCCCACAGCATAAGCTGAATCACTGTATATATTCACTTTCTGTCCCTTTCCCATCCTTAAGGCTTCAATCACCGCTCTCAGTTCAGCTCTCTGTGCAGACTGTTGTCCTGTCAACTGCTCTGCTTTCACTGTTTTCCATCTCATGTCTGTCTGTTCCACTATTGCCCATGCAGCCTTCAACATTCCACTTTCAGTTCTGAAACAACATCCATCTGTGAACCAATCTTTTTCTGCATCCATTAGAGGTTCTGCCTGCAAATCTGGCCTGATTTTCTCCTGTACCTGCACAACCTCTTCACACATATGTGGTTCCCCTGATCCCATGTGATCAGCCATGTTTATGCCTTCATGTGAGTAGGTGATGTGTGGTGCTTCCAAAATGGTACTGAGGCGTCTCTGCCTGAGTGAAGTGAGTGTGAAGGCCTGTGAGGAGACGTAGGCCACCACACTGTGTGATGTCAAAATTTTTAGTGGGTGGTTCATCACTATGTGTGCTGTTTTCTGAATGATTTTTGCAAGTCCAGAAACGTGTTGTGTGCACGGTGGGTGGCGTTTTTCAGTGTTGTCAAGCATTACGCTTACATATGTCAACACTTTTCTCTCTCCCCCTTTTTTCTGGAACAGGATACCATTGATATGGGTTCCAGTTCCAGAAACATCAAGATGAAAAGGCAAAGCATAATCTGGCACAGCAAGGTCAGAGGCGACAGAAAGCTGTTGTTTTAACTTTATAAACGCCTGTTCTGTTTCTGTAGTCCATGAGAGGGGAGCAGAGAGGTTTCTCATGCCTTGTTCATTTACCAAAGCGCGCAAAGGGGAAGTAAGGCCAACATAGTCTGGGACATAGGTCCTGCTGTAACCAGTCAGGCCCAAAAATGACAACATGTCTTTTACAGTTAGAGGTTTTGGATGGTGCAAAATGGAGTTCCTGTGTTCTGGGGACAAGGAAATACCGGACTGTGAGACCATGCGGCCTAGAAAAGAAACCTGTTTTCTTGCAATCTGTAGTTTGTTTTTGCTCACTTTAAAACCTGTGTTGGCCAGGTGGTGAAGTACCACTCTGGTGGCCTCCAAACAGATGTCAGCCGTGGGGGCAGACAGCAAAAGGTCATCCACATATTGTATTAACATACAGTCAGATGGTAGTGGGCTGGTTTGTAAAAGTTCTTTCAAACACTGATTAAACAGTCCTGGGGAGAGGGCAAATCCCTGTGGTAAGCGAGTGTAACGCCATTGTCGGCCTCTAAATGTAAATGAGAAAATGTCACGCAGTGACTCACGAAGTGGGAGGCAGAAAAAGGCATTAGCCAAGTCAATGCAGGTGAACCAGGCATGAGATGGTGGGAGGTTGGTCAAGGCAACATAAGGATTAGGCACAGGCAAAGTAGGAGTGCCAAGTAAGGCATTAATCCTTCTCAAATCATGTGCCATTCTGAACTTCCCCGTGCCTTTTTTCTCAACGGGTAGGATGGGCGTGTTCCACTTAGAGCAGGAGGGCTCCAAGACACCGGCAGTGACCAAACCAGAAATTGTTTCTGCAATCCCAGCCTCAGCCTCCGGTCTGTGTGGGTACTGAGGCTGCCATAAAGGGGTAGCAGATGACAGTTGAAAAGAGACTGGCTCCACATCAACTAAACCTACATCTGTGGGTCCAAGGGACCACAAACAATCTGGAAGAGAGTCGAGTAAAGGCGCAGCATCACAGTGGTCTGTGTGTTCTCTTCCATGTGACCCGCTGACCACTCCATGTTGCAGTGTTGAGGAATTAAAGCAATCATTTAAAATTTGGTATGTCTTGGTAGATGGAGAGAACAAAACCTGTGGGAGTTTTGTAGGTGTCCAGTCAGTGGCCGCAAGGGAACGTTTAACCATTCCACCCAGCTCCTTAGCCTGGTGTCCAGGATGTAAGGCCAGTGACACATGGGGAGCTGCCTCATCAGACATCATGTACCACTGTAATTGATCTGTTGTAAAAGTAACCGCTGCTGCCACTCCCTCCGGTGCCGCAAAAATGCACGACATGTTCAGAGACCAAGCCCGCCCCTCACACTGCTTTTGGAACATGTGCTGGTACCAGGTGGTGTCATGCCTGTCATAAAACAGTGTAACATGAGGTGGGTCAGGGGGAGGGACATAAGGATGTAGGAGTGAGAGCCACGGCCGCCATTGCTGAAAAGCAGTCCAAACTCCTGGTTCAGCAGGTGTTTCAACTTCCAATAATGCCCAGTAGATGTCAGCAGAGTCCGCCAAACAGGAGGAGGGTTGCAGCAGAAACTGACCACCTCCCTCTGGCCCATCAGAGCAGGGAAGTACAACCCCAGTAGGGAGAGTCACAGTTAGGCCTTGTGAAGAGCAGAGTATTGTGGCTCCTAATTTAATCAACAAGTCTCTTCCCAGTAAATTCACAGGCGCCTGTTTTGAACAAACATAGCTGTGTAACAAGGTCTGATCTCCAACCGTTGTGGGGAGGGGCACGGTGTAAGGCAGAGTTTTAGGTTCCCCAGATATGCCCACCACTGTAATCACTCTGTCAGTAAGTCTTTCACGAGCAACATCCTTAATGGTGGAGTACGTAGCTCCAGTGTCCACTAAAAAGCTGCTTCTTCTTCTATCTACAGTTATGGACAGCATAGGGTCCGCCGTTGTCCCTTCACCGTCCTGGGCAGTCTGTGGGGTGTCCTATAGCTGGGGACCACCCTCGTAGTACTCCCACCCCATCACAGGCATCTGTGGGGCCGGGGGCACTTCAACTAAAGCACCACGAGGTCCACCTCTGTGGCCAGGATGCTGATAGGGCCCACCACGGGCTCCCCTGCCTCTTCCAGCAGCCGGGTTCAAAGGGCACGCTTTAGCCCAGTGTCCAGGTTGTCCACACCGGAAACAAACATACATCTGGCCTCCCCTACCACCTCCCATCTGACCCCTTCCCCTGAAACCACCTCTGTTTCCTCCAAATGGGGAACCTCTCTGCCCATAAGGGGCCGGGGAGTGATAAGCACCATACTGGGGGGGCTGTGGATCAGTTGGCCATGGGTTCGGATACAAATCAGGGGCAACTGGACCAGGAGGGGGAGCCGCAGCGGCCACAAGCTGCTTTTTAGGCTTGTCACCTTTTCCACCCAGGTCGTTTTTAGCTTTCTGCAGCTGAACCTTCAACAGTTGCAACTGTAAATCTTCGACGCTCTCCGCTTTATCATCAGACTTAATCTGCACTTTGTTAAGATTAAAAATCAAATGTTTCTTCCAGATTGCAAAGTCACAGTCCTGCAAATCAGGATTATCCTCCATTTTCTGGCTTACTGACTCCGGAATGCCCCTCAGCACCGCCCTTCTAAACCACATGCTCTGTGAACAAGTCCTACTGGGGTGATGACCTGTATGGTTCACCCAGTCTTCAACAGCCTGATTTAGATAATGGGTGGGATTTTGCTTTCCCTCCCATTTAAATTTCTGTAAGGTGCCTTGATTTTTGGGTGGGAATTGTTTGCGCAGGGCCGGTCCAATAAACCTCAAGGCCTGCATTAGTGGCACCTCGTTCTCATGCATGGTAGTACCCGCATTTTGTTCCAGGTCCGCTGCCTGAGATCGGGATGTGCACCTAGTTATAATAGCTCTAAAATCTCCCAGTGCGAGGTCCTGTCCAGCTGTGTATTTATCCAAACCAGCCAACCAGGCATTCCCTCCCTCCATTATGTCAGGGAGTTTGTCCACTAGGGCCTGGACATCTCCGAATGAATAAGGTTGATACACTGGTGTACGTTGCGCTTTAGTCTGGACCAGGGGAAATATGCCTGGAGGCCGAGGCACAGGGCCCTTAGATCTAGTCTGATATCCTAAACTGGGAGGGGTAGAGGGGGGTGTATTGTTAAGGCCACTGAGTTCATCATCAGTATCCTCAGTTTCTTCCCCGCCTGGTGGGGTAGCAGTGTCAGCAAAAACGTGGGCTAAACTCATCTGTGTTTCCAGATCCTGACGGCCCACCAAAGACATGGTAACTGTGACATTTGGTGAAGTGCCAGGCTCAGTTTTTGCAATAGCGGTCAGATCTCCCTTAACAGCGACAGGAGTGCTGGCAAAGGGGTTGGACCGGGAAAGAGGGGCTGACGCAACACGATTATTCACCTGGACCACTGACCTATGTTCATTTAAGCAGCTGCGTAATGCTGCTTCTTGATCAGTTAATTGTTGTTCAGTGGGTTCCTGTCTGTTCATTCGAACCGCAAATGGTGCGCTCGCAAAGGGGTCAGTTAGGCCCTCAGATCCGGTTCCAAAACAATGGGACATAGAAGAGGGGGCTCTACTACTAGCTGAGGATGTCGCCGACAGAGAGGAGCTTCCTGGGCAAAAATGCTTGGTATCCATGGGAGTTGGAGCTACGGGCGGTTCTTCTCCAATAGTCATTATTCCACCAGAGATATTAAGTACCGGATATATGCCTGCTGAGGGAGGAGTTGAGGCAGAATAGGGAGGTGGCTGAGACCTATTTTTCTTCATGTGTGGTTTTGCAGTTTCCCATAAACACACCCAGTGATTAAATTTAGCTTTGCGGCCTGCGTGCTTATCTGCTTCCTTTCTGTGTCTCACCCCGCTCATCACACCTGCACCTGCTGCTGCTGAGTTGGCTTCTTCCTCTTTCTCTTTTGCCTGCATAGCCTTATTCTGCCAAATTATTCCCCAGTTACCACTACTCCCCTCGTCCTTTCCCTTTTCTTTCATTAACCTTTCAGCTGTTTTCCTCAATGACTCTTTCTGCTTTTTTGCTTCTTTAGGCTGGTGTGTGGAGTTGATGACTGTCTCAACAAATGTTAATTATTCTCCCAATGTGCTAAGAATAACACCGGGACCCCAACCATCATCATTAGTTTCTCGATCTAATTCTCCATCCATTTTACTGTCAATGGAGGAGTGTTCTTTTATTGATTTTAAAGGAGAATTTGGGCCAGCTGGGTTTCTGCCTCTGTTAGGCACTAACAGCTGGGGCGCTGCTTTAAAGGTGAGTCAGCACTGAAATATCCCTTCAGGTGTTACCAAGCTTCTACCAAACCGGAGTCTGGCGGGTAACCTTGCCTAGAGCTTCCTGATAGGGGTGCTAGTTGGTTGTCACCT
Organism: Diplotaxodon limnothrissa; assembly: GCF_057381915.1. Lineage (NCBI taxonomy): Eukaryota > Metazoa > Chordata > Actinopteri > Cichliformes > Cichlidae > Diplotaxodon > Diplotaxodon limnothrissa. The sequence goes on along the minus strand of NC_140615.1, from coordinate 28,833,616 downwards.
TGTTCACACGTCTCATTCACACTTCATACATTACCTGCAGTCACTCATTACCCTCCTTATGTATGTAATAAATGTGTAAAAAAAAAAATTCTATGTGTGGTGTATTATTTTAACCAAAAGAGGAACCTAGTTCCTTTAATTGTGTAATCTGTGAACAACGGAGAACCAAACTGTCCTGCCCAGTGTTCCACAGCAAGCATTCAGCGTGTATTTATGTGTGTCCAATATCAAACAGAACATCAAAACATTTAAAACACTAAAATCATCGGGGTTTTAAGAAGAGATCCGTTTTCTCCTATTGATCAAAGGGACCCCTCCTTTGGACTCCAACCAGTACTTCTCCTTTTTAAGTTTTAGAGGATCTTTTCTAATAAAGTCCTCTGGGCCTTCCTAACCCTTCTGTAGTTTAGAGAATATTACTAAAAAATATTCTCAAGGCCTTTAACCTTTTAATTTGTTTAGAAAGGCGTTACTAATAAACCCTTTCAAGGTCCCAGACCTGCACTGAGGTATGTATCCGACACCGGAGAGCAACCCGTCGGCTGCAACCGTGGTCAGACCTCAGTTCACTCTTATCTTTATTCACTTATTCACTTATTTCTTATTCACTTATCTCTTATTCACTTGTCTGATTCTCAACAAGCCTTAAGTAAGCCAGACAATTTTGGTTATGAATTACTAGGAGTTTGGACACTAAGTATTTTTATAATGTTCAATATAGCAGAAATAAAAGGTCTGCTTACCTTGTTTTTGTGTGCACACAGCTTTTGTCCAAACTCCGTTCACTCAGACCACGGCCGATGTCCTCCCATCCGTTCCAGTTGACCTGGAGCGGATCCTGTTCCGTGACGCCAATTGAAGGATATAAAAAAACAACAACAGCAATAGAATAATATTAAACACAAAGTGAACCCGTCATCCTTCATTAAATAGGTTCTTTTAGATGTTAAGGAGGAATTGACTTAACCAGGCTGGCGGAGAATGAAGACAACCGGACACCTGCGGCAGATGGGGAATCAGTGAACTTTTATTGAGACAGAGACAACCTCTCAACACAGCTCACATCAGGAGATTCCTAATATTTGCTGTGAGGATGGGTATATATTCTCTAAAACTTACAGGAGGGGGTTGTGAGGAAAGTGCTACATTAGCAGAAAAACAACTCCATAAAAGGAAATCGGCCTTGGGTGTTCTAGTCTCTTCGCTTGCAGATATCTTGCACCTGCAGGATGAGGCGATCGCTTCTTATCGCTCTCAAGGCCAAAGTCGTGAGCACATTTTTATTACACAGTTGCACAGTAACTTTAAAGCTGAACAATATTTAAAGCTGAATAATGTTTGATCAGATTATATTTTCTTCAATGTCCATTCCTTGTGTTTCTTGTCTCGGATGAGAGGTGAAACGTCTTCACGGAACTTAAAGAAGTCCAGATGCTTTTCTTTCCAAGTTCCTTAGACATCTGACTAAAGACCATTTTCTGTAGTATCTGATCTACCTGTGTCATTCTTCTCCAGTTTGTGTCTTTATGTTTATTTCTTGTGGAAAGTCCATTGCTAGCCTAACTAGATGACAGAAACCATGGTTAGTTTGCTTTGTAACACTAGTTTACATGGTTTATTAACATTGGTTGTCACTATTTTCCACAGAAGAAAGGCTTCAAAAGATCATCACCTTAAATGACGGCAACTGGATAGTACTTCATGTTCAGGGTGGTAAGAAATCTTCTGAATCTGTTGGAATAAACAACATCAGATTTTTCATCCATGCTTGAGTTAAATGAGCTAACTGCACCAACTTGAGTTGCTGAACAGTCCTCAGCTCCTGCTTCCTCCACAGAAGGAAATATGTGTGATGTAAGGCTTCCAGTGGCCCCTTAACGGAGTTAGAAGTTAGCAGGGAGTTAGCTCGCTAGCTTCTATCTAAATACAATATAGCATGTCCTGACTGCGGGGTTTTGGAAACAAATTAAAACGTACAGCTCTGCTATCACTTCCAGCATAAATGAAGACAGAAAACTAAACAGCAGTGACGTTTGTAGGGTTACTGAAGTTGGGCTAGCTGGTATATAATGATGTGCTACGTGACCACTAGCGACACAGCTATGTTAGCATAATATAAACAAGCTAACTTTTTTTCCACTCGATAAAAGTTAACGTGAGTGTTCTCGGTGGTCAGGAACAAATGTAATCACATGGCAGGATGCTGTAAAAGGACCAAACTTCAGCCAGGAGAACAACTGAGATAATCCATCCACAATACGAGGTTGCTGCATGGGCTGGGCTGTAGTTACATCCTAAGGTTTTAAAAACTGAGCTTAAATAAATGATTAGCGGTAATAAAAGCCGAGGGAGGTCAACAGTGATCACTGACTGTTTTAGGAGCTTTTTGAGATCAAATAGAAGAAAATACATAACATTAAACATGTTAACAACACAAAAGCTATATTAAACGCAGACTACTTTAGACCCGGAAGTAGGAATCGTCGCGTCCAGTGTTGGTCAAGTTACTTGAAAAAAGTAATCAGTAACTAATTACTGATTACTTCCCCAAAAAAGTAATCCCGTTACTTTACTGATTACTTATTTTCAAAAGTAATTAATTACTTAGTTACTTTTTAAAAACATGATTTACAACCTGAAGAGGTGATAGCCCAATTCTACTTTTTCTGCATAATCCATCATAAAAAATGTAATCAAATGGAAAAGTCTCGTTTTTTTAACTTGTTTTATCAGTTTTAAGCTTTTAACTTTATGCATCAAGCAAGAATTTAATTATATGCAACATTCTCTGACTTGAATAAATTAGTTTAACATTTAAACCTATTTTCTGCACATTCCAGCACATAAAATAAAATATTTTTTGTGTTTACACTCACTCTTTCAAATAGATGCAAGTAAAACACAGCAGAAAATAAATAAAGTCAAAGACTCAGCGGTCCTGTTGCTCTATTTTCACCTGTAAAGCAGGACTGGGGGTAGGCGGAGGTTTACCCTGGTGCAGGTGTGCCGCGGTCAGTTGAAGAATCCGCAAGTTTCTCTGTGAGTTTCCTATTACGTCGGTGCGCACTCTGTGCTTGCTTGGAAGTTTAGGGGTTTTTTTCGCTGTAAAAAGTTTTCCTCCCACGCACAACAGACACTAATGTTTTTGTCACTTTTTATGGAATCAAACTCAAAATAAGGTCAGTACTTCTATGCTTTAAACGCTGCATGCTCATACTCTCTCCCACAATCGATATATGATCCACTGTTGATCTGCACACAGCTGTTGTCACCAACGGCGCACTCGCTTATGTCACTGTCGTGAGACATTCTCGCAAAAAAAATCACAGTTTTAGTAACGCAGTAACGCAGCGTTCCTACAGGAAAGTAACGGTAATCTAATTACCGATTTTGCAATAGTAATCCCTTACTTTACTCGTTACATGAAAAAAGTAATCAGATTACAGTGCGTTACTGCCCATCTCTGGTCGCGTCATCACTGAACAACCGGATATTCTGTTTCTGAAAATAGATCTCACTGAATTCTATGCACAGGTAAGGAGTCAGTGAGCACCACACCCATAGATACACGTACACAAATAGAAAGACAGGAGGCAGATGGGAGGAGCATAAACACCAAATACATTTTAATATGAGGAGGAGAGCTTGATGTACATAGCAGTCAGAATTTGACATCAGCAACAGAGACATCCTTTTTGTGCAGACTGAAGTTCATTGCCATGGCCAAGGTAATTAACACACACTTACACAGTAACATAGTTTATGATATTATGAAGTGGGGGGTGGGTTGGGGGACTCATATAATATATATTTTTTTAAATTTGTATTCTAGTTGCTTTCATATTTCTACATTATATATAGTTTTTTGTTCAAGATGAGTTTGCTAAAACATTTTAACTATACTTCAATCAGATTAGTGACAGTTACTTTTTCCCAACAAAACTCGATATATTGAAATGTGTATTTGTATTTTAGTTTTCTGTCTAAGTACATTCTGTATTTGCTCCATTTTCCAAGAAAAAGGGTCCAGGAATATTCTTTCTAATGTTAAAACCCCTTTGGACCTCTGTACAAAGGACTCAAAATATTTGTGTGAATGGATATTTTTTTGGACACCAAATACGCTTAGGTAGATAAGTTTAGTCATTTTCAGATCTGACCAATCAGACCACTGTATTTGGCAACAAGTTTGTTCGTAGCTCAAAACATGCAGTGGTACTGAATATTCATCCATCCTTCCATCCATCTTCATCCGCTTTATCCGAGGCCGGGTCGCGGGGGCAGCAGCCTAAGCAAAGAGGCCCAGACCTCCCTCTCCCCAGCCACCTCCTCCAGCTTATCCGGGGGAATACCAAGGCGTTCCCAGGCCAGCCGAGAGATATAATCTCTCCAGCGTGTCCTGGGTCTGCCCCGGGGCCTCCTCCCGGTGGGACATGCCTGGAACACCTCACCCAGGAGGCGCCCAGGGGGCATCCTTGTCAGATGCCTGAACCACCTCAGCTGGCTCCTTTCGATGTGGAGCAGCAGCTGCTCTACTCTGAGCCCCTCCCGGATGGCCGAACTTCTCACCCTATCTCTAAGGGAGAGGCCAGCCACCCTTCGGAGGAAGCTCATTTCTGCCGCTTGTATCCGCGATCTCGTTCTTTCGGTCACTACCCACAGCTCGTGGCCATACAACAACAACAACAATCTTTATTTATAGAGCACATTTAAAAACCAACGGCATGCCAAAGTGCTTAACATAGAACAAATTAACACAAGTATAATCAGAGTCATAAAAATAAAAGTGTAGAATTATGTTCACAGGAAAAAGCCACCAATAGAAAAAATATAACTATAGCACATAGCTATAGCACAATATAACTATGCCATCAACACACAATGGGGATAAGACATACACAGCGCAAATAAAAAGCATGATAGGAAAATTAGTAAAATAAAGCACTGCAGACAAGGCCAGCATTTAACCGGTAGAAAACGCAAGATTAAACAAATACGTTTTAAGCCGTGATTTAAAAGATTGAATAGAGTCAGACGCCCGAATGCCAATCGGAAGGTTGTTCCACAACTCTGGTGCGGCCAGGGCAAACGCTCGATCACCTCTAAGACTTCAGCCGAGATCTAGGCCGCACCAACAGTAACTGTGAGGATGATCTTAAAGCCCTAGCAGGAACATATAAGCTTAAGAGTTCCTTAAGATAGCTCGGTGCTGTGTTATTAGTGATTTTAAAAGTAAACAGCAGAATTTTAAATTGGATACGGTATTTCACAGGCAACCAGTGCAAATCAGCTAGGACGGGAGTAATGTGGGCAAACTTCTTAGTTTTGGTTAGAATGCGTGCAGCAGCATTTTGGACTGTCTGTAATCTATGGAGGAGGGCAGAGTGGAGTCCAAAATAGAGTGAATTGCAGTAATCCAGCCTCGAAGTTACAAAGGCATGGATGAGTTTTTCCAGGTCTTTATGCGGGATATACTGCCTGGCCTTAGAAATAAGGCGGAGTTGGTAAAAACTGGATCTAACAACAGCAGACACTTGTCTATCAAGTTTAAATGAGCTGTCAAGTAACACGCCCAAATTCCTAACAGTGTCGGAAAAGGAGCTAGTGAGAAAACCAAAAGCATCACGAAGTTTGGCACGAAGGACGTCACTGCCAAAGACCACAATTTCAGTTTTCTTATCATTAAGGATAAGAGTATTTGCCAGGAGCCATTGCCTGACCTCACACATGCACTCTCGAAAACTATTCAAGGACAAAGCTAGGTCATCATTTAACTCAAAGTAGATCTGAATGTCATCAGCATAATAATGAAAAGCGATGTGATATTTCTCAAAGATAGCGCTTAATGGAAGCATGTACAATGAGAACAGAGTAGGGCCTAACACAGATCCCTGAGGGACACCACAACAGACAGGTACAGCGGAGGAAGAGGAAGTGGCCAAGTGAACAGAGGAGAGCCGATTGGAGAAGTATGATTTAAACCAATCCAAGGCAACACCCTTGATGCCTACAGTGTGCTCAAGTCTCGCCAATAGGATTTTATGATCAACCATATCGAAAGCCGACGATAAATCCAATAGCACTAGGACCGAGGAGCGTCCATTGTCAGCCATTAGTAGAAGGTCATTGAGAACTCGGAGCAGCGCTGACTCAGTGCTATGATGTGGTTTGAAGGCCGATTGGAATTTATCATTAATGCTATTCTCATCCAGGTAGGCCTGGAGTTGAAGCAACACTATCTTCTCAAGAATTTCGGCCAAGAACGGAAGCTTGGAAATCGGCCTATAGTTCGCATAATCATTATAATCGAGGTTCCTTTTTTTAAGAACAGGCTGAATTATAGCATGTTTAAAGGCTGATGGTACGCAACCAGAGAGCAAAGAAGAGTTCAAAAGGGACAATATACTAGGTCCAATTGCACTAAAACAGTCCTTAACTATACGAGATGGAAGAACATCATATACGAGATTAGTATTGTTCAGTTGTTCAACTAGACGCTTAAGAGTAGGGAGTGAAACGGGTTCAAACTGATAGAAGGAAGAGGGACAGTCAGGGGTAAACGCAGGGCCTGTCATTAAAGGAAGAGCAGATTTAAGAGATGATACTTTATCTAAAAAATAATTTAAAAATTGTTCGCAAAGAACCGTGGAGCACGGCAGCGGCATAGTGGGGCAGGGGTTGACCACAGAGTTAAAAATTTTAAATAAAATTCGAGGATTGTTACCATTGGTAGAGATCATTTTTGAAAGAAAAGCTGCTTTAGCCATTTTGGCAGCAGTTTGAAACTTCAAGCGACTAGTACGTAGGATGTCGTAAGATGCCTGGAGTTTATCTTTCCTCCACCTCCTCTCATCCCGCCGACACGCACGTCGTAGAGCGCGAACAGAGTCACTTAACCAACATTGTAAGTTCTGGGGCGCTTCATTTTAATAGGTGCCACAGTGTCGAGGATGGAGGAACATGTAGTTAACAGGGTATTGGCAAAATTCTCAACCATATGAGGGGTAAGACAATCTGACGTAATAGATGCAGAATACACAAAAGAAGCAGAGAATTTCACCACAGTATCAGCATTAACAGTACGCATAGGGCAAAGAGGAGCCTCAAGGTGTAATCCGGTATTACCTAGGTCAACATCGAAGATAACCGGGGAATGGTCAGAAAGACCAGTATTTCTAATATCCTTAATGCATATATCCACGCCATATGTAAAGACCAAATCAAGAGTATGGCCTTTAACATGGGTTGGTTCATTCACCCACTGAGTAAGATTGAAAGAGTCAGTCAATGCAAGAAAATCTTTGACCAATTGGTCATCCATACAGCAGACATGTATATTAAAATCACCAGAAATAATAACAAAGCCATATTTAAAAAGAATGGATCCCAAAAAGTCAGCAAATTCAGAAATAAACATCTTGTGGTATTTAGGCGGATGATAGACCACAACACACAGAGTAGTCCGAGAGCCAGTCAACTCCAATAACTGAGCTTCAAAGCTAGAGTAGATGGGGGAGGATAGCAGCCGAGCTTCATGTTTGTTTTTAAAAACCGAGGCTAAGCCGCCACCTCTGCCAGTGAGCCTTGGTGAGCTAAAAAAAGCACAGTCAGGAGGGAGAAGCTCGGAGAAGGGGATGAACTCACCCGGAGAAGTCCACGTCTCCGTCAGAAATAGAACGTCCAGTCCCGTGGTGAGGAAAAAGTCATTTAAGAGAAAAGCCTTATTCGAGAGAGACCTGACGTTAAATAAAGCCATCCGAGTCCGAGGAGCTAGGTCATTAGCGGTAGCACGTCGCAGAGTGCTGAGGTTGTTATGTTGGACACCGCGACCGAGCGACGTTATCCAGGATCGAGCAGGGAGGCAAGCCACTGGGCCGGCAGGGTAAGTTTGAAGGCCAGCAAGGCAAATCCAACGATGACTCAGCAGTTTAGCCGCAGAGCGGCTCCTGGAATAGTGGACGAGACGTGAAAGCTCACGGCTTGTAGAAGGGTAATCCGTAGCCATGGCTCTAAGATAAGCCTTGAAGCGGACGCGAGCACCAGTCCTTCTACCCCGTTTCCTGAAGCGTTTCCTACGCAGAGTGTAAAAAGGTAAGTAGGTCGCACTGGTGGGGGAAACAGGCATCAAGGGGATAGCATCACCCAAGGTCCCGCAGGGGTCCAGTCGTTGGGGATAGGAAAACCGAAGATTCAGGAGCGTGTCTCTATCATAAGTAATTAGCGTACAGTCGCCTAGTGAACATAAAACCAAAGATAAAACAACAAGGAGTGCTACGCCGAGGCGCAGTCGAAATCGAAGACGGCCTGCCATGCACACCGGCGCCATCTTGATGTCCCTACCCTCATAGGTGAGGGTAGGGACGTAGATCGACCGGTAAATTGAGAGCTTCGCTTTTACACTCAGCTCCCTCTTCACCACGACAGACCGGTGCAGCGTCCGCATTACTGCAGCTGCAGCCCCAATCCGTCTGTCGATCTCCGGCTCCCTTCTCCCATCACTCGCGAACAAGACCCCGAGATACTTGAACTCCTCCACTTGGGGCAGGAACTCATCCCCGACCCGGAGTGAGCACTCCACCCGTTTCCGGCTGAGAACCATGGCCTCAGATTTGGAGGTGCTGATCCTCATTCCCGCTGCTTCACACTCGGCTGCGAACCATTCCAGTGCGATCTGGAGGCCCTCACCCGATGAAGCCAACAGAACCACATCATCCGCAAAAAACAGAGATGAGATTCTGAGGCCACCAAAGCGAAAGCCCTCCACCACTTGGCTGCGCCTAGAAATCCTGTCCATAAAAATTATGAACAGAACCGGAGACAAAGGGCAGCCCTGGTGGAGCCCATCACCCACCGGGAACGAGTCCGACTTATTGCCGGCAATGCGAACCAAGCTCTTGCAACGGTTGTATAGGGATCGAATGGCCCGTAGCAATGGGCCAGACACCCCATACTCCCGCAACACCTCCCACAGGACACCCCGAGGGACACGGTCGAATGCCTTCTCCAAGTCCACAAAACACATGTAGACTGGTTGGGCAAACTCCCATGCACCCTCAAGTATCCTCGAGAGGATAAAGAGCTGGTCCAGTGTTCCGCGACCAGGACGAAAACCGCATTGTTCCTCCTGTATCCGAGGTTCGACTAGCGGACGAACTCTCCTTTCCAGCACCCTGGCATAGACTTTCCCAGGGAGGCTGAGGAGTGTGATCCCCCTATAGTTGGAACACACCCTCCGGTCCCCCTTCTTAAAGATGGGGACCACCACCCCGGTCTGCCAGTCCACAGGTACTGCCCCTGATCTCCACGCAACATTGCAGAGGCGTGTCAACCAGGACAGCCCTACAACGTCCAGAGCCTTCAGGAACTCGGGGCGGACCTCATCAACACCAGGGGCTCTGCCACCAAGGAGTTGTTTAACTGCCTCAGTGACCTCGCCCCCGGAAATTGGCGGGTCATTCCCCTCATCCCCAGACTCTTCTTCCTCCTCGGAAGACGTGTCAGTGGGATTAAGGAGGTCCTCGAAGTATTCCTTCCACCGCCTGACAATTTTCTCAGTCGACGTCAGCAGCGCTCCGCCAGCACTATACACAGTGCAGGTAGAGCACCGCTTTCCCCTCCTGAGACGCCTGACAGTTTGCCAGAATCTCTTCGAGGCAGTCCGAAAGTCTTTTTCCATGGCCTCTCCGAACTCCTCCCACACCCGAGTTTTTGCTTCAGCCACTGCCCGAGCCGCATTCCGCTTGGCCTGTCGATACCTGTCGGCTGCCTCCGGAGTCCCACAGGCTAACCAAGCCCGATAGGACTCCTTCTTCAGCCTGGTGGCTCCCTTCACCTCTGGTGTCCACCATTTGGTTCAGGGATTACCACCACGGCAGGCACCAACCACCTTGCGGCCGCAGCTCAATGCAGCAGCTTCGGCAATGGAGACGCTGAACATGGTCCATTCGGACTCAATGTCCCCAGTCTCCCTTGGAATGCTGTTGAAGCTCTGCCGGAGGTGTGCGTTGAAGATCTCGCGGACTGGGGCCTCTGCTAGACGTTCCCAGCACACCCTCACTACGCGTTTAGGTGCACCAGGTCTGTCCAGCGTCCTCCCCCGCCACCTGATCCAACTCACCACCAGGTGGTGATCAGTTGACAGCTCAGCCCCTCTCTTTACCCGAGTGTCCAGAACATATGGTCGCAGGTCTGGTGATACGATTACAAATTTGATCATCGACCTATGGCCTAGAGCGTCCTGGTGCCACGTGCACTTATGGACACTCTTATGTTCGAACAGGGTGTTCGTTATGGCCAAACTGTGATTAGCACAGAAGTCCAATAACAAAGCACCGCTCGGGTTCAGATCAGGGAGGCCGTTCCTCCCAATCACGCCCCTCCATGTCTCGTTGTCATTACCCACGTGAGTATTGAAGTCTCCCAGCAGGACAACAGAGTCTCCAGGTGGAGCACCTTCCAGCACCCCCCCCCCCCCCCCCCCCCCGGGACTCTAAGAAGGCTGGGTACTCTGAACTGCCACTCGGCGCATAAGCGCAGATGACAGTCAGGACCCGTTCCCCGACCCTAAGGCGCAGGGAACAAACCCTCTCGTCCACCGGGAAAAACCCCAACGTACCGGCAGCAAGCCGAGGGGATATTAGAATACCCACCCCAGCCCGCCGCCTCTCACCAGGGGCAACTCCAGACTGAGACAGAGTCCAGCCCCTCTCCAGGAGACTGGTTCCAGAGCCCAAGCCATGCGTAGAGGTGAGCCCGACTATATCTAGCCGGTACCTCTCAACCTCACGCACTGACTCAGGCTCCTTCCCCACCAGAGAGGTGACATTCCATGTCCCTATTGCCAGTCTTGGCAGCCGGGGGTCAGTCCGCCAGGGCCTCCGCTCCTGGCCGCCACCCGGCACACAATGCACCCGACCCCTATGGCGCCTCCTGCGGGTGGTGGGCCTGCGGGAGGATGGGCCCATGTCTCCTCTTCGGGCTGTGCCCGGCCGGGCCCCATGGACTAAGGCCCGGCCACCAGACGCTCGCCCTCGGGCACCCTCCCCGGGCCTGGCTCCAGGGCAGAGCCCCGGTAACCCTATCCCGGGCAGGGTAAACTGTTCCCTCGATATCCTTTTCATAAGGGTCTTCTGAATCGCTCTTTGTCTGGTCCCTCACCCAGGACCAATTTGCCATGGGAGACCCTACCAGGGGGCAAAAGCCCCCAGACAACATAGCCCCTGGGATCCCTGGGACACACAAACCCCTCCACCACGATAAGGTAGCGATTCAAGGAGGAGACTGAATATTCAAAGATATGTAAATAGTAAAATAACAATATTTTACCAAGGAGTCACAGCTAGATGCTGCTTCAGGTCATTTGGCTCATTAAATGTTGTCCCTGTTTTGGCAACAAGAGCTCAAAGTGCCCAACTTACACTCTGATATATGTACAAAAACTGTCCTGATACAACTTCAACTCCTGGATCAAACCATGCTCTCAGTTTCTTCCTTTTCTAATTCAAAAAACATCATGACTAAGTCATCATCACTTGATCTTGTTTCATGGCAATAACACCAGAAATCTCTCAGTAAACAGAAGACAGTTGTATGACGCTGTCATCTCTATGGCTGTTGTTTCTTGATTTGATTTAGGGAAGAGCACGCCCTGTCAAACTGAAAGGCCATTATTGCCCACCTTATTATGGTTATTTCCTGTTTAACACTTCTGCTTCAGAGCCAGAGGTGGAATCTCAATAGGCACGATTGACAGATATGTTCATAGAAATGTCCTTTCCTTTACAAAGATAAGCTTTCACTCAAACTTAGTTCTGAATTAAAAATCATGTGCAATGGCCAGTTTTGCTCAAACTGCAGAACAAGGGGGAGAAAAATAGTCCTGACTCCCAGTAAGCAAGAGGGGTCATGTGATTCTCTGATGCTGTAAATTCTCAATTAAATTTCCTTTTGGATGCCTTCTCACTTCCTCCTATATTATACTTTTGAATTCTACAGCATTTGACAGAGTTAATCTCAGAGTTGCATCCAATAGCTCAAGTGGAGACCGGATTTATCCAGAGGAAAACAGTTTTATTACAGACTATTCCACTGTGTAAACCTGAAATCTGTGTTGCACCTGACCTGCACACTGTGCAGAAGAGCACAAAACATTTACCCTCAGATCATGACCTATCTGGATATTAAAGTTATGCAGTAACTATGTCACTTCATGAAAGTGATCTCTATGATTGTGCTTCATCATCATTGTTTATTACAGGCCGATATCTGACTAAGAATCTAAAACTGCAAATCCATTTGGTCCAGATGTGTACATATGTAACTCATGTACCTGTGTTTTTCTGTTTGTAATTGGCTGTGCTGATTTGTTGTTGTTTGTCTTGCTTCCAAAAAGTCAATAAATCATTGTTTAAAAAAAAATACATTTATTAATAATGTACAGTGGCTTGCAAAAGTATTCGGCCCCCTTGAACTTACACATTACAGCCACAAACATGAATCAATTTGATTGGAATTCCACGTGAATACTTTTGCAAGCCACTGTAAATTGTAAATTGTAAATTGCCTCCACCTATCATAGACGCTTACATGACATCCAAAAACATCACCCATTCCAAAGTGCAAATGTTGAACATCTGGGGCCCGCAATCAGTGTTGGGTAAGTTACTTTAAAGAAGTAATTAATTACTAATTATATCAATATTGTATTTAAAATACTTATCTAATTAATGTGTCTGAAACTTATTACTCAAGAAGTAATTTAACTAAAAAATTCTTAAAATCCCTATAAACCTTAAGTGGACAAACAATAGAAATTAAACTCTTTAAATAATAAACATTTTTTTAAAGATGGAGACATAGGAGTGGTGGAGTATACACTCAACCTGGGTGTCTATTGTCTTTTGTAGTCTGGTAGATGATTGAATGTTGGGGTGGGTACAGTTTCCTCTGCGGTGGGGTCGGGTGGGCTGCCCCGGGTCCTGTGGGGCTGGGCGGTCCTGCTGCCGTAGGCCCCGGTCTAGATGGGCCTGGGCTCCCTTGCCTTGGTGGGTGTCGAAGGACGGGGGTGTCTACTGGGGTCAGTGGGGGAGCTGGCCCCAGGGAGGGGCATCTTGCTCCTCCCTTCTTTTCCTCCCCATCCCCGGCTACCTCCCTCGTCCCGCTCCAACACACTCACCCACACAAGTAGGGCCTTGGGGTGCGGGTGTGTCACCAGGGTGCAGGGGAGGCATTCCCCCCCTCTGTTCCCTTCTGGCCACCTGTGCCTCAATTTTATTCCACAACTTAGACATCCACATTACTCACACTCTCATAACACATACATATAGGGCCTTGAGGGTGGGCACGTTAACGGCGTCCAGTGGACGGTCTGTGTATTCAACCCCACCTCTGGCGCCGGTGCCCACCTCTCAATTTTAAATCCATGTAGACATTGAGGGTTCTCGGGAGGGGCCATGCTAACACCTGCTGCTCTCTGGCAGCAGCACCATGCTCTCCCATGTTTTAAATGCACCTTAGAACAACACGCAGCAACACTACACATGAGCGAGAGGAGGGAGGTTTGGGGTCTTCACACACCCCTGTTCTCTGCTGGCCATCGGGGCGGGGGGGGCTGGGAGGAGGTGATGGCCGTCCGATTGCAATCTGGGGTGCGGGGCCTCCCTGCTGCTGAGGAGCCTGGGGCAGTCTACTTACCTCCACCCCGGGGGAAAGGGTAACATCTCCTGGGTGTAGGTGCTGTTTCCCCCTCCAGGGGTGAGGGTACCTGGACCTGGGGTATAGAGTTTGTTTGGGGAGTGTGATTGTGTGTACAGTGTCCATGTATATCTATCCCTACGTTGGGTGAGTGCTGAGTATTTGTATATGTGTGCATGAGGGTGGGAATGCATGTTTGTGTCTGTGTGTGCCTGTTTGTTTGTGTCTATATGTCAGGTCGGGTCTTACACTCCACCTCTCTTGGAACTCCAAGGCCCTCCAAAGGCCTATCTCCCCTCACCACACTCCCTGCTGGTAACTGATGCCCTCAGGGGTCGTTGGTGGTTCTTGGTGTCCGGGGCTGGGCGCTCAGGTAGGTACCAGCTCACTCCCGGTGACTACTTGGCGGGGCCTGGTGCCTGTTGCCCGGTCAGGCCTCTTCCGGGGTGCGGGGGGCCCTCGGGCCTCCGGCTCGGTTCACTCAGCTGTTTGGCACAGCTGGCTGCCGGCAGAGCCGGCGGGCATGCCACTGCAGCCCCTTCTGGCTTCTTGTCCGTGGCTACTGGGTGACCCCTCATCTGGGGCTCTCCTCAGCTCCCAGGAGGGTGGCATGATGCCCCTCCGGTGGTCCTCCTTGGGCTCTCGCACTCTGAGGCCTCTGGATGTCTGGAGCCTGGATCTCCTCCATGCCTGCTTCATGCCCTGGGGGACAGGGCTATGGCTCTCTACATCCTCTAGCAGACCATTACATGGGGAAACCTTTTGAATACAAGAGCGCTGATCCACACAGGTGTGCACACGGGTGTTCACTGTTCATAGACATAAACTACACCTTTATTGGCTGCTATTTCCAAGCACATTGTGTGCTGTCGGTCCCACGCACTGCACAACAACATTCAATATTTAGTATTTACTGCTGTTTACACTTCGCTAGATTAATGTGATGGTGTTGTGTTTAGTATGTTGCTCTGTTTTGGGGGGGGGGTTTTTTTTTTGCTTGTTTTCTCTTCTTTTACTCTCAACAGGTGATCCAGGAGATTTTTTTTCTCTTCTCTCTCTTTTTAAGTGTCCTTTCTCACTGTCCCTCTTCCCTTCTGTTTTTCTTTTCCTTCATCTTTCTTTCTCCCTTTTCTATCCCTCAGTCATGTCTGTCCCATCTGTAACAACTGAAAATAAAATAAATAATAACAACAAAGGTAGATCAAATGGACCAATACGGCAAGGCCGTGATGATCCATTTGGCAAAGTAAATCCATTGGGTATCCTTGCAAAAAAAAAAAAAAAAAGAAAAGACAGAGACTCTACAGTACGCAGCGGTAGCATCTCTTCCATAATGTAGCCTGCAATCATTTTTTTAAGCTCACCTGCAGACACTTTCTGTGCTGCTGAAGTAAAATCAAGTTTTGCCTGCTTAGCAGGAGTTGCCGCAATGTTATCCATGGATGATGAACAAGGATCACTCAGAAGTGTTTGTCTATGCTCTCGTGTCAGGCGCTTCAGTAGATTACTCGTGCTATTAACAGCGGCTGATAGTTTTTTCTCCCCAGGACATAGCTTACACATTACTGTAATGTTCTTGTCTGCTTGTTTCAGAAAAGTGAAGAGATGGGAATATGTCCATTTCATAAAACAGCCACTCGCTTCAGCCGAGTCCGACATCTTCCTCTTTAGAATACGACTATGCAGCAAACTGGCGCGAAATGACACGCACCTGCACTACAGCGATGTTAAAGCAGCAGAGTTTACTTTTACCTTTAGAAGATAAATTATTGAAATTAAATCATGATATTCAGCGAGTTTAATTATTTTACAATGTAACGCAAGTCCAGTGTAAGTAACTGTAATTAAAATACTTAAAAATGAATAGTAATCAGTTACTCTACTTTTTCAGTGGAAAAGTAATTTAATTACAGTAACACATTACTTAGTAACGCATTACACCCAACACTGCCCGCAATGTACGTATTTCTCTGGTAGAGTAAGTTTTCTTGACTTCTATCAGATTAGTGTAAATTTCCTTCTGTGCCCAGAGAGTCAAATACACTAGGTAGACATTTTCAAATGTATACTGGACTTTGCTAAATATCCTGGGCAACACCCAATTTCTGTTGAAGCTGTTTATTAAATCTCTTCAATCCTGCAGCTTCCCTTTATGATGGGTCGTTACAAATGGCTTGTTAAGGTGCTGTCAGTGGGTGCAGAGTGCAAGGGTGAGGACCCAAACGCAATACACATGGAGACAACTTCAACTTCAAAACGTGAGTCTTTAATATGGTTATGAACAGAAAGCCTACCTACGATTACAGAGTGTTGAAAGCAAAAAACGGACAAAAATAAACAAGACTATACAATACTAATATAAATTATACCCCCTTTACATGAGGGGTGGTGGTATATACACAAGAGTCCAATTATATTGCAGATGATGCACAGTCGAATTTCTAATTCGTCATTTACATGACAAGTGAAGAGAGGTACACTGAAGAAAAGAACATGTTGGATTTATTCAATATTTTACATTAGTTGCACACAATTGTTTTGCTTTGGCATAAACTTAAGCCACTGAGTTAAATCAACACAACTTATTCATATTCATTAAGACTGTGTGTAATTAACCCCTTGATTGATTAATTTAGGGACATGGATATTCTAGGTGGATATTCTAGGTACTTTCAATGAGGAGAAGAGGAACAAGAAAACTAGAACACCTCCTTATGCTGTCTTATAGAGAACACTCTATGGCAGTTATTACATCACAACACATAACAGTCTCATCAGTAACTTCAATGATATCCCGAATGTTAACAACACTTCTGGGACAAAACCCAATATAATCCCCCCTTCAGTCAGTCAGTTCAGTTTCCATATTAGTATTAGTATTATTTATGTCTCTTATCACAGTTCTACCTCCACTAACCACTCTGGTTTGGTGAGGAAAGGAAAAAAAGTAAAATATGGTGTTGAAGTAAAAAAATAAATAAATAAATAAATTCAGAGCTCTGAGAAAAACTTCAATCTACCCGGGTAGTGTGTGTGTGTGTGTGTGTGTGTGTGTGTGTGTGTGTGTGTGGATAAGCCCAGTGCTTATCTGCAAAGATGAGTAAAATCCTCGTTCGCCGTCCTTCTGGGTGGAGCAATATCTGGAAAAAACCCCACTGGATTCACCTTCCAATCGCCGATCGAGTATCCAGTAACTGTCTCTCGCACTATGTCCCAACAAAGTAAAAAACAACTGGAAAAGGGTATGCGTGGTAAGCAAATCCTAATAGTCAGTAACTATAAAAACCTTAACACTTAGAAAAATGGTCCCTTTGGTACTCCATGCGCTCGGTGCGTTCTTCTTCTAGCATGCTGGCTATCTGCTCTGCTGCAGCTCTTCTTCCTGCCGCATAATGCAGTGCAGGACAACTATAGCGCCATCACTGCCCTCTGTTGGGTAGAGTTAGTACTGCATACATTAAACATTAAAACACTGGCTTGAACAGCAGTAGATAACCTTGAGAGTGTTACATGTGCATTTTGTGTTGATAAAATGTGATTTAAACATGTTTAGATGAAGTAAGCTGAGCTCTTGGAATATTTTAACCCTTCATAATTTTGTCACTTTATTCCAACACTATTCAATAACTTTTACCCCACTACTTGGTCACTTAAATACTACATGTTGTCTTCATATTATAACACAGTGAGACAATTTGCCATTTGCACTCACATTCACACTTATGGGTATCTCCAGTTAACTGCATGACTTTTAAATGTGGGTTGAAACCAGAGTACCCAGAGAGAACATCCCGTATAATGGATTTGAACCCAGGACTTTCTTGCTGTGAGGCAATAGTTCTAACCACCATGCAACCAAGCTGTCAATTCAGGCCTAACAAAAGTAGGAAAGCTATGATTACAAGGCTTGAAGCTGAATTTTAAACCACAATAAATAGCAATAGCATACACGTGGTGTGTGTATAGTTGTCTGCCTTATATCACCAGTGATTGTCCTGTGGTTTAAAATATTGTGTGATCTTGTGAATTTCAAGAGTCCAGGCAACTAACCACTGTTACTAGATACAAGAACAAATTAAGTTGTTGAATTTTATACAAATCCTCCATGATTTAATTATGTTGACCAGAACATATGAGCTGTATGGAATGAGACCATTATAATTCCCTCTGCTCTTTTTCAGCAACACTCAGTGTGCATAGAGATCATGCATGGAAGTTTTGTCCCTTTGATGCTCTCCGCAGTCTTTTGCAGAGCCTTCCCTTCTGGTGGCGTGATGTTGCTATACCAAACAGTGATCCCTGCAGTGTGGATGCTCTCTATCAGTCCTCTGTAGTCCTGGGTGAGAGGGCAATGGTTCAGGCTGGCTTTCCTGACCAGGCTAATGAAATACAGCCTTTGGGGGGCTTTTTTCACGATGGTTATGGTGCTAAGAGTTCAGCTTAGGTCTGATGTTGCCTGCAAGTAGTTTTGTACTTGTGGGATGAACACAGGTGTTACCAGACAATGCTGCATTATTGAACATCACACACTGTTACAATTAGGGTTAGGGTTTGTTGTTAGGCAAGAAAAAATATCTTTATAAACTACTATTATCATAACAGATAATCAGTACTGATTTGTTTCCCCTTTGTTACCCAGAACACAACACCACTGTTGATAATGGTTCTTCGGCGAAGTAAGTATCTATTAATAAACCAAGTTGCATTTTCCACCAGTTTGTCAAGTATTTTTTTGTTATGCATTCTTCTTGGTTTTTACTCTTTAGAAAATGTCCTGATAAAAAGGTTGAAAACAACATTACTAAGAACCCACGCTTCTACATTGAAGAACACAAGGTGAGACACTGTGTATTTTCAAATCTTTTGTTTTCCAAATCAGAGACAAGACTTGCCAATAGGATGGGAGGTTTCTTATTAGCTGTGGTTTTGTGACCTGCCAGAACTACAATATGTTGACTTCTTTGAGGCTTGTCAAGTTACTTGATTAATTATTTTCAAATGTAATCAGTTACTTAGTTACTGAATAGGTAATAAAACAATAGACCTTTCAGCCCAATTCTATTTTTTCTGCATAATCCATCATATAAAATGTAATCAAATGAAAGTCCCTTTCTAAAAATTGTTTTATTAGTGTTAATCTTTTAACTTTATGCATCAAGCAAAATTACATTAAATTATATGTAATAGTCTTTGACTTGAAGAAAAGTGTTTAACATTTAAACATATTTGCTGCATATTCCAGCATATAAAATAAAATATTTTTTGTGCTTACACTCACTCTTTCAAATAGATCTAAATAAAACACAGCAGAAAATAAATACAATCAAAGTCTCAGCAGCACTATGTCCTGTCTCAAATCTACTTTCACCTATTTAGCAGGAATGGGGCGGGTGGAAGTTTACCCGTTGCCGTAGCGGTCATGTCAGTGGGGGAATTTCACATTCCCATGGCAGCGTGCTAGGTACTTGCTCTGAAGTTTAGGGTTTTTTCACTGTAAAAAGAGGTTGTCTTCCCACGCAGTGTACAGCAGACGCTAATCTTTTTGTCACTTTTTATGGAATCAAACTCAAAGTAAGGTCAGAACTTCTATGCTGGTCATATTCTCGCCCACCCTCAATGTATTATCCATTGTTGATCTGCACACGTCTGTTACCACGAATGTTGCACGCACTTAAGTCATTGTCATGAGACACACTCGCAAACAAAATAGTAACGCAGTAAGGCAGCATGCTTACGGGAAAGTAACAATAACTGTCATAGTCAAAGGCATGTTACTAAAAAAAACTTAACCTAAATGTAAAAAAAACAAACAAAACAAAACCTGCTACTTGACATTGTGTTAGTCGGACATAGTTTGTCTAATTCTTTTGTTGTCTTGTTCTTTTTTCTTCACAAAGGTGTTTAATGATCCCATCCATGGCCACATGGCATTACACCCAGTTCTTGTCAAAATTATAGACACCCCAGAGTTCCAGAGACTACGAAACATCAGTCAACTTGGGGGGATTTATTTTGTTTATCCAGGCGCATCCCACAACCGCTTTGAACACTCGATTGGGTATGTCCACTGGTTTTCACAAATATACACCTATTTGTAATAAAAATTCAAAACAAGGGACAGACTGGGTCATATACTTCACAGGAAAATGAAAGAAACACTTTTTAAATCAGAATAAGTCATTAAAACTTCTAGGATACTGATCTAGTTAATTAAGTAGCAGAGAGTTGAAGCTGCTTCCATGTTAATTAGATTAACAAAAGGTACAATAGAGGGGCAACAATGAGACAACCACCAAAACAGGAATGGATTTGGAGGTGGAGGCAACTGAGATTTGTTTTGCACCCTATAGAGATTGACAGACCACGTGACTTTCGCGCATTGCATGCCGGTAACTCGTGGCAAAACAATCCAAGTACTGCATCAAATGCAAGCATTTGCAGCACCGCAAAACGTTCATTCTTCGGTTCCAATAAATTCTTGCTTTTTCTTTGCCCCCCAAAAAGGTATGTACAAAACGAAGGAGAACAATGCCGGTCCGTACAAAGACAGACATGATGAAAAGTCAAAGAAAAGATACGAGGAAAAAAATCAAACCAGTGAAAGGGTCAGACCCTTACGAGCACACAGAGGGACAAAATACGTTAGCGTGCTGCCCAACTTCACCACGCTCATATTTATAATTATACGGTTCTTGGAGTGAGTGCACACACTCATGAAGTTTAGTAACTTCCGGTCACTGCAACAAGTCCAGGTACAGTTTACCGACGGATGGGTACAGGACCTTGAAATGCACCGTGTAGAACGAAAGACCATCGTACGTATCATAAGTTTACCAGTCTCACAAATCATCTTCATAAATACACATTCGTTAACCGTTTATTAATGGGAACTTTGAGCTCAACGGTAATTAATTAGTAGTGGAAATAATTTCTGGTACGCATCACAGAAATGTAGCAGTGACAACAATATTGTATGCTGTAATCGTACTGGGCAATTAGTGATACAAAACAACTGTTTTATCCTGTGAATAAAAGTATATGTTTTTGTCAGTGTACCATGGTAATAACAGAAGCGAAACGCAATATTGTGTCAGGACAATTTACTATTTATGCACACTAAACAAAGGAGCATAGCGCGACAATTTCTGTTCAGCGCCAGACTTGCTTGTAACCTATATCACCAATTATGTTAAGAAAAATGACGCATTAACTACAACAGCAGACTGACCTTTGTGGAAATGCTTGGAGCAGACTAACCTGTGAACTGGAGTGTTCTGGGACGTTATATTTTGTCTTTGAATGGCTGCAATCCAGTCGCCTCTTTGTTACTTCGGAAACATGGCTCGAACAATTTCTCTTCAACGACGTAATCCGATAACAACCGATCTCTTTACCCGTCGGCTTCCCGTGGCTGTCATGCGACCGGTTATTGCAGTTAATAACACAACAGCTTCTTGCCATTTTTTGTGTTTCTTTTTATCGCTGTATAACTGATTTCAATTGAAAGCCTGCGTGCGCTAGTACCTCTTGCCACGAGTTCCCAGAATTCTTTGCGGTTTTACCCCTGAGTGCCGTCACATTTTCAATCTCTATTGCACTAATGGCATTGGCTAGTGTCACTACTGGCAGCATAAGGCAATACCTGGACCATACACAGGCAGTGGCACAGGTAGTCCAGGTCCTCCAGTATCGCACATCAAATAGCACTGATATAATGTTTGCCATGTCTTGACTCCAGGGGTCCGTTCTTCGTACCTCGCTAAGTAAGTTAGCTGGATTTGATTGTTGACGATTTCGCGTGATCTTGGATCGTTCGGTTCTCCAAAGCTCATCCGGGACTTGCTGTCATAGCAACAGATCCGTAAGCGTAAACCTGCTCGGGAGCAGGCTTACGTTATGTAAACAGGATTAGATCGCAGGAACTCAGGTATGTCCGCTTCATTTATACGGAAGCAACAGCGATATTTTACCACTGTTTTTCCATAAATAAATATTATCAATGTAACTAAAGATAATGCAGTACTTGATCCTTTCATTGATTTCATACAGATACATACAGGTCATTTCCTAAAAAAAGGGAAATGTACCATTAATCATTCTATTTCATATATTTGATTATTCCAGATGTAATTCATATTTCAGAGTAGTAATTGCAAATTACTTCATGTAAGCAAGATGAGAGACCACGGCCATAAAAGCGAAGGTGGATTTGGGAAGTCTGTCGCAGCCATGTCCTGTCCGTTTGTACGCGAGCCACCCATTGCGGAAGGTGCAAGATTGATAAGGAGAGTTTTCAGAATTCAGCGTATATTGCGGGATAGACAGGATCCTTTAGCTCAGCGCGACAGTGTGCTCATAGAGAGATATCGTTTTCCCATGAGGGTATTATTTACTTAACCAACTTGTTGATGAGGGGCAGAGGCGGAGCCAGACATTTGAAACACCCGGGGCTTAGCCCAAAAGGATAGTATGCATGTGGGATTTTTTTTTCCCTTGGGGGGGGGGGGGGGGGGGGTAGAAATGACTGAAAGATTAATTGGCTCTGTTTTGAGTTTTGTTCAAAAAAGAATGACTTCATATAGGGAAAAATATATATCACATGTGCAGAACACCTTAAACTAGTTTTTTAATTAAGCAGCAAGGCAGAACAAAATCAGGGCTGTATCAAGACACGAGGACTAAACCCCGATTCAACCAGACCAAGAACTGATCCAGAATTAAAACAGGACTACAAGAGTTCAAAATCAGGACTACTTGGGACTTAACCAAGACAGAACCAGAATCAGAACTAGATGATAGTAGCACTAAAAATCATCATAGACCTGCACTACATTTATTTTTTAATTTTACCAAAGTACAATATTTAGATTGAGAAAGGTTTATATAATTATTTAGCCTTGTTGTGCAAACAAGCCTGCATAACTTAATAAATATAGAATTTGAAAAATAACAAACCTAAAAAGAAACACTAGGTATGAGATACATGAGTACCTATGATACGGTGATACTTTTGGTAAACAACCATTTGACTAACATGTGTGTCTCACCTGCTCTCGTTCCATCTCTGTTCTGTCCTCATTCTGCATCTCCCTCTCTGCTCCTCTCTCTCTCTTTGTGCTGACAATCATCAAATATACAGATATTTACAAACTCTTCAGATAAAAACACAAACACTTTTTAATTGTAACATCAAATCAGACTAAATGTTTATTTTTTTAGATTGATAAATATAAAAAACATATTTGTTAACTTTAAGAGTAAAGAGAGAAATCGTCTGTATTTCTTAATTGCAAATGGCACCAAATTGTATTCAAAATTGAGCCACACTTATGGAGCTCCACAGTTCTTTTCCTGGTGTTTTGGTTGACATCTCTTGATTTTCCCATGTCACAGAAACAGGCTCTGTGTTTTGCCTTATATGCATCCACAGCTGTGCCACCTGTTTACTCACATGGACTCTACTAACCTATCAGAAGCTTCTTCAGCTCAGAATGGAATCGTCTGGAGTTTTCTTATTAACAATAAACTTAGTGTACATGTACTCCTAAATTTGATGAAAGTGATAAAAAACATAAAGCTCTGTCTCTCTTTATTGTGACATTTAACTAATTCAAAAGATATTTCAATATTTATCTAAAACAAAAGTTTACTCTAAATTGATGTTGTGCAGTAAAAATGTTTTATGTTTTCTCCCTAAAGTGTAAATATCTGGTTACAAATGTGAATATCCTGCTGTGTACTGAAATCCCTCTTGTTTTGCATAGAAATATACTGAACAACATACAAAGCATAATATATAAAATAACATTTACCTGAGTTTTTCTTTGAAAGAACCCTCTAATGTCCATTCTTATATTTCAGTACATAACTGAAACCGATTTAGTCGGGGAGGGTAAGAACTGAAAATATGAAATAAACACACGTAAGCTAAGAATCTCTAAAAAAAATAGCATTTGTTCGGCTTTTCATTTCGCCATTTGTTGATTCACTTGAAGAGCAAGTAACGTAATATGGGTCAAGTGATCAGTTTGATATCAATCTTTCGTGATGCACCGTCATATTTACATTATTTGTACGGTACGAATGATTTGCTTTGGTACCTGGTCAAACTTAAGCTCTCCTTAGTATGGCTGGCTCCGTTTCTCCAACAGCGCACTGACGGGCAGCAGCTGCCCCGCCCCCTCGCTCAGTCGCTTAGTGCCTGAGCTCGGATCATACCAATATCAGGGGGGGATTCACGCACAGTCGTAAATTCCCACAGTGTGCACTATGTGCTTCGAATATTGTGTGTACTTTTTGTTTTATACAGTTGTCAGCCAGGCATCTAACTATGAAAAAATTGCACTCCAAAATACCCCGGGCTTCTGACAAAACAACCCGGGCTTAAGCCCAGTAAGCCACCCCCACGCTCCGCCCCTGATGAGGGGGTGCAGGACCACCACCTGTCTTTTTTTTGCTCTGCCCTTTTCTTGGTTGCTGTTATAAACAAACAAACAAACAGATTATTTCAGGGTCTCTTTTCAAGAGACTAAAAGCAATATAAGTGATAAATATTACCATTCTGTAGAATATTCTTATATTCCACTTTTACTTGTTCCCATGTTCTAGTGGGTCCTGTCGTGTCTCTAATGTGAAAGAGGATATAATATAATATAATATAATATAATATAATATAATATAATATAATATAATAAATTTACCCTACCGCCTACTGGTGTTGGCCAGAGGGGCCGATGGCGCGATGTGGCAGCCTCGCTTCTGTCAGTCTGCCCCAGGGCAGCTGTGGCTACAACCGTAGCTTGCCTCCACCAGTGTGTGAATGTGAGAGTGAATGAATAGTGGCATTGTAAAGCGCTTTGGGTGCCTTGAAAAGCGCTATATAAATCCAATCCATTATTATTATTATTATTAAATTACTTACGAGTTTAATTTGTTAGCAACTTTCTGCCAGCCCTCTCTCCTTGCTTTTGCAGCCTTTGCGGTGTTCCCTTGCGTTCTGATTAAACTCTGAAACTCCTGAAATCCCTCAATCAAGAGTTCTTGCTCTGCTGCCGAAAAATACCGAGCGCGCTCCTTCGACATTTTCACCGACCAATCAAAGGGTTGCCGATCAATGTTTCCACTATCGATGCGTAGCCCCTGTTAAGCCACCCAGTGATCTCACATTACTTCATCCAGCTATACTAATCATCAACAACAGGTGTGTTCGGAGAACCGGAATAGCGAGCTCAAAGTTTGCGCGATGATTTGATCTTGGATGTAGTAAGCGAGGTACGAAGAACGGACCCCAGGAGATAAGCAGTTATCTCAGTCCTTATCAGTATATATACAGTGGCTTGCAAAAGTATAGCTGTGCTGGTTTGTTGTTGTTTGTCTTGCTTCCAAAAAGTCAATAAATCATTGTTTTTTAAAAAATACATTTATTAATATTGTACAGTAGCTTGCAAAAGTATTCGGCCCTCTTGAACTTCTCCACATTTTGTCACATTACAGCCACAAACATGAATCAATTGTATTGGAATTCCACGTGAAAAACCAATACAAAGTGGTGTACACGTGAGAAGAGGAACGAAAATCATACATGAAGTCAGTCTCTAGATGTGCAAAGCTGGTAGAGACATACCCTAAAAGACTGGCAGCTGTAATTGCAGCAAAACGTGGTTCTACAAAGTATTGACTCCGGGGGCAGAATAATTACGCACACCCCACTGTTCAGTTATTTATTTGTAAAAAATGTTTAGAATCATGTGTGATTTTTGTTCCACTTCTCACGTGTACACCACTTTGTGTTGGTCTTTCACGTGGAATTCCAATAAAATTGATTTATGTTTGCGGCTGTAACGTGACAAAATGTGGAAAAGTTCAAGGGGGCCGAATACTTTTGCAAGCCACTGTATATACACTGTGATTTTTTCCCTATCGAGATCTGATGTGTTTTCAAATTGTTCTTTAATTGTTTATTTATTTATTTATTTTAGCAGTGTAGTAATGTAGTAACAATTAAGAAAACAATTAAGTCAATGTACTAAAGACTGTGTGTGCGGGTTTGTGTCCTACATTTTGCAATAAAGAGTGGCGCATTTAGCAGGTGAGCTTGCAAAAGCTCTGAAGATGAAGCAGGAGAAGCAGATCGAGGAGTTGGTGGAGTTGGAGAAGTTAACAAAGTTAAAGACTTTGAGGCCTGACCTGTTTGAGGAGTGGAAGAAGTTGAAGCCTGAGGATTTGAAGAATTTGACCGATGAGGAGTGGAAGAATTTTAAGCACTTTAAGAAATTAAAGTCTGAGGATTTCACGATAGTGGAGAAGTTGAAGGAGTTGGAGAATTTGGAGAAGAAGCATTTTGAGGTGTTGAAGAAGTTGACGCATGATGATTTGAAGATGTTGGCGAACCTGAAGCATGAAGATGTTGAGGTGTTGAAGAAGTTGAAGTCTAAGGATTTGGAGATGTTAGAGAAGTTGATGAAGTCGCAGAACCTGAAGCTTGAGGATTCAGAGGAGTTGCTGGAGAAGTTGAACCCTATGGTGTTGGAGATGTTGAAGAAGTTGAAGCATAAACAGTCTGAGGAGTTGCAGGAGAAGCCGGAGCCTGATTATTTGAAGATGTTAATCAAGTTTAAGAAGTTGGAGAATTTGGAGACTGGGAATTTGGAGATGTTTATGAAGATGAAGCCTGAGGATGTGGAGATATTTGAGAAGTTGAAGGTGTTTAATCCTAGGGATTTGGAGAAGTTGAATGATTCACTCATCAGTGACCGAGATGTCCTCTGTGTGCAGATTGCAGGTCTTTGTCATGACCTAGGTAGGTAATACATAAATTTGATGTATTACAAATAATGTATTGCTAATGGTAATCATAGGGTGGGATTAAACATGAAAACGAAATGAAAATATCCCATTGTCAAGTACTATGTTCACCTTGCCCACTGATGTGGCTAGAACTATCAAAGTTTTAAATAAAAGCAGAAAATAAAACACAAGTGTTTAACAGAAAGAACATTTAACAGGATAAATTAAGATATACATATACGTTAATCAAAAAATAAACTCTAAGTTTCAGTGTTATACAATATTTTCATTTGACATGAAGCTGTTCCCTGCACTGTATTCATGTCTATAGAAGTGTGTGTCTATACTAATTAATCTGCAATGCCTAATAAGAAGTTATAGAAAATAACCCTATTGCTCATATAATATGCTTATTTTGTCGTATAAAGGACACGGGCCCTATTCTCATTTTTATGACGGGATGTTTATGGAAGCAATCACAGACAAAAAGTGCAAAGATGGCACAGCAGACGATGATCAATGGACGGTAAGAGTTTGAAATAAAAATTGCAACACATAAAATTTAAAAGAATAAATAAATTAAACAACAGTAAACGGTTATGAGCTTCAGAGGTAACTGTTTTTTAACTTTGCAGAACTCTGTTCTTCAGTGTTATGGTTCTGTAATAATAATTTTGGAGTTTTGACCCCTTAGTTAAAATAATCATGTCTTAGTTAAATTAATCATGTCTGTTTAGATTTTCCCTGCTACTCAGTGTATATGGCTTAGATTTTATTTTTAATTTTAATTGCATTTTTGGATTCCTGTTAGCTTTATTATTCCCGTATGCTAATAATCTTTGGGGGTTTTTTTGTATTACAGTGAGTTTCAGTTTTGTCTTGATTTTGTTATTCCTGCCTCACAGTTGTTCTTTTTGTATCTTGTTTTAGCGTATATCTTTTCTCTGTGTTATTTCCTGTTTTACTATGATAATTAAATAGATGGGTGATAATATCTCTTGTGCCTTGCTTGAGTTGTACTTCCCCTATGATTGTATTGATTGTCTTCGCCTTTATTTTGTCTCCTATCTATCTTTCTTCCTTAATTACCCTGTATCTATAAACTAAGAGAAGATGCAGAATCACCTGATCTGCTGCAATAGAGCTAGGCTGCTGGGGGTTTCCCATCATGCACTGAATTTTTCTTGTTCACTTGTTCACTTTTTACTATGTGTTTTTACCCCCACTCTACATTTAATCATTGCTATTAATCCCTGGCTCTCTTCCAAAGTACATCTTTTACCCTGTCTTCCTTCCCTCACCGCAAAACCGGTTGCGGCAGATGGCTGCCCCTCCATGAGTATGATTCTGCCAGAGGTTTCTTTGTATTAATCCCTTAAAGCCTGAAATATGATATAACTACCAAGAAAATTCAAATTTTTTGAAAATGAAGAGTTTATTGAAAAATTAAATTAAAATTAAAATCCATAATTAAATAAATTTTTATTTTCTATTGTATTTGCTACATCTGGCTTTTAAAAACATCACACTGATGATGTAGAAGGCTCAAAAACTTAAAAAAAAAACTGGTTCTATCAAATATGACACACTAGGCTTAAGGGGTTATAAGAGAGTTTTTCCTACCTTCGCCAAGTGCTTGCTCAGAGAAGGACATCTGGTTGTTATGGTTTTCTCTAAATATTTGTGGTTTCTTTACTTTACAATATAAAGCAGTGTGAGTCGACTATGATGATTTGGTGTTTTAAAAAAACTGAATTGAACTGGATTAAAGGAATACATGAGCTAGTCGTGTGTTGACCTAGACATGGAAGACATGATTAGGTCATGTCTCCCCTGTGAGTTCTGTGTTCCTTGCCCTGTTTTATTTTTTAGATTTTGTTTTGTTTTTTTGCACTTTTTGGTGCCTTTTTGATGGACATAACCTTCAAAGCTACTTGGGTTTTTTTTTTAAGCTGTCCATGTTTGTCCAGGTTTTCTTTGTTTTGTTGTCTTTGTAATGTTATAAACAATGAAAGGTGGTGGACTGGCCAGATGCTGGCCGATGATTAAAAATAACTCAGTTGTTTGGTGGTGGCTGTGGCAGAGCTTCCACAGAGGCCAGCAGGTGGATGAGGGAAATGGGAGGCAGGAGGAGGAGAGACCCAAGGCGGCCGCTGGTCCGAGTGTCAGGTGAACTGAACTTCACGTGAGAAGTTATGACCTGCAGTCTATCTGGGTCAGATATAAACCAAGTTTAGGTGTAGTTTATTTTTGTTGTGCTGACTTTTTACAGTCAGTTACAATAACTAGTACTGCGTACTAGCTAACATGATACCTTTAGTTCTCTAGAGGTCCTTGCATGTGAGCTGATTGGACCCATTCCCACCATCATAGCTACTGTATACCCCCCCCCCCCCCAAACCTAACCCTGTCTTCCTCAGAGACTTTGCTAATCTACTAACCCATCTTTCATCTCTCTCCCCAAATGTGATCTTGGTGGGAGATTTCAACATTCACATGGATAATAATGACCTTCTGCTCACCCGAGACTTTTCCTCTGGTCTCAAAGGCTTTGAATTTAAACAATTTATCGACTTTCCCACTCACTCTAAAGGACACACCCTGGACTTGGTCTGCTGTACTGGTCTTTCTCCCTCGAATCTTTCTGCTACTGAAATCCCCATAACTGACCACTTCCTCCTTTCATTTAACCTCACTCTCTGCTGCTCTTCTACCAAGCCAACCCGTCTCATCTCGTTCCACAACATCAAGAACGTTGATATGTACATTCTCACTACCAGATTGGGCAATGTTCAGATTCCGGACTTCTATTCTACTCCTAATGATTTGTTGTTATATTATAATAAATGTCTACCCACCGTCCTTGATTCTCTGGCTCCTGTAAAAACCCACTCTGTTTCCTTCGCCCACTCTGCTCCCTGGTTTACCTCTGACCTCCGAGCTTTGAAGGCCAAAGCTCGGCAGCTAGAGTGTAAATATAAGAAATCTGGTTTAACTGTTGATTCCGAAATCTATAAATACCATGAACTTCAGTATAAAGACTCCATTAGCAAGGCCAAACAAAGCTTCTACTCTGGTATTATCAATTCTTATGAGGGTAATGCAAGGACTCTGTTTTCAGTTCTCAACAAACTAATTCAACCCCCCAACGCTTTACCACCATACTTCTATTCCTCTGAAACCTGCAACTCCTTGATGTTGTTCTGGACTACGAAAATCAATAACATCCACCAGCAACTCAGATCAAATGTTGTGTCCACCCCCTCTCCAGAACCTTTTCTGCTTTTTGAGCCATTTTTCACTTTTCATATTCCTGACTTATCCGATATTTCCGAGTTCATATGTAAATCAAAGCCTGCCACATGTCATCTTGACCCCATGCCCACAGGGCTTGTGAAATCCTGCCTCTCTTCTTTACTCCCACTCATCTCTGCTATCATTCACTCTTCTCTCACCACCGGTATCGTTCCCTCCTTATTCAAGACTGCTCTAGTCAATTGTATACTGAAAAAACCTTCTTTAGACCCTAACAACTTTAACAACCTCCGTCCGATTTCCAATCTACCCTTCATTTCTAAAATACTTGAAAAAGTGGTTGCAGCTCAACTTCATTTACACCTGGTTAATAATAATATCTACAAGAGATTTTAATCTAGTTCTCGCTCATGTCACAGTACAAAAACTAACGATCTTCTAATCGGAGCTGACTCTGGTCTTCTCACCATTCTCATCCTTTTAGATCTGAACTCAGCCTTCAACACCATTCCTCACTCTGTACTTCTAAGCAGACTTTCCTCTCTCGGCATCTCTGACACACCCCTCGCCTGGTTTCAATCATATCTCCTCGACCATTCCCAGTTTATTCAACTAAGATCATTCCACTCTCATCTATTCCCCGTCACCTCTGGTGTACCCCAAGGCTCAGTCTTAGGCCCTCTTCTCTTCATAATATACATCCTCCCTCTAGGTACCATTTTCCTCAATTTGATCTTCAGTTTCACTGTTTTGCTGATGACACCCAGTTATATCTCTCTTGCAGACCTGATTCCTCCCTCCCACCTGGGGCACAAAGAAATACTTTTCTTTCTTATTCTCATTTAAAATTTCTAGCTTTTAATAAATAATGATCTGAATCTTACAAATAAAGTTTTGGTCTGATGTAAAATGTATAGAGATCATGTGTGTACATCACTGTCACAGCAGTGTTTGTTTTCATTCAAAGGCTTTATGGCTTTTTCTATAATATCTGGTGGGCTAGTCTCTAGTCAAAATGCCTGCGCTGATTTTATGTCCCAGTCTAGCCCTGCTCTCAGGCTAAGAGCAGTCTTATATGACACCTCAGGTGTAAGGATGCTCTTGAGGCTCTTAAGGTCAATGAATTGTAGTGATGGGATTTCCGGCTCTTTTTAGAGCACTAAAAAGAGCCGGCTCTTTTGGCTCCCAACCGGCTCTTCAGGTTGTTTTGTTGCTTTAATTTATTATTAACAACAATATAAAATTATACACAAAAGGAATTACTAATGTAAAAAAAACGTGGTTTATTTATATATGTTTATATATAAATATATACGGTGGCCCCTAGAGACAAAGCACATACAAATTCCAAAGCACATTTCTAGCTTTAACTGGAGAAGGTGTTCTTCCGTTTCAGAATGTCTATCTGAGTTAAAATCCTGGTTTACCTCTAATTTTCTAAAGCTCAATGAGGATAAAACTGAAATCCTCCTTATTGGCACCAAATCCAACCTTTTGAAGGCAAACCATTTCTCACTCACCATCGATAACTCCACAGTTTTCCCTTCTCCTCAGGTTAAGAGCCTTGGTGTCATCCTAGACAGTTCACTTTCCTATAAATGTCACATCAATAATCTCACCCGTTCTGCCTACTTCCCTCTACGCAACATTAACAGATTACTTACTTCTCTTTCCACCCAGTCTACGTCCATTCTTGTCCACAGTCTTGTTACCTCCCGTATTGACTACTGCAATTCTCTTCTGCATGGTCTCCCCAAAAAATCCCACCAAAGGCTTCAACTGGTTCAGAACTCTGCTGCTTGCATTATCACCAGAACTCCCGCCTAGCAGCACATCACCCCTGTTCTACAGGAACTTCATTGGCTCCCTGTGAAATTCCTGATAATATTCAAACTTCTTCTGCTCACCTTCAAGGCCATTCATAAGCTCTCTCCTCCTTACCTTTCTGACTTGTTAAGCACTACCTGTTCTGCCCGTTCACTTCAATCTTCTTCTTCTATCCAGCTTACTGTACCTTCCTTTCGTCTCACCACCATGGGAAGCAGAGCTTTGCTGCAGCTGCTCTGCTCCCAGGCTGTGGAACTCTCTGCCCCCCAGAAATAAGAAACATTGGTTCTCTCCCCCAGTTTAAATCCCAACTCAAAACCCATCTGTTCAAATCTGCATGTTCACTGTGAATCCACTGTTTGTTAATTTTATCTTGTGCTTTTGTTTTATTGTTCTTATTTTGTCATTGTTCTATCATGTGTTTTATCCTATTGTAAAGTGTCCTTGGGTGCTCATAAATAAAATGTATTATTATTATTAACATGACAGAGTTTCTTCACAGCTGGCGGGTGTTATGATGGTACTGATAGGGAACTTTTTTAACTCATGAGGTTCGTTAGTAGAGTTGCCAACCGTCCTGTATTCAGAGAAAATATTACGCATTTTATATTGAGGTGAGAAGGAACACAGTTTGTCCCATACTTGAGTTAGGATGGAAAAAGACACAAAGCTGGAGTTATTCTGCATCTTTATGCTGTCAGCTGCCTCTTCTTCTCTCATTCTCTCCCCTCCCTCTCCTGTTGCTACTTCAATCATGAAACTGATCACTGATCAGCTGATCGTCTTTTCTCTCTTGCCTGTTTATCTCCCACATTGTGCCGAAAGAGGAAACCAGCCGATGTCGCACTAAACAACAGCAGCACGTTTGAGCTTGATCAGCTTTTGTTAGAATTTATTTAATATTAATTTCTAGGATCAGCTGATGTTTGCTGGAGCCACAGCTGTAAAAGCTGCTGGTCATGATATCGGTTTGGATATCTGGTGAGAGGGAAACATGAAGATGAAAGCAAGAGATGTCCTTACTGAATCATCAGAGCTGAACAGGTGATGAAAACAGGTTTACCTTTTAGGTGACATGAATGAGTTGAAGGGAAGTTATGAACTGTTTCTGAGAGACAACTAACACCAGAATCCGTTTTTTAGGGAGCTGACAGCTGGTAACTGTGCAGGGGCAGGTCTAGTAAAGTTTTGCCAGGGGGCAAGGGAAAGTGGGGCACAAAGAAATACTTTTCTTTCTTATTCTCATTTAAAATTTCTAGCTTTTAATAAATAATGATCTGAATCTTACAAATAAAGTTTTGGTCTGATGTAAAATGTATAGAGATCATGTGTGTACATCACTGTCACAGCAGTGTTTGTTTTCATTCAAAGGCTTTATGGCTTTTTCTATAATATCTGGTGGGCTAGTCTCTAGTCAAAATGCCTGCGCTGATTTTATGTCCCAGTCTAGCCCTGCTCTCAGGCTAAGAGCAGTCTTATATGACACCTCAGGTGTAAGGATGCTCTTGAGGCTCTTAAGGTCAATGAATTGTAGTGATGGGATTTCCGGCTCTTTTTAGAGCACTAAAAAGAGCCGGCTCTTTTGGCTCCCAACCGGCTCTTCAGGTTGTTTTGTTGCTTTAATTTATTATTAACAACAATATAAAATTATACACAAAAGGAATTACTAATGTAAAAAAACGTGGTTTATTTATATATGTTTATATATAAATATATACGGTGGCCCCTAGAGACAAAGCACATACAAATTCCAAAGCACATTTCTAGCTTTAACTGAACTTCCAAAACAGAGCTACCTAGATCACTTAAATTACACAATTGAAAGCATATGTGTATGGTTTGTGTATTTATACACAAGCACTCATATATATTCAAATAATTTAAAAAAAAAAAAAAAAAAAGGTAATTTACCTGTTACTACCACACACCAAATCTGGTTGTTGGTGCTTCCTGGCTTGTGTAGCCACTAGGTAACAAAAGCTCAACACTGTGCCTAGCATCCTAAAGCACTTCTGTTGTGTTTTTTACGTGCCTTGGGGTTTTTTACATGCTTCGGGGTTTGTAGATGCTTTGTCTGTAGCGGCTTTTCGTTTCGTTCACGACCGACACATCATTAATGAATTGACAGGAATACCAGAGGAGGAAAACATCAGCCACTGGCGGTGAATCACTTTGAATTCAGCTATTGTACATTGGCTTTGTAAAGCAAAGTGGGACAGTATTTTAAATGTTTAAAAAAAGCAATATTTGCATGCTTGGTTTTTTCACTTTAACCTGCCCTCAATAAACACACACCTGTGTATTCTTGCAGCATGAGGCTGCCTCTATTAAAATGTTTGATCACCTACTGGAGAACACAGATGGCCTGAAGGACATGATGAAAAGGTTTGGACTAAACTTGGAAGGCGACAATGAAAATGACGTGGATTTCATTAAGGAACTGATTGAAGGACCTCAAAAGGTCAGTTGGGTGAATTAAGTATCATCTTTGCTACAGAAATCAGTGTCTAATGTTTCTCATCTGGCTTTGTCTCCACAGTGGGCGTATAAAGGTCGAAAAGAGAAAAAATCCTTTCTCTATGAAATTGTGTCAAACAAGGAAACCGGGATTGATGTTGACAAGTTTGACTACACTGCCAGGTAAAGCTTCCTTTACAAAAGACAAATTCCCTTTTCGATATGATATTAAAAAGTACTTATATATTTCTTTTTCTCTCTCTCATCTCAGGGACTGCAAACAACTGGGCATTCCAAACAGCTTTGACCATCAGCGCTTCATGATGTTTGCTGGGATCTGCTGTGATGAGAATGGGCGGAAACACATTTGCTCTAGAGACAAGGTGCTGATCTCTGCTTTTTTTAAAATTAATTTTTCAGGAAAATGTATTTTGAGTGGCTATAACTAAACTTCGCTGTCAACAGGAATTGGAAAATCTGTATGAGATATTCCATACAAGGCTCTCTATCCAGAGAAGAGCCTGCCAGCACAAGATAAAAATGGCTGTAGAAATTATGTGAGTACCTACGGTTCCATTTTTAATACTACACAAAATTTTGCTTTATCTACAGTTGTGCCCCTGAAGTCATATGTTTGGTCATTATATATCCAGGATCAGAGATGCCCTCTTACTTGTTGATGACCACCCAGACTTCAAAATGAAAAATTCAGAAGGGACAATGGTTTCTCTCTCCAAAGCCAAAGATGACATGGAGTCATACATAAAACTGACAGGTAGTGGTTTCAATCTGTGTTGTGGAAAAATTATACATTCAGTTTATTTCAGATAAACCATCTTCAAATACAGATATAGATTGTTAAAGATTACAGATAACACTCAAATAGAACTATGTTCCTTTTGACTGACACTATTGAATTCATTTATCTGTACGTTTATTTAAACTACTCTTATCTGCAGGGGGTCTTTACTAGGGATGGGTATCGTTTAGGTTTTATCCGATACCGGTGCCAAAGCAGTACTTATGAAACGGTGTCTGTGCTTAACCGGTGCTTAAAGAATGCAGAAAACAAACTTTGTCCAAAAACCTCTCATGTTGAGCTGTTTTTTTGTAAAAAAGATAACAATGTTAGCCTTTTCTGCAGCTATAGGGCATATATGGTATCACTCTTGGGTGGAAGCAGTGCTTAAACAATAGAAAAAACACAAACTTTGTCCAAAAACCTCTGATGTTTAGCTGTTTTCCACTTTTTCTTTGGTCTTTTTAGCCTTTTTGGCCAGGGTGAAGGGAGTATCTGCCATCAAACAAGAAGACAGCCACATGCAACTACGACGCTGTTTGCTAGTTCTCCTTACATGCATTAATTTAATAACATGGTTAGCCTACTCAACGTAAATTACACACGAACAACATTAAGCTACTCGCCCAGAGAAGAACGGCGAAGAACAGGGCTGGGGGATGTTGCTAATTCCAGGTCCGATAACAGGCACCACACCCACAGTAGATTTGCCGGTGTGAGGTCTCGCAGCAAGCTATCAAATACAGTGCATTTCTCGGCTTTTAACAAAATGCTATACATCGCCAGGTTCGTCGTCAGATTCGAGGTGTTACCTACTTTGACAGTATCACAGTATCACCTTAAAGCATTTATTGCAGGCTGCTGAGTTTGCATATTTTGCTGTGAAGTACAGCCAGACTTTTGACCGCTTCGCCTTGGGCATTTTTAATCTGTAGCTCTGCTCTAAAAGACGTACATACCTGGGCCCGCCTACTATCCTTGCTAAGGTAAAATGATTGGCTAAAATCCAAAGTGTATAAAATCTCAGGAAAAAAAGCACCAAAATAAAGCACCAAACTGTGCATCATGGCACCGGATACCGGTACCCATCCCTAGTCTTTACTATGTCCATTATATTTAGTAATTTTTCTTATAATAATCCAGTTAGGTTATTTTGTGGTCAGATTTATGTAAAATTTTCTAACAAATTCTGACAAATTCTTGAGCTGTTTCGTGTTTAAACTGACTTATTTTATCTGTTTACTTTGTAGATCATGTGATTGAAAGAATACTCCACCCCAAGGAAGAAACAAATAAATCTTCCTCCACGGACAAAGACGAAGAGGAAGAAAAGAAGAAGAAAAAAAAGAAATTGATGAAGGCAACAAAGATTCTAAAGAGGGTAGTGACACGGGACCTGTACCGCTGTGTGGGTCAAGCCAGGGTATGCAATTTTTATGTGCCTTTACTACAAGTCAAGTATGTGCATATTTCTATCACAAAAATAACCCTGATAAATGTATCCCAATCGCCATATCAAAGTTGAGAACTACAGTTTTTATTTCCATGTGCTGTGTGTTCTTTTTCATGCATCTCCATCAGACAAATTTGGCTGTGTAATATGTCCTTTTTATGTTGCTGTCCCTGATTTTTCTGATGGGATATTTAGGGTTTACTAGAAAATCCATGAATACAAGGAAAAGAAAGAGAAGTTTACAGAACCATTTACATTTGGACAAAGGCCAGAATACAAAGAAATCGCTGCATATACCAAAAAAGCGATGTGCATGTAGACATAGTCTAAATCATCATCAGATGATGAAGCAGTGGCTCTTACTCTCAGACATGCCTGGGTTTGTTTCGTGCAGTCTTGTATTTTTCAATGATTTATCAATAAAACCTACAATATTATTTTCCTTAGTTGAACCTGAGCAAGCATGCAAGCCAGTTGAAAGGAAAAACTAATAAAGTCACAAAATCAGTTGTTAAAGCGAGCTGGGTCACCAACAGCAAGAGGATCCAAATGTTGGACTCCTAACACAACATAATGAATGAAAAGAGGCCGCTTTATTGCTGGATATGCAGAGCACAAGCTAAATACAAAATTCGGAAACTACAAACTTAAACTTGGAACAGGGAGTGATGAGGGAACTGAGGAGCCAGAAAAAACACACAGTGAAATGACAATGGGCAGAGGGAATCAGAGGGCTTAAATACACAAAGGATAACAAGGAAATGAGACACAGGAGGGTAACACAGCTGGGACTACTCATACACAACGACGGGGAGGAAGAAAAACTAAATACACTAAACACGGATGAGACTGTCAAAATAAAAAACAGGAAACCGAAGACACACACTAAGACACGGGCTGACTGAACATATGTAACAGGGCGCAAGAGACATGACTGGGAAACAGCTGAAACAAACACAGATGCAGAACTAAACATGCATGAGACACATGACAGACTACACATGAGACATGGACACAGGGAAGAATAATATAAAATCAAAGAATATTAGTTAAACAAAACATAAATACTGGGTCTAAGGAGCTTGTAAAGCGTCTGGACTTTTTTAAGTTGCTTGAAGACGTTTCACCTCTCATCCGAGAAGCTTCTTCAGTTCTAAGGTCAAATGGCGGAAAGTCCCAGATTTAAACCCAGTGGGAGTAACCCCCCAAAGAGGGATAAAAGGACCCCCTGATGATCCTCTACCTAATCACACGAGCCAAGGTGTGAAAACGGGTGTGGGTGACAATCAGCCAGGGTTTCGGGTGAGCTCATTGTGAAACCTGGCTCCACCCTATCACAGTGGACATAAATGGTCCACTGTGAGCGATCATCTTTGAACAGAGGTGGTGGCTTACGACACCAACTGTCTGCCATCTATAATCCAGTTTTGAGTTCCCTTCCCAGACGCCTTTACTCCCACTTACATCCTGGGCCATCTGACCTCAGGAAATCGCATGATGGCAAAATTCTGTTTGAAATAGAGAAATTGAGTAAAAATACATTATCTTAAAAATTTTGGTTTCATGTGATTGTGCTTTCTGTGTAATTTCTGCACTGAATAAATCATTTTTTCTTTCCACTTTTTCTCAATTCAAGAAAAACAAAGAAACATGGAAGGTAAGAAAGAGAACAGATTAACACAATAATAATAATAATAATAATAATAACACATGTTCTCTCCTCCATCCTTCAGGAATTGAAGGAAAGTTTAAAAACAAAACTGGTTCAAAAGTTTCCTAATGACAGGGAAGACAGGGATGACAGGGAAGACAATTTTGAAGTTATTGTAAGTTTTATTAAGCCACCAAACTTTTCTTAATATATTCAATTTATTTAAAATATATGTCAAACCTAGGCAATTATTTACATGTAAATATAAATACAGGTTTCTCTGTAACATTTGATTTTAGGATGTCCCTTTTGACTATGGGATGAAAAATAAGGACCCCCTCAGAAAAGCATATTTCTATCGCAAGTATAACCCAGATAAAGGAGAACCAATCCCCAAATCAAAGGTGAGAACTCCATCCTTTATTTCCATTAACTGTGTGTTCTTTTTCTTGGTATCTCCATAAGACAACGTTGGCTGTTTATTATGTGATTTTATGTTGCTGTTTCTGATTTCAGGTGTCCAGGCTTCTCTTAGATAGTTTTTCTGACGAGATGTTCCGGGTTTATTGGAAGAACAATGAAAACCTACAAGGGGAAGAGAGAGAAGAGAAAGAAAAAGAAATCAAAGAAACCTTCAAAAAGTGGTGCAAGGACAATGGCCTTGAGGTACTACTTTATTCTATTTTATTGCATTGATTGGCATTATTGTAGCAAATCTACTTAGCCAGAAAAATGGACAGGACATCAGTTGTAGAAACGATAGTCTTTAAATGAGAAAATGTTTCTAGCTAAGCATGAGCACCATCTCAACTGCAACGGATTCTGGGAAATTCTGTCTTCTAATGATAATATGCATAAAGTGCTCTTTATTGGCAGCAAATTAAATCCATAATTAAATTAAATCTCAATAAATCTGTTGCTGGCAATAAAACACTTAAAAAAAATAACCTAAAACATGCTGTTATCAAATCAAATAGACTGCAGTAGTTACAACAGGCATTACTATATAATAAGCTAAATGATGCGTGTGCAAGCAGGAAAGCTGCAGTTAAAAACTGTCTATCTTGTTAAACACCTGAGATCATATTATACGGTGGCCCCTAGAGACAAAGCACATACAAACTCCAAAACACTTGCAAACTCCAAAACACATGCAAACTCCAAAACACGTACAAACTCCAAAACACTTGCAAACTCCAAAACATGTACAAACTCCAAAACATGTACAAACTCCAAAACACTTGCAAACTCCAAAACACGTACAAACTCCAAAACACTTGCAAAATCCAAAACACTTGCAAACTCCAAAACACGTACAAACTCCAAAACACTTGCAAACTCCAAAACACTTGCAAACTCCAAAACATGTACAAACTCCAAAACATGTACAAACTCCAAAACACTTGCAAACTCCAAAACACGTACAAACTCCAAAACACTTGCAAAATCCAAAACACTTGCAAACTCCAAAACACGTACAAACTCCAAAACACTTGCAAACTCCAAAACACATGCAAACTCCAAAGCACATGCAAACCCCAAAACACATGCAAATTCCAAAACACAACGGAAGTGCTCCAGGACGCTAGGGGCAGTGTTGAGCTCGATTTGCAAAATAAACGGCAAATTTGTCTGTATGGGACGGTCTAGTCTCCGTCGCGCTTCCCAGGTTGCCTAGCAACCATGATACTAACCGCTGGAAACGTGTCATACAACTTTGTTTGACAGAAATGAAGAAGAACATATTTTGTTCATTTGTTTGTTTGTTTCTACAAGAGCTTTGTGTGATTTGATAAGTATCTGAGGCTGAGACCACAGGACTGTAAAACATGATTTTTGGGCTTAATTTCTGTACTGAACAGTCATTTAAGATTAGTTAGTATATAACAATTAGCTAATGTTGTTCATGAGACTAAAGTCATATCACTTTGGTAATGTAAATATAATATGGCCAATATTATAGTTATTATATTAATCATTATTAGCTATTACAGCAGTGAACATGAACTCTGTGTCAAATACTGAGCTTCAGTACAGATTCAAGTTGCAGTTATTTATATGTCTTATCACCTTAAATCTTCACTCAAAGACAAGTATCTTTGACAGTGCATATATAGATATATCATATATAAGAGACAAATGTTGTTCCTTCAGTATGTTGGCATTACTAAATTTGGCTTATTGCTTACTTATATTTATAAGAAGAAAATGTACAAGCTGTGATAACTGTTTCTGATAAAATGAAGAGTAGACTGATATATTAAATATTCCTTTATTGGGTGTGAAAATCAGACCATGTCATAACTGCTTTAAGTCATACAGAATAGATATCAGAGCCTTAAACAGGCTGACTTCTGCTAAATGGGTCAAACTGGGCAGAAAGTCTACAAACACATAACATCCTTACAGAATATGATGTAACACTATAGATCAACTTACCTCAGAATATATAAAGCATATAAACAATTACAGCAATATGATGCAACAAACACAGCAGTACTAATAATCCAAAATACTCGAAGCTTCATAGAACTGTGTTAAGAAGTATACTCTAAAACACTTCTTCAGTAAAGACTCAGAGAAGAGAAACACACAGAACTTCTTGCTAGCAAGGGCAGCCTCCAGACTGAGACTCGCACTGAGAAACTGCCCCGGTCTTTATTTATACTTCAGTGGGTGCGTGTGTGTGTGTGTGTGTGTGTGTGTGTGTGTGTGTGTGTGTGTGTGTGTGTGTGTGTGTGTGTGTGGTCCTGCTGATCAAAGGGTCATATAACATGACAGCACAAAAGGAACATCCTTGGTCAGGAAGAGGGTAGTCTCCCCCTCACCCTAGATGGTTCACCCTAGATAACACAGTGAGGAAGTCCAGCAGTTCATCTAAACAAAAGGCACTTAGACTAAAACAGACATAGCTACGTTAAAACAATAAAACAAGGTACGACCTCTTCCTATGCTCCCAGGATGTGGGGGTGGACGTTAGAACACCTTGAAGTGTTACAGGCCCCCTAGGATGAGACATTCTTTCAATATGCCACCAACTATATACTTCTACACACAAATGATTACATGCAGCATTCTACCATATGCAAACTTATATCATTAAAAGATTATACTGACTACTAAGTACAATTTTCCTATTAACAAACTGAAACAAACATTTATTTTTAGGTCCATTCTGCTGCTGATACATACTTTAGGTTTCTGAACATTAAACTTGTTGCTGCCTTTCATAGTGTGTAACTTGAAGGCCTTGAGTATTTTCTCCCACACTGAAAACACTGGAATGATAACATTATTTGAACATTACCTAATAAGACTGATTCAGGACAGACAATTAGTTATGTTAAACTTTCCTAGCAGTCCTTCACAAACAGGGAACAGTCTGTCTATTCTCTCCATCTGTCAGCTGCTGCTGGCGCTTCCTCCTCCTCTTCCTCACACACTGCTGAGTTTGTCCTGGTGGATCATCAGGGGTGCAAAGCCTCACAGATGATGTGCAGCAATGGGTCCCTCAGTCTGTCCTCACTCTGGACACTTGCAGTTGTCACACATGGAAATCAAATGTGTGATAAGCTGCAGGATTCAAACACAAGTGTAACTTATAAATACATGTTCATACTTATATTACACAATCAGAGAGAAAGAAAAAGAGAGAGAGTGCAGGACAGACAGACAGGTGACAGTCTCAGGTGTACACACTGCTACAAAACAGCACAAAAGAAGGAGGATTGTGTTATTATGAAACAAGAAGAGTTCCCAGATGGTACAGTGGACACATGTGTGACTGCTGTGATTAAAGCATCTTTCTTCAGCCTAACGAGTGAACCGTCAGCTCGTTCAAACACATGTTAAAGTCCGTTTGGCTCGACACCACCGAACAGAGGCAGCAATATAACATAGCTAACATTAACAGTGCAGTGAATCCTGCTTGTGCCGTGATATTCAGGACTACAAACCGAGCAGCATCACTGACTTTCAGCTTGTTGTGTTTGTGGATATATGACTGACTTTAATTATACATAAAATCATCACATTCTCTGTAAGATTAAAGTCAACTATTGAACGGCGTATATTTTGAAGTAAAGGCTTTAAAACCAAGTTAGTACAAACATCGCTAATGTCACATAACTTTGCCGACATGTGGCCAACAGTAATGTTTTAATGTTCTTCATTATAAAAACATTCGCGCATAAATAAGTGACATAATATTCAGTACTTACTTCTGAAAGTTTACTCTTCCTCCGCTCCGCTTCCGCCGTTTTTTTCGGCAAAATTATCCACACCACCACCGCGCTATGAAATCTGGGATATGTTGGGCCATGAAGGCTACACCGACCCATCCTTAAAATTCAGGGAAATTAAGGACGCATTTGAGGGCCGCATTTCGAGCAGCCTTTGAATTGGGAAAGCCTTCGTCGTGTCACTGTGACGTAATCGGCCTTAAAATGCGGCCTTTAAGGCTGCAGACCCTGAATTGGGATACACTCCAAATCCGGTCATTGGTACTTCCTGGCTTGTGTAGTTACTAGGTAACAAAAGCTCAACACTGCCCCTAGCGTCCTGGAGCACTTCCGTTGTGTTTTGGGGTTTGCATGTGTTTTGGATTTTGCAAGTGTTTTGGAGTTTGCAAGTGTTTTGGAGTTTGCAAGTGTTTTGGAGTTTTTACGTGCTTTGTCTCTAGGGGCCACCGTAATATTACACTTCATAACTCTGACATCTTGGTGGGACTCATAAGCTTTATTTATATTTTTTATTAAATACAGATTGTAGAAGAGAGATGATGACGATGACACCAACACCAGTGCTACTAGTCAAGCAACTCCAGGAAATGAACTGTCGATCTGAACATGTGAAAGATTCAGATATCATGTTTTTGGGTGACTGTAGGGACTGTAGGGATTTTTATATTTGTAATGTAGTTGGTTTGAATCAATTAATGTAGTTTGGGTATTTTAAATGTTTAAATGTTAAATGTTATCCATTTCTGATTTAAATCTTTACAATATGATTTAGTCTAGATATGAAATGTTATCAGAATGCACATTTTCAGTAGAATCAAACTAAATAGGTCAATACTGGTTTCAGTTCAGGCAGTTTTGGATACTGTTGTGAATTCCTCATTGTGGGAAAATGTTTTATTTATCATATCATCCCTAAATTAATCCCCAGATTTTTTTCTTGTTCCAATTTGTTTACTTCTAATTTCTGGTAAATTTAAAATAAAGCTCTTTTTCTCTTGTGTTTTGTGTCATCGTGATCTTACAGCTCTTTCAACATAACATGTATCACATTGTCCATCCCTCGGGGGCTGCTGCCTGAAAAAGGTAACCAGAATGCAAAACCCCAGCACAGAATTATATCTTCATTCTCAATTTTTAAACTATATCATATAGTTAAATTAATTAAAGTCAAAGTAAAAAATTTACACTTTACAAAGTTGCAAGTAATCCATTATATTTTTCAGTAATGCAGTAACACCTTACTGTACTAAATTCAGTAGTTACATTAATTTTAATTATGTTGTTAACTGAGGAACTTTACTAACACAAGTATCTGAACGACAAGTGGATATAAAGGAAAAAACCTCAGACCAACATCCTTTTTCTTCATGTGTACTTGTGCTACAATTAGCTGATTTCAGTTGATTTGTGGGGAAAAAGAAAATGCTGGAGCAGTCTACAGCAGCAATATGGAATTGTTTTTTTTATTGCACAACTTTTATAATCCCTCTTGACCTTTACGACCACTTTATGAGTAATTTTTTAAACTTGAATATACATACAAATTAGTGATGGGATTTCTGGCTCTTTTTAGAGAAGCGTCTCTTTCAGCTCGGCTCACTAAAAACAGCCGGCTCTTTTGGCTCCCAACCGGCTCTTCAGGTT
This sequence comes from Diplotaxodon limnothrissa, assembly GCF_057381915.1. Classification (NCBI taxonomy): domain Eukaryota; kingdom Metazoa; phylum Chordata; class Actinopteri; order Cichliformes; family Cichlidae; genus Diplotaxodon; species Diplotaxodon limnothrissa. The sequence goes on along the minus strand of NC_140615.1, from coordinate 28,789,811 downwards.
GTTTTGTTGCTTTAATAAATTTATTATTAACAATAATATAAAATTATGCACAAAAGGAACTACTAATGTAAAAAAAAAAGTGGTTTATATATATATATATATATATATATATATATATATATATATATATATATATATATATATATATATATATATATATATATGTTTATATATACAGTGGCTTGCAAAAGTATTCGGCCCCCTTTAACTTTTCCACATTTCGCCACATTACAGCCACAAACATGAATCAATTTTACTGGAATTCCACGTGAAAGACCAATACAAAGTGGTGTACACGTGAGAAGTGGAACGAAAATCATACATGATTCCAAACATTTTTTACAAATAAATAACTGCAAAGAGCTGCTCCATCTAATGTGGATGGAGCAGCTCTTTTCTAGAAATTGCTCATTTCTAGAAATATTGACAAATTTATTAAATGAATCAACACCCCCGAGTCATTCTAACTACCAGAAATCTCGAAGCACAGGCTGAGGGGGCGGTGTGGCAGCAATTTTTCACATCAGCCTATTAATTAACGAAAGACCAAGACAGACTTTTAATTCATTTGAAAGCCTGATGCTTAGCCTTGTCCGACCCAGCTGTAAAACTCAGAAACCAGTCTTATTTGTATTAAATTCCATTCTTTCAATTCTTTTGGCAGTGTCGGGATGAGAATATTATTTTACTGTTACTATTCATAACCATTATTATTACTGTTGCATCATCATTAGCATTTCATTAGAGCATTTATTGAAACTGTTGATGTTACATTAAAGTCTGTATTTAAGGTGTGAGCATAATTACAAAGCATATTTACATGATAATCTTTCATTGCAGGTGCAACTGTAATCATCTTATACACATTGCATTTTTGTGCTCATTAAAGAGTTGAAGCTCGGTCAAGTTAATTAATGGTTTGAAGCTACGGCCGACCCAGGTGGGTCAAAACTGAAAAAATTATTTTTTATTTTACATATCCGGAAATGGAGAACTGCAGCACGAGCACGCATCCACAGTTCTGAAAAAATCACAAGGTGAATGTGTATATGTTCGGCTACGTCACCCGCTAAGTTTCGATCAAAACAACTCCTTATATGGTAGCAGTTCCTCTTTCTTTGTGTCTTACTTCTTGTGCAGCTCTGCACTAAACTTCCCCTTTTCTTTACTTCTCCTTTCTAAAGTCTGTTGCCAGGGCAACTTGTCACCCTCTGACCTAGTTCTTTGTCACCTCTGGGCCTGGTTTATAAAGGCCTCTATTATTAAAATACATAAAATGGTAAATGGCTCATATTTGTATATCGCTTTACTGGTCCCTAAGGACCCCAAAGCGCTTTACACTACACTTTGGGGTGGCTGTAGCTCAGGTGGCAGAGCAGGTCAGCCACTAATCAGAAGGTCAGTGGTTCGATCCCAGCCAGGAGGCTGCATGCCAAATATCCTTGGGCAAGATACTAACCCCATGTTTGCCTACTGGTGGTGGGCAAACAGTATCAGAAAAGTATCAGAGGGCCCGGTGGCGCCAGTGTCCGGCAGCCTCGCCTCTGTCAGGGCAGCTGTGGCTGCAATGTAGCTTGCCATCACCAGTGTGTGAATGTGTGTGTGAATGACTGAATGTAGTGTAAAGCGCTTTGGGGTCCTTAGGGACTGAGTAAAGCGCTATACAAATGCAGGCCATTTACCATTTACACTTCATTCACCCATTCACACACTGGAGATGGCAAGCTACATTGCAGCCACAGCTGCCCTGGGGCGCACTGACAGAGGCGAGGCTGCCGGACATGATGCCACCGGGCCCTCTGACCACCACCAGTAGGCAACGGGTCAAGTCTCTTGCCCAAGGACACAACGACCGAGACTGTCGGAGCTGGGGCTCGAACCGGCAACCTTCTGATTACAAGACGAACTCCCGAGTCTTGAGCCACGATCGCCGAAGAGTACATAAAAATACATAAAACAATATAATGAGCAAATAAGCATTAAGAATATATATTTAAATCCCAACACATGTTATCATCTATCGTCCACCTGGGCCTTACACAGAGTTTCTGTCTGATTTCTCAGACTTTTTATCTGATTAAGTTCTGAGCTCAGATAAAATAATTATTGTGGGTGATTTTAACATTCATGTAGATGCGAAAAATGACAGCCTCAACATGGCATTTACAGTGGGGCAAAAAAGTATTTAGTCAGCCACCGATTGTGCAAGTTCCCCCACTTAAAATGATGACAGAGGTCAGTAATTTGCACCAGAGGTACACGTCAACTGTGAGAGACAGAATGTGAAAAAAAAATCCATGAATCCACATGGTAGGATTTGTAAAGAATTTATTCGTAAATCAGGGTGGCAAATAAGTATTTGGTCACCTCAAACATGGAAAATCTCTGGCTCTCACAGACCTGTAACGTCTTCTGTAAGACGGTTTTCTGTCCCCCACTCGTTACCTGTATGAATGGCACCTGTTTGAACTCATCATCTGTATAAAAGACACCTGTCCACAGCCTCAAACAGTCAGACTCCAAACTCCGCCATGGCCAAGACCAACGAGCTCTCGAAGGACACCAGGAAAAGTATTGTAGACCTGCACCAGACTGGGAAGAGTGAATCTACAATAGGCAAGCAGCTTGGTGTGAAGAAATCAACTGTGGGAGCAATCATCAGAAAATGGAAGACATACAAGACCACTGATAATCTCCCACGATCTGGGGCTCCACGCAAGATCTCATCCCGTGGGGTCAAAATGATCATGAGAACGGTGAGCAAAGATCCCAGAACCACACGGGGGGACCTGGTGAATGACCTGCAGAGAGCTGGGACCAAAGTAACAAAGGTCACCATCAGTAACACACTAAAACGGCAGGGAATCAAATCCCGCAGTGCCAGACGTGTTCCGCTGCTGAAGCCAGTGCATGTCCAGGCCCGTCTGAAGTTTGCCAGAGAGCACATGGATGATACAGCAGAGGATTGGGAGAATGTCATGTGGTCAGATGAAACCAAAGTAGAACTTTTTGGTATAAACTCAACTCGTCGTGTTTGGAGGACGAAGAATACTGAGTTGCATCCCAAGAACACCATACCTACTGTGAAGCATGGGGGTGGAAACATCATGCTATGGGGCTGTTTTTCTGCCAAGGGGACAGGACGACTGATCCGTGTTAAGGACAGAATGAATGGGGCCATGTATCGTGAGATTTTCAGCCAAAACCTCCTTCCATCAGTGAGAACTTTGAAGATGAAACGCAGCTGGGTCTTCCAACATGACAATGATCCAAAACACACCGCCCGGGCAACAAAGGAGTGGCTCCGTAAGAAGCATTTGAAAGTCCTGAAGTGGCCTAGCCAGTCTCCAGACCTCAACCCCATAGAAAATCTGTGGCGGGAGTTGAAAGTCCGTGTTGCTCGGCGACAGCCCCAAAACATCACTGCTCTCGAGAAGATCTGCATGGAGGAATGGGCCAAAATACCAGCTACTGTGTGTGCAAACCTGGTAAAGACCTATAGTAAACGTTTGACCTCTGTTATTGCCAACAAAGGTTATGTTACAAAGTATTGAGTTGTATTTTTGTTATTGACCAAATACTTATTTGCCACCCTGATTTACGAATAAATTCTTTACAAATCCTACCATGTGAATTCATGGATTTTTTTTTTCACATTCTGTCTCTCACAGTTGATGTGTACCTCCGGTGCAAATTACTGACCTCTGTCATCATTTTAAGTGGGGGAACTTGCACAATCGGTGGCTGACTAAATACTTTTTTTGCCCCACTGTAATCTGTTATTAGACTCAATTGGCTTCTCTCAAAATGTAAAAGGACCCACCCACCACTTTAATCACACTTCAGATCTTGTTTTAACATATGGAATAGAAACTGAACATTTAACAGTGTTTCCTGAAAACCCTCTCCTGTCTGATCATTTCCTGATGACATTTACATTTACAATAATTGATTACACAGCAGTGGGGAGTAGACTTTGTCACAGTAGATGTCTTTCTGAAAGTGCTGTAACTAAGTTTAAGAATATAATCCACAAACTGTTATCATCTTCAATGCACTGTACCAACATAGAGCAGAGCAGCTACCTGAACGCTACTCCAACAGAGGTCGATTATCTTGTTAATAATTTTACCTCCTCACTGCGTACGACTCTGGATACTGTAGCTCCTGTGAAAATTAAGGCCTCAAATCAGAAGCACCTGACTCCATGGTATAATTCTCAAACACGTAGCCTAAAGCAGATGACTCGTAAGCTGGAGAGGAAATGGCGTGTCACAAATTTATAGGATCATCATTTAGCCTGGAGAAATAGTTTGCTGCTTTATAAAAAAGTCCTCTGCAAAGCCAGAACATCTTACTGTAAAAATCAAAAGTTGATCCTTTGTATTTAGAAAGACTTAGAAGAGGAGAAGTAAACATGAGAAAGTCTGAGATGTAGAAGCTGAAGAGTGATTAGACAGGTGAGACAAAGAAAGCTGTGAGTAAGAGGATGCACATACTCGAAACAACAACTCTCCTGCCATGAAAAAAAAACAGAGCTAACTCCTTACAGATGAAGGAGCTCACCAACTGAAGGGAAGATCACCAGTGAAAGGGGAGCAGGCCAAGAGCCTGTGGAGAAGAGCAACACTTGCACTGCGAAGGCCTATGTCACTGATCAGGCCTGCACAAAGGTGGAGAGGAGGAGTCAGCCAGATGACGACATATATTGCTTGACATGCATAAAAACCCAGGAACTCCAGAGAGGAGCGTCCAAGGGAAGATCCACAACTCATGAAACTGAGTGTCCTCGAGTCCAATGAAAGACTGCATCTGCAGAGGGCTGGAAAAGTGTATTAAATCCCACTTTTAGTCAGCTGACATATTCATCAGGGATGTTCTCTGTGTGGATGTTCCTGGAGAACTCCAAGAGGAATGTGGGCAGCACCATAACAACAAAGAATTTACTGCCAAGAGAAATCTTCAGTACATGGACTGTGACTGATACCAGAGTACCTAACTATCCATGATATCTGCAGTGAACAACATGAAGAAGCTGCATCAGTAATTCTCCCAACAAACTAATAAGTTTAAAGCCCTGGGCTCCACTCCTTGTGTTACTATCCCAGTAGGAAAAGACCACATGAAGGCATTAGATAGTAGATAAAAATATATTCATTACTAACACTCTTACATTAGAATATTAATGAAGGTTAGGAAAGTTTAATACATAAAGGGTGCAGACATGACTCTCAATGACACTAGAACAGATACACAAAGATTATTAGAACCCCAGTAGGGCATGGGACAGATAAGTAAACTTAGAGAAGTTATTAATCCAGGAATGACACCTTATGAGAATTGCATTATTGAAGGAATGAGACCTATACATGGGGATTTACTAAAAGCTGGGGTACTGATGAAAATCAGGATCCCTGGTAGCACGAAATGAGAAATTGAAACATCTGCTGTTTCTGACCCTGGTACACTGCTCTTGGGTATCCTCCTGACATGTATGTACCTGTGTGGGTGCAAATTTGTACATATGTGTGAATCTGTATGCAGATATGATAAATAATCTGTCTTATCTTTTTCAGTGCGGCTACATATAGACCAGTGGCAGCTACCTCGGTTCCTGTATTGAAGTTAATAGTAAGATGCTAACTCTAAACGTGCAGCACTAAACTATCCACAGTGCTATAATTCAGTGTGTGAGCAATTGTAGTTCCTTTCAAAAGGAAGAAAAATACAGATGAATGCAGTGTGGAGGAGAAAGCAGCGAAAAATTCTGTCATAATCTTAAATGCATTGGCAAAGGGGGGTAACAAATAGCTTAGCAGAGCTAGATTGTTAACTCTCCCAAAGAATGAACCAAAAAAAAGAAAAAAACAACTTAGGAGAAAATCTAAATTATCAGATATTTTGGAGGGAAAGAGGCTAAAGCCTGATCCCCTATAAAAAAAAAAATGAGCAAACCTCAAATTAGAAAAATGGGGCATAAATTATCTTTCCTGTGTGTGGCAGGTGTGGGAATAAAGAAAATATTTTAGTGCTACATATAGCTTTCATTAATAGCATTGCATCAAAATGTTTATTAAAGCTACTGGTATTAGACTAAAACTTTTATTAAAGGTGCGGCTATAATTATTTTATACACACATTGCAGATTGTGCTCATGAAGAGTTGATGCTCAGTCTATTGAAGGTCTTAAGCTTCGTTTGGCGTGATGCCCCGACGATCTATTGTGTAGGTGACTTGGAGCAGCAGAAGGTTAAAAGGCATATACGCTTACAAACACAAATGATTTTAAAGATAGGCCAGGCCGAAGGCCTGGAGTTCACCTAGCTTTTAACTGCATTTGAGTTTGCCTAGTAACAAGTGACAGAAGAAGAGTCAAGAAAATTGTAAGTCCCCAGGGACCATCTGAAGGGTGAAACAAACTGCCATGTATGGAAGAATGTGATGAAAAGAGGAACTTCTCTGTCTGTTTTTAGCTTTCTAGTAATCATTAACTGTAACTGATGCATGTCATATTCTTATCTGACGCTTGAAGGGGCGGAACCCTGATATATTAAAAGCATTCTGAAGTGTATTTTTGGGCGGAGACCTATGCTGAGTGTGTTGCAGTGTAACTCTCCCCACGCGTGTGTTCAATAAAATCATTGTTTGACCAAACTCTTTTGGACCATTGTTGCTTTGTACTCATCCTCAATATTTGGAATTCGGGACACAGGGTCCAGTTGTCTGTGGATTGACATATTTAAATTACTCAAATGCATACTCTAGGAAAAACTGCAGAACTAAATGACTCTATCCTAGTTCTATTCTAGTTACAGAGTGCAGAGGTAGAGTTTGAAGCACTGAGGAGGGACATACAGTCTGACCAGGTACTTGGCAACCAAAAGGAAAGAGAAGAACATTTCATTGGTATGGGACAAACTGGGAAGATTAAGGTAAGGCAGTGTTAATGCAGCATGATTAAACCTCTATAGGGGAGCAACTAAATATGAAGAACTAAACCAAATTTACAAACTGTTGAAGTAGACCTTTTACCCTGCAGTTAGAACTGTTTGTTTTTCAGGAGGTCTCAGTGTTCATCATGGCCATCCAGGTGTATTGTAAACATAATACCAATTACATGTATTACTTACAGTCCAAAATTTACTATCACTCAAGTTAAGGAAAATGGGGTGTGAAGTAATTGTCTGCCTCAGAGTCCACTGCCCGGATATGTAACAGGGTACAATTAGGGATTTTTTTTTATGATTACTGTCTATGAACTGAAAATCCATGCATGGCTGAGTGTCATGGGCCTGAGTCTGCCGACTCAGTGTTTTATGTTTATTTATGCTTTTGTTCATTTTGAGTATGTATTCTGTTATGAATTGTCATTTGTTAGGTTTCTGTTCTGTGCTTGCCCTGGGGTCCGTTCTTCGTACCTCGCTTACTACATCCAAGATCAAATGACACATCCAAGACCAAATCATCGCGCTAACTCTGAGCTCGCTATTCCGGTTCCCCGAACACACCTGTTGTTGACGATTAGTATAGCTGAATGAAGTAATGTGAGATCACTGGGTGGCCCAACAGGGGCTATGCATCGATAGTAGAAACATTGATCGGCAACCCTTTGATTGGTCGGCGAAAATGTCGAAGGAGCGCGCTCGGTATTTTTCGGCAGCAGAGCAAGAACTCTTGAGTGAGGGATTTCAGGAGTTTCAGAGTTTAATCAGAACGCAAGGGAACACTGCAAAGGCTGCAAAAGCAAGGAGAGAGGGCTGGCAGAAAGTTGCTGACAAATTAAACTCGTAAGTAATTTAATAATAACAATAATAATGGAGTGGATTTATATAGCGCTTTTCAAGGCACCCAAAGCGCATGACAATGCCACTATTCATTCACTCTCACATTCACACACTGGTGGAGGCAGCTACGGTTGTAGCCACAGCTGCCCTGGGGCAGACTGACAGAAGCCAGGCTGCCATATCGCGCCATCGGCCCCTCTGGCCAACACCAGTAGGCGGTAGGGTAAATTTATTATATTACACTATATTATCCAATATTATATTACATTATATTATATTATAATATGTTATATTATATCCCCTTTCACATTAGAGCTACAACAGGACCCACTAGAACATGGGAACAAGTAAAAGTGAAATATAAGAATATTCTACAGAATGGTAATATTTATCACTTATATTGCTTTTCGTCTCTTGGAAAGAGACCCTGGAATAATCTGTTTGTTTATAACAGCAACCAAGAAAACGGCAGAGCAAAAAAAGACAGGTGGTGGTCCTGCACCCCCTTGTCAACAAGCTGGTTAAGTGAATAATACCCTCACGGGAATATCGATATCTCTCAATGAGCACACTGTCGCGCTGAGCTAAAGGATCCTGTCTATCCCGCAATATACGCTGAATTCTGAAAACTCTCCTTATCAATCTTGCACCTTCCGCAATGGGTGGCTCGCGTAAACGGACAGGACATGGCTGCGACAGACTTCCCAAATCCACCTTCGCTTTTATAGCCGTGGTCTCTCATCTTGCTTACATGAAGTAATTTACTATTACTACTCTGAAATATGAATTACATCTGGAATAATCACATACATGTAATAGAATGTTAATAGTACATTTCCCTTTTTTAGGAAATGACCTGTATGTATCTGTGTGAAATCAATAAAAGGATCAAGTACTGCATTATCTTTAGTTACATTGATGTTATTTATTTATGGTGAAACAGTGGTGGAATATCGCTGTTGCTTTCGTATAAATGAAGCGGACATACCTGCGTGGCCGCGATCTAATCCTGTTTACATAAAGTAAACCTGCTCCCGAGCAGGTTTACGCTTACGGCTCTGTTGCTATGACAGCAAGTCCCGGATGAGCTTCGGGGAACCGAACGATCCAGGATCACGCGAAATCGTCAACAATCAAATCCAGCTAACTTACTTAGCGAGGTACGAAGAACGGACCCCTGGTCCCACTTCTGTCTTCTGTCTGTCTATAGTGTCACACTGTCTGCTTGTGAATCTGTCTGTTTAGTTCAGTGTCTTGTCTGGTTCTGCGTCTGAGTTTCCTGTTTTATTCTGAAGGTCCCCGTCTCATGTGAGTGTGTTCAATTTACGTTTCCCCTGTCCCGTCAGCTCTGATTTCTCCCAGGTGTGTTGCCCTCCTGTCTCTCATCCCCTGATTACTGGTGTGTGTATTTAAGCCCTTTGTGTTCCCCTGCTTGTTGCTGGTTTGTCGGTGTCCCACGGTGTCCTACGGTGTCCTACGGTGTCCTGTTCCTCGTCTGCATCTCTCTGCTTCTCTCCCCGTTTCGTATGATCTCCAGTTTGTTTTTTAGTTTTCCCAGTTTAGGTTTGTTCTGTTAATTATCTTCCCTCACTGCCTGTTTTGAGACTCCATGACTTGTAAATAAACGTCACTCATATCATCAGTCACCGCCTGCATTTTGGGTCCTCCTTTCCTCCAACACCACTGAGAAAAGTTTTTTTTATTAGTCTAATACAGCTGTTTTAGCTTTTCAATGGCTACTTTTCTGTACAAACAAAGGCTGTCATGCTGTATAGTATTCAACTGCAAAAATAAAAACATAAATACAAAACAATTATTTATCTGACCCCCTTTTAGCAAGAATTTTGGAAAGGAGGAACTCCCTTTTTAACAGGAATACATTCCCAGTAAAACTGGGCACAGGGGGAGTGGTCATCTGCTGTGGCCAGCTGGGACGAGGAGAAAGAGACAGGGCTAAAAACATGCTGTGGAGGAGAGCCAGAGATTGATAATAACTAATAATAACTCCAAAGAGAGACCTAAAAACATGGAGGGCCAGCTTCCCATTCTACTTTTACATATTCTAGTAAGCTTAAAGTTTGAGAGTGAAGTGGGGAGATACAGTACTATAGGAGCAGGATGGTAATTAAAAAAACAGATTTAACAAGGAGCCTATGAAGAGAAGTCAATAGGAGAAATATACTCTGTCATTCTAGTCCCTTTCAGTATTCATGTTGCAACATTTTGATGTAGTTGGATGCTTTTTAAGGAGTTACAATGTCAATAACATAACAACATAACAACTTACCTGATAATAACAAATTACAGTGGGCCAGCCTAGAAGTAATGAATGCATGAACTTGTCTTCCAGCAACACTCTGGGATAGGACTTTAGAAATATTGCAGAAATCGAAGAAAGCAGTCCTTAAAAAGTGCATATTAGAGCATATTGGGCCAAGAAACCTCAGTGTTAATGGAGACCAAGGTAATGCCATTCAAAGCATTCCTTTAGGTTGACTGACAGGTGTGTGTTGTGTGGCTTCATGGATGGATGAGAGAGAGGATTTCATCAGCATGGCAGAGGTATGTTGTGTCTTTTGTGGTATTACCTGAAGGAGGCATGTGTTATGTAAACAGAAATAAAACCATGTGAAACTCAATGGTTAGTCTTGTGTGTGTGGGAGGATTCTTCGAATAACATTTATGGTCAACAGTATCGAACATAGAGATCAATCCACAGCATATAAATGTGAAATCTGCCTCAAATAGTGTTTAAGAACAAAGAGGATCTCAAGAGAAGCCAACAGAGCCCCAATAGTGAACTGTATGAAGAGGCAGTAACCCACCTAGTAGTCGCCCTAAAGCGCTCTGGTGCTGTGGCTGTGATTAGATGTCTTGATCACCAGTAGACAGACACATTAATGGCTAGGGATGGGTATCGAAAACCGGTTCTTGTTGAAAACCGGTTCCCACTGTATCAATTCCTTGGAATTGTTTGCCATTTTTGCAAACGATTCCCTTATCAATACCAGTCGCCCCGAATGACATCACCGCGTTGTGGAGCGTCATTTACCTGGCAGGGAACATGGCGCCTAAGTGGCTTAAACGCTCAAAAGTTTGGTCATACATTACGAGAACGGGTGACAATAGTTTACACGTCCTCTCCCGTTAATGTGGCAGGTAAATAATCAACTAACAGCGCATATTATGTTTGTGCGATCTGCCTTATTACAAAACCTGCCTGAAGGAAACTGTTTCCAGGGCCTACTCCGTGGATCGGCTTCCTCCGAGGCGTGGACGTCTATCAGCAGAGAATGTACCTTCACCTATCAGCAGAGAATGTCCCTTAGTCTGTAACACAGTCAAATATATTCTCAAGTAATATTCAAGCATGCCATTCAGCGTGTTAGTACGAGCAGCTCGGGAGCAGCTTGGGAGAACAAGAAAACAGAGACTGCTTTAGATTGTCTTCCCAAAGTGACTCAACTTTATTCACAAGTACAACAGTTTATATAGAGGGTAAAATTCATGAGACAGCAGATTATCAGTTTAAACCAGTACAGACCAAGATAAGGCAGCGTCTTCCTGCCCTTGGGTGAAGAAGCATCCTTTGTGTAGTTTATTAGTTCAGCTACAATTGTGATTATCTCAGCGACATATTTTCAAGGCACAAAACGAAGAGTTCTTACATTAGTGAAATCTGAAACAAACCATTTGGCCTTCAACAGGCGTCTAAAAGATTAAGAAACTAATGTAGCTGAGGGAGTGATCTCTGTGGTATTTCAACCTTGTACCAGCCTGTGATTCTCACACATCAATTCTTGGGTCAAAGAGAAAAATAACTAAAACAAAGGGGGCCTTATTGAATGACAGAGTTTTCCTGCATAATGTCACTATAAAACAATATCCAGTAAATGCTACCATGGTACTAAAATACCTAACAGTTCCCCTCTTTTATTATTTTTTAAAATAATAACTCAAATAGAAAGGAAAAATCACAAATGTAATAACATAATATAAAAAGCAAATCATAAAATGTAATGGTTCACAACCTAATGTTCAATATACACATCAGGAACATCATTGGTAACATCTGGCACATCCTCAGGATCAATTTGTGCTAATTGCAAATACATTGAAGTAGCTGTACTAGTAGCTATATGGGTTATCATTGAGCGTACACAGGGTATCATGGTTTATTGGTGGTGTCTGTGTTGCTTTCTACTGATTTTAGAGAACGTGATGAGTGTACTAGGTGGGTGTCTTGCCAAGTGGAGCATGAGGTATTGTCAGCAAAATGTGGCTTGCAGAAATGTGAACAGGGTTGCAGTTTACAATACGAAATAGTAAATAAAAATCCTAAGATTAATGCAGTAGATATGATTAATAACCTAAATATATAAAAAAGACAGTTCTTTAGTCGTCTCCTGGCCTGGTCCCAGGTTCGAGAGACACCGTATAAGCGTCGTGTGATGACAATGGGCATTTCATTTTCTCCATTATCAGGATGAAACGAGTCTATCTTTATCAGGTTAGACATTGTGTGGTACTCTAGGCTTTCTGTTCCTGCTGGATGTTCGAGTACCTTGTTGTTGTTCAGGTGGGGGATCAAAGGGCTTTCTGAGTCTTGGCTCTTTCCGGCGTTGTGTGTTAATCAGTGATTGTGTGTGTGTAGGTGGATTGGATCCGGGCGCTGGCTCGCCTGAGTCGTCATCTATAGGTGTATTGAATCCGGGCGCTGGCTCGCCGGAGACGTCATCTACTTGATCCGACGCCTTAGGTGGTTTGGTGGGGCTGGTCTTAACCCTGCTGGCATGAATCCACTGAGGTTGTCCGTCTGTTAGGATGCTGGTTCTTGTCACTGCAAGTACAGTCTGGGGGCTGGAACACGCGGCCTCCCCGAGTGCCCTTGGTTTTAGCGACTTTACCAATACCGCATCTCCTGGTTTCCACGGATGGGTTGGATCTATGGAAGGGAGAGGCTGAGAGAGACAAACTTTCTGATAGTTATTATTCAGTGTTTCTACCAGGTTATGAACATAGTCAGACAATGCAGTGTCTATGTCCCCTTCCAATAGCGGTGCCCCTCTGGAGGCTGACCATGGTGTTGGAAACGGTCTTCCCATGATTATTTCAAATGGAGATAATTTGGTTGCTGCGGATGGAGTCATTCTAATCTCGCAGAGGATTTGAGGAAGTAGTTTGATCCAGGTCATTCCTGTTTCTATCATTGCTTTAGTCAGGCGATTTTTTATGGTCCTATTCATTCTTTCTACAACTCCTGAACTCTGAGGATGGTATGGCACATGATATTTCCAGTCTATTGCTAGAGTTTTAGCACACTTTTGAATTACTTCTGATGTAAATGAAGGTCCTCTATCACTGTTAATTTGGTGAGGTATTCCAAATCTGGGTATTATTTCATTGCACAACTTTTGACAGACTACTTCTGCAGTTTCTTTTGAGGTTGGATAAGCTTCTACCCATTTACTAAATTGGTCCACTATTACCAGTAAGTACTTGATGCTTCCTTGTGCTGGCATGTGTGTAAAATCAATTTGTAATGTATGAAATGGGAAATCTGGTTGTGGTAAATGCTGATGTTTTGCTTTTGGTTTTCCTACATTAGTTCGTGCACATGTTAGACAGGTTGCTAATATGCGTTTTACTGCGTGTGATGTTTTCTTGATTACAAATCTTGATTTTATTGCTCCTATTACCCCTCTTTGTCCGACATGACTCACACCGTGAAAATGGCGGACAAGGATTGGCAGTAGTGAAGATGGGAGGGCAATCAAACCCTCAAGGTTTTTGTATAAGCCGTCTCTGTTATCTAAGGTACAATCATTACTTTCCCAGTAAGTGTAATCTAAGGCAGAGGCTTGCTCTTGTATGAATTTTAGGTCAACATTTGTTTCTAAATAGTCTGGGAGCGTGACAAGTGGCAGCTGTAAAGGCAAAGATAATACTTCCCTTCTGGGTGGTTGCTGTGAGGCAGCAGCTGCTTTCGCGGTTACGTCTGCAAGAGCATTTCCCACTGCTTCGTCTGTGTCAGCCGTGCTGTGCCCCTTCGTTTTAACAACTGCAATTGCCGATGGCAGCTGTATAGCCTGCAAAAGTCTTTGAACAAGGTCAGAATTAGCGATCGATTTTCCATCAGCAGATCTAAATCCTCTTTGTCTCCACAATGTGCCAAAGTCATGCACCACACCGAATGCATAACGGCTATCAGTGTAAATTGTTACCCGCTTATCCACATGTAACTCACAGGCGCGTATTAAAGCCATGAGCTCTGCTTTTTGTGCTGAGTGAAATGGTAATGAGTGAGCCTCTAGTATGATGTCAGGCAATGTCACCACCGAATAGCCACAAAGAAATAAGTTGTCATTTGGTTTTGAACAGGACCCGTCCACATAAACAATGACTGAGTCTGGGATTGGTGTCTGCTCTAAGTCTGGGCGTGGTGCTGTGGATTCCTGTATACGTGTCATACAATCATGAACGTCAGGGTCGTCTGAACCATCCTGTCGGTCAGAGGAACACAGCATACGAATGAGTAAGTGTGCTGGCGAATTGGGTGTGCTGCTTGCTTTTATAGTGAGATTTGCTGTTGAAGTCAGTGTAGCTTCATAACCTGAGCGACGTTGTGCGGTCATGTGTTGTGTAGTTATGTTTGCTAGAATGGTCGTGACCTGGTGATTGGTGTGTAGAATAGTGTCATGTGAGAGTGTGAGCTTCTCGCAGTCCCTTATCATGATAGAGCAAGCTGCTACTGCTCTCAGGCAGGCCGGCATCCCCTGAACTACTGCTGGCAGCACCTTTGAGTAGAAGGCTACTGGACGGTAGCCACAGCCATGCTCTTGGGCCAATACACCTGCACAGGTTGTGCCGTTCTCTGTGACGTACAGGTGGAACGGTAAGTGGTAGTCAGGCAGACCCAAACAAGGGGCGGAGGTCAGCGCTCCCTGTAATGCATTGAAAGAGGCAGTCATTTCTGTGGACCACAGTATTCGAGGAGGCTTGTCTTTTTTGCAGCATTCACGCAGAATGTGGTCATGAAAAGAACAGTCTGGTATCCACTGTCTGCAATAGTTCACCATGCCTAGGAAAGACAGCATTTCTTTCTGTGTAGTGGGCTTAGGGACAGAGGTCACAGCTTTGACCCTGTCTGTAGTCATAGAACGTTTTCCGTGAGACAGTGTGAATCCCAAATATTGAACAGAAGTCTGACAGTACTGCATTTTCTTTGCTGATGCTTTGTGGCCAGTCTTTTGGAGGTGCTGGAGAAGCATGTGTGTAGCAGTTTGACATAGTTTTTCACTCGGAGCACAGAGGAGGAGGTCATCCACGTGTGGATCAGGGTGCAGCCCTGGAGGAGTAAAGCTGTCCAGGGTAGCACGTACCACCATTGAGAAAGCCGCAGGGCTGTCTACCATGCCTTGGGGTAAGCGAGTCCATGTGTACTGCTTATCTCTATGTGTAAAAGCAAATATCGGCTGTGTGTCTTCATGCACAGGTACTGAGAAAAAGGCGGAGCACAAATCCACCACAGTAAAATGTGTAGCTGTTGCTGGAATAGATGTCAGTATGCTGGGAACATCTGGGACAATAGGTGGCAGAGGCATAATGACTGCATTAACTTGCCTTAAGTCTTGTGTGAAACGCCATACG
The DNA here is from genome assembly GCF_057381915.1 of Diplotaxodon limnothrissa. Classification (NCBI taxonomy): domain Eukaryota; kingdom Metazoa; phylum Chordata; class Actinopteri; order Cichliformes; family Cichlidae; genus Diplotaxodon; species Diplotaxodon limnothrissa. The sequence continues at coordinate 28,774,377 of NC_140615.1, read as the reverse complement.
CCAGGTTTGTTAGGCTTTGGCACAGGATTGACAGGAGTGTTATATGGAGATACTGTGGGCTTTATTACTCCAGCTGTCAATAAATCTCCTATGATGATGTCTAAGGCTGCGGCTTTTTCAGCGGAAATGGGATATTGCTTGACATATACCGGCTTGTTGTTTTTCAGCTGAGCATGATAAGGTGTACAGTCAATAAATCCTACATCATTCTCACCTCTTGACCATAATGTCATGTTTTGATATTCAGCTGGCAATGTGACAGCAGAGATAGTACAGTGTATGGGGTAGGTTAGATCTATGTGTTGACATGGTGCAGTGATGTCATAGCCTATGTCTGAGTTATGTGACAAAACCACTGTTTGGCCTTCACTGGTGTGAGCAGTTATCATGTTGTTGAACAGTGTGAGAGAAACAAATATGTGGCTTCCAGGCATGGGGCTACCTGGTAACGGTGTTTGCACATGTTTTTGACACAGAGTGTGACGTGGGATACCAGTCAGATGGATATTGAGTTCATTCTCCGCTGAGGCGTCCAGCTGACACAGAGGATGTTCCTTCTCCATGGTGTCGGTGCATAGGGCAGAGAAAACATAGCTGTTATCAGTATCTGCAAACATTTCACCCTTTGTGTTAAATGAAATACACAAGTTCATTTTTGCCATTAAATCTCTGCCTAATAGATTCACAGGCGAGTTTGGAATAATTATGAATGGATGATATGTAATTTCATCTGGTTTTGGGCCCCAGCGTGTTTTTAGAGAATGAGTTTTGGGGCATTGCACTAGAGTTCCGTTTATTCCCATGGTGTTGATGCACACAGAGGAAACAGGCCCACTATAGAATTTTCCAGACAGTGAACTTTTAGTGGCTCCACTGTCAACTAAAAAAGAATAAATCTTTTCACCTATTTCTATATCTAACATGGGCAAGCTTTCTGTGTTACGGGACAATTGCAAATGCAGCATCGTGTGTAGTGCTTCACACTGTCCCTCATCATCACCTGGGCCTCCCTATGGTTGGTCCAGTCTTTCGTTATCATATGGGTGGGGATTAAAATGTGGATTATAAGGTTGCTGCCTAAGTGCAAAGGGGCCATTATTTTGATGTGATTCCTGTCTGCGTTGCCAGTTACCTTGTCTGTAAGAGCTCTGCTTACGCCTAGTGGCAGGAGCTGGTCCTGTGTTTTGTGGTTGAGACCTATGTGCCGCTGATTTGCATTCCCTCCTCCAGTGTCCTATTATTCCACAATAAAAACATACGTCTCCACTCCTATCTCTCCTTCTGAAATCTCCCTGCTGCGCTTGTTGAGGGGACGGGGCCCCTGCATACATCATTTTTTCACTTTCCTCTGAGCCTTCAACATCAAAGTTCAACATCATCTTAACACTTTTAGCCTTCGTGCTGTTGGGGAAAAGATCTGCACCAGCTTTTGTTTTGACAAGTGTGATAAAGTTCTTTATTTTCATGTCATAGAGATTATCAGTGGCAGTCAGCTTCAATAGTTGTGAACATTCTGGATGAATATTGTTTAAGAATGTTGTTATGAAAATCTGATCATTTCCTCCTTCAGGCATGCATGCCTCATTAGTCCAGCAGTGTGTGAAACGTTTCATAAAAACTAGAATGGATTCATCTGGCTTTTGCTTACACATGGTTACTGCATTTAAATCAATTTTATCTCTAGACATTGTGAGCAGAAATCTCTTTAGATTTTGAAAAAAGGCTGTGATTTTGTCATCATTTATCCACAAAAACGAGGTGGTGTTGGCTGCTTGGTCATTTTTAGGGTCTAGTTCCTCTACTTCTTCAATAAGCTGAGATTCAGTCACACCTGGGATTCGTTGACATAATATATATCTATAGTCAGGCCCACCCAAGTGGTGGTATCTGGTACTTCTCTGTAATGCAGAAACAAAGGCTGTAGGATTTTTTAGAGGATCGGGAAGTTCTTTAATGGTTGCTGCTAACTCTGAAATTTTAGGGGGTTGAATGCAACACATGTCCCCTATTATCATGAACGGGAGGGAGGTGCTGACGTCATTAAATTGTGATCCCTGCTTTTCTTTATAACGGGTGTTTTTGTGGGGGCCCTCTTGAGTTTTTTCCTCTTTTTTCTGCTTTAAGTAGTTCCTTATTAAATTTCTGGTGTTAGTTATTGCTTTTGGCACAGTTAAACCATTCGCTACTCTAGTGTGGCGCTGAACATGATTATCTATGACGGAAACGGCTTCCTGCAGTTCAGCTTCCGTACGTTCAGTTAAAGGATCTTTCATGATTTCCTCACACTCTGTCATTAACTGTTTTGTTTGCTTTTTATGTTCCTGTAACTCTCTTTCTCGTTCAGTGTATTCTCGTTCCTGTCTTTGATCTAGGTTAAACCAGTCATCTTCTTCTAATTTAGGTGTCATTTCAGTGCCTTCCTCACTCCTTTGGGATTCTGCTGTTAAATCAGGATATACGCGCTGATGACGTGCAGCCGCCGCAGCAGCTATTAATTCTGTTTTTTCATCATAAGGCGGCGGAGCCGTAGGTTGAACGGATGGGCATATAAGGCTAGTTTTTTCTGCAGTGGATTTACTAGAGCCTACACTGGCTTGATTTAAAGCATTTACGTCTGGCTCGGGTCCTTTTTTCCATAGTGGTAGCATGCGATTGGTCACATCACGACATTCTATCATATATTTTTTACAGGACTTTTTAATCAGCCTACTTTTCTTATCACAAATAGTATTTAACATTTCTACTGACCTGTTTTCTGGCGATAATCGTTCGGGATAGGGCTCCGGAAATACATTAGGATGCATTAAAGTTATAGTTCTTAAGTTCGAGACGAAATCAGTCACGTAAGCACTTCCGCATGTTCTGGATACGTAATCATGGAAGTCTTCATTGATTCGCGAGCGTGGGTTAAACGTAACCGGAAGTGGGAGTCGTACTGAGCCGCTATTTGTGATTTTATATTTTATTTTTTTCGGTTTTACAGTTAATTTTGATTTTTTATCGGACCCGTCTAAGGTCTTTGAATTATTCTGACCCATGGTCAGTGATTTCCAGAGGGGTTTAGACGCTTTGAAGGATTTAAGTTAGTTTTTATTTTTGCTGTGGCACACCTGAGGTTACTTGATTTTTTGCTAGCAATTTTATGTTTTTAGTGAGCAACTTCTCACTTTTTAACGAGCAACTTCTCGTTTTATGACCCCAGGCAACTTCCTGTGTCCTTTCTGCTGGTGAGCAACTTCTTAGTTTATGACAGCAGGCAACTTCCTGTGTCCTTTCTGCTTTTATTTACAAAACAACAGGCAACTTCCTGTGTTTCTATGTGGGCCACTAAATAAGGCTCCTCAGTGTATCCCACTTGTTACTATGTGGGCCACTGAAGAAGGCCTCGTCAGCGTATCCCGTTTCTATGTGGATCACTGAGAAAGGCATAACACAGTCTTATAAAATAAAAAGACAAGTGCCTACCTTCGTCAGGATCCCACTTCTGACACCAAAATTGAAGGAAACTGTTTCCAGGGCCTACTCCGTGGATCGGCTTCCTCCGAGGCGTGGACGTCTATCAGCAGAGAATGTACCTTCACCTATCAGCAGAGAATGTCCCTTAGTCTGTAACACAGTCAAATATATTCTCAAGTAATATTCAAGCATGCCATTCAGCGTGTTAGTACGAGCAGCTCGGGAGCAGCTTGGGAGAACAAGAAAACAGAGACTGCTTTAGATTGTCTTCCCAAAGTGACTCAGCTTTATTCACAAGTACAACAGTTTATATAGAGGGTAAAATTCATGAGACAGCAGATTATCAGTTTAAACCAGTACAGACCAAGATAAGGCAGCGTCTTCCTGCCCTTGGGTGAAGAAGCATCCTTTGTGTAGTTTATTAGTTCAGCTACAATTGTGATTATCTCAGCGACATATTTTCAAGGCACAAAACGAAGAGTTCTTACATTAGTGAAATCTGAAACAAACCATTTGGCCTTCAACAGGCGTCTAAAAGATTAAGAAACTAATGTAGCTGAGGGAGTGATCTCTGTGGTATTTCAACCTTGTACCAGCCTGTGATTCTCACACATCAATTCTTGGGTCAAAGAGAAAAATAACTAAAACAAAGGGGGCCTTATTGAATGACAGAGTTTTCCTGCATAATGTCACTATAAAACAATATCCAGTAAATGCTACCATGGTACTAAAATACCTAACACTGCCATTACTGTGCATTTAGGTGGCCATGATGAGAGAGACAGACAGAGTCTGGCTGGCGTTCGCTGGCAGTTCTCGCTGCTGTCTACCGGTAGCGTCTCCTTTCAGGCCAGGATAGACGAATGTCACCGAGCAGTGACTAAGTTTGTGGTCAAAGGTTTGCACCCATTTGCCACAGCAGATGCCCCCAATTTTCGGTAAGTGAATGTGTTTAATTTTAGGCAGGGACATTACTGGATATTCTTGTGTAATTGCTACAGAATAATTTGTTATACTTTCTTATTGCTACAGAAGAATATTTATTTTATTATTTTACATTTACAACTTTTTTCCCCAGGGACCTTGTGACACCCCATGGAAGAGCCATAGGCTGGATCTCTTAAGGATCTCTTCAGATCTCACTGTTGGGTTTGTAAGGCCATGCTACTCCTAAATTTCTATCGTGTTCAAAGAGAAGATATAAAACAAAGTTCTAAGCTAATCGACCTTAGTGTTCTCCTTTTTAAAAAAAAGAATCGATAAGAGAATCGATAAAGAATCGAATCGTTAAACAGAATCGAAAATGGAATCGGAATCGTGAAAATCTTATCAATACCCATCCCTATTAATGGCTAAATGAAACAACCTGGTAGATGAGCTAACTCTAGGTACGCTTGTGGCAGCTTTACTATGCACTTTCTGAATTGATAGCTAGATAAAGATAAATAAAGCTTTCTCTTTATAACAGCATTTAGGACAAACATTCCAAAGTGCTTCACAAAATAAAGCAATGAATTGGAATTTGCTAAGGAAAAGGTTAACTGGGTACAAATATTAACTTTAGTACTAAAGTGCATGCAGTTGTGAACTAACAAGACTAAAACAACTAACATTGCATGGCATACTCACAAAGATCCATAGATAAGTCCTTATAAAGGGCCTGTAGAGGTAACTGTGAACACAACTAATGCAGTCTGCAAAGCTATCTTTCTGCAGGTGGAGATGCAGAGTTCCTGGAGCACGTGCTGGCGATCTGATCACAAGTGCAAGGGGACAACGGAGTGAAACAGGCTGCTCCAGACAGCTGAACTATGACCCATCCAGTAGCCGTTGAATCTGCTGCAGAGCCTACAGCCCAAGTGGAGCTGTACAGTGCCCAAACCAGCTTCCGAATGATGGATGTGCAAGATCAACTACTACCCATCGCCGACCCTGACTTTAATCAAGAGTAGGGCCAAGACATCTCGAGTATTCTTAAAAGTTATGCAAGATCCAGCAGTCAAGAAGTACCAAGAGAGACTTTTCTTGGACATTTCAAAGCCCACAATGAGAAGTTGTTCAGAAAAAGAAGCAGCACCTGACCAAGATGAAATCCAAAATTGGGAATTAATTGTTTAATTGTATTATTTTTAATGACACATATGGTATTGTGTAAACCGTGTATGTATTATGTGTCTCTGCTGATGTGTTTTATGCCTTACTTTCATTTTCCTGTAATTAGGCTGGTTTTAAGTTTCTTGAGTATTCTGTTAAGGATACTGTGTAGTATGATTTGCAAATGAAGAGGAATCAATTTGTCTTAAATTGATTGACTAAGAGAAATGGAATGTTTCACACACACACACACACACACACACACACATACTTTGAAATACACTGAAGTATTTTAATCATGTAACTACGGAGCCCCGCAGGGGACATGGGAGGAAAAAAAAATTAAGACGGACTTTTGCGAGATCTCGCAAAAGTTATAAGCGAAAGACATCTGAAGAGAGTTCTTAGCGCAAGGGGACACACTCGTCACAAAGCGTACTCTGACCTGGCCGTCTTGGTTGAATTTATTGACAACCAATTGCAGTACTCTGGGCAGCTTCACGGATACCGATGGATGTACACTAAATGCAGGGAACATGGACTACACGTGAGGAAAGAGGATGTGCGCTTGGTGTTGAAGGAGCTGGATCCCCGAGGCGTCGCACTAACGCAAGGTGTCTGTTGTCAATTAATGCGATACTTCCTTCTCAGAATGCCGACACAAATGGATTACCTATGGATGGTTTCCTGCTCCCATTGTCTTCAGCTAATGGCTTGCCCACACCCCATATGCAGTCAATACAGGAGGAAGCACCCCAGATTGCACAGGTAAGATGGATCAATTCAAGCAACCATAAACACCTATCTTTACATACTGTAGAGATGCCAAAATTGCATGCTATTTTCTGAGGATATGGCAGTTTGTGGGTCCATTTGAATTAAAAGGATATTGTCAGTTGAGAGACAATTCCAGTGTTTAACATTAAGATAAGATTAAACAGGAAATTTAGTCTTGAAATCAAATTATTTACATAACACAGCAGTGACACGTTGTTTTGGTGTCACTATTGTGTTCTCTACCTTTTTTGCACAGAAGTGAGTCTTCTCATACATGTATGAGCATGTAAAGAATATATATGTATAATTTTCTGTGAGGCATACAAGGAGATCCATCAGGCCAAAATGTTAATGTTATATATAAATTGTCAGTGCAACCATGGTTTGGGAATGTAGAGCCCAATTTGTCTAATTGTCTAAAATTAGACAAATTTCAAACTTTTTCAGAACATTGATACTGTGTAATCTGTACAATTCATTTGCATTTCTTATGGAATGTGCATGTTTTGTCTTTTACTCAGGACCATGGACTGAATTTCATCGCAAAAGGTTTGCCTTTTAGATTCAAGCAACCAACTTTCCCCATCAAATTCAGGAGACCCACAGAGCCCCCTACATGTATCAATTCACAGGATAAAAGTTGTTGATGATCTTTTGGCTGTATTTATGGACAGTAGCATTATGAATGAGACTTTAAAGATGAACTTTGTAAATGAAAAGGCTGTTGATGATGCTGGGGTGTCAAGGGAGGTTTACACTGCATTTTGGGAGCAATTTTTGGAACAGTGTGAAGGTGAAAATGAACAAGTTCCAAGGCTGAGGCCAGACTTTAGTGAGGCTGAATGGCAAGCAGTTGGGCAGATATGGGTGAAAGGCTTACTAGACCATGGTGTCTTTCCAGTGAGGCTGTCAAAGGCTTTCATTTTAGCCTGCATCCACGGAATGGACTCATTTGATGTAGACATTCTGATTGCATCGTTTCTCAACAATCTCCCTCCTGTTGAGAGATCAGCTGTTGAGAAGGCTCTCCAAGGCACAATAGATGAAAATGATGAAGAGGACCTGCTTGACCTTTTTACAAGGATGGGTTCCCACTTTCTACCACCTAAGAACAACATGCAGCCTGCCAGTGAAACAATGGCTCATAAGAATAAAAAGAAATATAAATGTTTTAACACACTGTGAGTCGGTTTTCTCTGTTCTATCACGGGGACAAAAGAATCAGGGTTAATACAAGGAAAGTGTGTTATCTCTGTATGAGACAAAGAAGGCCACAGGCAAAAGACTAGTGCAGCTTTTTGAAACAACAAAATTAACGCTGTTTCACGGAGAATAGACAACCTTTTTTCCAATTTCATTGTACTACTGTACTATGTATGACTGTGCAATGACAATAAAGAGTTATCTTATCTTATCTTATCTTTAACCATCTTCAGCGTTATGTTAAAAACGCTGATGAAACCAAAGCTGAAAAAATCCTGCACTTCTGCACAGGATCTTCTGTGATATGTGTTGACAAAATTTTGGTGCGCTTTAATGCTGAAACTGGGCTCAACAGAAGGCCTGTTGCTCACACCTGTGGAGCTACCCTTGAAGTGCCATGCACTTACAGTTCTTATCCTGAATTTCGCACCGCGTTCGACAATGTCCTTTCCAGCAATTACTTTGAAATGAACATCATTTGAACTTCATGAGTGTACTAATGGTTACAGCTGTAATTGTTATATGTATGATTATCCTTGAGTTCATAAATTCTGTCTTTTTTAATTTGTCATTGAAGCATTGAAAATTAAATTTGTGACTGCTTATTATACGGCTGAATAAGCAGTCACAAATTTAATTTTCTGATGGTTTAGTTGTATGTTAGCTCAGATTTCACAAGGACTCTTTATTGTTTAAAATTATTTGAAAATGACCGCATCTTTAACTTCTGTTGAAAACAAGGTTTGTGTTTAGCGTTAGAGGGACAGATCACATCAAAATCCGCTGTACACATTGTCATTGTTTTCTTTTACTCCTGCCATCAGCCAGAATAACGGCTCGCTTTTGTTTTAAGTTCAGTGTCCTCTCTCTCTCTGCTTTTGGGTACGTTCTCTCAACAAACCTGCATACCCCGCAGTGACACACATTGGCCTGCTGTTTATCCATCTAGAATGTTTTGTCATGAGTTGCCTAGTTTTGGGAGATATTAGCTGTAGAGATCTCGTCCTTGTTGAAAAACTACATGAAGCTACATATAGTCTACATAAAGACATTGCTACTAAGCATTAAGTACCATGTGAAACAAGAGAAAGGTAGGCTTGTACAGTCAATATCTCTAAAATTGGGCAACTCACACTAAAACAATGTGGATTAACGAATAACACAAGTAGCGAACAAAAAAATGTGTAAATTTGATTTTAGGGTGAAAGGTCCATTAATACTAGTAAAGAATGTCACTATGGTTGTGAAAAAAGTTATTGAAAGTTAATGATAAGATCCTGTTTACAAATTCTTAAAGCTGATGTGGCCTATAAACATCATCTTGTAACAATAAGTCCTATTCCCCTTGATTAGCTTCCAAAATGTTTACTAGTTGTTTTGTTAAAAAGCATATTGCCATCACAAGTTATCTTTTTTGAAAGGACTTTGGCATAATGTGACATACAGATGATCCACAATTCTTTACACTGTCTTATATAATTACAAATTACCAAGCAATGATTATCAGATTTAACAGTTTCTTGGATAAACAAGATTGTAGGCCAGGATTTCTAATTAGATTAAATAGTATATATAGTTAATTATAAAATATTGCTACATTTTTGACAGATTATGCACTTCTGTCTACCCTTCTCTGAAATTAAAGTGCCTGGGAACACAGGCAGTCAATACACAGATGTTGTCGATATGCTTTTGTCATTTGCAATTTTTTAATTGTCTGTAGGGGAGACCGGGGACAGTTGTAACATTTTTGACATTTCTGTCTGTAAATTGGAGCTCTTTTAAGGTAGTGGATTCAAAATGTAATGCAAAGTATTTACATGTCTCGGCTATTAAATAGTGCAGCTATTTTCTCTGCAGCACAATTACCCATTGCATGGTATGGCCTCAAACACAAAGAGTGAAATGTTACAATTAACCCCATAGTCTGGGTTAGTTGTAACATATCCTGGGGTGAAATGTAACACAATGAAATTAGGGTACTAACAAAACATTAACATGTAATCTTTGTTTATTCAACACATGAATGCACTTAGAGCCATTTATGTAGCTATGTGTGTGTGTGTGACAGAATGCAGAAATCCAGCTTTTGAACATATTCCAACCCCCCAAAAAAGACAAATTATGGAATTTTCTGCAACTGAATATTTCATTAATTTTGGTTGGTCTTCCTTGAGTTTGGCCTCATTGGCTCAGTGGGCATTATAACCTACAACTCTTGCACCAATTTTGAACATAACAATGAAGCTGAAAAAATGTAGTTGTTCACCAGCATCGCAATTCCATTACTTTTTATCATGGCTTACCTTGGTGTGGTTTGCAAAGTGCTTCAGAAAGATGAGGAAATCTGTTTCTTGCACCCATCCTGATTTATTTCCACTACCAGTACTTCCTACTGGTCCGTCTCTGACACAGTGGTCTGCATAATATATGTGTGGGAACACAAACAGTGGAGGAATTGTGTTGCCAATGGCATTAACCGCATATACAAAAGCGACCAGTGAACCTCTCTCTGCTGATGTCATTGCCCCAACTTGTTTAATATAAGTTAAAGTAATAGTGTGGTAAGTTGTAACATACATTATTGTTACAACTAACCCAGACTGTTGCTGTTACAACTGACCCAGACTCCTATAGCCATGAACTAGCTAACATTACAGCCAATGGCTAAAACATTAGCACTAAAGACTTACACAGAATATATCCCCATAGACATACAAATAACACAATTTAAGTTTGATGAGTTTAACTGCAAAGCAGATAATGCTATTAGAAATTGAAATAAAGTAGAAAAACTTACTTTTTGGTATACAAATTACTTTTTTTCGTGTTAAATTGTCTGTGTTTGACAAAATGTGCTGACTTTTCACATGTGATAGCAGAACTGAATTGGGCATGCACAGGATGAATCACATCATTTGAAACTTAGCCCTGACTGGAGAAATTGGAAGTGTTACAACTGACCCACGTTACAACTATCCCCGGTCTCCCCTACTACATAGTCCAAAAAAAAAATTAGAAATTGATTAGATTTCAGTTTATTTGTCTGGTAGTTCAACAACACATATCATCCTTTCAGAAGTGGTGAGTTTTGCAAAAATAGCATTCGAATGAAATTGCTGTTCATCAACAGGACAGGTGGGTGCAAAGAATTTGTTATTCAGCTGATAAAATAAGCTTCAGATAAATTCAGTGACCAAAAAGGAATGTTTATATCTATTTGAAATTCTAAGAGTTCAAAAGGTCTCGATTTAGTTCTTTATTTTTTCAGTTATGTTTAACCAACATTAGAAAACTAAAGCTCGTCTGGAATCAGAATAAATAGTTAAAAAAAAAAGCAAAAATGACATGAAATAATTATATTTTTAAACAGAGAAACTTGAGTTTAGAAAAATGCCAAGGTGCTCCCCCCTCAGATTATGATGCCCCTTAGTACCATTTCATGTAAACTGCCAGTGTGACAGTTGGAGTTATAATATATATAAAGCAACAAGGCATAATAGAATATCTCTTCGATTTTAAACTGTATTCTAGCCAACATCAACAACTAAACATTCCCATCATTAACAAATAGAAATGGTGTAGATAAATACCAACTCACCATTTAAAAATTATTACAAAATACTCAACATAAATCACCACTATCTGAGTAAACACTGTACATTAAAACTCCTAACACATTAAATTAAGACTTGTCTTATGTTTTGATCCATGTATCAAGCCAAATAGACAGTTAAAGTAATTCGAAGTAATACACATAGACATAGAACTTGATAACATTTGACAGAACATTACAATGTTTTTGTGCTAAAGAACACTCAGAATATCATTAACAGGCAGAGACTCCCCTTTATACTTTAGTTCACTGACCCTCCTGGAACACAACAATAAATATTTCTATATAAGATATTCTCATAAATGACTGTGTACTAGAAAGCATACAGTTTACAGTCTGTTTAATATCCAGAAGTTAGCTTTCTCACATATAGCACAGGTCAATTTTGAGAAATGTTCTCTGCTGCAGTGTATGCAATTTACACTAATGCCATGATGTTCTCTCTTAAATGCATGTACAAGTTCACAGCCTGATATGGGTCTGTTGGTGGAGTCAGATGGGACTCAGTCATGATGATATTGCACAGTTCATATACATCGGGGTCACATGGTTTGGTCAGTCGAAAAACACACTCAGTTTTACACATTTCAACATGTTCTTCTTCAGTGGGGCAAAGGAAGTCTCTTGTCCCGTAGAGCTCAGGTAATGTATACATTACATTAGGTTGACCACTGGGGATATTGATGTTTGTTGATGGCCTGATGGAGTGTGTATTCCAAACCTGTGCAGTTTCATCCAGCTCATCCTGTTAAAAAGAATACAGAAATTTAAGAAATGCGATCGCATGTACGTACTGTATATACATATACGCAGATCACAATGAGACCACTCACTCACTGAGAGGAAGGTTTCTTATATTTATGCAATTTATTATTTTTAAACAATCATGTGAATTTTTGTAATCATGTACTTTACCTAATGTCATCTGTACAAGTGTTTCATACACTAACTCCTGTTACTATTATGCTGTGATATTTTACATTAGCACTATTAGTCTTATTACTACCTGCTTGGCTCATCTACTCCCCTCATAATAATCAATTTGTTTTATGTCACTGATCATTGTATTTTGTATTTGAAAGTTATTTGGATACTCCAATCAAAATAATTCCAAATTTTAAATACACTCAACAAAAATATAAACGCAACACCTTTGTTACTGCTCCCATTCCCCATGGGATGGACGTAGAGACCTAAAATTCATTCCAGATACACAATATAACCATCCCTCCCAAACAGTGGTCACAAATCAGTCCAAATGTGTGGTAGTGGGCACATCTGCTATATTGAGATAATCCATCCCACCTCACAGGTGTGCCACATCAGGATGCTGATCTGACATCATGAGTAGTGCACAGGTGTACCTCAGACTGCCCACAACAAAAGGCCACCCTGGAATGTGCAGTTTTTTGCGCTATTGGGGGTCTGGGGACCCAGATCAGTATCTGGTGTGACCACCATTTGCCTCATGCAGTGCAACACATCGTCGCATGGAGCCTATCAGATTGTCAATTGTGGCCTGTGGAATGTTGGTCCACTCCACTTCAATGGCTGTGCGAGGTTGTTGGATATTCGTGGGAACTGGTACACGCTGTCGTATACGCCGGTCAAGTACATCCCGAACATGCTCAATGGGTGACATGTCCGGTGAGTATGCTGGCCATGCAAGAACTGGGACATTCTCAGCTGCCATCTGCCCTGAACAATGTGAACCATGATTCATCCGTGAAGCGCACACCTCTCCAACATGCCAGACGCCATCGAATGTGAGCATTTGCCCACACAAGTCTGTTACGGCGACGAGCTGGAGTCAGGTCAAGACCCCGATGAGGACGACGGGCATGCAGTTGAGCGTCCCTGAGATGGTTTCTGACAGTTTTTGCAGAAATTGTTTGGTTGTGCAAACCAATTGTTCCAGCAGCTGTCTGGGTGGCTGGTCTCAGACGATCTTGGAGGTGAACCTGCTGGATGTGGAGGTCCTGGGCTGGTGTGGTTAAACGAGGTCTGCGGTTGTGAGGCCGGTTGGATGTGCTGCCATATTCTCTGAAACGCCTGTGGAGACGGCTTATGGTTGAGAAATGAACATTCAATGCACGGGCGACAGATCTGGTTGACATTCCTGCTGTCAGCATGCCAATTACACGCTCCCTCATTGCTTGTGGCATCTGTGGCATTTTGCTGTGAGACAAAACTGCACATTCCAGGGTGGCCTTTTGTTGTGGGCAGTCTGAGGTACACCTGTGCACTACTCATGATGTCAGATCAGCATCCTGATGTGGCACACCTGTGAGGTGGGATGGATTATCTCAATATAGCAGATGTGCCCACTACCACACATTTGGACTGATTTGTGACCACTGTTTGGGAGGGATGGTTATATTGTGTATCTGGAATGAATTTTAGGTCTCTACGTCCATCCCATGGGGAATGGGAGCAGTAACAAAGGTGTTGCGTTTTTTTGTTGAGTGTAGTTAATAGTATAGATAAGAAATTTTCATATGCCATGTCAACATCTTCAACATAGATGTTACTGTAGTCTTGGTTGTTGAGCTCTTCCTTAAGGCGGCCGATTGCTTAAGCCTAAATTATAGTATTTACACAATTTTTCATTTCATTTACTCTCTGCTCCTCTCAACCTCTTTTCCCTGTCTTGTCTCTTTCTTCATGCAAGTCTCTCCATTCCCTAAACCTGGCGCAGGTCTCATCTCTCACAATACTTCGTGTATTACCTCTCAATCACTTCCTCAGTTTCCTTTATCTGTCACTCACACACGCATGCATCCATACACGCAACAAAACATATTTTATTAACTCACCTGGATGAGTCCCATGCAACAAAACTGAAGGAGGTTTTTGTCCAGAAACCCACCATCAAAGTACCCGTTGTCGCTGATGTCTGCAAATAAGGATAACCAGAACTCCAGACACTGGCTGCGAAGAAAACGCCACCAGTATTCAGTCCTTTGATTGGCGGTACTTGCTCCCTCCAAGTAACTCTCAAGGGTGTCGTTAGGAGCCATGGGCACAAGGAAACGCTGAAAGCCTCTAACATGGCAATTTTCAGTTCCAAGATCGCCCCTCACAACTCTAGGGAAGCCCTTTAAACGCTGCATCGCTTCTATGTAATACCCCCCGATCACTTTCGGATTACTATTTGTTGTGTACACATTAAGCCAGATTATTTTTCTCGAGAAACCGTCAATACTACCATTGATACAGATGCCATATGGATTCAGTTTGTCGTAGGAGTCCATGTGCCAGATGAAGTTCGGCCCTTTTGAAAAATAGTTCCTTCACCTGAAACGTCTTGCTTGCCTCAGTGCGACGCCTCGGGGATCCAGCTCCTTCAACACCAAGCGCAAATCCTCTTTCCTCATGCGTAGTCCATGTTCCCTGCATTTAGCGTACATCCATCGGTATCCGTGAAGCTGCCCAGAGTACTGCAATTGGTTGTCAATAAATTCAACCAAGACGGCCAGGTCAGAGTATGCTTTGTGACGAGTGTGTCCCCTTGCGCTAAGAACTCTCTTCAGATGTCTTTCGCTTATAAAACTTAGAAAACTGTGTCTACTGCAAAGCACAGTTTTGATGTCTTTATAGTTTAGTCCAAGCTCAAAGTAAAAATCTATGAATCGCTCAAATGGGTGTGTGTCCTCCATCGCTGTGGTTGTTTCTAAGGGTTTTTTTTTTTATTGAAAGAAATTTTCATATACAAAACAAGTCAAGGAAACAGACCATAATTGTAACAATTTACATTATAAAGATGGTGAAGCAAATCATTATAACTTTACAGGGAGAAAATAAAAGTTTCTAGGGTAAAGTAATAAGGAACAAAGACCTTTTGACACAGGCAGGAAAATTAGAATAGCAAGTATTTTGTGATTTTACAGTATAGTACAGCAGTTTTTTTTATTCATATTTGAAATAAGCTTAAGTGACTTAAAATATTGACAAAAGTAATTCAAGAAGACGGTAAACATAGGAGAGGCATTCTTCCACTTACATAAATGAATGAAAAACTTACATAGCACTATTACAAAATTGACAACATCTGAGATTTCAGAATCCAGATTGTCCATAAAGTAAAGAATATCCTTAGATGTGAAGGCAGGTATATTGGAAATTCTGAGTGAAACCCAACAGTGTATTTCAAACCAAAAAGCATTAACATACTGACAAGTGAAAAATAGATGCTCTAGTGTTTCTGGATCGGAAGAACAGAAAGCACAAGAGTCGGCCTCAAAATTAAACCTTTTATACAGGAATTCTCCAACTGGATAAATGCCGGATATGATTCTGAAGTGTGTTTCTTTCATTTTGGGCTCAAGTGGGTATTTTAGGTAAAAAGTCAATGGCTTTTCTTTCAACATGCTATCAAGGTCATGTCTGACATTGACATTGTAGTTGTAGAATACTATTTGCTTAAAGGTATTAAAGATTAACTTATTATTAAATTGTTTGTCCTTTATTGAGGTATTACCTATCGTCAGTGAAGGTAAGCATGTTCTTATTAGTGAATACTTTAAAGTATTTACGATAAGAACGTAAATAACAACGGTGTGGGTAGTGCTTTACAAACCTTATTATAATTATTAAATGAAATGTCTATTTTATACCTATCAATAAATTCTTCATAAGATAGCAAGTTTCCGTTTTTATCAAGCAGATCAACAACAAAACATACACCGCTATCATACCAGTCTGATTTAAATAAGGACTTCTTATTGATGACTATAACCCTATTATTCCACAACACAGAATTGTGAGGTGAAAAATTGTGGGTGAAAATTAGTTTCCCAAAATTCAAAGCTTGCTTATAGAAACTAGACAACTTAAGAGGAATCTTAGACATTTCTTAATCACATCTGAGCAGAAAATCCAACCCCCCGACCTTATTAAAGAGTTTGTTTGGAATATAGTACCACATAGATTGAGGATAGGAAATGCAGTCTTTTATCCATCTGAGCCTGAATGCAGCAATAATGGATTCAAAGTCTAAAGCTTTCAAGACCCCATTTTCATAGTCTTTAACTAATTGTGATTTGCGTATATAATGTGTTTTATTCTTCCAGATAAAGCTGAATATAATAGAATTGGACAGTTTAACCATTTTAGGAGATGTAAAAATTGAATAACAAGGGTATATGAGTCTTGAAAGCCCTTCTGCTTTAGACAGTAAGATACGACCTAATATGGATAAATCACGTGTTAACCAATGATTAAATATTTTTTTTAACTACATTTAATCTAGGAGTTATGTTATTATTCTCTCGATCATTAGTATTTTTACTGATTATTAAACCAAGGTATTTTACCTCCTCTTTACTGGAATATTGTTAATAGTACTTTGATTACAGCTGTGTTGTCACGGTTCTGGGTCCGTTGGACCCAGTATTTTGAGTTTATTATATTTCGGTTTAATTCTGCTTCATGGATTGTTTTCTTATTCTCGTAGTGATGATGATTATTATTAGTTTCTTGTTTCTGTTTATCCGTGCTTAAGGATTTGTACTCAGTTATATCTCACGTTTAGTTTAGTTCAGGTTCCATGTGTCATTCTCTGTCTGTCTGTCTCTCAGTGTAAAGTCTGCATGCTTGTTTAGTAATTCATGTTTCCTGTTTTATTGTGAAAGTCTTTGTCTTATGTTAGTGTGTGCAGCTTGGTTCACCCCGTGTCGTTAACCCTGATCTCTCCCAGCTGTGTCTCCCTCCTGTTGCCCATTCGCTGATTACCACCCTGTGTATATTAGCCCTGTGTTTTCCTGTGCTCAGTGTCGCGTCGTACCCTCAGATTATGCCTGTGTGTTCCTGTTCTCTGGTTTCAGTGGTCACTTCATGTTTTGTTTTCGTACCAGCAATAAAGCTGAGGTTTTTGAGTTTCACGTTAGTGTCTGAGTCCTGCGTTTGGATCCTCCTCTCCACCCATAGCTGGACTGGCCATCGGGCATACCGGGCATTTGCCCGGTGGGCCGCTGGCGATTTTTTGTTTTTATGGGCCGATGGATTTTTTTTTTTTTTTTTTAAGGAAGGGTATATATAATGAAAGGTGTTGGATTGGCCAATTGGTCATGATCGACTCTGGGCTGGACCAATTACAGCCGAGGAGGCCGGATGCACCCTCCCCCTTGTTTAGCAATCACGTGATTTTCGCGCATTGCATGCCGGGAACTCGTGGCAAAACAATCCAAGTACCGCATCAAATGCAAGCGTTTGTAGCACCGCAAAACGTTCATTCTCCGGTTCCAATACCTTCTTGTTTTTTCTTTGCCGCACAAAAAAGGAATGTACAAAACAAAAGGAGAACAATGCCGGTCCGTAAAAAGACAGACTCGACGAAAAGACAAAGAAAAGATACGAGGAAAAAAATCAAAGGAGTGAAAGGGTCAGACCACACAGAGTGGACAAAAGACATTAGCGTGCTGCCCAACTTTCACCACGCTCATATTTATAATTATACGGTTCTTGGAGTGAGTGCATACACTCGTGAAGTTTAGTAACTTCAGGTCACTGCAACAAGCCCAGGTACAGTTTACCGACGGATGGGTACAGGACCTTGAAATGCACCGTGTAGAACGAAAGACCATCGTACGAACAAAGGTAAGTTTACCAGTCTCACAAATCGTCGTCATAAATACACATTCGTTAACCGTTTATTAATATAACCTTTGAGCTCAACGGTAATTAATTAGTAGTGGAAATAATTTCTGGTAGCATTACAGAAATGTAGCAGTGACAATAATATTGTATGTTGTAATCGTACTGGACAATTAGTGATACAAAACAACGGTTTTACCCTGTGAATAAAAGTATATGTTTTTGTCAATGTACCATAATAACAGAAGCGAAACGCAATATTGTGTCAGGACAATTCACTATTTATGCACACTAAACAAAGGAGCATAGCGCGACAATTTCTGTTCAGCGCCAGACTTGCTTGTAACCTATATCACCAATTATGTTAAGAAAAATGACGTATTAACTACTACAAAACTCTGACCTTTGTGGGAATGCTTGGAGCAGACTAACATGTGAGCTGGAGTGTTCTGAGACGTTATATTTGGTATATCCAGACCATCCGTCGGCTCTTACTTCGGAAACATGGCTTAAAAAATGTCTCTTCAACGACGTAATCCGATAAAAAAAAAACGACCTCTCTACCCGTCGGCTTCCCGTGGCTGTCATGCGACCGGCAGTTAATAATACAACAGCTTCTTGCCATTTTTTGGCTTTCTTTTTATCGCTGTGTAACTGAGTTCAATTGAAAGCCTGCGTGAGCTAGTACCTCTTGCCACAAGTTCCCAGAATCCTTTGCGGTTTTACCCCTGAATGACGTCACATTTTCAATCTTTATCCTGGTGGGCCGGTCTCTAGTCAAAATGCCCGGGCCGATTTTTTGTCCCAGTCCAGCCTTGTCTCCACCTGCCCGCACACAGAGCCCTGACATGTGTACAGCTAAGAGTTCACATTTTTTTAAGGTTTAGTGTTAAGCTGGATGCTTTTGAGAATGAAAGGATTTTATTAATTGCAGTAGAGACCATATTTACATTCCTTAGAAATAAGGCAGTGTTATCAGCAAATTGGCTCATTTTAAATTCTTTATTAAGAATGTTTATGCCTTCCAGATCTGAAGAGAGTTTAATATAAATGGCAAGCATTTCGGCTGCAACAATAAACAATAACGGGCTAATAGGGCATCCCTGACGAATACCACGATTATTTTTAAAACTATTAGAAAACCCTTGATTGAGTGCAATACTACTTGTTATATCTCTGTACAACATTTTCACTACACTAACAAATCTGGGACCAAAATCCACAGCCTCCAGAGCTTTAAATAAAAAATTATGCTCCAAAGAATCAAAAGCTTTAAAGAAATCAAGAAATAAAATAAGGCTATCATGAGGAATTAAATGATTGTAATCCAACATATCTAATACTAAACGGGTATGATGATGGATATGACGTCCTTTTATAAAGGCTGACTGTGTCTCATCTATTATTTGAGTTATTCCTGTTTTTAATCTGTTGGCATAGACATGAGCTAACAATTTGTAATCACAGCAAAGAAGTGTGATAGGTCTCCAGTTATCTAAAAGGATAGAGTCCTTGTTTGGTTTAGGAAGTAAAGAAATTATTCCTCGTTTCATAGTTGGAGATAGCATCTGATTATTTATACATTCATTAAATACCTCTAGTAATAAATCTTTAATGTCACTCCAGAAATATCTGTAAAATTCAATCGTGATTCCATCGGGACCTGGTGATTTACCACTCGCCAATTGGGAAACAGCAGTATCCAATTCAGCTAAAGTGATTTCAGACTCATTGAGATTTTTAAAGTGTGTGTCAATTTGAGGAATTTTTTCATGGATAGAGCTAAAAAAAAAAAAGAATTAGTCTCCGAACTGGAATAATTTGTAGTGTAGAGGGCTGAATAGAACTCTGTAATATAGTTGTTTATAGTCTGTTGGTCTTCAGTCAGGATATTATTAATTTGTAACTTCATTATAGTTTTTTTTGTCTGTCTAGTTTTCTCCAGGTTAAAGAAGTAAGGAGAATTCTTTTCCCCCTCCTCAATCCATTTAGCCCTTGAACGAATGAAGGCACATTTTTCTTTGTTTCAGTGCTGATTTGGAGTTGTATGGTACGGACTTTTGCGAGATCCCGAGTTTCTTTTGCGAGATCCAGAGTTAGTTTTGCGAGATCTCGCAAAAGTCCGTCTTAATTTTTTTTTCTCCCATGTCCCCTGCGGGGCTCCGTATGTAACCTATGTGGTTATAAGATTATATATTATAAGATTGTGCCACCTGCTGTGTAAGATTTAATAATTAGGATTATTAATATTAGATTATATTAGATTATTATATACTGGTCCCTATATATTATGGGACCAGAGGACACCCCCAGCACTTTTTTCCCCGCTGCTGTTACTCTCTGTCCATCTGTGTTGCTCTACTGTCTGTGCTTAAGGCTGTACACCCCGGGGTTTTGCTTTGCTTGCTTTCTGCTATGTAATTCTCTTGCTAAATGTCTGTATGTATTTTTCCTGCTGTTCATATGATTCAGTGTATTAAACTCTGTTCCAAGAAGTCTACTCTTTTCCAGAGCATCTTTTTGAGTGGCTTGATTTTAATTGGCTCTAAAGAGGTTGGACCTCCACATCGTTGGTGGGAGAAGGTTATCAGGATGGCTTCAAAATTTGCGGCCACACCACTGCTTCATATAACTGAAAAAATATGGACATTTATTTTCAGGTGCATTCTGCTGCTGATGCTTAGATTCATTTTCTGAATATAAAACTTTTCACTGCCTTTCATAGTATAACTTTAAGTCCCTTATTGTTTTCTCCCACACTGAAAACACTTGAATGATAAAAAATATTTTAACATTACCTAATAAGACTGATTCAGGACAGAAAATTAGTTATTTTAAACTTTTCTAGCAGTCCTTCACAAACAGGGAACAGTCTGTCTATTCTCTCCATCTGTCAGCTGCTGCTGGCTCTTCCTCCTTCTCTTCCTTACACCACTGACTTTCACTGACTTTCGGCTTGTTGTGTTTGTGGATATATTACTGACTTTAAATCCTCACATTCTCTGTAAAATTAGGTTCAACTATTGAACGGCGTATATTTTAAAGGGTTTAAAACCAAGTTGACGCTAAGGTACTAACATCACTAATGTCACATAACTTTGCAGACATGTGGCCAACTGTAATGTTTTAATGTCCTTCATTATTAAGCATTTGCACATAAATAAATGACATAATAAGCTGTGTCCCAAAACATAGGCTGCATCCTCCTGAGGCCGCATTTGTAGATTGTTAGGTTTTGTATTGTTGATTGTCATTTATGCTTAGAAATATTTAACCATATACAGTGGGGCAAAAAAGTATTTAGTCAGCCACCGATTGTGCAAGTTCCCCCACTTAAAATGATGACAGAGGTCAGTAATTTGCACCAGAGGTACACTTCAACTGTGAGAGACCGAATGTGAAAAAAAAATCCATGAATTCACATGGTAGGATTTGTAAAGAATTTATTTGTAAATCAGGGTGGAAAATAAGTATTTGGTCACCTCAAACAAGGAAGATCGCTGGCTCTCACAGACCTGTAACGTCTTCTGTAAGAAGCTTTTCTGTCCCCCACTCGTTACCTGTATGAATGGCACCTGTTTGAACTCATCATCTGTATAAAAGACACCTGTCCACAGCCTCAAACAGTCACACTCCAAACTCCGCCATGGCCAAGACCAAAGAGCTTTCGAAGGACACCAGGAAAAGTATTGTAGACCTGCACCAGACTGGGAAGAGTGAATCTACAATAGGCAAGCAGCTTGGTGTGAAAAAATCAACTGTGGGAGCAATCATCAGAAAATGGAAGACATACAAGACCACTGATAATCTCCCTCGATCTGGGGCTCCACGCAAGATCTCATCCCGTGGGGTCAAAATGATCATGAGAACGGTGAGCAAAGATCCCAGAACCACACGGGGGGACCTGGTGAATGACCTGCAGAGAGCTGGGACCAAAGTAACAAAGGTCACCATCAGTAACACACTACAACGGCAGGGAATCAAATCCCGCAGTGCCAGACGTGTTCCGCTGCTGAAGCCAGTGCATGTCCAGGCCCGTCTGAAGTTTGCCAGAGAGCACATGGATGATACAGCAGAGGATTGGGAGAATGTCATGTGGTCAGATGAAACCAAAGTAGAACTTTTTGGTATAAACTCAACTCGTCGTGTTTGGAGGAAGAAGAATACTGAGTTGCATCCCAAGAACACCATACCTACTGTGAAGCATGGGGGTGGAAACATCATGCTATGGGGCTGTTTTTCTGCCAAGGGGACAGGACGACTGATCCGTGTTAAGGACAGAATGAATGGGGCCATGTATCGTGAGATTTTGAGCCAAAACCTCCTTCCATCGCTGAGAACTTTGAAGATGAAACGCGGCTGGGTCTTCCAACATGACAATGATCCAAAACACACCGCCCGGGCAACAAAGGAGTGGCTCCGTAAGAAGCATTTGAAAGTCCTGGAGTGGCCTAGCCAGTCTCCAGACCTCAACCCCATAGAAAATCTGTGGCGGGAGTTGAAAGTCCGTGTTGCTCGGCGACAGCCCCAAAACATCACTGCTCTCGAGAAGATCTGCATGGAGGAATGGGCCAAAATACCAGCTACTGTGTGTGCAAACCTGCTAAAGACCTATAGTAAACGTCTGACCTCTGTTATTGCCAACAAAGGTTATGATACAAAGTATTGAGTTGTATTTTTGTTATTGACCAAATACTTATTTTCCACCCTGATTTACGAATAAATTCTTTACAAATCCTACCATGTGGATTCATGGATTTTTTTTTCACATTCTGTCTCTCACAGTTGAAGTGTACCTCTGGTGCAAATTGAATATTAGGTGGGGGAACTTGCACAATCGGTGGCTGACTAAATACTTTTTTGCCCCACTGTAACAATCACTCTATTTCCACTGAAGGTAATAGAACTCCCATCCAGCTTTTTTCCTGCGGAACTCATGTGTCTCATCGTCACAACCCAGAACTTTCTACAGCAGAGGTCTCCATACCCTCCTTGTCAAACTCTGAAAGTAGGTTTGTCCCATTAAATGACAGCGATTTACAAGAGCTATATACAAGCATTCACCCTTTCGAAGAAGACAACAATAATGGTAAAACATTGTTTCAACGAACACAGCAGTATATTTTTAACAAACTTGTAAATGTGTGACCTCAACCACAGGATACCAGTGATGTTCTAAAGAGTGATGACACTTAGTCTTCTGCCCTCAGCTGAACGTCTCTATCCAGCTTATGCAGTGAGCTAAACATTAAATGGCTTCAGTAAACACTCAGGAGACCGCGTGGCATTCTTCAGAGCTTTACTGATCCTTATTTTCCTTTTTTGTAAAACTGTAATAACATAAACAGAATACAGTGTATTCACTCTCCATACAAATACACAAAGATTACATTAACTATTGTTGACTTATGTAAACAGTCACTACACAATCAAGAGATACAGAGATGGTAAGAAATACAGCTAACACCACATGCTGGTATGCTTCATGTTAGCAGGCTAAACAAAGGGCTAACAGCTAGCTTGTGCTAGTAATGTAACAAACTCGCTAAACACACAAGAAGCTCATTACTTTGCTGAACAAGGTACTAATAAGTGGGAACAATAAACCGTTTTGCCACACTTACAGATTATGCCTTTTCAAGGGCGTCAGATGCAGGAATTTACAGAGACACAGCCAAATGGACCTTCCCTGTCGAGTGCTGGGAGAAAACCACTGCTTGCGCTCTAACATGGTGCTACCCTGTCAACCCACTAGATGGCAGGCTTTGCCCAGACAAGATCAGGAATAAACATCTTTTCTGACATGTTGCAACAGTTAATTACAGAACGAATGATTATGACCCGCTGTAGTGGCAATTCCTTTACTTTTGAATGATCAAACGTCTCACAACTTAAAGTCCACAAGCCACTGCTGCACTGAGGTAATATTTCGTACGCAGGCAAAAGAAGTCCATTGTCCAAACCTTTTAGTTGAGAGTTTTGGTTTTGGTTTATTTATCCATTTTGGCAAGCAATAACAAGATCCTTCCTACTGCTTCTCCTGCGCTGGTAAAAAACCATAGGCCCACCCCAATGCATGCTGGTCCTATACCAGTCTCTTTATTTATAAAAAACAAAATGGCCCTACAGCTCTTACTGACTAATTTAACAAAATAACAACAAACAAAACAAATCATTTAAAACAAAATATTAACCAACAAATAAACCCCAAAATATAAGTAAACTAACAACAAACTTTAACTAATTTCAAAAATAAGAACAAAAACAAAAATAAAGAACAAATAGCTCCAACACCCGCCATATAACAAACTTGTAAAAAACATACCTTAGAAATAACAGGAGGGACAGAATACTCCCTGCCTGACGTCTGCAGGACGTCACACCCACTAAAGCTGAATCCCACTATTACAAAGGATATTAAGGGTCTTTCAGACTTAGCTCTTAGGTACCAACAAGACGACTTCACTGATGGGTCTCAGGTACACTCTACATTCGCCACTGCGGATGATCTTGACTTCGATCTTCCTTACTCTGCCATCTTGACTGGGGAAGGTCTTTGTGACTAGCCCTAGTGGCCAGTCAATCCTGTTTTCTTGTCCCTCTTTGAGCAGGACCACATCTCCAATTCGTAGATTGGGCTTTGATCCCCTCCACTTGCGACGACCCTGTAGTCCGCTGAGGTACTCTCTCCTCCATCGTCCCCAGAAGACGTTGGCTAGGTACTGTACACGTCTCCATTGCGCTCTAAACAGGTCCTGATCGTGGACCTGACCTGGTGGTACTGGCGGCGCACCAACCTTTTGTGTGAGTAGCATGGCAGGAGTGAGAATCTCAGGATGCTCTGAGTCAGCAGAAACTGTGGTAAGTGGCCTTGAGTTGACTATTGCAGTGACCTCCGACATGAATGTCACTAACACCTCATGTGTGAGCTTTGCATTTCCGTGCTGCAGCAGCATTACGTCAAGGATCCGCCGACTGACGCCAATCATGCGCTCCCAAGATCCAGCCATGTGCGATGCATGAGGAGGGTTAAATTGCCACTCACAGCTTCTGTTTCCAAGATACGTGTTGATTTTGTCGTTATGACAACCCTTCTTGTCGATTTGGAGTTCTCTGCAAGCACTCACAAAGTTTGTGCCGCAGTCGGATCTGAGTAGTTTAACAGCACCTCGCATGGCAACGAAACGGCGCAGAGCATTAATGAAAGATGAAGTGTCCATTGCTTCTATCACTTCGATATGTATGGCACGAGTGCTCATACACGCAAAGATCACTGCCCATCTCTTGGCCTCTGCTTGACCTCCTCGTGTCTTTCTGACTGTAACAGGCCACGGACCAAAAACATCTAGGCCCACACACGTGAAAGGAGGGTCTGTACACATTCTGTCTTCTGGTAGATCTGACATGATCTGCTCTTGTTGCTTGCCCCTTAATCTGCGGCATATGACACAGTTGAAGATGACACTACTGACGGCTCTTTTCCCACCCACAATCCAAAAACCTGCAGCTCTGATTGCACCTTCGGTGAAGTGTCTGCCCTGATGACATACTTGTGCGTGAAAGTGTCTGATTATGAGCTGGGTTATGTGGTGTTTACTGGGAATGAGCATGGGGTGTGTCTCATCTGTTGACAGTTGAGCTCTTGCGAGCCGGCCACCGACCCTAAGAACTGCATCAGTGTCTATGTAAGGACTCAGCTTGCTAAGTGGACTTTGTGTGCGAATGGACTCACTCTTCTCCATGCGCTTGATGTCATCCGCATACACCTCTTTTTGAACTGCACGAATGATGGTAACCTTGGCCTGCTGGAGCTGTTCTTCTGTAGCATAGTTGTTGCACTCGTGCCATCCACGACATGTGCTCTCTGTTTCGCCTTTAAACGACTTGGCAATGTGCAGCAGTCTGGCAATAGTTTTCAGCAGACGACTCCAATTTGAGAATCTCTCGAACCTTGTGGTCCCGAGCTCTTTTTTTGACAGAAAGGTGGCACAGGATACGATATCTGGGCGCAGCTCAGTGTCGTTTTCAGGGCAAACAAGGTCAAAAGGTTCTTTCTGTATTTGTCGTTGGCCTGAATCTGTAAGGAAGGCAGGTCCGCTAAGCCATGTAGAGTGAGACAGATGCTCAGCGGGCAGTGCTCGTGTGGCATGGTCAGCTGGGTTTAGCTGTGTGGGTACGTAATGCCATTGGTGGGTCTGGGTAGAACGCCTAATGCGCTCCACACGGTTATGCACATACACGTAAAAGCGTCTTTTTTCATTGAAAATATATCCAAGGACCACCTTGGAGTCGGTGTAGGAGTTCACCTCATCGATAGTAGTGTGAAGCTCCTGCTGGACCATTTCCGCCACTTCTACAGCCAGCACAGCAGCACAAAGTTCCAGTCTTGGAATTGTGATGTCTGGTTTTGGAGCCAGCCTGGCCTTTCCAAGAAGAAACCCAACTTCACTGAGCCCATTGCCTGCTGTGAGTTTCAGGTAAGCGACGGCTCCAACAGCTTTTGTGGATGCATCACAAAAAACATGCATTTCTTTTCTCTGAGATTCAGATAGTGAGATGGATGTATACATGCGGGAGATCTTGAGCTGTTGTAAGTGCTTTAGGGAATCTTTCCATTGTTGCCACTTGTCCTGTTTCTCCCTCGGCAGCGGTGCATCCCATTCGCTAATGTCCATAGAGATCTCTCTCAGAATGGAGCGGCCTTCGATGCTGACTGGCACGGCGAAGCCGAGTGGGTCATACAAACTGTTGATGACTGACAATACACCACGTTTGGTGAAAGGCCTGTCATTGATTTCAACTTGGAATGACAATTGGTCTGTCGACAGGTCCCAGCCTAACCCAAGGCTGCGTTGCATGAGTGGGGCGTGTTGTCCACGTTGGAGTTCCTGCGGGCCTGTGGCTAGATCTTCACTTGGGAAGGCACTGACGACTACAGGGCTGTTGGATGAGATCTTGTGAAGGCGGATGTTAGACTGAGCCAGCATCCTTTGTGTTCTGTGAAGGACGTCAATCGCCTGGGTAGGGCTGCTCAATTAATCGAATTTTAATCACGATTACGATCTGGGCTTTCAACGATCATTAAAAATGACTGAGCCTATTATTAGCCCCTCCCTCATTTATCCGCGACACCTTAAAGGCCGGTCCGTGAAAATATTGTCGGGCATAAACCGGTCCGTGGCGCAAAAAAGGTTGGAGACCGCTGATTAAGAGGACCCGAGGGAAGCTCGGAAAGCTAAGCAGAAGTTATTTGGAGAGTGACTGCCGTTGGTTGAAAAGAGAGTTTTAAAAAAAAACTTCAGTGGTGTTGCACACTATTTTATATTATTTTTTTAAAGTCATTGTTAACCCTTTAAAGCCGGTCAGAGCAGCACGCTCCGTTTTGCGTAACTATTTTTAAATCCCTGTAGAACCTGAACCGTGTAAGCTAGCGCAATAATTTGTTTTGCATATGAAACCGGAGGAGTTGTACTTACATCTGATGCCATCAGCTTGTCCTCGGTCATGGTTTCGTTCCACATATAGCTTTGCAAAAATTGCATAAAAAGCGCTTGCAGGAACAAAAACATAATATTCCAGAAACACGCTTTGCCGTTCCTATCAGCTGTTCGTAACACTTCCCACAGTGAAATGATGCACATGCTGTTTTCTTTGCAAATTTGCATCATAGGATTGTTTTTTGTTTTTCCCTGCAGTATATAAAAATTGCTGTATCTCCAAAATAAAACTATGAAGACACTCAAAATAAATTTCCTGTGGTGGGAAACTATTTTTTGCAACTTTATTGTATTTAAAGTTTTGAGGGATAAGCCTCTTAAATTTCTCCAAGTAGAAATATATGTAAACAAAACAAAAGCGATTTTCAATTTTTTTTGTAGTTTATTGCACTTTTTTGCAATTTATGTAATTACTATGGACTTAATGCATACATATTATTAAAATATGGGCTATAACAGTTGTATTGATGTATAGCAACTTGAAATGCTCCCACAAATGGCACTACAGCATGTAAAAAAAATAATATAAGCTCTGGTGGACTTGGTTCTATAGTAGGTCTTAAAGGGTTAAATAAATATCGTCAAATAATCGTGATCTCAATTTCAGTGAAAATAATCGTGATTATCATTTTTGCCATAATCGAGCAGCCCTACGCCTGGGTCTCAGAGGGAAATGACTTTAGCCCATCATCTACATAAAAATGGCGCTCAATAAATTCCCTTACATCACTGCCATATTCTTTCTCTCCTTCCACAGCAGTCTTCTTGAGTCCATAGATGGCAACTGAGGGGGACGGGCAATTCCCAAAAACATGGACTGTCATGTGAAACTCGTCCACTTCTCCATCGAGGTCGTGATCGCGGAACCACAGGAAACGTAGATAATCACGATGGTCCTCTCTGACCGTGAAGTTGTGAAACATCTGCTCCACGTCAGCCATCACAGCATGTGGGTCACTTCGGAATCTGAGAAGCACGCCCACAAGGCTGTTATTGAGATCTGGGCCTTTACACAGTACTTGATTCAGAGACACATTTTCGAACTGGGCGCTTGAATCGAAGACTATTCTGATTTTTGCTGGCTTTTGGGGGTGGTAAACACCAAAGTGTGGGAGATACCAGCATTCTTGGTGGGGTTTGAGAGGGGGTGCCCTTTCTGCATGACCTTTGTCGAAGATCCTTTTCATAAACTCCACATAATGATCTTTCATCTCCGTCTTTCTCTTTAATGTCTTCCGTAGGGACATGAGGCGGTTGAGAGCCTGCTCTCTGTTGTTGGGTAAGCGACGTCGGGGATGACGAAAGGGCAGGGGGGCGACCCAGTTATTTGCATCATCTTTAGCAAACTCTTTGTGCATAATGTTCAGAAACGTCTTATCTTCTGCAGAGAGTGCCATTTTGTCATCATCAGTAGTTTGTTGAAAGATGTGTTTGCCCAGTTCATCTTTGACCTGTGTGCTCTCAAAAAGGGGGCATTCTTCTGTGATCTTCACCTTTGTGTAGATTCTGTTGCCACAGGGAGAGAGAAAACTGGGGCGGCCATTATCCAGTATGTTAGTCTTGTAGGAGTTCACTGTGGGTCTGTGAGTTCCCGAGAGGCAAACATCCCCAACAATTACCCATCCAAGATCAAGCTTTTGGGCATAAGGTGCTTCATTGGGCCCATTTGCCTGGCGTCAAACCTTGTGAGCCTGAATTACATCACGGCCTAAGAGGAGGAGAATATCTGCCTCTGGATCAAGAGGGGGTATTTGTGCGGCTATATGAGCTAGGTGATGATGAGCAGCTGCAGCTTCTGGGGTGGGTATCTCACTCCTGTTATCAGGAATCTGATTACACTCTGTCAGTGTTGGTAGTGGTATGGGCACTTTTCTGTCTACACCCTCAATGACAAAACCGTGAGCTCTACGGCCTGTTTTGTTCGTTGTGCCAGAGCATGTTTTCATTGTGTATGGAAAGGCTTCACCATGTACATTAAATATGTCAAAAAAGGGAGAACGAGCCAGTGACACATTACTTTGGTCGTCTAAAATTGCATACATTTTCGTTTTCATTTGAGGGGCTGTGCTGTGATATACTTTCACCATGCAAATTTTAGAACAAGACCGTCCTTGTTGTCCCTGTCCACATACCTCAGTGCAGTTAGATGTAGTCACTGTGGAGCTCGGGATGTCTGGCTCCCCGCCGTGTGCCTCTGGTGTAGAATCAAAGCTCCCACTTGTCCAAGGGGGTGGCCCGGCATGCACAGACACATCCTGAAGTTTGCTGACGACACAGTAATCGTCAGTCTTCTAGTGGGGGATGAGTCAGGCCATGGACAGGTTGTAGATGATTTTGTGAATTGGTGTGATGAGTCCTTCCTTTCACTTAACGTGTCAAAAACTAAAGACATGATTATTGATTTTAGGAAGTCCTCTTATAGCTCATCACCCACTATCATTAAAACTGCCGATATTGGGATCGTTGAGAGTTATAAATACCTAGGTGTGGTACTTGACCATAAACTGTGTTTTGAATCTCATGCTGATGCCACTACTAAAAAAGTTCAACAAAGACTGTTTTTTTTTTAAGGAAAATGAGATCTTTTAATGTCTCATCTGAGATGTTGTCTTTGTTTTATAGAAGTTTTATCGAATCTGTGATGTCTTTTTGTATCGCTGCCTGGTTTGGTAACCTGACGGTGAAGAATAAGAATCGGTTGGGACTTCTGGTAAAAACCGCTAGCAAAATTTCAGGGCGCTGGCAAGATGGACTTTTGGCCATTTACAATAGAAACGTGCTTAGAAAGGCTCATTCTATTATTAATTGTGTGAACCATCCACTTCACAGTGAGTTTGAGTTGTTGTCTTCCGGCCGCCGTTTTAGAGTACCTCCGAGGAGGACTAAAAGACTCCAGGTCTCTTTTATCCCTACTGCGTCTTGTCTCCTTAATGGCAAATAATTGTCCTTGAATTTTCTATCATTATTATTGTTTTATAGTATTGTTCTGTTGTTCTTATCCTCCTGCTGCTAAACTAATTTCCCCTTGTGGGACAATAAAGAAAAATTGAATTGAATTGAATTGAATGGCGGAGATGTGGGTATCGCTTTTGCACTCCAGACAACGAATATCAGCTTTACAGTCTTTGGCCCTGTGTTCTGTTGATGAGAGACACTTGTAACAGATCGAAAGCCCTTTGAGCAGACTTTTCCGCTCATCCAGTGTTTTCATCCTAAACCCTCTACATTTTGCAAGTGAATGGGGCTTCATGTGTACTGGACACTGTTTGTCGGGATCAAGAGAGTGAGTGTTAGATTTGTTGCTGGGTGTGCCAACCTGTGTTTTGTTTGCTGTTAGCGGGGCTCTAAAATGTGATTGTCTCACCAGTGGCCTTTCTATCTTCATGTGCCCAGTGCTGTAATTTTGTAGGATGAAGCTGGGGTCAGTTTTCATTTCAGCATTGCTATTTACGAACTGGACAAAGTAGGAGAAAGGCGGATAGTGCACTCTGTGTTCTTTCTTATACTTGGACCCCTGTTTGATCCATGACTCTTGCAGGGTATGTGGGAGTTTTTCCACAATTGGGTTTATGCCTCTTGGAGTGTCGAGAAAGCTGAGGCCTGGCAGATATCCTTCGTTTTTTGCTGCTTCAAGTTCCAGGAGGAGATCTGCAAGTTCCTGTGGAAGGTGATTGTCTCTCGGAGTAACTCTGGGAAAGCTCTCTAGGCGTTTGAACAGAGAAGCTTCAATAACTTCTGATGAGCCATAAATCCTGTCTAGCCTTTGCCATAAACGCTGAAGACCTGTTTCTGGATTGTTAACATGGACAGCCCTGATTCTCAGAGCATGCTGGAGAGACTCCCCACTAAGCCACTTAGTGAGCAGATCAAGTTCTTCACTGCACTTTAGGTTTAAACCTTCAGTGGCATTGTGAAACGTAGATCTCCATGCTAGATAAGTCTCTGGCTTGTTATCAAACACTGTCAGTCCTGCTGTCAGTAGGTCACGACGTGAGAGGAGGGCCGCGAGGTCTGATACATCTGCTTGTCGTTGTGGTTTGGCTGCTCCAACATAGTTGGACCAATGGGGAGCTGGAAGTTTGGGCTGCCAAACGGGTGGAGAACTGGGGGGGTACCCACGCGCAGCTGCTGCTGATATGTCCGGCCCTGTAGTGTGAGTGTTGTCTAAGTCACATTTTTGCTCTCTACTGTGTTTTGACTCACCTTCCATATTAGTGTTGTTGTGGAAGTGGGTATCTACATACTCTTGAGTGCGGCTGACAGCCGCAGCTATTGTGGCAGGAATGTCTGGTGGCTTCACAGACTCTGCTTGGTCCAGAACTGCAGCCTCTAGGACCCTTGCAGCTGCAAGTGCTGCTTCTGCTTCTCCCTCCTGCTTCAGAGCATTTAGCGCTGCCTCCATCCGGGCCTTTTCGACCTCCATGTCTATTTGGCGTTTGGCATATTCTGCTCTTGCTTGAGCAGCCTCGGCTTCAGCTCGTGCTCGTGCTGCAGCAAGGCTTGCTGCTGAGCTGTTTGACCGGCGTGAGGCTGCTGAGCTGTTTGACCGGCGTGAAGCTGCTGATCTACATTCTGACCTGACTTCCAGCTGTGAAAGCTGCGAGGTGTCCCTGTGGTTGGACATGATTGCTGTCGCTGGAGTGTCTCAGGATCCTGGCAGTGCACTTGATGCGTGGACAATCTTTTTACTCTTCTGCCCTCAGCTGAACGTCTCTATCCAGCTTATGCAGTGAGCTAAACATTAAATGGCTTCAGTAAACACTCAGGAGACCGCGTGGCATTCTTCAGAGCTTTACTGATCCTTATTTTCCTTTTTTGTAAAACTGTAATAACATAAACAGAATACAGTGTATTCACTCTCCATACAAATACACAAAGATTACATTAACTATTGTTGACTTATGTAAACAGTCACTACACAATTAAGAGATACAGAGATGGTAAGAAATACAGCTAACACCACATGCTGGTATGCTTCATGTTAGCAGGCTAAACAAAGGGCTAACAGCTAGCTTGTGCTAGTAATGTAACAAACTCGCTAAACACACAAGAAGCTCATTACTTTGCTGAACAAGGTACTAATAAGTGGGAACAATAAACCGTTTTGCCACACTTACAGATTATGCCTTTTCAAGGGCGTCAGATGCAGGAATTTACAGAGACACAGCCAAATGGACCTTCCCTGTCGAGTGCTGGGAGAAAACCACTGCTTGCGCTCTAACATGGTGCTACCCTGTCAACCCACTAGATGGCAGGCTTTGCCCAGACAAGATCAGGAATAAACATCTTTTCTGACATGTTGCAACAGTTAATTACAGAACGAATGATTATGACCCGCCATATAACAAACTTATAAAAAACATACCTTAGAAATAACAGGAGGGACAGAATACTTAGTATTCTTAAATGCTGTACAGCAAATGCGTTTTTTGTACTACTGCAGAAGCCCCTCCCCTCTAGCAGTGATGCCTCCTGCCACATAAGGACTCAGAGTTAATGACTGACAGTGACTCATAGGCTATTCAGAAGGCTACAACCACTTTTAGTTTATGGGTAAAACCAGTTATTCAGATTGCAGTAAAGATCAAATTCACACTGTAATACAGTATAACAGTGAAAATTATCAACACGGAACAGTCAGTCTTTAAATCAATTCACAAGATTATCTACAGTATTGTGCTAATCATTGTAAAGTTACAATAGTCTTAATAAATGTTGCTGTTAGATGTCTAAGTAATCCTGGCCTGTTCTACAAAGCATGTTTAGTATACTCTGTGCATAAACTGTTTTGAAATGTCCTTGTTTAAAAAAAGAAAAAGCTTAATAAAATTATTAATTGTATTACACCAGTGACTTTATTGATTTGTTGTTGAAAATACAGAGTTAGCATTTTTATAAATCTATTGAAGCTTTGAAAATTATTACATTTCAACATTAAATGCAGTCAGAATTTATTTCAACTATCTTGTAAGAAGCAAAGTTACTTGAAACTACAACTAATGAACAGGATTAGAGTTAACAAACCCACCATTTTAATTTCACTTTTTTGGAACATGTTTAGATGGTGCTGAATAAAGCTCCATTCATGAGTGCTACTAAGAAGCAGTAATGAAAAGCATCATCATCAGCCATTGTTGTTTCATTCACAAAAAACTGAAGCTCATTTGCACATGTGTGTGCAATCGGGAGATGTTTGCTTTCATCGTGAATGAATGTTATTTTAGGAGCTGGTTGAAAACCTATGGCTGGAACCTTGCTGCTCCCGGTGGAAAAAGCCAAGATGTGACCAGGCCTCAAAGCTTTCACAAATGCCTCTTCATCCTTGATAAGAGTCCTTTCTCCAAGTGAGTCTCTCAGCTCTTTATCTAAAACCTTAACCTGGGGACACTAAAATAGTTAAAGCTTGAGCTAACAACTAAATGATGGCTAATGTTTTTATAAAAAATACAGAGGTTTTGTCTTTGCCTTGCTTGTCAGTTGTAAGCTATCATACATCTTTATTCCTGTTTTGTGTGTGCGCATGTGACATAAAAAGTTTTACTTTAGTGTCCCGAATTGTTTCATGGCCAGACTACATTATGTGAATTTCTGCTTACTTTCGACACACTGGAGAAATTCCCGAAATTTGACCACCATCAGCTCCTCTCTAACTCTTCTGTTGCTCCCAAGGACAGAATAGCTTGGCCTGAGAACCCCAGCAATTAAACTGGCTGTCAGATCTTTGTCCTCCCCCGATAGGTCAAGCAGAACGCGCAAACTGGGGTTCTCTCTCAGGAGTGATAAAATCTAGACAGAAAAGTTTAAATAATGGTTAAATTCCCGTTTTAAATACAAAAAGTAGCTCACTCTAAATGATTATAAAATAATGACCAATTGATACAGAAAAAAAATAAATCTCACTCCATAGTAGGACAAGCCATCAGTTAGTTGATCGAAACAGCTTTGCCGTTGCAGAACTGCAAGGTATAGAGCTGCATTTTTCACGAACAGATCTTTATTGGCCATGGTGACTGTGAGGGGAAGACCTTCAACTTGATATCGCCATGAGTCGCAGCAGCTGACTGCTTCCTCCAAATCATGTTGAGTTGTTGCATTTACAACCTAAATATTTAAGAAAAACACTTTAAATGTTTGTTTTTTTTACCAGTGTACACAAATACTGCAGATGGTTCATTTTAAAATGGACTCGAAACGGGGTTTTTTTGGTTTATTTGGCTGTATTTCACCAATAATTTTTTTTTTTAACAAAAAGGAAACAAATTGAAAATATAATACATGGAATTGCCTCTAATAACCAAAAGTGTATTTATTATATAGTATAAAAGAAGACCAGAAGACTTGTGAATATAGGAAATATTACAATATTGTTGTTATAATATTGCAATTCACCTTTTTCAGATTCTCTATTAACTCTGGGTCACCTATATTATCCGGTGTTAGGTGTACTTGAAGAATGTCTCCTGACACAATGTAGTCTACTACATGTGGAGAGAGAAAGGCAGGTGCTTCTCCACCTTGCACTATTATCGTGGACAACATCCTGCCAATGGTTCGATATACTCCATTTTGCAAGTCTAGGATGTTAAATTTCAGTGTGCATCCATTTGGTGTAGCTGAAAAATAACACACAAAAAAGTATATTCTGTACAGACCCCAAACTGATATCTTGAGATTGACAGACAAAAATGTATTACTTTTTTTTTACTGTCTCAGACACACAGAACATAACAGATTTATTATCTGTAGTCATTTATTAACTTGTTAATGTTCTGTCAAACAATGTTCAGATCAGGTGGTTGTTGCGTTTGTAACATTATAAAAACGAGTGTCGTCAACAAGCCTTTAGGCCTTGAGTAAGTAAGTTAGTTAGTTTGTCTATGAAATCATATTACCTTCAAAAGCACCACTGTTCTGAAAGATGGCCTTCACCAGTAAACGGAAAAACTCCCGCCTTGGCCCCCCAAGGTCAGCAGCATCTTCCTCTGTATCATGTTCATCGCTTGCAAATGTGACATAAAGCATCTCACAGCTTTCTGCAAACTTGGGTCTCTTGAACTGACGCAAAGCAGTCGACCACACATTGGCTCGACTGATATGGAGTTGTCTTGTTCCTGGTGTAATGACTTTCTCACTATGAGCTCTAAGAAGACCTTCAATTTCTTCTTTGCTGAGCTTCTTAAAAGACCTATATAAAAAAGGGACAATGACAAACAGATCTTGGGGAAAAATGGAAATTTGCTGTACATTTGACTCAAGTGCATAGAGTTACAACAGATAATTATGTTGTGATAGTCCATATTAAATTAGTCAGAAATGTAATGTAAATGTAAACCTTTGTAATTGTGTAACTGCAAAAAAATGATGCAAGTAAAGATGCAAATAAGATATTCAATTATCAAAGGTTACTTTCAAATCTTACCTTGAAATATGAACTTCACTCTGTCTATCAGACTCTTCTAGGAGGCTACGCTGAATTGCCTCTTCAAGTCTGGTAGTGTTTACTGAATATGTGACACAGGACTGAAGCAGCTGAATGTGTTCAGAGACATACTTGTCTGCTTAAGTCCAGCTAAAAGTAGTCACATTGATTGGGCAGCATTTCATAATAAAGGTGGAAGATGACCCAAAACATACAGTCCAAGCACCCCATGACTTTAATAAAGTAAAGAAGTAGAATATTCTTGAATGGCCAAGTCAGTCACTGGATTTTAACCCAATTGAGCATACATTTCAGTTGTTGAAGACTAAATTTAGGACAGAAAGGCCCACAAACAAACAGCAACTGAAAGTCAATGCAGTAAAGGCCTGGCAGAGCCTTAGTAAGGAGGAATGCCAGCATCTGGTGGTCTCCATGACTTCAAGACTTCAGGCTGTCATTGCCATCAAAGGGTTTTGAATAAACTAATAGAAATGATCATTTTATTTTCAGTTATTTAATTTGTCTAATTACTTTAGAGCCTCTGATATGGACTGTGTTTACAAATTAATTTTTCCCCCTCACATTTTTATGCATTCATTTAGTCCAACCCACTGAATTAAAACTTAAAGTCTGCACTTCAACTGCATTGGAGTAGTTTCATTTTTAATTCATTCTGGTAATGTACAGAAGCAACATTAGAAAATGTGTCTGTATCCAAATATTTATGAACCTGACTGTATATCAAAACCAGTCAGCTAAGATAAGATAACATACCTTTATTAGTCCCACAAGGGGAAATTTCATGATAAATAAATTAAATGATATGTGTAAGAAGGCCTACCGAGCAGTATGGTATCCCAGTGGAGACGGCAGGTCTACTTGGTCCAGGTGCATTGCTGGATTTCTAAGGAAACATTTACATCAAGAACGACTGTTACCTACCTACCAAATAAATAAATAGAGTTGTATGATGTTCGATCTCTGTCTGCTGCCTACCAAATGAAATAATTGAGGACTAGCTAAGTAATTTAGCTTTGCTAGTTTTGCTAACACTGCTATCAACCCGTCCAAAATGCTATACAATAAACTTACCAAGTGCTGCGTCGTTTGTGAGGTCGAGGGTGCATTACCGCTGAATCGTTGGCTGGACGAAAAAACGGCTCTTCCAATGTTTTCAGCTAAATCGCTGGACATGCTGGTAGGGAATAGTTGAAGCAGCTCATGGCAGTCAAAAGTGACCGTGAGAGGAGAGCAAACACAGAACCTGACCACGACCGGCACACTTTAGCGTGGGAGGTTTTCTTGAAGCTTTCATATTGGTATTTCCGTTGACCCGTACAATAAATTTGCATATTAGCTAAATATTTAGTTTACCGTAACATTTAGATTTAACATTTAACATTTAACATTTAGATTTAACATTTAGATTTATATATAACATTTAGATTTAACATTTAACATTTAGATTTAACATTTAACATTTAGATTTAACATTTAGCATTTAGATTTAACATTTAGCATTTAGATTTAACATTTAACATCCTGTTTTAAATATGAAAAGTTACAAATGTTTTACTAAATGTTGTAAAAAATGACTCGAAAAAACATGTTTTTGTAAGATTTAGAGCTAAATGTGGAAAAATGTTGCTGTTAATTTCGGCATGTTTCAGTTTACAAACGGCGCCCCATAGTGTACAGAATCACACAGGTGCTCAATTACAGCATAAACTTACTTTAGACCTTCCTCCATCATTTTCCTCCTAATTGTGCTCGGAGACACAGAAAACGTGGACGTGGACGACCAACATTTGAAGACTGTTCTTCCTCGGCGTATTCCAAACGAACACGGTGCTGAATTGATCTTAAACTTTCGACAATGTTGTCATCGATGCTAACATCTTGAAGAGCAATTATCATCCAGGCATTTCAGAAACATCATCTAAACGACTCAAAACAGTATCTACTGGTAAATGATCCCTCTCTCTGATTTGCGTAAATGAGCAGAACTGACTGAAATTCACACCAGTCCGCCATCCTCCGTGACTTTTGACCTAGGACGCTGTTGCTAGCTGTAGCAGCCGTCCGCGGAGCAGGTATCCAGGAAAACTAGTCGATGGTAAACGATAAGCCAGTAGGTGCAAAGGTCCAGCCCACTTACATTGATTGACAGACAAAGTCATTCTGCTGAAAAGTCGCATTATGAAATAAATAGACCATCGGGAAAAACGGGATTTTGAAATAAAGACTGACTTTGAAAAAAGGTCATTTTGGAATAAAAACGGCTGGAAATAAATAAAATGCCTCAGGAATAATCTCTGTTATTGTGAAAATAATGACCATGAAATAATATTTCACAATAATTAAGTAAATTTATATAGCAGAATGCAATATATTTCACAATAATGAGCATTTTTTTCAAAATGTGTTCCATTATTTCACAATATCATTCTCACATTACATATTTGTGTCTTATTTATTCACATAGTTATTTATTTCATCTTGACCTATTTATTTATTTATTTAATATTGAACACTTGCACCAAAGAAGAAGAATAAGGAGGGGCTCTAACTGCTAATGAACATAACTACTAGGGGTGCAACGATACACAAAATTCACAGTTCGGTTCGGTTCGATACTTTGGTGTAGAGCTGGGCGATATGAGATTTTTTCATATCACGATATGTTTGTTTCATTTCAGGCGATAACGATATCTATCACGATATAAGCCAAATAACTATATTTGTAAGATTTAAATGTGCCGTTGCTCACAAGTAAAATGTGAAATAATCAGCAGCTTGTTTTTATTTAAATATTTATTTCCCATAATAAGTTCAACAGGGTAGATGTACTTAAGGAACATGAGACTTTTTCAGATAAATAAAGGCAAACTTGCAAACTACACAAAAGGCAGCCGCTAAAGCGTTTAAGTTTCAAAGTAGAACAAACGAAACAGACTAAATTGTCAATTCCACTTAGAAACAAAATATTAATTCTAAAAATAAATCTTAGTTTGTTTTACAGAAGAACAGACAAAACTGACTAACTTTTGTCAATATCAAATAAACTGAGAACTAAAAGGAAATTCTCAATCTCTCCTTGTTGTATAGCTTAGCTTTTCAAACAGTTTTAACAGTTACTTTAGTCTGACAAAAGCCGAATGACGAATTAGCGCTTCCAGTCAGAGACTGAGGCTACGTCCACACGTACACGGGTATTTTTGAAAACGGAGAATTTCCGTTTTTGTTTTAAAAAATAATCCCGTCCACACATAAAGGCAGAAATGAAGGAAAACGCTGCTATGAACATGCCAAAGCAGCAGGTGGTGCTAGATTCCTAACCGTGCAGAAATGTTGGCCAATCAGAAGTCTAGAAGCCTCGGTGGGAAAAAGTAAACAAAGCTGGGGCATAGAAGCAGAACCGAGTCGTATGTGTGGACGGACAGTAACTGTGTGTATATGTAAGCATTTAAACACTGCAGAGAGTAGAATTAACAGTAACAGTATTGTAGAAATTCATTTCACCGAAACAATAAAGTGGCGCACAGTGTGACGCATGCACCAGTTTATTGTATTTCCAGACATGCTTTCGGCACAATTTACAGTGCACGCTACTCTGTTTTTTGTCAGACTTGAAATAGCCGAAATACCTTCACACTACGGAAATTCTATGGCTCTTCCGTTCGACAACCTCTCCGGCATTGGAACCATCATCTGTTTTCTCTTCGGTCACGCTCGGTTGATTTTTCTAGTCGGCACACTCATTTCCTCCATTACCCGCTGGCTGCTTCCCAAACAAACACACGTGCGGCTTGGCACTTGTGCTGTACGTAACAAGTCACGCGACGTGACGCTGCGGCTGTGATTGGTTCAGCTCTGCGCTACTTAATTTGGATTGGCTGACCTTTTTTTTTTTATTATTATTATTTTTTTAAGTGGACAAGAGCGGCGAGGTCTATCGCGATAGCTTAATTTCTCTATCGAGTAAAAGTTATATCGCGATACATATCGTTATCGTTCTATCGCCCAGCTCTGCTTTGGTGTCACGGTTCGATATTTTTTCGATACAAAAAAAATGTTCATGCCTTTTTAATTTGTCATTTATTAAAATTATAAATATATATTTTAACTCAAAAGTACAGTTTTTAAATTTAATGTTGCTGAAACAAAAAAGTAATAAAAAAATAAATATATCTGACAGGGCTTGCAAAATTTCAAAATCCCTGGTAGCCCTTCGGGCAGGGACTCTTCAGTTTTTGGTAGCCCAAAATAAATTTAAGTAGCCCGAATAAAAAAAAGAGCAATTTTTTGATTGATGTTTTGTTTCCTTTACAATATTATACATTAAAGTATAATATTGTAAAGGAAACAAAACATTAATCAAAATAATAGCATTCGCTGTCAAAATAAAAGACGCGCACCAGATAAGAAGTTGCAACGCGCGTTTGCGTCCATATAAAAGGCACTGTTTTTGTCCGCTAGAGTGGGATTTTCACGGCACATTCCGCACCCCATCTCTGTGCGTTCATCATTTGTTTGAAGCCAGCTCACCTCCTGCAACCACTTTTCCGAGAATACGAGCTTCTTTTGTGGTTCGGACTCCTTCTGACATTTCTTTGGAGGTGGAGGAACACCAAAGTAATTGCTTAAAAGAGTTTGTTCGACATCTTTAAGAGTTCTAAACAAATGTCTGTCCTCCAGAAAATCTTATGTACGCAAACATGCGTTGCAACTTCTTATCTTGTGCGCGTTTTTTATTTTGACAGCGAATGCGCACCTGCGGACCACTTATGTGCACCCCTGGTTATTTAGCTTGTCATATTGCAGCCACAGAAATTCTTTTGTCCATGAAACCATAAAGCTGCACTTTCTTTTTGCCTTATAGTCTGATTTGTCATAACTTTTCCGTTTTGTGGTAAGCTTTTCTTTGGCTGTCACTTCTTCACCCTGACCTGTCTTATTTGGCTCAGCAGAACTAAAATATATATCCTGCTACTTTTACACACGGACTCACATAACGCTCAGCGATTCTCTGCGCGATCAACCTCTCACATGTTTAAGCTTGCTGCGGGAGATTTCACTTGTCATGTTTGCATAGTAAGCTAACGATTGATAAGACGATGTCAGAGGAATTGGTGCGCAAATTATCGTCACTCACCAATCAGTACTGTTGCTCTCTATACACAGTTGCCGCGATTGCAAAGTGAAAGCAAAAAACAAGCGCAAATTCAAACCGATTTCAATATGTCACATATTGACAGTGGCTCACCGATGCCAATGACATAATTACCCAGCTACATTTCCAAAAGAATGCAAAAGCATTGACATATATTTTCCCTTCCTACGATAGCCTGACGGGAAGGGCAGAGATAGATTTTGGTAGCCCGACTGGAAAAATCGCTAGCCCTGGGACATCGGGCTAACGATTTTGCGAGCCCTGTATCTGATTGAGGAATCACTCATCTTTGGAAAAGAGAGTTTATTACAGAGAAACGGCTCTTTCAAAAATAAAAGCTATACTATACGCTTCTTCTGGGCTATATTCTCAGCAGCATATTAAACATATCAGGTCCCCATAAGGAGAATCATGTGCTAACGGCTGTCTAAATGACTCGGGTAAAGTTTGTAGCATGCGTGCTTATTGTTTTTGTCTGCTTCCACTTGTCTTTGCACTTGGATGCTGTCGGAGTAAATGTGCAGTAATATACGTTGTGTTCCCACTAGTGCTGTCAGCGTTAATCTCGTTGAAATGACGTTAAAGCCACAACACGGCAAATCTCCGTTAACGAGCTACCGCGGATCGCCCCGTGCGTGGGGCTGGACGACCAACGC
The DNA here is from genome assembly GCF_057381915.1 of Diplotaxodon limnothrissa. Classification (NCBI taxonomy): domain Eukaryota; kingdom Metazoa; phylum Chordata; class Actinopteri; order Cichliformes; family Cichlidae; genus Diplotaxodon; species Diplotaxodon limnothrissa. The sequence goes on along the minus strand of NC_140615.1, from coordinate 28,732,892 downwards.
GTTAACGAGCTAACTGCGCTAACACACTAGTTCCCACCCATGTAATTGAGCATTGCGTGGCACATCCAACATACTGTTTTACTTTAGTCCATGACACGCTTACCTTCAGGGTCATATGTCACATGAAAACCAAAATAGTTCCAAACGCCAGATCTGAATGAGGGTGGGGGAGGTTCAATTTGCCATGTTGCAAGGAGAGCTTAACTTCTGTCTCGCTAGCTTGCCCTGTGCTCAGTGAATCTGCGTTTGACTACTCCGCCTAGGCTGCACTGTCGAGCGCAGATCCACTGAGCTCTCAACACAGACAGCATCGTCAGAAGGAAAGTTGATAAAATAAATTAAAAATGTTGTATTGTTCGATACATATGCATACCGAACCGAAAGCACTGTATCGAACGGTTCAATATCGATACGAGTATCGTTGCACCCCTAATAACTACAGGCCTGGAGGTCCCCCCCATTTTTGCACAAGTCGAGGAGCATGTCAGGTTACATTTCACTGTGCGTTATACTTGTATAACTATGCATGTGACAAATAAAGAACCTTGAAGTAAAGAAATACTACACCATGGTGCATGTTTAAACAAGGAAAGTTTATTGATCAAAATTATTTATTAAACAAATATACAACATTTTTTTTCACCCCCCAAAAAATACATGTTCAAAGCAACACAACGGTGGCCCACTATCAAACAGAACTCCACTCTGTAGAGTGGGCAATCATAATAAAGCAGTTCGTTTTATTTTGTAGATTCAAGATGCTCTTCATATTTTGGCCATCAGTTGTCACCAGAGAGGACTGTGTTGAAAAGCTTTGAGTAATGAATCCTTTTTCAATTTATGCTTCAGAAAGCTTCAATTGGCCAATACTAATTCAGCTTGTCCTAGGGTCACGATTTCCTTCCACATATAGCTTTGCAAAAATTGATAAAAATTGCATAAAAAGCACTTGCAGCAGCAGAAACACGCTTTGCTGATCTGATCAACTGTTCATAACACTTCCTATGTTGGAATAGACGCCAGCGCAAACTATCGCCATTACCTGCCCGAAACCGGAAGTGACGTCATTTTCACAGAAAATGTAGGGGTTTTTTTAGGGGGGGGGGGGGTTTACCTTCAGAGCTTTATAAGCCTATACTGGTGTTTTTAAAAGTCATGTTTGACTTTATGTTTTTCTGTATCATTTCTGGGATGCTTAGGACTCAAATTGCACTGCTGGAAATAGTTTATTTTGATGCACATGCTGTTATTTATGCAAATTTGCATTATAATATTTGTTTTCGTTTTTCCTGCAGTATATAAAAATTGGTGTATCTCAAAAATAAAACTACGTATGAGAGCATGAGGGGGGGAATGGATGTTTGTGTCTGTGTGTGCCTGTATGTCTGTGTCTATATGTCAGGTTGGGTATCAGACGCCACCTCTCTGGGGACATCTCAGGCCCTCCAAGGTTTGGAGCCCTATCTCCACCCACCACTTCCCCTGCCAGTGGCGGACTCCCTCAGGTATCGGTGCGTTGGTGGTTCTTTGTGTCTGGGGGTGGGCGTCCAGGTACACACCGGCTCACTCCTTGGCGGCCGCTTATCGGGGCCTGGAGCCTGGGGCTCGCTCGGGCCACTTCGGAGGTGGGGTGCCCCCGGCCTCTCGGCCTGGGGCTCGGTCACTCAGGCACAGCTGGCTGCCGGCGGAGCTCACGGGCGCGTCATTGCAACTCCCCCTGGCTTCTGCTCCGCGGCTGCTGAGTGAACCCTCATCTGGGACTCTCCTCAGCTCTTACTGGGACAGTGGCGCGGCTGCCCCTCTGTTGGTCTTCCATGGTCTCTTGTGTTCTGGGGGCCTCTGGATGTCTGGAGTTTTGATCTCCTCCATACCTGCTTCATACCCTGGAGGACGGGGCTGTGGCCCCCCCACACTCCCTAGCAGATTGTTACATGGAGAAACCTTTGGAATACAAGCATGCTGATCCACACAGGTATGCACACAGGTGTACACACGGGTATTCACAGACGCGGACTACAGCTTTCTTGGCTGCTGCCTCAAAGCACATTGTGCGCTGTCTATCTTGCGTGCTGCACAATATAGTTTATTATTTAGTATCTACTGATATCTACTGCTAGCTAGTTTATTGTGATGGTGCTGTTTTTTTTTATTATGTTGCTCTTTGCTGTTTGCTTTCTCTTCTGTTTTTTTTCTCCATACAGGTGACTCAGGTGTTTTGTTTGTTTGTTTGTTTTTTGTTTGTCTTTTGTTTTTTTTGTTTTTTTTCTTTCTTCCCCCCCTTCTCACCCTCTCTTCTCCCCTTTGGTTTTCTTTCTCTCCCTCTCTTTCTTTCATTCTTTCTCCCTGTCCTATCCCCCAGTCATGTCTGTCCCGTTTGTAGCAACCGAAAATAAAATAAATTCATAATTATAATAAAGGTCAATCAAATGGACCAATATGGCAAGGCCATGATGATCCACTTGGTAAAATAAGTCCGCTTGGCATCTCTCTTGGCCTTAAGACAACAATTCTGATGGCTAAAGATCCAAACGGGACACAAAAAAATAAAAATAAAACTACGAAGACACTGAAAATAAATTTCCTGTGGTTGGAAACTATTTTGTGCAACTTTTTTGTATTTACAATTTTGAGGAATAAACTGCTTAAATTTCTCTAACTAGAAATATATGTAAAAAAAACAAAACCGATTTTGAATTTCTTTGTAGTTCATTGCACTTTTTTGCAATTTATGTAGTTACTATGCACTTAATGCATACATATTATTAAAGGCTGGGCTATAATGGTTGTATTGATGTATAGCAACTTGAAATGCTCCCAGAAATGGCACCACAGCATGTAAAAATATAATGATAAGCTCTGGCAGACTTGGTTCCTGAGGAGCAGCTGTGCAGGACCTAGGACCAAAAGGCTACCTACTGATTTTAAAATATGCAATAAATATTCATTAAATAATTAAACTTGTCTGTGCAAATGTTCTTCGTGTGCAAATCTATGCTCAAGGTGCAATGCTAACTAAAGTGCTGGATAATGTGCTTTTAATAAGGTGCAAATGGTGCTCTTAGCATGCTATAAAAGTTAAAATGTACATGATCATAATAAAGAAGTCCTCGTCCTTGCAACCCCATAAAAGATTTACAATACTTTTGTTTGACCAGCTGTTGCCTGATAAGACTAAATGCAAAACCTCACCTGTCTCTGTCTCTCTGTAATTCAGCACAATAAAATTTTCAGTTTCAGTTCTCAAGTTCTTACATGATGTAGCTGCCCTGTTCTGTTTACTGCTTCTGACTGACACCTGGGATACAGATGACAGAAGCCATTTTAGCTTGCTAGTTAACACGTGGTCATGTCAAAATATCCCCAACTTGCTTTGGCTCTAATGGAAGCGGACATATCTCTCTCCCTCTCCCTCAACGTATCTTTCCTGCTTGGCTTCTCATATCCTTGTCTAGTCTCGTGTAACTTTAACCTTCAGAGAGTCTCTCAGTCTTGTTCTCTAAAACCTAAACAATATGGATTCGATCAACTGGTTCCTCAACGTAATTGACACCCTTTTCTCAACTAGGCTTTCTCAACAAGCCTGGGTTCAGAAGAGCCCGATTGTCCCGGAGGGACATTTCCTGCCGGACACAAGATGGATGGGTGGCAGAAGTGGCGCGTCGTTTGCCTGGTGGGGCTGTCGATTGAGGACATAGAAGATTTATACCTATTTATACCTATTCGGACCATGATAACAGGGTTCTTGCTGATCGGAGCTGGCTCAGCTCTGGGTTGTTGAAGATTGAAGAAAGTGGTTACAGCTGTTCAAAACCCCACAAGGCTAGCTGCTATGATCAGGCAATGGGAAGAGCTGTGAGTTCTCAGACTGTTCTTATTGAACGCAACATGGAAAAGATCTTGGAGAAGCTCACGGCTCTTCAACGGGAAATTGACATACCCGATGACTAGTGGAAGACATTTAGACCGGCTGTAAAATTAGAAACAGCCCCTTTGCACTAAACAAAAACATAATTTCTCTTATGTGGATACCCACCATCAAGGCTGGCTGACTGAGAGCAACAACTAATTCTTCTCCTTGATAATGAGACTGTTATGGCTCTCTTTGCCCATATCTTTCCAAGGCCACCTGTGTCAGCTTTCGCCTAACTGGGTGGAAGGACACTCTCTTAAGCTGATCACAGGACACACATACACACACAAGTACACTGTTATGACCTAGGTCATTGTTGCCGTGTGGTGCTGTTACTAGCCACACCAGGCAATGTTTGTGTTATGTAAGTTTCCAGGTGGAGGCTGACCATTGGTGGAAGATGGAATGAGGCCGGCTACAAATTGGGACCTGACTGGGCCGGCAGCCCCCTCCTACTTCCTTCGTGCCGTGTGACTGAGTTTTCTGAAATGAGAAGAGCTAGGCTGCAGTGAAAATAGGGTAGAGAGACTTCTATCTGGACATGGTAGCTGTAGGGGTGGGAAGAGGTTTCTTTTAGAACCTTTTTCTCGTGTTTTGTAGGGAGACAGGTAAGAGACTTGTATTTTCTTTTGGGGTTGTCTCACTACAGGTAAGTCAGTTCGGATTCATTTCTAGTGTGTTTGTTTGTTGTTTTGGCCATGCCCACCCCGACGTTCTCTACCTGTCGAGTTAATAAAACGACTAGTCATTGTAAAGCTGTAGCTGTGTGATTTACTTCTTTGCAGTCTTTTTCTTGTTTTCCTTGTCTTGCACTCCAGCCCCCTAGGCCGATGTCTGACATAATTGGGGGCTCGTCCTTGCCCATTTGTGTTTTGTGGTGTTTGTGTAAGTGCATAAGTGTTTGTTGCTTTGTGTGCCTATTTCTTGGTGGCTGGTTTGTGTTGTTGGCCACAATGGAGTTTGATTTGGATAAGTTCGTTGAGAAGCCTATCTTGCAGCAGTTGAATAAGTGTAGGAAGGTGATTTCCTGCTTATTGACAGCCTTTTTGATGTGCAAACACCGTTGGTGGTGAAGAAGGACGAATTCCGGCAGCTTGTCGCCGAGGCCTTGGGTGAGAGGAGCCTATTGGCAGATGTGGCGGTTGCAATAGGTGCAGGCAAAGCTGTTGTGGAGCCACTAGCTCCTTTACCTGCTCTTTCCACTGCTCCTCCTGTAACCACTTCTTCTGTAGCTCCTCCTATTCCTGCGGTGGGGACGTCAGCTGAGGAGCTCCAGCTGATGCTCCGCATTAAGGAAGTGGAGCTGAGTAATTGCAAGTTGGAGGTGGGAGCGATGCACCTTAGGGTGGGAGCGCTAGAGCTAGAATGCCAGCCTTGTAGCCCCACCCCTTCACCACTCACACCTGGTCTCCCCCAGGCTCCCCATCAAGATTTTGATGTGGGTAAGCACATTAAATTGGTGCCACCCTTTATTGAGACTGAGGTGGATTCGTTTTTTGCTGCTTTTGAGCGTGTTGCTAATGCTTTGAAATGGCCAGAGGAAGTTTGGGCCTTGCTGCTGCAATGTAGGCTTGTAGGTAGGGCTCAGAAGGTGTGTGCTAGCCTCTCAGCGACTGAAAGCTTGGATTATGATGTTGTTAAAGCTACTGTGTTGCGTGCTTTTGAGTTGGTGCCTGAAGCGTACCATCAGAAATTTTGGCAGTGTGAGAGAGGGGAAAACCAGACTTATGTGGAGTTCACGCGTGAAAAAGGTCTGCTTTTTGATAAGTGGTGTCAGACTAGCACAAAGTCAAGGAGTTTGCACAGTTGGGAATTGTTGCTTTTGGAGGATTTTAAGGGGTGCCTGCCAGAGTGGGTTGTTGTCTATTTAAACGAACAGAAAGTTGAGTCCCTTGCAAATGCAGCAGTCTTGGCGGATGAGTTTGCCTTGACTCACAAAAGTGGTTTTTCATCTCCGACGTGTCGGAGCCCTAGAGTTTCGCCTGGGGGGGGGGGCCACGATCACCTCCGGTTTCACGGCGCAGCCCTGCAGGAAGGGGACTACAGATGTTTGTACTGTCATTAACTTGGTCACCTCATTGGTTTTTGTCCAGAGCTAAGGAACAAGGAGGTATTGTAGAGTAAAAACACATCTGGAGTGGGGCCAGTACAGTGTTGTTCTACTGTGGACCACCCTGGGCCAGTGCCAGATGGGGTGTTACCAGTGGAGATAGATGAAATGTTCAAACCTTTTGTCTCTGTAGGTTCTTTTTCACTTTCTGGTGATGCAGCGGAACGGGTTCCAAACTGCATAATAAGGGATCCGAGCGCAAAGCATTCTGTAGCACAGCATGGAATTGTGCCTTACTCTAAGCAGTCGTATTGTGGCTCCGATTTGTTGGTGTGGGGAATTAAGATGAGTATTTTGCACATGCCCCTTCATAGTGTTACCTTGACCTCCCCCTTTGTATCTGGCACGGTGCGGGTGGGGGTGCAAGATCAGCTGCCAATTGAAGGCATTGGCTGGGGGAAAGGTGTTTCCCGCCACTCCTGAAGTCACTGAATGCCCTACTCTGGATGTTTTGTGTCATACCTCTTCTGGAGCCTGCGACTCCACAGTTTTCCTGGCATGTGTGGTTACATGTGCTCAAGCTCGTCTCCTTGGTGATGTGGTGGACATATCTGAGACGTTCTTGGATGGCTCTGAATCACATACTAGCCCTTCCCTGGAGGTAAACGGTGAAAAATCTAGGGTTTTTAGTGTGGCATCAGATGACTTGTGTTTGGCGGTGAAGAGGGAGCAGCTCATTGAGGCTCAACAGTCTGATGATACTTTGTCTGTCTGCTGATCTGCTGCCCTGCAGCAGGTGGCTGTAACCAGTTCTGTGTCCTACCAATTTGACCGGGGGTTCTGTTGCGCAAGTGGACTCCGGTGTCTGGGTTAGAGGGTGATGTGGTCAGTCAGGTTGTTGTGCCGATGGAGTACCGACCCCAGATTTTGAGTCTTGCCCATGAGCATCATCTGTTGGGCCACTTAGTGATTAGAAAAAACATATGACAGAGTGCTCTGCTATTTTTTATTTTATTTTTTTTGGCCAGGGCTTAAATCTGATGTGGCTCATTATTGTCGGTCCTGTCATGTCTGTCAGGTGACTGGCAAGCCCTACCAGGTCATCCCTCCTGCACCATTACATCCCACCCCTATAATAGGTGAACCCTTCGAACATGTCATAGTAGACTGTGTAGGGCCCTTGCCGAAGACCAGGGCAGGTTTCCAGTATGTACTTACCATAATGTGTGCGGCCACATGATTTCCAGAGGCCATTCCCCTGCGATCACTCAGGGCGAAGGCCATTGTGAAAGCACTAGTTTTTTTCTATATTTGGGTTACCAAAACACATTCAAACCGACCAGGGGTTCAATTTCCTGTCTAGGGTTTTTGCTCAAGTTATGTCGGAACTGTCTGTTAAGTACCGGGTGTCTAGTGCTTATCACCCAGAAACTCAGGGGGCATTGGAGCGATTCCACCAGACTCTAAAGGCCATGTTGCGGATGTACTGTGTTGAGACTGGGATGTGGGCCTGCCGTTGTTGCTGTTTGCCATTCGAGAAGCCACACAAGAGTCCCTGGGTTTTAGCCCGGCAGAGTTGGTTTTTGGACACACTGTGCGTGGACCCCTGCGTCTGCTCCAGGAGAGGTGGCTTGCAGACCAGCCCAGACCCGCGCACAATGTACTTGATTATGTGAGTTCGTTTAGGAAGAGGTTGCATGCTGCGTGTGAGCTGGCACGTAACTCGCTTTCTAATGCCCAGAGTAAAATGAAGGTGAGGTATGATAGGAAAACCCTCAAGCGTACCTTTCTGCCTGGTGAGCATGTTTTGGTTTTCCTACCCATCGTGGATTCTTGTCTTCAGCCTCGCTTCAGTGGTCCTTATGAGGTTGAGCGCCAAATCAGTGACATAGATTATCTGATTAAAACCCCAGGTGGGCGGAAAAAGTCCCAGGTCTGTCACATCAACATGTTGAAGAAATATGTGGTCCATGAAAGGAGTCATAGCAACATGGGCTCCCCTGTTGTGACGGTGGGATCACCCACTTACCAACTTGAGGTGGATGGGTTGCATGAGCACCAGGGACCAAGCTCTGGGGCACGCTTGGAAAATTCTAAAATCCTGGAGGATCTTGAGGCTCATTTGTTTTACTTGTTTTATCTTGCTCCTCAAGCTGATGAATACGGTGCTATTGGGTGTCCATGGCTGTGAAGTTTACTTAGACGATATTGTAGTTTATTCACCAACATGGCCAGAGCACATGGACACGCTGCGGGAAGTTTTTGCCCGGTTTAAGGATGCCTGCCTGACAGTGAACCTTGCCAAGTGCGAGTCCAGCAATGCTGTGGTTACCTATCTGGGGGAACAGGTGGGACAGGGGCAGGTACTCCCTCTAACGGACAAGGTCCAGGCCATTTTGGATTTCCCAGTACCAACAACACAGCGTCAGCTGCCATAATGGTTATTCCTTTAACTGCCTTGTCAAGTCCGCCATGCCTCTTTTTGTGGAACTCAGACTGTCAGAAAGCGTTTGACTCAGCCAAAGCCCTGTTGTGCAGTGCCCCATTGTTAGGTGCCCCTGATTTTACTCGCACTTTCAAATTAGCAGTGGATGCCAGTGCTTATGGTGCAGATGCTGTACTTTTGCAGGAGTATCATCGGGGAATTGATTACCCAGTGCGCTACTTCTCAAAAAAGTTCAATAAGCATCAGATAAATTATAGCACAATTGAGAAGGAGACTCTAGCATTACTCTTGGCCCTCCAACATTTCCAGAATTACAAGCCTTGGTGGGGTCGTTCTCATATTGTTTGCCTACCTCCGAGCGTACACCTTGGATCATTCAGTGGAAAACGTCTGGTTTATTTTCCTGATGGTGTATTTCATGGTTATTCCTTCTAGAAACCTGATTGCTAGCCTAGCTAGATGACAAAAACCAGGTGTAGGTAATACTAGTTAACATGTTTTATTAACATTAGTTGTCACTATTTTCCACAGTAGAAAGGCTGCAGAAGATTGTCACCTTAAATCAGACAACAATTGTATAGTTATTCTCAGAGGTGTGGACTCGAGTCACATGACTTGGACTCGAGTCAGACTCGAGTCATTAATTTTATGACTTTAGACTTGACTTGAAAAAATGTTCTAAGACTTGTGACTTGACTTGGACTTTTACACCAATGACTTGGGACTTGAATTGGACTTGAACCGGTTTACTTGAAAAGACTTGATATTTTACCCCAAATACAAAATTTAACATGCATATTATATAGAGATTGAAAATGTGACGTCATTCACGGGTAGAACCGCAAAGGATTCTGGGAACTCGTGGCAAGCGGTACTAGCGCATGCAGGCTTTCAATTAAAATCAGTTATACAGCGATAAAAAGAAACACAAGAAGCCGTTGTATTATTAACTGCAATAGCCGGTCACATGACAGCCACGGGAAGCCGACGGGTAAAGAGATCGGTTGTTATCGGATTACGTCGTTGAAGAGAAATTGTTCGAGCCATGTTTCCGAAGTAACAAAGAGGCAACGGATGGCCTGGATTGCAGCCATTCAAAGATCAAATATAACGTCCCAGAACACTCCAGCTCACAGGTTAGTCTGCTCCAAGCATTTACACAAAGGTCAGTGTTTTTTAGTAGTTAATACGTCACTTTCATAACATAACTGGTGATATAGGTTACAAGCAAGTCTGGCGCTGAACAGAAATTGTCGCGCTATGCTCCTTTATTTATTGTGCATAAATAGTGAATTGTCCTGACACAATATTGCGTTTCGCCTCTGTTATTATGGTACATTGACAAAAACATATACTTTTATTCACAGGATAAAACAGGTTTTTTGTATCACTAATTGTCCAGTACGATTACAGCATACAGTATTATTGTCACTGCTACATTTCTGTGATGCTACCAGAAATTATTTCCACTGCTAATTAATTACCATTGAGCTCAAAGGTTATATTAATAAACGGTTAAGGAATGTGTATTTATGACGACGATTTGTGAGACTGGTAAACTTATAATACGTACGATGGTCTTTCGTTCTACACGGTGCATTTCAAGGTCCTGCACCCATCCGTCGGTAAACTGTACCTGGGCTTGTTGCAGTGACCTGAAGTTACTAAACTTCATGAGTGTATGCACTCACTCCAAGAACCGTATGATTATAAATATGCATATAAATATGCTACGATGAGATAGCTGACTTCATCTAACTAGCAAATGTTGTCCAGGCTACGTTGGTGATGCAGTTTTTTTTAATATGTATGATATTTTTGTCATGCGATTTTAAAGCCGGTCCTACAACCGCATCCAAGAATAACATGCGGCTTATCTCAGAAATGTCGGTGAAAATTATTCTTGGAGCTAGGTTTAATTGAGCTGCATTTTAAAGAGGTGCAATTTCACAATTTGTGTATATTTTCTAAGTTCACTATTTTGTCATGTGTTGAGAAAAACACAGATTTTAAAATTACATGGTCTAACATTTACATTTAGCATAACTGCAACATAATTTTTTCGTTGTTTTTTTTTTTTTAAAGACTCGAAAGGACTTGAAATTCAAAGTTTCAGACTTGTGACTTGACTCGGACTTTTACACCAGTGACTTGAGACTCGACTCTGACTTGCCTGACATTACTTGAGACTTGACTTGAGACTTGAGGATAAAGACTTGAGACTTACTTGAGACTTGCAAAACAATGACTTGGTCCCACCTCTGGTTATTCTACTACCTATTGTTTTTTTTTTTCATACTGTGGGTGATGAAAAATCTCCTGAATCTGTTGGAATAAATAAAATCAGAATATAGTTTTCATACATACTTGAATTATATGCACTAACAGGGCCAAATTGAGTTGCTGAACAGTCCTCAGAAAACCGTATCACAAAAAATTGGCGCTTTCAAGAGTACGTTTGCTAATCTTAACGCCATGTGATTCAGCTAATAACACAAGGATTTCATCATTTGTGAAGCCACGCTGAAAATACTCAGCAATTTGTGCATTCATGACTGGCTGTAATACTGGTAGCTTAGCTGTAGCATTTGTAGCTGAGGGCTTCAGCTTCCAGGTAACAAGGAAATGGCGTCAGTCACGTAGATTACTGATCGGCAGTAACTCTTAATTTCGAGTTACTTTTCTTAAAATTTTGAGTTAATAAATTAAAATTTCGAGTTAATAAGTTGAAATTTCAAGAAAGATAGGATACCTTTTTTTTAGTGGCGGAAATGGGCTTCCACAGCTCCCGCTTCCTCGTCATCATCAACAACACACAAGCATACAAGTGTGCGTATTTAAAAATAAAGCAGGAGCAAAACAAAGTTTGGTACTCACATTTTTATCATCAATCAAACCCATCGAAATCCTCATCCTCTGTGTCTGAATTGAACAGCTGCGCTAAATCTCCATCAAACATGCCAGGTTCACTTTCTTTACTGTCAGAGTCACTTTCCTTACATACACCTCCCTCAGCCACTCTTTCATCATTTCCTCATCCATCCAGCCCTTTTCATTTGCCTTAATGATGATTCCTGCTGGAAACTTCTCTTTAGGCAAAGTCTTTCGCTTAAAAATCACCATTTTCTGTCCATTAGCATGGCAGCCAAGCACAACAGTAAAAGAAGACTTTTCATACCCCGTTGTGCGTATCGCTACCGTGCTGGTCCCCTTCTTCTCCACAGTGTGACTCACCGGGATGTCAAAAGTGAGCGGGACCTCGTCCATGTTTGTGATGTGGCTGGGCTGGATGTGTTTGTCGCCGATGTGTTTGCTGCAGTAGGAGCGGAAGATGGCCAGCTTTTCCTTATAATCCGCTGGAAGTTGCTGCGCTACCGTAGTCCTGGTCCGGATGGAAAAATGGCACCGTTTCATAAAACAAAAGCACCAAGACGGACCTCCTTGGAAATGTTCATCTCTTCAGCTAGTGAAACTGCTTTTAGCCGAATGGTGACTGTCGAAACGCTTCTCCCGCTCGTTCTTTGCTCGATGATCCACCGCTCGAGTCTTTCCTCCAACTCGGGCCACCTCGCCTTATGTCCGCGGAAACTCAGCTGCGTTTTCTTGACCTGCCGGAGCTTGTTTTCTAGCTTCCTCCATTTGCGAACCATCAATTCATTAATCTTAAATTCTCTCGCCGCTGCTCGATTTCCATGTTCCTCCGCGTAGCTGTTGGCCTTCAGTTTAAACTGTGCTTCGTAAGCGTGTCTCTTTGCCATTTTCAGGGTTGTTAAAACAACGATGTCCTGCATAACGCACATACCTGTTCTTTTATACAGGTATGTGCGATAAAGTCAACGCACACACTTCACCCTTTAGCGTTCTCATGGTGTTCTCTACTACGTCCTCATTACAACACACAGGGCGCACTGCGCTATAGGGCGCGCTGTACTTTTTGAAGAAAATCTAAGACTTTTAAGTGCGCCTTATGGTTGTGAAAATACGGTACTCACTTGTGAGTGAGTTAGTGTTAGAATTTCTGCATTTGATTTTGTTACTTTCTTAATTTTTCTTATTTTGTCTTTTGTTAAATTTTAGATTTGATACATTGTCAACCATTGTTTTAAAAAAATTAAAAAAAATTGTTCATATTTTTAAAAAGCAGAGTACCAAAAAGATGAATTTTCTTGCCATGAACAAATCATCTTCGTTTTTTTTTTTTTTTTTTTTCAACTTTATTATGAAACAAAATCAACTTTAAACAATCGGCCATTATAAGACAAATAAGTCAAAGTCAACAGAAACAGCAACAATTCACAAAGTCTTCACATTTAGCAAGAATATGAATTTATACTGTCATGGTCCTGCGGCCATGACTCAGTGACTTTGTGTTTATGTTCTTTATTGTTATTACTTTCATTATTATTCGTGGCTGTTTTGGGATGGTTTGTGTTTGGGATTTTAGATACTGGGTTCTGGGTTTGTGCTCCCTCTATTGGTCCCTGGTGTTAGTGTTCCCCTGTCTCGTCAGGTTAATCAGGTCCAGCTGTTTCCCCCACCTGTGTGTGATTTCCCAGTGTCTCTCTGTGTACTTATAGTGTGTGTTTTCCTCTGCTCCTCGTCGCGTCGTCTGTGTTCATACCCGATGAATTTCCCTGCGTGCTCTCCCTGCTGTTCTCCCTTCATGTTCAGGTTTGCCACTCCTTTGTGTAGTTTCTCCCAGTTTAGTTCATCCTTAGTTCTGTTTGCCATCTCCACTTTATGTTCAGTATTGTCAATAAATCACCCTTCACATCTGAAATAGTGCTGCGTTTGAGTCCTCCTTCCACTCTTCACACGGCCGCTGCCCCGAGCCGTGACATTTCTAATAATCACAGTTATTTCTAGTAACATAATTAGGAATACTTTATTGAAAATAAATAATGTTCCTACGCACAGGTTTCACAGCAGTGATGTGAAAATGTGAAGGTGTGTAATCGGGAGGAGAGAAAGTGCCACATCCATAAACAGAGAGACAGAAAAACAGGATGGGAGCAAAGGGTGGAGAAGAATCATAAAACACTAAACAAATATATCTGTATATAGAGAGAGGAACTTGCAGTACATAGCAATCAGAACTTCATGTTGCTGACAGAGACATCCTTCTTGTGCAGACTGAAGTTCAATCGCCATGGCCAAGGTAATTAAAACAGACTTTAAAATATTACATTTTAGAGTTTTAAATGGCAGTTTTAATGTCTGAAAATTGTTGGTCTTATACCTTATACCTGATTAGAAGTGCTCAGTGTAAGGATCATTATTATCTGTGTCCTTCAATAAACAGTGATGATGTTTTTATTTTATTTTATTTTTTTAAATCCATAGTCAATCTTAAATAAGATCCCTAAAAAGTTATTACTAGTCATTACTAAAAACAGGTCCTATGTCAGCACATCTATGCATACACTGAATTTTGTTCTGTGTTGAAGAAAGATTTGAATTTTTATTGATTTTTAATGCACAACAGTCCAAAGGTCTCGTAGCTTCCATCAGATTAGTGTCAGTTTCTTTTTGTGTTTAGAGGAAGGCCAATAACACTGAGGTTTATATACTCAAATGTATCCCTGGAGTTGAATTTGCTTTCCAAGCACATGTTTAAATACCTTCCAGTAAAAATGAGCCTGCACTGCACTTGCTCCATTTTCGAACCAAAATGTTTTTTGAAATATTCGTAACTTCATCCTAAAATTTTAACTACTTTGTACCTGAACTGTACCTGAACAAACATCATCAAGATGTTTGTCTACATGCTTGCAAAAAGTGAGGGGTATAAAAAGTCTTCTTTTTTTCACTGAATATCCTTTTTTTTTATTGAGCTATATTTGGTTAGGGCAAACTAATCTAGTGATTACTATTCTGTCCTTGCAATGAGATCTCATTTTCAAAGCTCATTGTTTCTGCTTCAAAGCAGAAGTGAGCTCATAATTAATAAATCAGTTAAAATGTCCTTACCTCACCTACAAAAGAAGTGCACACTCAAACTTATCACTGGATTCATGAAGCATGTGCAGTGACCAGTTTTGCTCACAATAACTGCATAAGAGGAGACAAATACCCCAGTCTCAAGAAACAGAGGAGCATCATGTCATGATGCCATCACCTCAGTGCTACTGTTTTTTTGTTTTTTTTTTCAATAAAGGTAATACATACTATTAGTGATATTGTAAAAGTGAGTGAGATTTTTTGTTTTTTTATTTCTTGATTGGCTCCATCAGTCTTGTGTTGTGGCTGCCTGTGGAGTTCTGAAAGTGAAATTCCTAGAAATATATGTGTAATGATGTCACAGCAAAAATGACAGAGCAGGTGGGGTCATATCTACCAACTATCTTCACCAGACATTAGTGTAAACTAGCTACTGATCAAGAGGCACAGTATCAGTTTGGAACTGAAAGGCATTGACAGTGAAGGTATTTTAGTGGTTGACTTTATCAGAGATGTATTTGTAGGAGCTTCCATTAAAGAACACAAAACAATTTCAGGATTACATGGTAGAATAGTTTGGAATACTGCAGCTCTTGCCTCTGGATAGGTCTACCTGATACCCCCATGTTAGTTTTCTTCCTATATCATCATAATAATAACATTGGCCCAGGATCGTGATTTTCACAGGATAACCGATGCCCTCTAGAGGACTACATATATCCCACAACATGCTAGAATGGCAATTTATAACATCTAGCCCACAAAATACAGTTTTTGTTTTAGTTGTGAGTGTGATGCTATTCCTTCAATAGTTTGTTTGAAGTCCTAAGTAGGTGAAATAAAATACGTACTTCCCCTAATTCTCCTAAGCATTGTACTAATACCATTTCATACCATAAAATAGTCACACAGTGGGCCCATCTATTCAGAGCCATTTATTGCAAAGTTGATTTAACAGTATTGCCAGAATGTTCAAGGTTCCTTTATTACATGTTGCCACCATTTGGAGGTACGAGGACTGCGAACAGGAAATAGTAACTTCCAAACCTCTTTATAGTAGGGAGGAATTGGGCTCTTACTAAGCAGTAAGAAACAGAGGGCAGTTTGTCAGTCTTTTGTTTAAATAGCCTTTTAGTCATTGTGAATAAACTTCTGTATTTGTGATTTTTGTGTCGAAGCCTCAGAAGTGATAAACAGAATATCGTCATAGTTTGGTTATGAGTATCGAGTATAAACTAATTAATTACTTGTATGGTTTGTTCTTAGGGGAGGGGCTTAAGCTTTATGAGGCTGAGTTCCTGAGGGTGGAGTTCACGGTGGCTCTGTAAGAATAAAGGCTGGTCGGCCTTTGAAATTATCTGTAGTTGATTTATAAGTCTCCTTCATTTTTTTTTAACAGTTTGTTTGTACAAATTTCTTTTTGGTTGTTCATACCACCAACCTGTGCCGCCTGACTATCAGTATTTCTTCTTTTTTTTGTAAACAAATTGCACCTCGGGTGAAGAGAATCCCTGGTTCCACTGCATCTGTGACCCCCTTAATGCGCCCTCTGGATTTGTGCTCCACTTGAGTCGAAGTCCTAAAGAGCTCACACAGTCACAGAAATTTTTAATATTTTACTTTTATATCAAAACCACATTTATTCTTCTTCAGCATCCCCTAATTTATCTGCTCATGATGCTTTTAGGAAAAAAAAAACATGCATTAAACCTGCACTTTCACATTACCCACAGTATTATTATTATTTAAGACATTGTTGCCTCACTGGGAGGGTGTGCTTGTTTTTAAGGCACTAATTTGTGCTACTTGATAGTAATAATTATTGAGATAAACTGAGTAGCTACATCTTGGTATAGAAATCAGTGCACTGTTAGTAGAACAGTAAAAAACTTTCCACTCCCATGTTTACATATTTGCAAATGTGTCATCAGGCTAAATGCCCCCCAAAATACTGGCACTGTGCCTCTTTAGTAAAATCCAACAGAAGTGACTGCCCCTTGTGCAAAGCACTAGTAAATGTACACCTAAACATCACATCACAGCTTTGACCAATTTTTTTTTTTTGTCTCTATGGGCTTTCTTGCATCACATATGCTTAAAGTGTTTGTTTGGTAGCATTTTGCAGTAAAATATTAAACAGAAAAAAGGTAAGTTGTAGATTATGGTTTTTAGGAAATACTTTATGTTGTTCATGTTTAATTCCTTAACATTATTTGTTTAATTCTATGACTCTTTTCCCTCTTGCTTTGGAAAATAAATGGGTGTGTGGGTGCAGTCCTGAGCAGCACACAGCATTACATGCTTTACTGTTACCTTTTGGTTTTTCAACAGCTGTTATTAATCCATCCACATGTACCTTTTTAATGGTTATGGTATATTGAGCCTGTTGGCAGTCTATGACAAATAAGAAGTGAAATATAGTAACAAATCAAATTAAGGGAGAATAAATTTAAAATAAAAAAAAGACTCAGCACTACTACTCATCTTTAGATAGACACAGTTTATCAAAAAAATTCCTTTCTTTTTTTCACTCAGGTGTTTAATGATCCCATCCATGGCCACATCGAGTTACCTCCACTTCTTGTCAAGATCATAGACACACCCCAGTTTCAGAGACTACGAAAAATCAAGCAACTTGGGGGCGGTTATTATGTTTTTCCAGGAGCGTCACACAACCGCTTTGAGCACTCAGTTGGGTATGTCAACATGTTTGGAGTTACACATTTTTTGATAAATTGTTTGTTTTTTCAGTTTGTTTCATGGTGAACTGTGTGGTTTGTGATACAGAGTGGGGCATTTGGCAGGAGAGCTTGTAAAAGCTTTGAGGGCAAAACAGTTAGAGGAGCCGTCACTGAACTCAGAATCCCTCATCAATGACCGAGATGTCCTTTGTGTGCAGATTGCAGGTCTTTGCCATGACCTGGGTAAATCATACACAGTTTTTCCGTATTACCTGCATTATATTGAAGATGTAAGGTGGCTCTGTCATGTAGTCCATACACCCCTCCTTCAAACAAGTTGTTCTGTTTGAAAGTTGGAGGAGACTGTTTTTTCCTGGAAATTTACAAAAGTATTAGTAACCAAATATAATCAAATAGATTTTTATTTGATTTTTTCTAGTGCCTGACAGGAATTTATCACAAATCACCCAATCTGAAGTTCACACACATTCACCTTTTTTTCCCCCCTTCAATTCAAGGTCACGGGCCCTTTTCTCATGTCTTTGATGGAATGTTCAACCCTCAAGCAGACCCAAATGAAAAATGGGAGGTAAGAAAGAAAAATATTAGTTTCAGTTTGTGTGAAATGGGTCGTAGCAGTCATTCCAAAAACTGAAACATATATAAAAATACAGAAAAAAATGGAAATGGACCAGCAATTATTTTTGCTGTTTTTCTGGTCTCACTGACCACTTGAAGCACTACAAAACTTTATTTCCACACACTTTGAGCACTTTCTCTACTTTGAGAAGTAACTGGAGGAAATCCAAAGTCCATACAGAATAAATACAGGTTCACTGAGTTAGCTCCACTGTGACTGAAGACTGAAAACTTAAAACAAACTGTCTCTGTCCAAAGTTAGGAAAATCTGAGCCTCTGTAAAAGAAACTGAAGAATACTAATTTAGATGGATGTAAAAGCAAAAAACAAAATCATATTGGTGCAGGCAGGTGGTGAAAAGAAGAACAGTAAATCTCTCCTTTTGTTACTGCTGTCAATATTTTACATCTATTATGATGGGGCTTTTATTTGTTTAAATAAAATTTAATTAATAAATTTGCCAAGTAACATTAGCTACAGCAGTTCCACTAAATGGTAAATTAACAATGAACATGCATTTCACAGGTTAGGTCAGACCTGTTGGCTTTGTAAAAGGAATTGTGACTGTTACATTTGAAATTTGAAATGCATATAAATGTTGTTTGATTACTTATTACCTGAGAAGTTAACCTGTGTTTTTGTTTGTTTGGTTTTTTTTTTTTTGGGGGGGGGGTCCACTTTGAATCTGTGATCATTAAAATGCTTGTCTTTGTGTTCTTGCAGCATGAGGATGCCTCTATATTAATGTTTGATCACCTAGTGGATGACAATAAACTGACGCCAGTGATGAATAAGTACGGACTGATAACAGAAGGTGACAATGAGAATGACCTGGTGTTTATCAAGGAGATGATTAAAGGATCTGTGAAGAACAATTCACCTCTGAATGAGGTATTCATCGTTTTTGTGTGTGAATGTTTTGAAATCAGTCAGGATTATTCCTGGAAAAAACTGTGCCTAATGTTATTATTCTGGCTTCATCTCCACAGCAGTTGTATAAAGGTCGAAACAATGAAAAATCCTTTCTCTATGAAATTGTGGCAAACAAACAAAATGGAATAGATGTGGACAAGTTTGACTACTTCGCAAGGTGAAGCTTGCTATCCAGTAAAACTGTCCTCTTTTAACTTGTATTGCTAAATTTCTCTGTATCAGTTCCTGTTGAGCATCAACAATATTCAATAATGTTTGTTTTACTACACGATATGAAGAATCTCAGGAATTCTTTGAACCTCTTTGTGGGGGGAATGGTTGTTTTTTGAAATCCACATCTTCTCACTCCTATTTCAGGGATTGCCACCACCTGGGCATCCAGAACAACTTTGACCATCGACGCTTTATCGTATTTGCCAGAGTGTGTAATGTGGACGGGCAGTTGCACATTTGTTCTAGAGACAAGGTGCTGACCTGTTTTTTTTTTTTTAATTAATTTTGAAAAGAGCGAGCTATTTATCTCATTATCTGTGACTAAACTATGGCCATGCTTTCAACAGGAAATGGCAAATCTGTATGACATGTTCCACACAAGAAACTCTCTCCACAGAAGAGCCTACCAGCACAGAGTAAAAATGGCAGTAGAGATTATGTGAGTACCTGTAGTTCAGGTGTCAGTACTACACAACATTTAATTTGTCTACTGTCTCACCTAAAACTGACATGTTGGCCATTTTTATTCAGGATTAAAGACGCTCTCTTAAAAGCAGATCAGGATCCACACTTCCAAATTAAATGGGCAAAAGGGAAGGCGTGCCGACTCTCCAAAGCTAAAAAGCACATGGAGGCATACACCAACCTGACAGGTAGAGGATTTGAAGTGTGGTGTTTAAAATTAACTACTCATTTAACTTTTAAAACATCTGAAGTTGTCTATACATGCACTTTATTTGTTCTGTTTGCTCTGTAGATGAAGTGATTGAACAAATACTCCACCATGGTGCTTGTGCTTGTTCAAATGAATCCACCTCTTCCTCTCTGGAAGAGGCAGCACAGATTATACAGAGGATAATGTGTCGAGATTTGTACCAGCTTGTGGGTGAAATAAAGGTCTGCAGTTAGATTTTCATGTGTTTGTATTACAAGTTCACTATTGACAGCTGAAGATGTTTTCTTATCTACAATTTCTAAACCTGACATTATGAATATGCAGTCATGGCCAAAAAGTTTTGACAATGGAACAAGTTTTTCATGTGCATGGCTGCAAAAAACGTTTAGCAACAATAAATTTTTGTTGCTAATGTTGCTTGATGAAAGGGATTTCAATACATAGTCTTTAATAGTTATTCCGTAAACCTCTCTTATTAGCCCAGTTTAATCTCCATGTTTATTCCCTGTTGTTGTTAATAAAATCAACCTAATATAAAGCCTGGTGTCAGCACGTGATATGTGACTGGCTTTTCTGACATTGCCTTTACACACATGCCCTAACAGGAGCTAGACAGGTATACACTACTACTACTTTCTGAGTATTTTTTCTATGTGTGAACTAAAACACCAAGCTGTAGATTTAAATATTTTAAAGTCTTGGAAGACCTAAGAAAGTCTTGAATTTAGGAATCTAAGAAAAGTCCAGTTTCAAACAGAAAAAAAATTGAAAATTGAGAAACACATGGAAGGAGTGTAATGTAAAGGTTCTCTTACTGTTACCAATAATGAACAAATCTCTGTCTTCTCACTCCATTTTTTCTGACTTTCTCAGCTCAAGACAAAAGACCAAGAGAAAGCAGAGGTAAGAATGAGGATTCATTATAAAACAAGATTAACAAATCAATAATAAGATAAAGGCTCAGGTTCTCTCTTCCTTACTTCAGGACGTGACTAAACGTTTAAAAACAGAACTGGCTAAAGTCATTCCTAAGGATGGAAAACAGGATGGAAAACAGGATGGAAAACAGGATGGAAAACAGGTTGAAAACGACAACTTTGAAGTTAAAGTGAGTTTTTAATTTAATTGCCTTCAATAAGTCTTTTCTTAATATCTTGGATTTTGTTAATAATCATTTGTTTCAAAAGATGTTGCGAACCTCCAATGAGCCATTATTTACATGTGAATATAAACACCAGCTTCTCTGTCACACTTCTCATTTAGGTTGCCAAATTTGACTATGGAAAGAAAAATGAAGACCCGATCCGTAACTATACATATTTCTACAGCAAGTTTAACCCTACCATTGGATTCAAGATCAAGCCAGAAGAGGTCAGAATCACAGTGCATATATAGGGCAACTTTCTGCTGCACATTTTGTCATTTTTATGTCACTGTCCTTGTTGTCAGGTATCCAATCTTCTCCCAGAATGCTTTTCTGAGAAGCATATTAGGGTTTACTGGAAGAGACGTAATGATAAGCGTCTGGAAGATGCAAAGAAGTGCTTCGAGGCTGTGAAAAAGGTATTAATATTAGAGTCCTAATTACAAATTACAGATTTATAACTTTGCCTTTTTGGTTGTACTAATGAACTTTATATAAATACAGGAGGTGGAGGAGAATTAGAGTGACGTCAAAAAAGCAACACCAGGAGACGCCCAGTGAATCTGAAGATGTTAAACATTCAGACACTAAGTTTTAATGATACTGCAGAGATTCTGAAACAGGAATTTAAATCATAAAAGTTAAGTACTTTGTCTATTTTACAATATCTTCTTTTTGTTTTTTGTCTTTTATTTTAACTAAGTGGTTTAGTTTGGAAATTAAATATAACCAATATATTTACATAGTGAATGATTTGTAAATCTTCCACATCTCCAGTTGATATGGTTTTGTGGTTAGCAAGGCTTTTTTACTTTCTTCAATATGTATCAATGTGAAGTAAGAACCTAAAATCTAAAACAAGTCATGTATTGAATAAACTATATATCACGCAATTTTCACTATTATATTATATCATATAGCTCAGCTCTGATCAATATATGGTTAAGACAAGCATTGGGTATTCTTGTGAGTTTTGACTGTGTGAAAATTTATTCTTTATTATGTAATGGGTCTCTAAATGAAAACCTACCAAAGGTTAATTGAAACTTTTAGCTGTTTTACTGTTTAGATGTGTTTGTTGATTTCTGGTCTATTCAAAATAAAAGCTCCTTTTCTCTTTCTGTTGTATCATTTTGAAGTTACACCAAAAGAAGAAATTTTGATATAATGCTATATTTATAAAAGTGTATATTGACTTCCCATACATACAACGATGGAAAAAAGGTAAACATTTTAGTTTACCTTACTTTCCTAATTTAAAGGCCATTTATTTCCCATTTTATGGGGCATTTTCTCCTATCAATAACAGATGATAAACTGGTATTAAAAAGATCATCCAAGGCTGAGCCAAAGGAGGGAGGTTGCAGGAATTAGGCTGGGGAAGAAGCACTGATGCTATCAGGCTAGAAATGCACCTATTCTTAACAGCTACATATTCAGCTAAGTGTTTTAACATCAGTCTACAATGTGGCAGGGTGTTGGAGTGGGCACCAGGTATTTATGACAACAGCTGATTAACAACAGCTGGTGACTTGAAGGTCCACACCTTACTACTGCAAACAAGCATCTACAGGCAGAACATACAGGAAGTAAAAGGTGAGGGACAGAGTGCACAGCCAGATACTAGAAAACTGAGGTAGAGCTTTAAGACATGTCCAAGCATGTGGTTTATATTTATGATTTTTGAGAAAATAACACTAAATCAAATTACTGATGGTGAATAGGAACAAGTTCAAGGTATAATGGATGACTAAAAATCCAGCAGCAGGTTTACAGTTTACATTTATGAGAGTGAATTGTAAGCACCAAAACTGATGGTAGAATTGATTCAAATGGGGTTATCATTAGTACATTAGTATCATTAGATATAGTTATAAGAAATTAGAGAAAAAAATTATAACTATGCAAATATTTATTTTACTTGTTTTATAAACCATTCAATTAATTAATCAAAGTAAATAGAATAAAATTGCTACACTTGTATTTTAAATATTTAAAGAACAGAGCAGACTACTATACAGTGTTGTTTGATCCGTGTGCTTTACCGCATAGCGTCCATGATAATGACCGTCTCTCCTTGACAGCTCCGACGTTTTTAATCGATATGAAGTTACTGTACATAACACCGCCTTTTTTACGCGTTTACGTCACCGAGTCACTTTATGTCAAGCCTATTCAAATGGCGGCCCGCGGGCCAAATGCGACCCAGAAGCAACCTGCGAGTGGCCCTGCCTGTTGTCCTGGCAGAAACACAGAGAAAACGCAAAAAATTTATTCATTAATTAATTTAAAAAATTTTAAAAATTCCTACAGCGTAGTGTAGACTGTGAATGCAACACTCCTAGCAGCCTAGCAATATTTAACCCACAATGCACCGTGATGTAAACATATTAAACAATCATTGTAATATATGATGCGACAACAGCATGTCTTTCTCACTCCTAAAGCGCAAAATGAAACTGACAATGAAAACTGTCGGTTTAACCCTGCCTGGACTGACAAATGCTTATTCATTTTACCGAGTTTAATAATCTTACAACCGGAGTTGTACTACCATGGTGAGGGTCCTGTACAGCCCAAGAGAGAGCTGCAGCATCTTCCCTTCCTGCTTCTTGGCGAAGAAAAAAAGACCTTTCACAGATTCTGAAACGGTGAAATACTGCATGCTGGCCGTGGTGGATGCGGTGAAAAGTGATGAATAAATTAAAGTAAGTGTGACATCTGCTATTAAAAACGTACCCCTGTAGGACAGTTCAAATATTCGTAGAGTTGAAGTTCTGGCGTCAGACGAATTTGAAATGCTGTTAGATGACCTGAAGAAAACTGATGTAATGTCTATAGCAGGAGGTCACAGACAGAACTGATAATGCACAGTTGTGCGTATATGTCCGTTTTTTGGATGGGAAATTGCTCGGCTTACTACCGTTAGAGGGACACAGAGCTGGCGAAATAATGTTTGAGAAGATTTCAGCTCTTTTTGAGGAAAATGGTTTGGATATGAAGCGTGTCTGTATACTTGTGACGGATGGGACTCCATCCATGGCAGGAAAAGTGAGTGGTCAGCGAAATATTTATTTTAATTTGAAAGGGAATTATCAAAATGTTTTTTTTGTTATTATTATTATTATTTCAAATGTGCAAAAAATAGTTTAGTTATGGCCCCCTTTTTTAAATGGACCTTTTGGTGTGCATTTGTGAGAGGTCACCAGATTTACAGGGGAAAAGGAATAAAAAAATTACTTGTTTTTCAATACAGTTGTGTGGGTTTGAAATTGATCATGATCTGCTGCTTACTGGCTTCAAAAAAAATATCTGGCCCAGATAAATTCCTCGGTTTGAAAATCTGGCCCAACTAACTTCGTAGTTGAATAGCCATGCTCGCTTCATCGCAATTTGCTCCGCCCCCTACTTGTCATCCAAGTACTTGGCACGTGCATCAAGCTGTCTGCAAGTAGCGAGTTATAGACCGGAAGCAGAATGTGTTGCATATTTTTTAAATACGTATCAAGAAGATCTTCTTCATTTATTTAATTATTAACCAATACTTTAGCAGTACTCTTTATAAGGGATTATTGATCTATAAAATTTAACAGGGAATTAGTGAGCGTATCAGAAAAACAGGAATAAAATTGTTGTTGTTTTTTCAGTCATCTTTAGTCATTGGATACTTTTATAATTCAACATCATAATCTTTGGTGTATAAGTGTCTGAGTTATGGGCTTCTGGTTTTGTTCTGTATTCAGAGTCTGCTGTCATAAAGACCCAGAACTTTATGGAAATACTTTTTGAGGTAAACACAGATATGTCAGGCTCAAAAGTGGCCCAAATGTGCCATTCCTATAAGTCAAACTTGACCCTGAGTGATATTCTCGATTCGGGTCAATATTAGGTCAGCTACAAGTCTGCCGTACAGTACAAGCCAGATGTCAGAGATATCAGGTGTTTTATAACATTTGTCTCCAAAAGTTGATTCTGTTCATCTGGACGTAGCGTTTTGTGGGAGAAACGTTTCGTCACTCATCCAAGTGACTTCTTCAGTCTCAGCTGACTGCAGGTTTCCCCAATCTCAGTGGTTGTTGATCAATGTTCATGAGAATTTGCATAATTAAGATTAAGGAACTGACCTCCCAGCCCATTGTTCCTTCAGTGTGCTGGTTTCAGTCATTATGCAAATGTACTGTTTATAAGATTGGGGAAACCTACAGTCAGTTGAGACTGAAGAAGTCACTTGGATGAGTGATGAAACGCTACGTCCAGATGAACAGAATCAACTTTTGGAGATTTACTTACGTGGATGATTGAGCATACATCAAGACCTTTTAACATTTGGTTATAGCAGACCCAGATGGCACTTGCCATCACATATACCAAACCCAGTTCATAACTTCTGGGCCTCATGTGGAGAACACCAAGCCCAAATAATAATTTAGCAGTGCCAATACTGATCAGTCAGTAATAAAAAATAGCCCAGATTAGATGGGGAATGGAAATGTGGAACGATAATAGTTTTGGGGGGATCTTTGCTTTTGCTTTTTGGTTATGCCACCCAAAAAGCAGGGCGTTAAGATGGGTTTTATGCTGCAATATCCCATTAAAATGGCATACTGAAAACATTATTTGGACACACAAATTTTGTTTTCACATGAAGAGCAATTTAAAAAAAAATCACTATAGCTGAGCATAATATAATTTACCTTTAAGAGAAAACAATGAGTCATAACGTCTTGGTCGGTCAGCCATGTGAACAAAACAGTCTTATTTTGAAAGGAATCCCCGGAAGCGCTGTTAGTGTTTCGCTATGTTTTGTGGCTCCCTGGGGAAAGTCAAAACCCCGGCATTTTTCACTTCTCTCGTGTCTTCTCTGCACAGTTGTCAGATCAGCTGCAGTAGTCGACGGGAGAACGGCTATCGGCTACAATTTGTCGTGCCTTAACTTGCGCATCTAAAGCGAAAAGGTGCCAGTTTGTTAGCTCACCATGGAGAACCGAAAGCGACCATTAGCAGCGGTTTCAAGCCCAGACGATAGCTTCAAAACGCCGGAAAAGAAAGTGTCAGTGGTCCGGGTGTCGGATTCGGACTACATGCAGTGGGGAGTGGAGGAAATGTGCCGGTACCTGCAAAGAGAAGGTCTTGGAGAATGGGTGGACACATTCAAGGGTTGGTTTTCTGCTTTTGCTATCTTAAATTAGGCGCTCGAAGCTAAATGTTATTAGCGCTAATCTGCGGACTTCTGTTTTTATTGTAACATCTAAGCTAACATTGAAACTGTTGTGTTATACAGCACAAAAAATCACAGGTGTCGGGCTTCGGGATCTCAGGGATGCTGACCTGGAGAAGATTGGCGTAAAGTAAGTGCGTCCTCTGTAAAACTTGGGTTGGGCGTGTGGACTGGGGGAAGTCTGGTGTCCTGCCAAAAAGCAATTTCCGGTTTCTTTGCCAGAAAACGATTACCAATATTTAAACCACTGTAAACTACACGCTGAACTGTAAGCTGTCACATACATACGTACATGCATACATTTTGACTCAGAGAGAGCATCCCTGTCACAGGGTACAAGCTGACTTTTACATATCTTTCATGTCATTGAGATTTAAAATGTCTCTTTCAAAAGCGATCTGGCTGACAGGGCTGTATAAATTGCAAGAAATAAAACAAAGCACGTATATTAATATATTTAAAAGTACTGGGTTGGATTACCGTGTGGAACTTAAAGTAGGTACAATAATGCAGTCATAACAAAACTTGCAAAAATGGTAATTTCAACATTTTCATATAACCCTTCGTAAATCTTCTTACTACAGGCTATTTATCAATATAGTCAAAGTTATTGGACCTAAAACAAATGCATAGAAACATCAGCAATCAGTTTGTGTCACAGCTGGTTAATCCATTAAAGAGAGCAGTGCACACCTGTAGTGTCAAAGAAGGGCAAT
The DNA here is from genome assembly GCF_057381915.1 of Diplotaxodon limnothrissa. Lineage (NCBI taxonomy): Eukaryota > Metazoa > Chordata > Actinopteri > Cichliformes > Cichlidae > Diplotaxodon > Diplotaxodon limnothrissa. The sequence goes on along the minus strand of NC_140615.1, from coordinate 28,706,326 downwards.
TTGGTGTGTATGTACAGCACCCATAAAAAAAAAACCACCAGAGCCAGGCTCAGGGAGGAGCAGCCATTTGCTGCGGTATAACTAAGGTATGATTCAGGATCACCTGATCCAGGCCGAACTATGAGCTTTATCAAGTCTCATCTTAAAAGAAGAGACTGAGAAGAGTGTCTGTTTCCTGAACCCAAAGTGGAACTGGTTCCACGGGTGAGAACTCAAAAACTGAATTCCTTGCCTCCCGTTCTGCTTCTGTTTTCACAGCAACCTGGTGGACTAGTTTTTCAGCATCACTCTAACACAGGACGTTTCTAATTTTATCAATATTACGCAAGACATTTTATGCATCTCACCAGATATTCCTGCAACTTTTTCACTTTTATTTCTACCTCTTCTTTTTCTATTTTATTCTTCCAAGGTGTCTGGGTGACCGTCTGCGGATCCTAAACAGCCTCAGGAAGCTGTGGCAGATTGAAACTGAGCCAAGCAAGGTAACAGTTGTTTCACTGTTTTGTGCGCTTTCATCGCTGTGGAGATAAGTAACTCACAATTTGGGAAACGGAAACGTGGAGCACTGCAACCCTGATTTGGATAAGCTGTTAGGAAATCTGGCATAACACCACCACAGTCTCTGAATGAAAGACATTCTCTGTCCTCACTGGCAGAAGGACCTACCTGATACCTAAGAAAAATTTAGAACTTTTTAAATTAACCAAATTCCTGTCACTCTGCAGCCATATTGATAACACCTCTTTTGCCATTTTTTCAGGCAGGAAATGTCAAGAATTAATTGCTGTATTTTAGTCAAACCATAAAAGATTAAAATTGAAGATGTGTGCTGAAAACAGGGTTTCAGAAAGTCTTTTTGGTTCTGGAAGTCATCTACATTTGGACTATATAAATATATCCATTGGTAATCATAAGGTTTTTTTTGTCTGATTGTTCACACTACAAATAAAATGTGACAGCAAACGCGCTCTAGTGTGAACCGTTCACGACCCTCAAAGCGGCCCGCATGCACAAAAGAAGACGTCACACACAACGTGTTCTGTTTACACCCAGACCAACAGTATTGTTTGACTGATGGCCCTTAATATAAAGACTTGTTTCAGACTTTACGTTTCCCAATTTTGCTTTAAGTTATAAAGTTATTTTGTTATTTACATATGGCCTAATAATCATCCTTATTGCTGTTTTAGAGGAGCGGTGCTTAGGATAGTTGGGGATTTCTGTCAGAATCTGCAGATTATACAGTACAAATAAAATGTTCACGTTTCTCCAACGTTGTCTTCCCAACAGTTTCACTAACATCTACACTGGATGGCCAGGAAGCGTTCACGATGTCTTCTCCAGCGCTGATAATTGGCGTCTGTCTTGTGTCAGTGACGTAAAAGACGGATTTAATGGGACATGACCATTCAAACAGCAGTCGCTTTCTAAAACATCAGATATGTATCAGATTCAGCACCACATACAAAAGTGACCCAGATCAGATTTGAAAATATCGGATGTGTGCTGTTCACACTGTCATACCATGATCGGATATGGGTCGCATAGGGTCAAAAAAGTCAGATTTGATGCGCTTTCGCCTGCAGTGTGAACGTAGCCAAAGAAATGTTTGCCAACATTTCCACTGAAGTGTAAACTGAGCATATTTGCACACTGCTGTGTTGAATATACTGTATGTACGGCCACATAAATGTCTTTTGTGGTGGTATACTCATACTGTTTGTTATTGTTTGTGCTTCCAGGTGTTTAACGATCCTATCCACGGGCATGTGGCGTTACACCCGCTTCTCATAAAAATCATCGACACACCTCAGTTCCAAAGATTGCGAAACATCAAGCAGCTAGGAGGGACCTACTTTGTCTTTCCCGGAGCGTCCCACAACCGATTCGAACATTCGCTTGGGTATGTTTTTAGTTCAACAGACTGTTTATTGAGAAGTGTTAAACTGATCTTGTTTTGCTGTTAACTACACATAAAGCTGTAAAATCATACTGAAGAGCATATCCTTCTCTCTAATATAATAGTATTAGAGTTTTATCACAGGTCACACAGAAAAATTAGCTCCAAGTTTATTTTACAGTGACAAACAACCTATTCAGCCCTGCCTGCCTCATGGCTAATAACAGCTTTCTGTTATACTGGCAAATATGGGTATGGCAGAAAATAAGTGGAATAACAACACACAAAGTCAACATTTCAATGACTGTTAAACATAGATGTGTTGCACATTTTTAAACCTTGCCAACCTTTTTTTTTTTTTTTTTTCAGATAAACTCATTGCTTGAAATACCTGAAATTGCTAAACTAAAAGTGAAATTTATCACATAATCAAGTTTCACTGTGTATCTTGTTTGAAATTAGCGATTTTGTTTTGTCCTGGCACAGTGTGGGTTACTTGGCTGGACGGCTTGTAAAAGCTCTAAACGAGAGGCAGCCGGAGCTCCTTATCTCTCGCAGAGACATCTTGTGCGTGCAGATTGCTGGGCTGTGCCACGACCTGGGTAAGTGGTGTTATAAAAGAAACTTATTAAAACGTGTCACATGATACTGATGTAAATTAAAATGGACTAAAGGCAATTTGCTCAACCAATGCTGCGTTTACCGTGATTACTTACTGGGTCTCAGCACAAGTTAAAATAAAAGTGAAGCTGTGTTATTTTATTCTTATCATCTGTTTACCAGACCGCAGTGGAGCAAAGTTAACACAAACACATTATGTACTTTTCCCTTCCTAGGACATGGACCATTTTCCCACATGTTCGATGGTGTGTTCATCCCCAAAGCACGTCCTGGTATAACCTGGAAGGTACTGAACTCTGTGGCACAAATGTTAAATGAAAACAGCAGTTAAGGAGAACACACAAGGTCGCATACAGGGCAGTATCAGCCACACAGGGAGTCGCAGTAGTTCAGCACCACTTTATTCTGAGTAACCCAAAATAAAAATATATAATTACATATTTTTGTAGCTCCACTTTTTCTCAGTAGCAGCGTGGAGCCTCTCAATGTCCTCAGTTTCATTTTCCCTGAAACTACTCTTGCATTGTTGACATGTTGTTTTCTTGAGGTTTTAGCTGCTGCAGTGAGTCTTAATAAAACTATTTGGCAAACAAAGAAATGAGAATCAGCACCAGTGAGTCACATCTACAACCTACTTGCCAGAACTTGCATTTAAGCATGCAAGAAAAAATACTTTTTTTTTCAAAAGCCATCATACTTGACCTGAAGTCCTGAAGCTAGTTATAATTTCTAAAGGAAATAATGTTTCTGTTTCTGAGTTGTTTAAAATTAGGAAGTTACTGCTTTAACAAGATGTTTTTAAAAATAAAACCACACTGGATCTGACTTTTTCCAGACAGATGATGACTACTGTCTGGAAAACAGGCGATCTTTGTTGTGGCTCTTTTGGGAAGTTACAGGAAAAGCCTCGAGTTGTCTAAGTCATCTCACTTTGGAGGATAATGAAGCTTGAGTGCTATTGTGTAAATAATTTCACTGCTACCTAAAGACATCCAGCTAATGTTAACATTTAATTGGTGATGTAGGCTTTTAAAATGCCTACCTGCTCAACTCCCTTCATTCTATCGATAGTTGAAACTGTTTTTTAAAATCAAATCATAGTTCTGAAAATTATTTCCACTTGACTTTACAGTGAAGATCAATTTTTGTGGTTTTTGTTTACAGAAGCTCTTTATTGGCAATTATAACAACTGCGGGTCAAGACCTAAGCACAAAGCATTATTTGATTTGAAACTTTCTCAGTTAATGGCAAAGATAGCGATTGTAGTGTTCAGACTGATAAGGAGAGCTGATAAGAACACTAAGCACACGGTCATTGTGTACGTTATGACCACAGGCATGCTGTCTGGCAAACGTGAGAGATAAGACGAGCTTTCACGGTTGTTTCCTGTCATGTTTATTCTGAAGTCAGCACTTTCAAGTCACTGATAGTTCAATCTACTGTGTATCTCCCAGCATGAGACTGCCTCTCTCTCCATGTTTGACTACCTGGTGGAGGCCAACGGGCTGAGGCCTGTGATGGAGGAGCACGGGCTGGTGCTGCCTGAGGACCTGGACTTCATTAAGGAGCAGATTGCTGGACCATTAGACAAAACAGCAGCTAAGGGCAAAAAGGTACCTATCAGTTATTCCTGAATGGAACATGTCAGTAACTTCAACGCTCCACTGTCGGATATGTGATTTCTGTATGAAGTAAACCAGGATTTAGAGCCCTGCTTTAAATCTACACTTTAGTCTGTATGTATATTTACACGCTGGTGTGTGTGTCTGCAATGCATTGTTATACCATCACAGGTGAAACTGTGTCTTTATGTTGAGACTTCTGTTAGAGTTTCTCTATATTGGGCACATCAGACTACAGTGTAGGCTGAAGGTTTAGACTAATCCAAAATCTTCAGGTTCAAAAAAACCTTGTTGAAGTTTAGTTTTTTATATTTAACCTTAACTTTTTTTTCTTAGATTCTTTAGATGAATTTACTTTGAAAATGTAATTATTGAAAGACAATTGGAAAGTCTCCTTTAGCATAAAGTGCAAGTTTATTAGGTTAACCATTAACCTGATTTGGTGCCATCACATTAATTGTGAACTTAAACAACTTTTATACTGTGTGTGTGTGTGTGTGTGTGTGTGTGTGTGTGTGTGTGTGTGGGGGGGGGGGGTTTTTTTGTTTTCTTTCCCCTAATGTTTTCCTTTGGTTGTCTGTTGTTTTTTTTGTCTGCTTGTATATTTTTTTGCATTTGTTTTTGACACTATAAAAACCCAGCAGCTGGAAATTGAGGCAGATAACTGCCCTGTTTAATCACACTTCTGATATTATCAATCATCTCCACAGTGGCCGTATAAAGGCCGTCAAAAAGACAAGTCCTTCCTCTACGAAATCGTGGCCAACAAAAGGAATGGCATTGACGTAGATAAGTGGGACTATTTTGCAAGGTGGGGCTTATTGAGTTAGTGTTTTGTTTTAAAATGATTTCTTAGTTTGTATATTTTCTATTAGATTTAATTACCTATCTCCCTTATGTTTCTCTTTCTCCATCTTAACTCAGGGACTGTTACCACCTGGGCATCAATAACAACTTTGATTATAGCCGCTTCCTAAACTTTGCCAGGGTGTGTGAGGTGGACGGGCAGAAGCACATCTGCACTCGAGACAAGGTGCTAGATTTTGTTGCATCTGTTTGCTTACTTTAAGCAGCAGTTTGAGTTTTAAAAGATATTTGGTCACTAAAATACATCCACTCCCTTCAACAGGAAGTGGGAAATCTATATGACATGTTCCACACCAGGAACTGTCTTCACAGAAGAGCCTACCAGCACAAAGTGTGCAACATCATAGAGACTATGTGAGTAGCTGATCCCTCTAATAGTTTTGCTTTGCTTCATGCTTTATATTCTCTAACTGTACACAGCAAAATGTCCTCACATGTAAAAATCTGTTGGACATGTTTCTCCAGGATCACAGAGGCTTTTTTAAAAGCAGACCCACACCTTCAGTTTGAAGGTACAGATGGGAAGATGTTCACGCTCTCCACAGCCATTGATGACATGGTGGCCTACACCAAGCTGACAGGTGTGTATGAAGGGGTGTTGTTAGCTTATATTTGTAGTGCATCAGGACAAAAAACGAGGCGAGGTCAAGACTTCATCCCATCAAAAACTATCTGTATAAAAGAAAATTTAATTTCTTTTTCAGTCAAAACCTGTAACTTTCAAACTTGTGTTTCAAGTGACAGTATAGTAAAGGTGTTTATCGATATTGATAATCCAAGAAAATTCTGCTAAATTAAACATGATCAGTATTTATTACTTGTGCTTGTCATTACTTGTTAATAATCTGCAGAACTAGCTGGCTTCTTTTAAGTGTGCACCTGCAGGTTTAGTGACTACCAAGTTTTGGCAAACCCTCAGTAAATATTTTTATTCTCTCAGACAACCTTGATCTGTTTGTGCACTGTGTTAACTGCCTCTGTGATTAATGGTGAACTTGTGGAAATACCAGTTTGGTTTAAAGAACCTCGCTTTTAATATATGGAGAAAAAAAGAAACATTATGATTGGTGTTAAGGTACAATTTCTAATCAACTAATTAACTAACTAATAAACTCCAGCCACTTATGCACTAAAATACAGTTTGTGTTGTGCTTGTCAAGTAACTCAGATGAGTAGAAAAAGACTAATTTGTGTTTCTGTGATAATCGTGTGCATGAGAGATTGAACCGTAAAGCCACATTTTTATTGAAGGATCTTTTTAAATATTGAAATGATTTACTGACATTTTTGGTTCTTTATTTACCTGTACCCTCTTTGTTTGCCTGGTAGATAATGTGTTTGAACAAATACTCAACTCCTCCTCCCCCGAGCTTGCAGAGGCGAAACAGATCCTGCACAACATCGTCTGCCGGCGCCTCTACAAGTGTCTGGGCCAAACTACCTCAGAAACTTCCATACTTGTCACCCAGGTATTTTTTTTTTTCTTAGAGGGTTTCTTATAAAAGCAAAAGAATTAGCAACAAAGCATGCAAAAAATTAAAACAACTTTGCTCAATAAAATAATACATAACAAAATAGCTCAGAAAGGTTAAAAAATTGCCTTCAAAATTGAAAGTAAAATGCAAAAGATGGCAGGGGTGTTTGAGTAAATCAGAATCCCAGTAAAAAGGAGCAGGTTTAGCACGTTTATTGGCCCGACGAGGTTCTCCCACCTTTGTTTTCTCTCAACAAACAAATTTTATAATAGAAAAAAATATTGAAAATGACGCACTTGCTTTCAGTGTTATTTGTGATTGAGCTCCAGCCTCTACTCTACACACACGCAGAGGGATGAAAAGAGGCTGCATCCAAGTGAAGTAAAAGATGAGCTGAAGTTAGTAATTAATTAAACTCCTTGTGGTTAAAAAAGCCAAAAGACTTAATTTTAAGTTCAGACTGAGCTTAAATGTGGAGGAAGGTGATCTTTTCACTTGTTTCCATTGATAATGAGCATGTTCTGCAAAGCAACAGCACAAATGATGTAAGAAGACACTAAAACAACAACCGTGTATGCAGTTTGTAACAATCTTCCTACTTTGCAGACTAACAGCAGCCGTCTTTCTGTCTTATCACTGCAGCATGCAGGGAGAAAGCATGAACTCCTCCTAATTTAACTTCCTAATTATCTTTGCACTTTGAGATGATGATGATGGTGGTGATGAGGGGACATTATGTGTCCTGAAAGTAAAGACATAATGTTTCAGTTAATACTGAAATGAACGTAATCTGACAGCTGATAACGTGAGTTGCAGTCCGAGCTTTCCCGGTTGCTTGTTTTGTGCAATCAAGAAATAAAACAAAACAACAAAACACAGAGAGATTCTCTGTTCGCCGACGCATACAGAAAAGAAAATGATCAGTACTGAAGTTTCAGCCAAATGTTGACATTTTGCAGTTCGCTAATTAAAAAAAGAAATGGAAAACTCTGCCTGTTATGTTTCTGCTGTTTTGCCAAATGGATTTGATATGAGAAATTGCTCATTCTGTGGTTCTATGTTTGTTAGTTTTTTTTTTTTATTTATTTACATGCTATATATAGAATTTCAGTTATTTATAATATGTAACAAAAAAAATATGATACAATGATATATCTGTTAACTCTGCAATTTCTTGCTGTTTACAAGGAGACGATCAAGAGCTTGGAAGCTGACCTGGCCCGATCCATCCCTCAGAGCGGCACCCAGGACGTCAATCTACAGCCAGAGGACTTCGTAGTTAGTGTGAGTTTTTAATTAATGTTAATATTTATCATATAATTTGCTCATGGCCTTAAAACCGGGAGATTCTTTTTAATATGGATATGCTTTTGTTGCTTGTCATTGGATTTAGTTATATTTGGAGTTAAGGGTGTTGCCTGTACTTTTGGGGCTTTAGGCTCTTCTCGATGTAATACTTTGTCTGTTTTAGGTTATTGTCATGGATTATGGGATGAAGGAGAAGAACCCCATCAACAATGTGCGTTTCTATTGCAAGAACGATGTGACTAAAGCCATCCAGATACGCAAGAATCAGGTCAGAAGTAAATTCTTGAATATATGAGCACGTTTCCTTTGGTTTTTCATTTATTCTTCTTTTAAAAAAAGAGTGTCTCTTTCCCTCCGCCTCTGTAATTTGTGGCTGCTGTTGTTCTTGTCAGGTGTCTAAACTTCTTCCAGAGCACTTTGTTGAGCAGCTGATCAGGGTCTACTGTAAGAAGACAGATGATAAGACTTTGGAGGCTGCCAAGAAGCACTTTGTTCAGTGGTGCATGGACAGGAACTTCTCAAAGCCTCAGGTACTTTTTATCTGCTGCACTGTAAAGAATTGCAGTTGAATGCAGCGACAGTGGTTAAAATATTGAATGGAGTCACATAATGAATAGGTCTGTGTTGTTACCTCTCTGCCACGCCTTCCAGCCTTGCAGCGGTAATGCAAGAGTCTATGTGGATTGCATGGGCTTAAGTGCTAATTGCTTTTATCCATATGTTATTATGTGTGGATAAAGGCATGTGTAACAGTTGTCCTCTCCTTGCGGCAGTTATGCAATTTATCTCCAAGTTTCGGCTGCAATTATCTGGTGCTTTAAATTCTAAAAAGAGGCCATTAGTAGCATGTTATATCTGCAGAGTGTGCAGGTAAGTTATGTTAGATTATTAGCTGATTCAGTCAAGCTATAATAGATGTTTTTAACATTTGTATCAAGTGTTTACATTCACAGACCTTTATACGTCCCACATAACTGTTTAGCTGCAACAGTGTGCTTTTTGTTTTCTGGCTTTGGGACACTGATCCAGCTCTGCACCCTCTCCAGGAAACTTGGAGAGGCATGTTCTTTGTGGACTTGGAAAAGGCTTGGTGTATCCTCCCACAGTGTGCCCTGTGGGAGTGTATATCGGGCCCATAAGGGCACAAGACTTGTTCACTGAGGGCGTAGAACTCTGTCAGACCTTCTTTTTGTCACATATTCTGTTCATCGCTCTTATGGACAGAATTTCTTGGCAGTGCCTAGAAAGTGTGTCCATAAAACACTGGAAAGCTTTCCAGTGTGGTGGCCTCAGGATGGAAGTCAGAGAGCTGCTTCTCTACTCCTCCATGACAAAAGGAGCCAATTAAAAAATAAAATTGTACACAGAACTTTTAAAAGACTGTGTGGTTTGCTTTTAGGTTAGATATAATGCCACTTCTGTTTTTTAACATAATGAACATACAGCTCATTAGCATTCGTGTTTACGAAGTATTATGTATGAATTTGAAACCGATATGCTGTTAAATCCGGAATAAGTAGCATCACTTAACAGTCGAACTCCCTCTCGTGACTTGCATATCGTTCTTTCCACTGCAGCTGGCAGCTCTTCATACACTGTACCAATAGCAAACAAAAGCCTTTTCACAAAGAATTATTATTTCCAGGGTTGGTCATGTGACTTAGAAATGTTTTGTCACATATTTGAGCTTGTGATTCCTGTAAAAAAACAAAAACAAAAAAAGTCTCCATGCTTTGAAAGGACCAAAACCTCAATTTGCATCCTGAATATTTTCCAAAAACCAATATATTCTAAAACAAACTCCCTAATTTTGTTATTCAGTATACTCAAAATGGTGATAAAGACAACCTGAAACCTTGTGGAGGGAAAACAAAGAGCACAAATAGCTGAGATGCCATCTGTGAGTTATATGGTTGGGAATTTGTGGTGCAGTTTGTACAGAAGAAGTAACAAACATGTAAATAAGGCTAAACCTGGTGACGAAATGATGAAAAGCTTGGGATTTGGCAGCTAAAAAGGCAAATATACAGACAAAAAAAATCGAGGAGACATGTAAATACTGAGTTTACACTTGCCACGTGGCCAGAAACTGCACTATAGAGGATCTATAAAACTGCTCTGTGACTGCTAGATGATTTAGTAATCAGCTGTTTTCTAAGCAGCAGGCTGAAGTAAATAAAAGGTGCTCACAGCTGGCTCAGACCCTGAACAACCAGGCAAACATCTCCCCATATTAGAAAGGACATAGAGGGTAAACACTAATCTTTTGTTGCTGAAGAGAAAGCAACTGTTTGACAGCACTTCCACTGACTAACAGCAGAGAGACATTTTCTCTGTGCATTAAAGGAAGTGACAGATCGAGATATTTTAGTTTTACTTTACATCTAGTATCAGTACTAATCATATAGAACATGCTCTGAGGCCTTGTTACTTTAGCATTTTTGCATAATTTAAAAAGGCATAAGTTGCTTGCTGCTCCTGTCTTTTGCTTAAAGACTAAGTCAATGTCCTAGAAAGGAAGAATTGTCTTCCAGATCCTTCAATTCCTGCAATCACTTGTTTATTTCCACCACTTGTCTCAACATCAGTATCTTTTGTTTCTGTTCTCACGCAGGATGGAGACATAATAGCCCCAGAGCTGACTCCTCTGAAACCCAGCTGGTCGAACATCAACGAGGATAGTGAAGAGGGCGCATCCACAGAAGCAAACTGTGTCAATTTAAATGGAAAAAAGACGGCCAAAACGAAGCTTTTCTAGTGAGAGAGGGAGATTTTACATATGGAGAAAGATCAGATGAAACAGTGTGCTATATTTTTCTGTGAGGAGTGTGCTGATGAACACAGCAAGTTGTTTTATATCAAAAAGGTTTAAAATATTCAAAAAGAGAAGAAGCATAGATGTCTTTCAGAACTTCTCAGGGTTTTTTGTTTGTTTGTTTTTTGGTTCGGTTTTGTTTGTGAATATGGTTTTAATTTAGACTTCTCTGGGGGGGAAATGTCTTATCATGTCATTAGATACCAAATGATGAATCAGGTCAGTTCAAATGTTACACAGACTACATTTCAGGGCAGTATATCTTATAGCTGGGATTTAGGTATTTTATTCAGCTTCAGCTAAAGTTTGAGGCTGTTTTCAGAACTCAGGCTTTCACGCACAAAATGTTACATATGAATCTGTGATGATATTTAAAGTGAGCATTTGCTTTTACTCTTGGGGTGGTTTGGAGAGTTGGTTTGACTTTTGTTTTGTGGTGTTTTATTTATTCTCCTTATTGTATCTCAGATTGCTCACTGTCATCTTCACCTCAAAGTTCAGTGAGACATTTTATTGGTAATGTGTTTGGGACGCCTTTTAAAATGATTCTTCTCTTGCCACGATATGGGGCATCATCATCAGATTTTTGCTGTGTTTAAAAATACATGTATTTTTAAAACAATCAAAATGATGGAGATAATCCTGTCAGAATAAATACTTTCATTCAACCATGTCCTTCTGTATGAAATTTTTATTGAACAGTAGAGGGCAGCATGCTCCCAGTCATGGCAAGGCAAGGAGTTTAATAAGTAAATGGCAATTTTGTGGTGTGATGGATCCAGCTCAGTGTATGAGCATGCAAATCACATGTCAGATGGCTGGAGTGCAGCACCTGGGTTCAACTTCTCTCTCTATCCACACCCGTCTGTTTATTGACTAAAATTAAAGAAATAATAATTATATTTCCATACACATAGAAGCTTTATATTGTATTGAATTGAGTGCTGACTTGTGGATGTGGCAAAAATTGTTTTGCAATACATATGTAAATGTCAGGTGTGTTGTTTTTTTTTTAAAAAAAAAAAAAACTTAGCCCAAACTGCAAAACATTTTAAGCCAAGAGTAACAAGTTAATATTTACCAATAAAAGCAGAATAAATGTTTAAGGAAGTCTAATGTTCCCATAACTAAACTAGGTTTTGTTTGCTGTCATATCTTCCTATCTCACAATAATTTAAAAAAATGTCTTTTATACATAAATTTAGTAGTCTAAAGCAGTGTAAGCATGGTAACTTAAGGAGGAACTTTATACATGTAGAACACCTTTGTGAGGAGCACGCTACAAACACTTTAGACATCATCAGTACTCCCAAGATCAGTACACACCTGTGTTTTTGTTTTTGTATTTTAAATTATACAGTAGACCAAATATGACAGAATTTTTCATTCATTTACAGAATTATAGTTTTTCAGATATTTCATTGCAAGCACAGCAAGGTCTGCAGTTTTTCAGTGTCGCTAAACAGATTTTGTTCTGAATAAAACAAACATGGTAAGACAGCTGTATCAATAGATAGCTAGATAGACCAACTTAATACTTTGCTGAATAGTGAAAAAGTGGACTTTCTCAAAATAAATGTTGTATACATCCAACAAGTTTAAACATGATTCTTGAAAATTATTGGCACATAGTTCTAAAATGTATTTACAAACGTTTTAAATGGATTTTTTGCAAAGTTTATCTGAGTCTTGTCAAAAATGTACATTTAATGTTATAGTGTGGGTTGTTTTAGGGTTTTTTTAATCCACTGAGTCGTTTTATTTCTTTCTGATAGCGGATCATATCCCGTCCATGGTCCTCCGAAGAATAATAGTAAAAATAGAAGAAGAAAAGTGCTTGACTCGTGCATTCAGTAACGGGTCACTGACTGTTTTGATTACACAGCCAATAATATTGCAGTCATATGATCTTTGTGGTGGCCTCAGGGTCGGCAGCACATCATGGGTTGTGATATTTGCGGCTTCAAGATGAACCCATTTTATCGCCGTCTTCTATAAATCACGAGATAATCTAAGATTATCCGCCTTTAAGCAGGTGACTGTTTTGACCCAAATTTAAGAATGGTTCATCGTCTGAGTTATCCAAACGTTTTTTGATGTAACAAAAGTTTTTCACTGATGTAACAAAGAATGTTCCAGGTTTATTGTTGTATTTATAATAGTCATGTTTCAGTTGTTTTCATAAGAATTCTTTTTAAAATAATGAATCTGAAAATTATTTAAAATTAAATTAAAGTAGTTGTTTTGACGTGTCATTAGTTTCTGTGAAAGATTCTCTTTAAAAAGAAGAGAAGTATTATAGCGCCATCTGGTGGGTTGTTTATGGACCCATCTGCTGTTGAGAGTAATCGAAATAGAGAAGTGAATGAATTGAGGTATTCATTATATTCTAAAACAAAGTGACTGATTTATTATTGAGGAAAAATATCTGCAAAAGAATGAATCAATCATGAAAAGTCTTTCTTTGCGTGCTGTCAAATATGAAGTTCAAAATCTTCTGTCTTTCTTTTTTATCTCTTTAGATTGACATTTTGTTCTTCATATGATAATTTTGGAATTTGATCAGTTGTTTTGTTTCTTAAATAATTTTTGTTTGCTATGGTACAGTTAGTGCCAATAATGCAGCGGTCCCCAACCTTTTTTGCACCACGGACCGGTTTATGCCCAACAATATTTTCACGGACCGGCCTTTAAGGTGTTGCGGATAAATACAACAAAATAAAACTAGTACCGGTACCGAAAAAAAGAAGATTTATTCATAACACACGTGAAAAGACCCAGGAAAACCGAGTTAACGATAAAAACGATAACAAAATGGTGCTGAAAACCGATAAAAACCCTGAAAATCATACATTTCACACCTGAGCCTCAACTCTCGCGACCCGGTACCAAACGACTCACGGACAGGTACCGGTCCGAGGCCCGGGGGTTGGGGACCGCTGCAATAATGGATGTATTTAAACTGATAAATCTACCTTATGAGTCAGGATTAGTTTAGGTTTCAGTCAGTGTAATCTTCTGATCGATCTGTACAGATATACCTCTTTGCCTTAAGTTATAGCAGGAAGGAAAGTATTAATAATACACTGTGGAGTCTATTGTTTAATCTATTGTCACTGGGGTTTGGTAAATGACTTTGTAGTGGATATTTATTAGAATTAAACTGGTTTAGGTAAATAAATATTTTGTAAGATTTTAACCAGGAAGCCCAGTCCTCCTCATGAAATAACAGCTACTAATATCAGCTGCTAAATAAGATGTTAAGCATGGAGAAAGACTTGGGTTTATTAAAGAGTTCTGAAAAGGGTTTATGAAATAAGTTGTCTGACAATAACTGAGGAAAAAAAATTCTTGCAAATTTATTAAAAGTAAAAAGCAAAAATATAACATATTTATAAGCTTAGCAAACCTAATTTCAGACAGTTTCTCCCATTTGTCTTTGCACAACCTTTCGGTTCAATCCTCACTGCATCCACTTGTATTAAACTGTGTTGAACACAAGAGGGAATCATACACTCATCTTTGGCGGCTGATCAGGAAATGCTGCTGAACTTCTTTCAATATAAACAATAATCATTTGATACAAAATACACAACACTTACCAAAACTCTGTGTTTGTTTGTTTTTCACATTTTAGAAATATGGGGACTAAATGTCTCTAAATATTTGTATTTCATGTAGGAAAGAAGCACTTTTGTTCTTTGTGCCAGAAAAAAGTAAACGATTGATTTGAATTCAAAACTTTACTGATTCACTAAATATCATTTCAGTCATAGTCAGTCTGGGGTCTGACTGTGATTGACTAAAACATCATTTTTGTAATCTTTTTCTTTTTTTAACTACCTGAACAACTGGTGCAACAGTAATTGATTAAAAAACAACAACAAGGGATGAGCCCCTGTTACTCAACCAGGAAGGTTATCTCACAGGATGTATGCAGAAACACCCGCCCTGATGCACCATGGGCACTCTTCCACATCCTGTGGCACTGCGGCAGGCAAAGAGTATCTGCCACACACACTCACACTGTGCACCGGCAGGACCAAGGCCAACTGCCTGCTAGTATTTTTATAATCTTCATCCTCTCTGACCTGTTGCACCCCTCCTGGCGCCACTGGTCTCAGCCCTCCCCCTGTGATGCCTCAGCTTTACACACATGCACACACATACACACACATGCTCCTGTACACTCAGCAGTCACTCCATGTATAATTGAGAACAGCTGTTGCAAGGTGCCTCTTCTCTTGACCCTATACCCTTCCCTCACCCTGCTGCTGCTGCTGCACTTGCCTTTCTGACTTAAAGCTATTCCAAAGCCCTCCTCCCCTCCCTTTCCTTTCTCTTGCCTTACTCACCCTCCTCCTATCTCCCCCCCCCCCCCCCCCCCCACATGCCTCCGAGTGTGTTTACTATCAGTTGTTGTGCTGATTGATAAATTGGTGTGATTTTGTTTTTGTTCTGCTCTTTTGTTTTTGTCTTCTCTCATTGATGATGCCTCTCAAGGAAAAAAATGTTGTTGTTTTTTTTAGCTGAAGTTGAATCCCGAAACAGATTTTTTAAAAATTTAAGAGAAGACATTCAATCCACACATTGTAATAGCCGTTTAGAGTCACGGCAGATGATCTCTCAAAGCAAACTTTTCTGAGGCTCATCTGCAAGGTGGATCTATAACCCTCAGCTTCTCTTTGATTTTTTACTAATTTCAGCCCAGTTTAAGTTTAAATTGGTGAAAAGGCTAGCGCACAAACAGCAACACTGTACAGACATTAAATATAATCTGTAGCTTTTTTTAATAACAAGTAATTTAAGTTAATTTTTAAGCACATTTTTTTTTTTTTTTTAATTCATCTCGTGGCAGATTTAGATTATTTTTTAAGGTTTTGGCAATTCTTTGATTAAATGATAACTAAATAATTACTTTTAATTTCTGGACATTTCTGAGGACTATGCAAAACATAATCAGAAGTAACTTTTTCTTATGAAGATGTAAAGATTTTTCTTTACTTTTTGACAACTTCACATGAAACAGTCACTTTATTTACAAAGTTTTGGCAAACAAAACTCCAGTTAAAGTAATCCTTCCTGTTTGATAGATATCCATTGGATTGAGGTATGTTAGGGAGGTGAGATGTAACTGGCCCACTGGTGACGACGAACTGCTGCACTGGGTCTGGAATGTGTGGATTTTTGGCAGAGGAATGGAAGAGGCAAGTGGAGGAAGGAGGGTGAGGAGAGGGCAGTAGGAACAGACATGTCAGACTCTCTTTTCCAGCTGGTCGTGAGGGGTCAAACTGTGCGAGGATGTGTGCATGTCATGGCCTCTCATTAGGGGGTGAGACGCTGCGGCTCCAGACCCCCATGGTAGGATTGCTGGGTGAGTCTGCGGTGATCCTGCCACTTTGATGCCCCTGACCCCCACACCCCCCGCCAGGAGGTTAATGAGCCTCAGTGAGCTCCTAAACTATGCTGTTATTGTGTGTAGCTGTGGGTGTCTGTGTTGTTAGATTTGAGCTGCAAAGACCCTCCATAGTTTGCAGTGGTTAGATCACATGACCGGGTTGCATATGTTTGGTTGTGAAGCAGGATGTTAGAATCATTTCCAAACAGCTAAAGTAGCACCTGCTCCCCGTGGCGGCGCCATCCGAAGTATCGCATTCTCGTATCGCATTCTCGTATCGCATTCTCGTATCGCCCATTTAGTTGTATTTGTTGTCTGTAAGCTGCTGTATGTGTCACTGCAATCAATAATCACCATCTTCTAATTTGTTTTTCATCAGCATTTTGGCCATCATTGGACTTGAACACATGGAGTATGCATGGTTAACAAGCATTAGAAATAAAAAGTATAAAAAAACTCAAATCATTTTTTTCTCTTTTGTGCTGCCAGTTTAAAGTAAAAGGCTTTTTCTCATATCTTTTGACACAAACATGTTCCAAACCAGTCATATAGAAAGTGAAATCATTTCCTGATGAGAGCACAATGGTAAGTATGGCAGTGTTATCACACCTGCAGTGTGTGCACAGATCACTCTTTTTTCACCTGCAGATGGTTGAACCTTTTTCAGAGCCACAAAATGCACCTGTTTGGTTTTCAAGCTAAAATAAAACAAACCTGCAGTTTGCCGTTTGTCTTCTCCCCTGTTCACGTTGCCTCACCATTAGGCTGCTCAACAGAATGAAGTCTGCTGTTTTGTGTACTGCCTCAACATTGGTGATTACTGACCATAATTGCCGGTCTTACTTGACTATTTTCCCATTTGTGTTTTCCTCTAACCCCTTGAAAATTGACCCCGGCATTACTTCACATTGCTGAGCAGGCACTGAGACGTAAATGTGTTGTTAAGGGCGGGGCAGAGCGAGCCCCAGCCTGCAGAGGGAAGGCACGGGAGTCCAAAACAGGTGCTCATGTTCCCTTTTTCTTTTTTTTCTCTCCTTTCTTTTCATCGTTCGTTCTCTTTCCTTCTTTCTTCTCTCCACACCTGTTGAAGTGTGAAGAATCATGCTGTTTTATCCAAGCAGCTTCAGCCAAGCAAAGCTATGCCAAAAACAGTGGGAGTCTGTGGGTAATTACTTAACTAGTATGTTTTATCTCCTCTGCCTCCTCCCCCCCCCCCCTGTCTTCCTACCTAATTCCCACATTTTATATCAGGTGTTACTTCTGGGCTGATGAGTTGTGTGTCTTTTAGCAGGTCATGCCAAAAAGGGGGAGGGATGGGGCAACATGTTTGTGAGAGTGCAAATGGGAAACCCCCAATAAGTAAGAAAGGTTACATGGATAAGAACGAAACAGAACGCAACCTGTTACGTTACACCTGTGCCATCTGCTCAGAGCTCAGCACTGTGCACTCTTACTGCAGTAGAAACCAAAGTGGCAGCAGAGACCTTCAGTGATTTGATTGTAATGTGACTGATGTCTCCAGAGGCAGTGGCGGGGGGGGGTCTCTCAGGTGGAGCACCTTATGGGGCCCACAGAAAGCCCTCTGGCTTCTGTCTGTTGTCCCACAACAGGGGATCAAGATTTACCCAGCTGTTTGGGATCTGTGGTTATGCTTGACGAATGAAAGTTGACTCTAGGTGCAAAGCCCAACTGATGAACACTACTGTCTGCTGAAAACTATATAAATGTCTTGAGATTATTGGGGTTTTTATCAGGAGCGTGTGTGAGGAGATCTGTTAAAGAAGAATAAGATAACACCACATAAATAAATGATCAGCAGCCCTCACCAAACAAAGAAGGTCCAAGAAGAGTACAAGAGATGCACGATAACTTTTTTTGTGTAACATATGTGTATGATGTACACACCTGTTCATTAGAGTGTCTGGAGATCAGCAGCTGGTTTTCGTACCTGCAAGTGTAACCCGTGGATGTGTTAGAGAAAGAGGTCAGGAAAGGTAAAGACTTTGACAAGACAAAAGATTCAGCTCAGACAGAAAAATACAAGTGAACTTTGACAGAAGGTTTAGTCTAAATGTGTCTAATTTTCACTGACAATACATCTGTCTGCAGAGTTTTCTGCAGTCTGAACCTGATATCAAAGCTTTGCCCTGAACCAAATGAACAACAAAAGAATAAAGAAAAATTAAATGGGAAGAAAAATTATTAAGGTTGTTTTTGTTTTCATTTTCTATAATCATCAAGTGACGTGTGACACACATTTTAATTAAATTGCACACCTCTGGTTCTCAGCTTAGAAAACGAGAACATCTTTATTGTCACACAAGATGACAATAAAGACCAAGGTGAGCACATTATCTACCCCGTTGACTCTCGTTGACTGTGCTACGCACATTGTTTATTGGATGACCATGGACGTTTATTTCAGCGACCTCTTATTTGATTATAAATTAGACATTTCCTGCAAACACAACCATTTTGCATTGTTTTGTTTTTTCCCTTGCAGTTTCCTTGCAAATGTTCTCATTGTTTTCCTTCACGCTGGCTTGAACAGACCAGTGAAATCAGGTGGAAGCTGGCGTTGTTGCTGTAAGTAAATAGCACAGTTAAATTAGAAGTTAGAAGAATTAGTGTGACAATATCACTCACTTTTAATGTCTCTATATTAATATGGCCACTCTTCAGGAAATGATTGTGATGGAAAAAGAAGGTATGTATTTATACTTGATGACTAATCGTGAATACATGAAATAAAATATTGACAGTGCTATCAGTTTTATACTTTTATTTTAAGAATGATTTCCTTAAGGATGCTTCGGCAGTACTAATGTTTAAAACCAATGAGTTCTGCAGCCTGAAGACTGCAGCTAACCAGTATGTGGGAGCTAAATAATGTGGTACCAGGACGTGTTTATTGTGCTGCATGGACTCACAGCGGAGCAAATTACATATTGTACACTGAAATAAAGCTTTACAAATAAAATCAAATTATCCAACCACAAGTCACCCAAAGTCAATCATTAAATGAAACACGAACTCACACTATTGAGGGCTAAATACAACAACTTTTTGCATATAATGAAAAGTTTCAGTTTCT
This sequence comes from Diplotaxodon limnothrissa, assembly GCF_057381915.1. Lineage (NCBI taxonomy): Eukaryota > Metazoa > Chordata > Actinopteri > Cichliformes > Cichlidae > Diplotaxodon > Diplotaxodon limnothrissa. The sequence goes on along the minus strand of NC_140615.1, from coordinate 28,687,222 downwards.
ATAATAATACCTGAATGTAACTGCACATTCAACTATAAGTTATAAGTTAATTTTTACAATATGGCGATTCAGATGAGACAATGTGTAATTTAAGTTTGTAGAAACCGTTTGAAATAAATATGTTTACTGTAACTCTACAACCAAATTGACATTTATGCTTTCTGCGCTGATTTTCTTCTACAGGTGAGAAAAATAACTGCACCTAGTATTTGTTTCACTGATTAAATAACTGTGTTAAATCTAACGGTGGATGTTAAAGTGGCGTCATTGCAGTGAAAACTGACTTGGTCACATCTGGAAAGGCTTTGTGTGGAGCCTCTAGTTTCAAATGCTGCATTTTGTGTGTGTTTGGGTGGCACTGGGAGGCTGTCATGTGTGAATCCTTTCAGCATTCTCCACAGGGGTGTTGTTTTCTTTGGGTTTCAAAAAAACAAGCTCTCGGGTAATGATTTCAGCGTGGGGGTTTTTTTTCTTTGTGCTACCAAAAGTTCTGCCTCATTCAGTGCAACGTATCAGGTGCAAATCTTCCATTAAAGTGCTGCGGCATCCAGCAATGTGGCGTGTTCAATCGATAAACCGACGGTGCGTGTCAGATGATGTGCTGTATGTGTGTGTTCGGGCACATGTGCGTGCATGCATGCCACCCTGTGCTCCTGTCATCTGTTTGGCCCCTCTAGCTGGTAATCTGAGCATAGAGATTAGAAAGAAAAACACCACAGAAGAATGTCTTTGGTTCAGCCAACGAGGAATTTACAATGGCCTTCAGGCTGCTTTGACCTGTCCCTGCCTTTCTCTTGCTGACTCTTTCTCTCACACACACAAACACACATAAAAATAACAGAAGAAAATATCAACCTGCACCCTTTTTCAGTTTATCAATTATTAAAACATTTATTTCACCAACTTCAAATTAGGCCAAACAACACATTCGTTCGAAAAATAAAAAAATATTAGAAACATTATCTCATTTATCTGGCAGCAAACCAAATGTTAGCTCTCAGGGTAAACTCTAATTATCCTTTAAAAATATAATAATATGCACTTGTATTGAAGCTGTAATATCAATTAACAATCTGGGTAATCATTTCATTAAATTGCCTGTCTTTTCTCTTTTGATGCTGACGATTATTTACAGTTTATATGAACTTAACAGTGCTATCATTCCTTTTCCCTTCTCTATTGTTCACAGGGGCTGAAGCATCTTAAGGAATAGGTTGCAGTAATGTCACCATGTGGGTAGACATGACAACATGTAACATGTTGTAGGGCAGAAAGGGAGCTTGAGGTCGATGCGTCGGTGGAGTTCTAGTTTCAGTGGGACAGCTGCTTCAGTGCCCAGGTCAAACTGGACACCAGACCGTCTGACCTGATTCCTCTCACTCCGTCACAGCCCAGCAACCTGCCTTCCTCATAGACAAGCCACAGCCGGTGTGTGTGTGTGTGTGTGTGTGTGTGTGTGTGTGTGTGTGTGTGTGTGTGTGTGTGTGTGTGCGTGCGTGTGTAACACAGGCAAAAAGGAGGTCTTTGCCCCGACGAAGGGGACAGGTGTTAGGGACAGGAGGTGCCGTGTGGCCCGGGGGTGTGGTCAGGTGGTGACACACCTGTCCCCCCTTGCACAGGCGGGTCTAGTTACACACAAATACACGCTGACTCGCATGCAGACGACTCACATCAGCCAGACCATGTGTTCTGACATGCACCATTAGACCATCTACCCGCTGATGCCATCTGGGATTGATGACAAACCTGGTGCGCCATAGAAAGCAGTAGATATGTTACACAAAGCTTTGCGTGGATATTTGGTTACCATGAAAAATGTGCATGACAAAGAGAGAGAGACAGCTTATAGAAAGTTTGTCTGGATGTGATAGATAATTTTTCCAAATATACTGTGGCTTAAGTTCCCCTGTGTAATGTGGCTCAGAAAATCAGTGTTGACTCTGTTGATGAACTTAGGAAGATGGCAAACCAGTGAAATGAGGAGGTTAACTCCCTACATCCAAAATGTTTAACGGCTAGTACTTGACTAACTAAGAATATCATCACAGCAGAGGCTGATTTATTCTCCTCTGAGTTCGTCTGAGAGCTAATGTAGCCTCAAGCCCTTGTGATTTTTTTTTTTTTTGCTTTTGCAGACTTGTCATCTTAAGCTGAAATGTACGCTGACTCAAGTTACAAAGTTGAAGCAATTTATTGGATTTCACTCAGCTTCCCCTGGAGCCATTAAATGTGTTATACAGCTTCTTTTTACATACACTATTGTCATCCTTAAAAGCTGTAAACAGACTTCAATTCCAGATTTTGGACCCTTAAGGTGCACCGTTGCTACATGTCCCTCTGTGCTTTCCATTTAAAAGAGTGTAAGTGGACACCAGTGTGTGTGGCACATGCGGCATTTCTGTAAAACCTTGGAGATGGGGAGATAGGCGTCTGGCCCTGGGGTGTGGATTTCAGGCAGGTGCATGTGCCTGCCCTGCGGCTCCTCAAGGGACAGGACAGGACGGGACAAAACGAAGAGGAGGAGGAGGAGAAGAGGGGAGGCAATCTGCAGTAACACACACAAACCCCAGATCCTCACTCAAAGGCTGTCCCCCACCCATCTTGTCCTCCCTGCCCAGAGCCCCTCCTTCCTTCGCTCCCCACCATATCCTTCATTGACTGGAATGTGCTTGGACAATAGAACTGTCCTGGTCCTTCGGCTGGTGCCCACCCACTCCACGCCGGGCCCACACAGGCCCTGACAAGAGGACAAAAGTGCACCTTGCACTTCTCAGCACTACCAGCAGCACCCTGGGGGCGAATATCTGAATACCTGAGGTAAAGAAAAGGAGACAGGCGGGCAAGAAAGAATGAAACAACATGAGGAGAGAGAGGGGAGAAGGATGAATTTTTAAAAAAACAAAAACAAAATAATACTCAGCGCAAGATAATTTTCACTCTCAGCTGCCAAATGAAACACAGACTCCTGGAGAGATCCAAGCAAAACACAAGAGAGGTATTGCAGTTTTAATATCCTCCCCCTCATTAGTCATTATGTTGCTCATGCTTATATATTATATCCATTTTGATACCTGCTTTCTTGGCAATATCTCACCCAGAAAGTGTTTGATCCTGCTCTTCCTCCAGTACTCCTTTATTCCCTCATGTCACGACTTGCTGGCCCCTGCCTAGCTTGTCCTGCGTGTGGTTTGCTCACAATCAACCCTTACACTCCTTTTCTTGCATCACAGTTAGTCCTAACTGGCTCACAGCTGAAATACACACCAATGCCACTGGCAGAGCAGCAGATTGGTGATTTAACTGTTGAGCTTCGAACAACTTTTCTCACCAAATTGAAGCTTCACAGCCTCTCCTTTCATTCCCTCCTCCTGTCTCTGGGCGAAGGCGTGCTAATCAGTGAAGTGAAGTGTGCTAAGCCTCAGTCACATTACCGCTGATGAAACCGTAATCACTTTTCCACCGCACGGCAAATGTATGTGAGGTCATGATACTGAAAAAGTAAAGCAACTTTTAATAGAATACGCAGTCGCTTCACCTCTGGCAATACTTCATCAGTGCTTCTGCTCTTTGCCCAAGTAAGAACTTCATGAAGCATACTGTATGCAAAACCTCTCCTCCACCATTTCCTAAACCATGCTGCTCCCTTTGCACATGCATTACAATACCTACAGGTAGTGTGCAGTTGCAAAAGGTTAACAGATAAAATAACGTCAAATAAAGGTGCACATAAGACAACTTCAACATGAATATCTGTTGGTAGACACTGAGCATCTGCAGCCAAAACTACTCTGATCCACTGGGGCAAAGACACAGGATCTCAGGGGGTTTCCTGTGGTTGCACTGGGATGTTGGCAGCAAGCTCTTTGGGATAGAGCCTCCGTGAATCGGGAATATTCCACCATCTTGAGGGATTGTTGATCAGATTTTGATGTGGGGAGTCTGGGCTCTTTTTTTCCCCCCTCCAGCTGTTCTTGAGCACTCTTTATGTGTGGCAGGGAGTCTTGTCCTGCTGTTGACTACAGGGTTTTGCATGGCGGTCTTTAACAATGTTAACGTGGGTGGTACATGTCACGTACACGTGAATTCTGAAGATCACTGCAGATCATTGCACTGTGACGAGATGAAGAATGTCTCTCATTTCACCAGCCATGTTGTGGCTCATTAACAGACCTGTTTGAATCTAAATCTAACTTGAATCTAAGTTGAATCTAAAGGAATTTTGTCCTAACATATTGGTATGTTTTAACAATTACATAATCATCTATTTATTTTTGTTTATTCTGACGAGAGATATTTGCATCCATACTACCCCTGTATTCTCTTGCCCCATATTCCCATGTAACTAAAGATTAGTAGTTCTTTAACTGTTTATGAGCAGTAGAAACATTCATGTAGAGAGCTCTGCATGACACAAAGTTGGAAACTTCTGTTAAGCACAAAGTATCTCATTTGTTTACGCTCTTGTTTCTTTATGGCTCATCCTCTACCCTCTGACCCTGTGGGACAGAGTGTCTGTGTTTAGGAGGAAAGCACTGGCCACATAACACTGATACACTCACACACTCACACACACACACCACTGAAAGGGGACAGCAGGAGTGCGGAGGTGGGCAGGAAATGGCGTGTACCCCCTCCTGCAGGCCATATCCTGTCCTTGGGTAAAACTGGTTTATTTGTGCAGAGATCTGAGCTCTGCGTGCGCGTGTCTCACATAGTTGAATGTGGATGTCTTCGGAGAGGTAATGAAAAACAAGAATTTAAAACAAACAGAGTTGGAACAAGAAATTATTTCTTTGGACTCGGCACAGGAATAAAAAATAAATTTAAAAAAAAGATCTGCACGTGATTTGCACATTGATTGTGTGTTTGTGGGAAACTCTCACTTGAAAACCTTCCATAGTCAGCATATCTCACACAGCATGTCATTGATCAAGTCTGCATTGCAACATGTAGCATTCCTCTGTAAATTCTACTCCCTAGTGATTTGATTAATGGCCCACAAACAGAAACAGTCATTCTTCTCCAGACACCCACCAAGCCACCCCACCCCCACGCTCCTCCAGTGTCCAGTCTCCTCTCCCTCGTTCTGTTCCTCCTCCCGTTATTATCTTCTTATCCTTACTTCACCCTCCCATGCAAACCTCAAGCCATTACTTTCCCCATCCTGCATTATTTTCTGGAGTAGAGAGGTGGAGATTTGTCAGCCCTCTGAAAAAATTGAGCTTTTTTAATGGCTTTTTAAGGACAAAGGTAGACAAGAGTCCATTGGGACAGCTCCAGGAGAAGAGCGGTGGCATTGTGTAAGAGCCACTTGCAAAAAAAAAAGTTTGAAACTTTAACCCAGTGACTTAACCCTCCTGGCTTGAATCTGATCCTCTAGTGAATTGGTTTTGCAACCCCTGCCAATTCTGATTTCAGCAACATACCTTCTTCAATATGGACCACTGTAAAATCCCAGCAGAGACACATCAGCCCCTCACAGAGACTCACAAATGCTCTCATGCAGTATGTGCACAGAAACAGCCGTAGCCGCACCCAGATGCTTTATAGCAGCACTTTTTGGGGCAGGCTGTGTTTGTACAAGACCGACAGGCCACTTCCCGTGTCCTAAACATTACCCGAAACCTTTCAACATATCGGGTCCCAAAAATGTTCATGCTACACATTTGAAAAAAGTTTATTTCATTGTTGATATCCTCTGCTGCTTACCATTTCTCAAATCCAGAGACCTGGCTTAATCCAGCCTTGTGATCTGTTCTTTTACACTCATGCAAAGCCCCACTTATGAGTCAGGGTGATTGTTTAGAGAAAGCCATATATTTTGTGTTTCCAGGATGACGCCATCCTAACAAAATAAAACTCATCCCGCTGCATATTGTCAAACATCAGCTTTTGCATACACAAAACCAAAAGCAGGGTTTGCTCTTCACTGGACACCGTCCAGCTTTTAAAATCACAGAGTTATCAGTGAATACATTTTCACTGTTTCATTTGTTGGAGCAAACTAATAACACTTCAGACATTCTTTCCATGACAGTAACACATGTGGTATATTTAAATGATCGGCAATCCCCTTTTCTTCGTAATCATCTCAGCATTACATTATTTCCTGTTACTGGAAAATCTAATTATTACTTTAATTCAGGAGCAAACTGCAATGACAGTAGACAGAGCAGCCCTCTCTGTGTTAGGCTGTGGTATTGTATGTCTGTCACTAATGGCTCAGGAATGTTAAATTAGTCAGGGGCTACATGCGTGACGATGTGAACATTAAAGCACTTTGAGGAGACCAATATGATATTACACACACACCGAAAAAGAAAGGTGACAGGTCCAGTGATCTCATTGCCTCAAAGCTACAGAGTGATAGACTGCCTCCCACACACTGCAAACCAGGAAAAATGCCCCCTGAGCAAGATGTCAGAGTTAAATTTCAAAACGGCCGAAACACATAAGAAATGACAGTCTGTTTGGTGGCATTGTTTTGGATAAATTTGGTTTGGCCGAGCTTCAATGTCCCAAGGAGAAAATGCAATATCTTTCTTTTCTATCTTTCTTTTTTCTTTTTTGCATTATTTGACATGTTTTGCATCTATCTAACACATAAAAGTGACAAGTTCAAGCTCAGTTCAGTCCCTTGTGGCGTGCTTCTCTGCTTTTCTGACTCACTGCCTGCGTAGGTGTGCAATGACTAAATGACTCTCACCTCACAATTAACAGGAGCCCAGGACAGACAAATGTTTAAAAAAAAATCCCCCTTGATCACCTCTTTATTCAGCCGGTGTGTGTTTGAATGTGTGCACACACGTGTGTAGTCTTTCGGGTGCTGTTTACATTGGACAAGCTAAGTCATGCAATCTGATCTCAAGCTTTTTGAGTGCCCCCGCAAACCCCTGTCACACACACACACATGCATCCACCTCTCAACACCGTGAGCTATTGGAGGAAACACTTTGTTACCTCACTAAGACATGCTGGCGTCAGTGTGTGTGGGTCAGGAGGGCAGTAGGGATTGGAGACACATTGCTGCCATGTGTTCACCCTGAATGTTCACATTCAGGTTGTGGAAGACTGCACTTTCACCAGAACTTCCTACCAGGTAACCCAGAGATTAACCATTCCTGCACAAGCTGCAAGTTATTTCTGCATTTGCTCATCTTGACCCCAGAGCACTCCTTCCTCTCCCAAAGCTGGACGTGGGTCAGTGGGACTCTTCTCAGCTGATTTCACACAAATTTTCTTCTGAAAAATAAAATCACATCCTTACCATCTTCTTTGACGCCAGTTTACTTGCCTGCCTTTTTCCCCCGCACCTGCAACCGCAGTGTTCCCCGCCTCTTGGGCATGTGTCCTCCATCTGTGCATGCTGACAGCCTGGCAGGTGTGCGCAGGTGTTCCCCTCATCACTCAGCATCACACAAACCCATCACCGCTCCCCCTTAACACACATGAACCCATATACAACAACGCACAGCTCTATCTTCCCATTCAGAAACTGTCATGTCTGTCCTGATGAACTCATTTGTATTTAAATAAGAAGCCTGCTGACACACTTCTTTAAAGAACAAGAAGCAGACGAGAACGAGCTGTTATTTTAAAACAATGCTTTTATTTACAAATGACAGAAAAATTCACAACCTTTAAAAAAGGCACATTCAGTTCAATGTTTCATAAAAACTGTATGTCAACACTTATCCTAAATACAAATGTCATTTAGATTGTAAAATAGCCCTGAGCAGTTAGTCCCTGGTTCAATTCCTGGCTGACTGAACCATTTGTTGCACATCATGAGTGTCTGTTGTATATTTCCACTATTTCCTGTGACTCTCCACTTAAAAATGACAACTTTTTTCTTTTCAAATGAGACATTTGTAAAAAGGCAAGGTGTATTTTTGGTCCTATAACGCACATATATTGGAGTGCCTATTGAAAGTGTTTCTGGCTTGCAGAGAGGCACACCAGGCGGGGGGTGTCACCTGTTGTCGAGGTCACAGCTAACACATCCCTCGGCGCCCTGCCTCCACAGTGCACCATGCAGACAGCTGTCTCAACACTCACATTTGCTCAGATACACACATGTCATGTATGCATAGTATAGTGAGGAAGGACATCCCCACATACACACACACACACACACACACACACACACACACACACAAACACAAGCAGCTGCAACATTGCCAAAGTCCCGGACTGGCGGGCACCAATGGGCTCCCCTGGGAATTAATTGAATGTCCACCTGCTCTCAAATCACAATGGATGAGACAAAATTGTGCCACAGATAGGACCTCAATCTGATCCTCTAATTGATTAAGGCACATTTCATAAAAGTATAACTGCATTTTTTTTTCATGTGTGTGTGTGTGTGTGCGCAGCTAATAGCATTGGCTCCCATCACAACAGGTAGCTTCAACTGAAAGGACAACAGGAGGAATGTGACTTTTACGAGGAAGGACAGCATCCGGAGGCGCTGTGTTTGTTCAGAAGAGACATGCGACTGAAGGTCCTGGAGCAGGAGCCACACTGGTACTTCTTCACCTCAGAGTGGGTCTGCATGTGGGCGCGCAGATTGGAGCGATCGGCAAAGGCCCGGCTACAGTGCTGACAAGCAAAGGGGCGCTCACCTGGTTAAAAAGAAAAGAAAGAAAGAGAGAGACAATCAGTGCCAGCCCAACATTCCCAACACATTAACAAAAGTTTACCCCCGAGTCATTGTTTTTTCAGATACTCTAGAGATAACAGAAAACAGTGGTAGGACACACTAACTTCATTAATGCAGAGTGCCTTTTAACATGCAAAGCACCTGTGAGGAAGATTAGATTATGTCCCCCCCCCCCCCCAGCATTTGCTCACACATCAGGAAACATCAATGAATATCAATGAGAACAAGGTGCAACCAGCTGTTAAGTTAACAAGCCTACAGATCTTGGAAAAATCAATTGTCTGACATACCTGTGTGTGTGCGAATGTGTCCTCTGAGGAGCCACGGTCTGGAGAAAGCCTTGCCACACGTGGTGCACACGCAGGGCAACGTGTGTGATCGAATGTGCATTTTCAGGGCACCCAGGCTGTTGTACTCCTTGGGGCAGTGTTTGCAGTGGAAGACCGGGCGTGCTGAAGCCTCTGTGGTCATAGGAGTCTCGGGAGCACAGGGGGGGAGCTGGTGGGACATCTGATGCTGGGAAAATGCAGAGAGGCTGGTGTAGCTCTTGGTGCAGTGCAAACAGTGATAGATTGGCTGAATTGTATCTGGGCTTGGTGGATCTGAAGTACGTCCGCCGTCCTCCTCTTCCTCACCGCTGCTGCAGGAGGGAGAGCTGCTGAGGTCCAAAGGGCCCGTGGGTGAAGGGGGGAGAGATTCTGGGGAAATCAGGGGGTGAGGTCGAGGCAGGATGTCCACGCTGAATATTAGCGTGGCGGGTTGGCAGGTCAGTGCAGAGCTGTTCTCTGATGGAAGCTCAGCCAGTGGAAAATTTTCTGGCACAAAAGCTGGAGATGCAAAGGAAATGAAGTCAGGTTAGTTAAATGGGACAGACGATCTAATAAACCACTAAACCTGTTTTCATTCTTCGGGTTCACGTTACAGCCTATTTTAATCATAAGCTTTCTGATCATGAGTTTTTCCAGGTGACAGGGACAAGAATTAGGAATGCCCAAGCTGCTACATGACAGGTATACACCTTATCACGTCTGCCACATGACTGTTATGTGTCTGCAGGTAACTTGATGGGGAGCTCATGACTGTGATTCCCTATGTGTCTAATGCACTCGCAAATATCTTGCATACAATCACGGACAATGGCAAACTTACCTGTGTGGCTCTCCGGGTAGCTTTCCCTATTATGCTGCTTCTTGTAGGGAAAATACTTCTTGACAAGGAACGACCGAGGCATCTTGAGCTCTAGCTTCACCGATGGAATAACAATACAAAATAAAAAACGGGGGGAAAAATACAGTCCAAGGCGTTGTGCGCTCTAATCACAGCTTGAGCAAACAGCAGATTCCTGTCGGGGTGGAGAGAAAACTCTTGGAAGATTGACAAGACGACTACCAAAGTTGAATCTGTCTGGGGGATCCCAAACTTGCCTCCTCATATAGTAAGCAGAGGAGAGAAGCAGCGGAGTGGGTGGGCACGTCTCCGCCCACATACACACCCCCGTGTGTCCGGGCTGGGCGCCACCGGCTCCATTCATCACAGGTGACCAATGTGCCAAAAGCTGTTGCAGCGCCCTGATCTAATTATGCATTTCACGCCTCTAATGGCTGACTTTCAAACATCGGGCATACGCGTATTGTCATGTGAACGGCGGAGTGTTCAATTCAATGTGCCGAACTGTTTTCATAGCCTACCTGAACTGAAATGTGCATATCAATGCTTTTCATTGTGAGGAAGACCCGGAGGGAGAAGTGAATATGTAAAACAGACGGAGGGGGAGAAGTTTGCCTTCAGGGCCAAAAAATTACTTTTATATTGTGTTCAGTCGAAGATCCTGATATGAGTTCAAATATGTCCACGGTAATCCTAACGGGGCGTCCTGCAGGAAAAGCACCAAAACCAAAGCATTTCCCATTTTTGCAATAATTTTGCAAAGAAATAAATCATACACCTTACCAAAAAGTCGCAGCCCTTTAAAAAAAAAAAGGGCCAGCAATAACTTGAGCGTCCTCTGTTGGTCCATACTGCAATGCAGTCAGTGGTTTGTGGTGGAAGAATATGTTTTGCACAATATATATATTCACAAATACCCGAAAAGCAGTGTTAAAAAATAAGATTTGTGGCACTGATTTGCACAAAATATTGTTATTTCTACGTACAACCCGCACAATAATGTGCAAAAATGTCAGAAGTAATCGCATAAGCAGTTTGAGAATTTCACCATTATCATTGCATTGCAAAACAAGTGACACTACATGACTTTTACAAGCAAATGAGAATAAGCTGAGGTTTTGTCCTCACTGACTACCCCTCTCATTCTCTCTCTGCGGGGGACACGTCCGTTTGAATAAAGGCGCCGCTGTTCTCCAGATTGCTCACAGCGTGATATAAGGTAAAAAATTAACAGAGCCGACAGGAGCACATGATGATGTAAACTGAGACCTATTAAATCCACTTTAGGCGCTTCTCTCGAATGAGCATCACATGATGTTTTAGACTTCACCCCAAGGTTTTCCAATCAAAAGTCATGTCTTTGTCTCCGTTGTGTTTGTGACTAAAGTGAGCATGGGTTACAGGGACCGTTGGAAAGATCAGCAGGCAAAGGTTTATTGTTGTTATTATTATTATTATATTTTTTTTATTACATACCAGAAAGTTATTTTACCTTGATCACTTTAGAAAGCTGTATTTTTCTCTAATATCCTTGCTTAGATTGGTTATAGTGGTAAATATTGTCTAGTCTTAAAGATTTATGTATATATATAAAAAAAGAAAGTACCTCTTTTTGTAAATATCCTTATTACTTGTACCCATTCTGTGTTTTACGTAATAATCAATCCCAAAAGAAGTGTAATTTATGGACAGATAAAATACCTTTATGGTACTGTTGTGTTCTATTTGTTGCTGTTTCTGCTGCTCTCTTGACCAGATATCGCAGTGACACTTTTTACCTGGATAAATAAAGGATAAAAGTCACCTTGCCAAAAACTGTTTTGAAGCATCCTCCTGAAATGACAGATGTATATTTAAAAGACTCTATGTCGACGGGTTATCTACAAAATGTTAAAAACCCACAATCTTTTTTTTTCTTTTGCAAATGCCAGCAGTCACCGTGCACCCTCTAAGTGTGAATATCACGTGAATGCCATTCACTAGACAAGACCATCACAGTCTTCACTGGTCCTATTTAGCACTGCAAAAGAGAGTGTGTAAAGGGTGTATATACACCTGTCTCAAGGCGCCATTGTCATGGCAGGCCCGATAGTTCACACATCGTTAGAGCGCTCCTTGACTCCGACGCCACGTAGGCTGGAGGGTCATGAGGGCAGGTCGGCAGTAAAAACAAAAGCAAATAGCAAAGACACACGTGAAAGTGATCTGAGCGGTGCTTCTGTGCATGTTTAACCTGACTCTTAAAAGTCAGTTGAAATAATTGACATTAAAGGTATGCGCAGTGATATGATTACGTGTGTGTCTAACCCTGACACACTTTCATAAGATTTTCTCTTTTGAAGAAGTAAGAGTGAAAACAGCTGATTATACACTGCTGAATCTGCCCCTCCGTGCAGAGCAGTGTGTCTGCGGACAATTTGTGACACAACAGGGTTGGAGTGACCTCATGACACAGTGGGGACACGAAGACATGAAAAGTTTTCTGCTTGGAACAGATGTTATTCTTTTTTCTGGCCTCCAGAATAAAGCAGCCAGTGTTCTCAAAGCCTCCTCAAAAGGAAACTGTTGTGGAGGACGAGTCTTAATTCAGAATCATCTTAGAAGGGCTTTACTGGTGGAGAACCACAAAACTAAAACGAGACGCTGTCTGTCTAACGTTAACTGGGTTCTTTAGAAAACTGAATAAAGATATGGATGAAACCAAAGGGTAAAAGAAAAGGTGTCACACAGTCCAGGATAAACTGTAGTACAGAGCAGGTTACAAAAACTAAACTCTGGGCGTTTATCAATAAACTCAGAGTACAAAGAACAACTTACTGTTTTTCTATGACATTATAAAGCATCATAAATTGTCTTCTGTATGAGGATAGACCGTTTTATAATGACAGGAATAGGTCATTTCATTGAATTGTACATTGCTAAACTAGTAAATATTTCATCACCAGTGTACTGTAGATAAAATGTGTTTCTTGTATGCACACATAAATGAATGCATTCATTCATTTATAAAGTATAACTTTTTTCTGGCATTGAATGGAACATTTCAAAGCAAGCCTTACCTGTGCAGCTGCATGTAAACAAAGCATATATCAAGTATTATAAACGTGAGTTGTGAAAGTGATACAATATAAAATCAGTGGGAGTCAAACTGACATTTTAAACCTCTGTAGCTGCTGACCACTGCTGACCGCCCCCATTTCATTCTCATTAGATTCTGTGTCCTTGTGTGGGGACATCACATTGTGGCTTTTCTGCACCTTTATCCCCTGTTCTTCTCAAGAAATTATTAGCAGTCTGTTCTAATGTCATACACAAACCTTTACTTCAGGATTCATTTTTTGAGCACTTAATCCTGAAATTGAAGATCCAGAGTTTTGTACAGGGTCAAAAATTATTCATTATTTATATAAGTGATATATGTCAGGTATGTGATATTTTTAAATCAGTATTTATTGCAAATCACACAAATATTTTTTTTTCTCTGGGGCTAATCTAAAGGAGCCACTGTGATCACTTCATAAATGTGCAAAATAAAAAAAAGAAGCTTGACAGGAACAAACTGTCATTAAATCTAAAGAAAGTTAAATAAGGTCATTTGGGAATTTTAAAAGAAATTAACAAGTGCATATAGATGGGCTCGACATGGAAGAAGTTCATGAAAATAGGTTTGTTGGTGTGATAATAAATGATAAAATAAGCTGTAAATCTCATATAAAACATACAGTATTAACTAAAGCAAAACATATACTGGATCTCAAATCACTTCACATTCTCTACTGCTGACTGATATCACTGTATTCAAATTACTGTGCAGAGGGTTTCATTAGTGCTTATAAATGTTCCATATTGCAGAGAAGAAGGGTGTGTGTGGGGGGGGGGGGGGGGGGGCTCCTTAATACTGGATATAAATCTTAAAGGAGCACAAATTATGTACGAAGCTTTAAACAATCTACTTACTCACAGTATGCTCAAATTGTTTTCTAGAGAATAAGTTAAATTTAAAACATTCATGTATCCGTACGACATAAAAAAGGAGTGAAGCTGTGGAACACACTGAGTGATGAACCGTCCCAGCATGACTCTATTAAAAAGCAGCACAAAAATATGTTTTTGCAAGGTACAGAGTGTGCACTATTTAAACACTATGTGTGTTTATACATGTATGTGTGTGTACATTTATGTGTATATATACATCTGTAAATATCTAAATCTCTTTTCATGTTACTGAGGTTATAAAACCTAATTCATGTAACAAATTATAAGAAAGGATTTATGATAGGACAGGGCAAAAACAGGGGGAAACTTGTGGTTATAAGTTACTAAATAGTTTCAAAGTAGAGGGAATAAATAAGATTGTCTCCTCGTACTCATTTTAAACAGTTGTAAAGTTATTTATTAAGATTTGTCATTTTACCCTGGGGGGGGGGGGGGGGGGGGGGGGGGTCTGTGTTGTTGTTGTTTTATTATTTTCAACATGTTCAAAATAAAGGCACACATCCCATCTCATAATACAATAAGGATAAACATTATAAGCTCCTAAATCTTTTATTTAGCCAACTTTTACTGGAGCTGAGCATATTTATTTAGAATGTTTTGATATGTTTTTTTTTTTTTTTTTTTCTGAGCAAGTCACCATTTCATTATCTTGACATCACACATCAGATCAACATCCAAACACTTGCTTGGACATGTGTTTCTTTTGCTCAAGTGCAGCTTAAAACCCTTTTTTTGCATTTTAAAACCACCTTGATCACCTTTGGTCAGCCAGGTGCATTGTTACCATTCAGTCTATTCAAGCAGCAGGTAACAGCCACTCAAGCACATTAGCATTTGTTTATGCATATTGACTTCCAGGCTGAAAACAGGTCAAGTCTTCTTTGAACAACAATTGATGATAGGCAGGAATACTGTAGCCCTCCTGGTGTGCCTCTAATTTAATCTGGAAGAAAGGTGATAAGTCTTTAATTTACTAAGTGATGCATTTTCACATATTAAACTGAGCAGTTATATCTTCAACTCACAGGATGGAAAATATTTGTTCCTTGAACAAAATGCTCCATCCTTTCACCACCACAAGTTTGCTTTGTTTGTGCTTGTGCATGTGAGAGTGTTGCCCTACAGTTCAGAGGTCTTTAAGCTCATCAGCAGGGAGATAAGATTATCCCAGAGGAATGCAGAGGTGGACTCCGACACATATGTTCTGTGGATTGCACATGTTTCTGTTCCAGTCTCTTTCTCCAAGACACAATCACTGGTGGTTAAACTCCGGCCCATTCAAGCACATTTTGATGTGGGGAGGCAAACCGACATATCATGCAGATTAAAGCTGGTCTACCAGGAGTTTATGCAATCGACTGGATATTGTCTGTTTTTGTAATCAGCCAAGTGAATTGCACACTCACTTACATTTACAGTGGCTCTTTCAATCATCACTAACAATTTCAAAGGCTCGGTTCAATTAGTTTTCATTTAAATGGCGCCAGTTCACAATAACAGTCTGCCACTGAAACTGTGGAGCAAAAGCGTCGTTAGATTTATAGTAAGGATAAGGTCAAGTTACATATTTAAAGACATTTTGTGCTTTACTTTAGTGGTAAATATTGTACTTTGTACTCAACTAAATGTAACTAAAAGTTGCATTACTTCAGCTACAACTTTATACAAAACCTACGAGTCTTACAATAAACCATGCGACACATGCATCATGATAAATAAAGCCTGAGCTTCGGGAATTAGCTCATTTAAATGGTTAAACATCTGTAGTGAAAGGGTTACTAGACTTTATTTCATTTTTTTTATGTCACCTTTATTTATTGTGATACTGACATTGTATCCTCTGTATGCTTTAACCACGGGTTTTGTCTTAAACAGAGACAATAACTACATTTTGGTTCTAAAATCTTTTTGTGCTTTTCTACCAGACTCAGACTGTTCAAATCTCACGTGTGCCATCTCCATCCTAAACTTGCAATGTCTTTCTGAACTCCACCCCTGCCATGAAAATATGATAGGAAGATAAGCTGCTACTTTATAAAGGCAGTTTTTCTTGGATTTGATGCTTTGTGTTCCTTATATTACATTTTGACAGTGCACTATGAAACATACAGACATATACAGGATAAGAAAACAAAACATACATGCAAACAAAAAACACATCATCATAACACAATTTACACTTCATGTCAGGATAAATACTAATAACATAGGATTTGCATAACATAACTTTAAATAAACTATTAATGCTACAGCACAAAAATGACGATGTCGAACTGAAGTGGCCAAATCAGGCGGTCAGATTTGACTTTGATTTTCTCATCAGTTATAATTCATTTACTGTGTTTTATATGCTACAAATGTGGAGTTTGTTGTGCTGAATGCCAGATATCATAATGACAGTTGTTTCTTTACAATCAGCACGTAGCAGAAGTCTAAAGAGTTGAAATAATAATTTGACAAACTGTCAGTGATTACCATGAAAATACAAATTAACAGTGTTTTTATGTTAAATATGAAGAGCTAAGTTGGTCAGATGAACAAATAAAAGTGAGATTGTTTACTCTTTACTATTATATTAAACACCGATTTTCGGGAACTACTAAAATGCTGAATAATAAGTATCATCGCTATTCTTATTCTCATCAATGTGTGTATGCTGCACAAGCGTATTGCATTATGTACAGTTTTCATACACCTGTCACCACCAGATAATAACTCTGGTGATAATAGACTTCTGCTGCTGCACGGCGGTCGTCTAAACAAACATTTGACAAGACAACAGACTTGGTAATGAGAAAACACATAGATGGAAACATTTTCTTTCTTTAAATGAGGCGATGAAGGCTGATGTTTGTTTAAAACAACTTCTGGAAATTTGAAGCACAGAGTTAGTTTCTGTGCCTTTACATTTGCTTTTCTTTCCTTCAATCCTAAAACTCGGATCAATTCCCATCTCCAGATGCTGACAGAGATGGAATTTGCCCAGATGCATTCAAGCGTCTGTTTCTGTGCGTCTGTTTGCAAGCTTCTGTTCTACCCTTATCTGGATAACATGCAGACACCACAGTCCAATCACAGGCAACCTTTGATGTAATATATGCTACAAGCAAAGGTCAGTTGATGGCCAGTTTTTTTCTAGGCAAAATTAAAGCTCTTGCAAAGAGCACATAAGGAAAGTGCATGCTTTTTTTTTCTTTTTTGCTTTGTTTTTACAGCATAGTGTGATCTAATCTAAATTACTCCTTTGAAAGCCTTTTATTTTTATTTTCATCCAAAGCTCATGTCTCACGTAAAGCTTTGTTAAATATGTTTGCAGAAAATGTGTTAATTAGAAAGAAAGAAAGAAAGAAAGAAAGAAAGAAAGAAAGAAAGAAAGAAAGAAAGAAAGAAAGAAAGAAAGAAAGAAAGTTAACAACTTTATAAAAACATATGCAAATTTGGGGGATTAAATCAATAAAAAATTCAATACAATTTTTATTTAAAACATGTAAGTGACAAGCATTGATAAGCATAAAAAACGGAACATGAAACCTGGGAAAACCTTCATATTCACATTTTAAACATCTGTTTTGATCATACGGTCTGATATCTACACGAACTCTATAAATAATACCCTACAAATAGTTTACACTGGCAATACTAACCTGTACCTTTGCAACTGTGCACACAATATATTAATCATTGTTATAAACATTAAACAGTTTTATATAACACTCATACACTCTGAATGTTTTAACATGCATAACTCAATGCACATTATATTCTGACCATTATTTTCACACGCAACATAATAATTTCGTTCCCCAGGGTAACCAGTGTGTTTCACAGTGTTTAAGACAATACATTTTTTGAGTCTTGATAAATATACCTTCCCCATACACAGCCTTCACAATCACTAATTCTCTGATATCTCTTTCCACTTTAATTTAGTGATTTTTCAGGAGAGGAATTGGCGCCCCCTACTCTTCATAAACTGAACTGATATACAGAAGGGATATTCTAGGATTAATCACAGGGGGGCGACTGTAGACCAGAAATAACACTGCTGTTCACGAATCAATTATCAGGTCAGAAACAACCAAATAATCTGGCCAATAATCTGGCTGCTCCGCATTAATCTGTTATGTGTGATTAGTAGGTGAGAAAACAGGTTGGATCATAACAGCACTTAAGCTGATGACAGGGTGAAGTACAAGAATCCTACCTGCCCAGAAACACACACCAAACACACTGTTGGTGGGTTGTTGTTTTTTTCTTTAGTGGTTATCAATGAAAATCTTTATGCAAACCGACACTTGCATGCGTTCTGTAGAAAACATGTCATGTAACACTTTGATAAATAAAACACTGACCTTTTTGATAAGACGTTTTTGATAAGATTCTGATCTCTGTAGGCAATATGGTTCCTCTACAAATCCTTTATTAACTTGTTTCGCTGATGAGCTTGTGGCTCCTGCGTTTCTGTTTTTTGTTTTTGTTGTGTGTTTTTTTAAAGGTACACTTTTTGCACGCGTCTAAACGTGCATTTCAAATGGGACAAACACGTGGTGCAGCAGGCAGCTGGGGTGTTAAAAGTGACTGACGTTTCTCCTCCTTTCCCACCTTCAGCAATATTTGCATGACACTTTGTATGCATGTATCACACTTTGGAAATGTAAAGGTTCTTGTGATACAACATTTTCAGTTCGTAATGTGCTGTATTATGTGGGTCAGGCTGGATCTAGATTATTTTCTAGGAAGCATTTTGAAAGGAATATAGGTCATTTTTAAAGTGTTGCTTCAAAATTGTAAAAAATAAGACAAATATACACCAATAGAAATCATATGTAAATATCTGTGTTTGCAGTGGGTGTAAAATAAACATAGTTTTTTGTTTGGTTGTTTTTAATGATTAAGCTACGTTAGATTAACGTACAAAGTTTTCTCTTAGGTAAGAGAACTGTAGACTCTATGCCTCTTAATAATTAAGACTTGCAAGAACTAAGAGACAAACACGACCTGATGACATACTGCGAGAAAATGTAGGTGATTAGGTGTGGCTGTTGCGCTTTTGTCTGAAAACTCAGCACAACTTACTCATGTACATGAAAATCACCATGTGTACCACACCTTTATATTTATTCATTTATAGTTAAAGGCATCTGAAAAGATGGACCTGACTGTCCAAACCGGCCCTTCAGTTTCTCAGAAAAATGTCTTGGAAGTATTTTGCATAATGATTGTTAACACACAAATGTAACAAAGAGGCTCTGGTGCTCACGTCCCTGGGTTCACCCTTTCCTCAAACTGAATAAAAACTACAAACAAGATAATAAGATTAAGTTCAAGACCCCTCAATACAAAAATGTAAAGGACATTAAGTAAAACATAAAGATGTAGACGTGCAGAACCTGATGATGGTGTGAAGAATGTAATAATCTGGATTAGCAAAACATTACTGTGTAATATAAAGATATAAATACAGGTGCATAAATTAGAGCACAGCATGTAAGCATATTTTATAAGGTTATCTAATGAATTAAAATAGCAATTAAAACTTAAGCTTATATCAAATAGCCAATATTCACGTTTAATGGCGTAGAGCACAGACTTGTCAAGTTTTTATTTGTACAAAAAATAAAGTACCCTATATTTCATTACTCCGTATGTTAAAGTTTTGCTCCTCTGCTCCATTTTTCATAAATCTCAACGTTTTAGTGACTAGATACAGTAACATTCTTTGTTAGGCTGAAGAATAAAATGTGATTCAGCGCCTCCTGGCGGTTGAAAGAAGGGCCTGCCAATCAAAAACACGCTAAAAGTGTATCGTTTAATTTTTATAACAACATTTTATTTAATTATGTTTTACTGTGGATCTTAGGTTGCTAAAGGCCGCGTGTTTTTTAATATAAATGCACAACCCCCCCCCCCCCCCCCCCCCCACACACACACACACACACACACACACACACACACCAAAAAAAGAAAAACACACACATACACCCTCCTCTTGAAATTCTAAGTAAAGCAAACGCGATTTAATCAATGTAAGCAAAATAAACAGGCGTACATTTGATTAGCTGCTAGGCTTCTACTCAGAAAATAAATTCAGATAAAAGCTAACAGTTTATCTCAACCTGATTTAACCTGAGTGCTAGATCCAAATCAGATCACTGCTAAAATAAACGTTATCGTTCAATAATAGCTTCGTAAAAAGAGAAGGTATCGCAGTATTTGCTCGCCTTCCACCACTCACAACACACACAAAATATAAACCCTGGTAAAACAAGTGGAGATGCCGGGGATTGAACCCGGGGCCTCATACATGCAAAGCATGCGCTCTACCACTGAGCTACATCCCCTGTTGGAAATCATGGCGCATTATTACGTATATAACAGTACGCATTCATGAACCGGAAGTTGATATTCCTTCTGTAAAATGAGTCGACGTTGAGCAGGTTATTTTTGCTCTCCTTGAGACCAGGTTATATAATTTCAGATCACAGCTTTAGCCTTTGACCCTTGCAGTATTTCTCTGGGTACAAGTACATTACTGTAAGTTACCTTTTTGAATGGATGAAGAAAAGTCCCGAGGTACTCCAGCTCAAAGGGTTTTTTTTTTTTTTTAGTAGTGGTTTTGTAAACACAGGAACTCAACTGACGTCAGGATGGATGAATGGGAAATGTATCTGCTTTTTTGTATCCTTGTTTTGTGCTATTTTTAGCCTGCACATCTGAGCAATCTGCTCCTCATTTTCCATGCTATCTGTAAAGCAGATAAACTGATGGTGGTGATGAGGGCTAAAACTATACTGAAAGACACAGGCACAAAGCCTGATTATAATAATTCTGAAATGAAGTGAGTTTGACACGAGTGGCTGAAAAGCAGGTCCTTCTCACCATCCTAGGTACCCTAATCCTTCAGAGAATTTAAAATAGCTCCCCTCATTAAGTTTCATAATATTCTCCAGGGGAGCACGAGCGAGGGGCTGTCGGCCCCCTCTGGAGAGCACAGTCTGTCCTCACTCATTCTGTGTTTATCTGCACACCCTTGCCAAGGACACCACTTACAGGCCCTGTTTGCTCTGCCCATGTAGGGACAGACCCGACCCATGGGATGCACGCATGGCCTGAGGGTTGAAGGAGGGCTGAAGGAAGGAGAAGAGAAAGGGTGAGAGCCTTTGTCTACACAGGGCTCTCCCAGGATGAGGAGGGATGGGCACCCACTGATGCTGTTATTGTGTAAATTGTGTAAATTTGGACTGGTGACAGAACGCCACCATGCTGAGTCTGTGCTGAGTAATAAGGAAAGGCTGACAACCGTTATGTGGTGAGGGTTATCTGGGGACTGTAGAGTGCTGCATGTACAGACAGGCTGTATGCAATATGAGATCCAAAAAGGAATTCTTTATCTAAGGCCACAGACCTCCAGACGTTACACTGGACAGTGTCAAAGAGGAAGACCCCAACTTTGGAGTTTCAAGTGTTTCATACAGTTAGTGTGGATTAGTTATAGTGTGGATTTTTAAAAGAATGGTTTGATATTTATGTTTTGACAATGTTCTTGTAGTCTTAACACTTGCAAAGTTAGATGACCTGTGCATGAGCTTTGGTGGTAGAGCTACCATATCCAAGTAAAACAGAGCTGATCAGTAAGTCTAGCTCTTACCAGATTTCAAAAAATATACTTAAAAGCCTTAAAAATAAATACATTTATTAGCAAGTCTTCTCTTCACAATCAAATTGTGGTTTTGCATCTGGGTGTCATTACTACCCTCCACTGGCTGCATTGCAAACCTCATTGAGGCAGGATTATGCAACCTTTTTCTCCCCCATATGATCAAACTGATGTAGACAAAGTATTCATAACGCCACATATTCAACAACTCATGAAAACAGGGCTACAAGCTACTATGAAATTCACTTACTTGCGACAGCTCTTCGACTGCATAGGACACGGATGAATCACACTAAACATTACAGTCACCTGCCTCGAGCTTCTTTGGCACGATGATACCACTTATAGATTTTTGTGGGTTTTCTTTTGTTTTTCTGGATAGAGATGTGCAGCCAGTTTTGTACCTCTGCCTGTGTTTGTTTTACCTAAAGGTGTTCGAGGAAGTAGGAAGTAATGAATTGTTTCAACATATAACGCCATTAACACCTTTTTTATACAAATATCAGAAGAAACTCGCAGATTATCCAACTAGTCCTTTAAGTTCTCCACCCCTTGTAATGTGTGTCATTTACTTTACTTCTGGTACTGTTAAGTTGTCTGACCTCCTATCTCCTGGGGCTGCTGTCTTATCATCAGCTGACAGCCAGCAGAAGCAGAAAGGCCCGAAAGAAGAGAGGGGCACCAAAAATAAAGCCTTCATAACAGGGTGAAGAAGAGGTGAATAAGGTAATGCTGGGAGTCGACTCAAAACAAAGTGACATACTTTTGAAAGTATGTCAGATCAGTCGATTTGATTTATGAGCCAAAATACAAAAAGATTTTATGCAAACCACGAAGAAAATAAATTCTCTGAAGATCAAACTGAAAATGTTGTTTAGAAGTAAAACACAAATTGTCATGGTCTGGAGTCTGCGACTCCGTGTTTATGTTTAGTTTATTAGTATTCTGTGGTTTTGGTTGCCTTGGGTGTTTGTACTCCTCTGTTTCATGGTTCATGTTCCTATGTTCTGTGTCCCCCAGTCTGTGTTACGTTGGTGGGTTATGTCATTGCGTGTATGTGTTTCCTGTTTTATTGTGAAGGTCTGCGTCTTATGTGAGTGTTTTCAGTTTGCCTCCCTAGTCTCGTCACGTTAATCACTCCCAGCTGTGTTCCCCACCTGTGTGTAATCTCCCTGTGTTCTCTGAGTGTATTTAAGTTGTGTCTTCTGTCATGGTAGTTGCTGGTTCGTCTGTGTTGTTTCCCCTCGGTCTCCCTGCATCTCTCCATGTGTATTTCCCCGGATCTCCCTGCATCTTCGTTTCTGGTTTGTGTTGTTAGTTTACCCAGTTTAGGTTTCCGGTTTCATGTTTTCCCACCATTGCTGTTTGTACCCACCCTTGTAAATAAATACCCACCTGCACCAGAGCTGCCATCTTTTGGGTCCTTTCTTCAACTCCACACGGCTTGCCCCGGCAAACCGTGACACAAATTTCTGTTAACACTAAGTCCTAATCGTCTCTCCTGCTCCCAGCAAGTCCCATCAGTATTTGTTTTGTTCCAGTCAGGAACTCACTTTATTGTCTGATTCAAGCTTCAACAGGCAACAAGCTGGACTTCCGAGTGAGCTGAATCATTGCTGCGCCTCGGTGTTTCACCACAGTGTTATCCTTCTCTTGCTGGGAACCTGGGTTAGCTGTGTTGGCCAGGAAAAGAACAGGTTTGCTGTGAAATAGGAACATGACCATGAACGTGAACCCAAACAGGGAGGGGGAATAAGGGAGCTAGAGAGGGAAATACTGCCCTGACCTTTCGCCTATATTTTTTCCAGCTGGTAGTGGAAACTGTGGGAATCCACGAATGCAGGAAAAAGCTCTATAGCCTTAGGCAGAAAATGGAAAACTGTGAGCAAGCTGGTGTGGCTGTGCTGCTATTCATTGCAGCATATTGCTAACACCTTAAAAAGCATCTGAAGCACGTCATAGCGACTGACAAAGTGTTTTACAAGGACGTACACAGGAGCGAGCCAGTGACATGTACTGATTAGTTTGAGAACACAGACATTACACAAACACAAGCACAGATAGCTCTTCCTGAATGTTTGTGTTCACTGTGTTACTGGGGTTGAGATATCATCATCACTGCAGGGTGAATGAGTCTGTGTCTTCAAGAGTTGCCAAGCACCTGGTAACCATATAGGCCGATACCTTATCAACCTGACGTTAGAAAGCTCGTGCTCGTACATTGTCTGTGACCAGGCAGCAATTACATACCAAATGTCTAAAGCAGAAAAAACTAGCTCTCAAAGAATGTGTGTGAAACATGAGAGGTGTGGCACATTTGTTTGTTTGCATTTGAGACATCCAGTCAAAGATGCTTCAAAATATAAGACAGCATTTCCAGCTAAATCAACTATGGAGAAATTTCAAGATCATGCTCTTGTCATTGTGTAAAAGCTTCTTAACTTAAAAACATAAGCATAGGCCTTTAATAACACGTTTATTATAATCTATTCTTAAGAAATACACCAACAGATTTACAATTAAAAACTCTCACACTCAGCTGCCGGTATGCCTGTTCGCCAGCTTTTTAGTGCAAATATCTAGTCAGCGATCACATAGCAGCAGCTCAGTGCATATCTACATTTTGGTCTAGAAGAGCTCCTGAAGTTCAAACTAAGCATCAGAAATTGAAAGCAAGTGTCAGTGTCAGCTATCTCTGGAGTTTTACAGAGAATGGCCCAAAAAAGGGAAAATATCCAGTGAGCAGCAGTTCTCTGGGTGAAAATACCTTATTGATGTTAGAGGTCAGAGGAGAATGGCGAGACTGCTTTGAGCTAGTAACTCAAATAATAACCACATATTTATCTAAGGTAAGCAGAAAAGCAGCTGCACAAAACAGCAAACCTTGAATCAGATATAGCAGCAGACTGCGTGGCCTCACCTACGTTGGCTGGTCTGAGTCTCGATTTCTGCTGTGGAAAATCAGACACTAGTCTGTTGGATTTGTTGTAAACAACATGAAAGCTTGAATCTGTCCTGTTTTTTATCAACGGTTTGGGCTGCTGCTGGTAGTTTAATTGTGTGGGGATATTTTCTTGGCACACTTTGGTTCCCTTAGCACCAGTGAAGCCTTGTTTAAATGCCATAGCCTACCTGACTATTCTTGCTAACCAGGCCTAACACTTTATGACTACAGCATACCCATCATTTTGTTAACACACCATGTCACAAAGCTCAGATGAACTCAAAGTAGTCTTTTGAACATGGCAATGAGTTTGATGTATTCAGGTGGTCTGCACAGTCGCAGAACCTCAATCAAATAGACGACCTTTGGGATGTGGTGGAACCGAAGATTGATCTTAGATGTACAGCTGACAAATCTGCAGCATGGTATCATTTTAATATGGACTGTGTGGAACCTTTAGCACCTTGTTGGATCAGTGCCATGAACTATTAAAGCAGCTCTGGGGGCAAAAGGAGCTCCAATCCAGTACTAGCAAGTTGCATCTGATAAGGTGTGAATACATACAGTTATCCACTTATTTAAAGAGGACCAGCTGCTACTGAATAATTCCCAAATTTATTGCATCCATGTTATAAAATTTAAATAAGTCATTATGTGTTTGGCTGAGTTTCAGCTAGAAGAACAGAGGTATGTTTCACCCTAAATGGTGACTGCGAAGCATGCAGGTACACACCCATGGAGACATAAACATGCGTGTTGCGAACAAGAACCATTTCTATTAATCATTATACAATATGTATTTTATAAAAAACACAACACCTAAAGAAACACACATGTATAAAACACACACAGTAATGGCAACAGTCACAATGTGCTAACACAAAGAGCAGTGGATAATCTCATTGCTTTACAAACTGCTGGGTACAAAAGTGACCACAAGGGGTATTTCAAACATCTAAAAATCCCATTGGTTACACAAAAGCTGCATTCAAAATAGCAAATATGATTGGCCGATATAGGCTGAAAAGCAAAAGTCGTCCCCACCAGTGGAATGAAAAAAAAAAAAAAGGTGAAGGGGAAGAGAATGAGGTTTATTTACTATTGAAATGTAAAGTAAAACCACCAGCATCACCTGACAAGAAAAAATTAACATGATGTAAACTGCGGCTATTAAATGATTTGAATATTTGAGGTTTTAGTAAATAAGTCACCCTCAGGGAAAAACATGCAAATGAGATTGCTGTTGTCAGTGTTGTCCAGCATCCAGCATATGAGTAGAAGTAAAAACTACACCGGAAATGATACTGTTTCATATTTTAAATATCTTGTTTATAGGATTTCACCTCATATCACATTTGGGCCCCTAATATGTTAAAAATTAACTGCAAAGGCCTCACTAAAACTGGATCACACAAAGTTATTGCAAACATGTTGTGTCTGTGGTTCAAATTCCATTCAGATGGTGACATAACCGGTTTGTTGCATCAGATTCCTCTTTCTCATTCTCTTGATAGTTTAAATACTTTCATTTCTACATCCTACTTTTTCCTAGTCCTATATTAAAGACGTGTGAAAACAGACCCAGAGTCAGTTTACCTCCCCCCAGCCAAGCTTTCAAAAACCACGGATGCTGTTCGTGGAAGCTGATTAGAGTTCAGATTCCCAGTGAAGTCACCCTTTCCATCTGGGTGCAGGTTTACGGCTCATCTTGCCCAGCCCCCACCCTGTCACCAAGTAGACCGGCTTGCATCGGGTGTAATATTCTGATTGGCCGCTTTCTTTGGCGTGGGCGGGGTGATAGGCGTGGCTCTGAGTGATCTCACAATCAGCTGTTTTGTACGCTCTACATTCTGATCCGAGGATCAGCTGGAGGCAGCAATAAACAGGAAAATCTGCAGCGTAAAAACTAGAGGAAAGGAGGGGAAAGCTGCAGATGTTATGATCTGAAAACGTCCGTGTAAACATTTTTACACGAAGCCCTTCTTCTAAGAAGAAAGCCTTTTATTTTTATATAATGGTGTTCTAACTACCTCACATAAAGGCTATCTAAAGCTATGCTTTAAGAGTTGTCGTTTCTACTGTGTGTGAGATCTCGTTTACAACTTGAATAACACTGCAAGGGCAGGTAAGCTATTTCATTTTCTGTATTTTTTTATCTCTATTTCTTTTTCCAGATTAAACGCTCGGTGTGTTTTGTGTCTAACTGTGCTTATAAAGAGGCATCAGACTAACCTACATCTTTGCAATTGAACCTGCTGCTTTCCTTTTAAGGTTATTCATAAAAAAATACCCATTACATATCAGCTGTCGTGAATCATAGAGATTCTTATTATTGAATTGCATCCCTTTGTCTTGGCCTGCCTTTGAGTGTGTGTTTTTTCTTATACTATGAAATGACCTGTTAATAGGACATGAATAGATGGGGAAGCAGTATGTTATAGGCCCAAATAAACAGCCTTAGTTGGGTCGATTCGACGTCCTGCATCTGCAGAAATGACACCAGCCTGCATATAGATTAATCCTATAGGACGCCAGCAGTCGTTGTTTTGCAAACTGCACCAAATGCTGGTGTGGAGTCGATGGCGGATGTTGATGTATTTGTTGCAGGTCGACCTTTTTAGGTTTTGATTTCCACTAAAAATACACCAGGCCTAACCTGAGCTGCTCTGTCAAATAACCGACTCGCTGTGTATTCAGGAGCCTCTTTTCTCCTGTCTTTCGTGCAGTGTTGCTGAGCCACAACTGTCATTGCTTTGACCCCTCAGCTGTAGCCAGAGCTTATACGGATAATTCATGTTTAACCTGGATACCCTGCGCAGAAAGTCGCGTCTTCTCTGGGCTCGTCGATGCTCTGGCATCGAGGTCGATGTTTTATTTTACATGAAGAGCCTATTCTTTGTGTTGGAAACGTAAACACCGCTGCATATTTTTTTCATAAGCGTTTCAAGTCCAGACGACAGCCGTCGACAACAGCAGCCGCTCTCACACGGATGGTTTTTCGGTACCGTGTTGCAAAATGCAGATCAAACACGAAAACCATGTCGACTGCAAACACGCGATCAGAAAATCTTGATATTTTTCCCCTGTTTGTTATTCTGACCGATTTTCTTTTTTCCTCCGGTCGCAAAATAGGCTGGAGCCTCTCCGTCAGTGTCAGTGGCGTGACGTCAGACGCAGCTTGTTTTTACTTCTCGGGAGCCCCGCCCACTCCTCTTATGAAATAAATAAAATAAAAAACCTCAATCAATAGAGCTGCCTATACATCCGGAACATATTAAATATATACTGTTGTGTTACTGCCACATTTTAACAAATCCACAAAACTTCTTGTTCAACATGTAAGAAGGCTTTCTTCTGCATTATTCATGCCAATAAATAAATAAATAAATATATAAATATATATATATATATATATATATATATATATATATATATATATATATATATAAAAACACCCAGCACGCCCCTGCGGGCGGTTTATCCTTCAAGCTCGGGTCCTCTACCAGAGGCCTGGGAGCTTGAGGGTCCTGCGCAGTATCTTAGCTGTTCCCAGGACTGCGCTCTTCTGGACAGAGATCTCCGATGTTGTTCCTGGGATCTGCTGGAGCCACTCGCCTAGCTTGGGAGTCACCGCACCTAGTGCTCCGATTACCACGGGGACCACCGTTACCTTCACCCTCCACATCCTCTCGAGCTCTTCTCTGAGCCCTTGGTATTTCTCCAGCTTCTCGTGTTCCTTCTTCCTGATATTGCTGTCATTCGGAACCGCTACATCGATCACTACGGCCGTCTTCTTCTGTTTGTCTACCACCACTATGTCCGGTTGGTTAGCCACCACCATTTTGTCCGTCTGTATCTGGAAGTCCCACAGGATCTTAGCTCGGTCATTCTCCACCACCCTTGGGGGCATCTCCCATTTTGACCTCGGGACTTCCAGGTTATACTCGGCACAGATGTTCCTGTACACTATGCCGGCCACTTGGTTATGGCGTTCCATGTATGCCTTGCCTGCTAGCATCTTGCACCCTGCTGTTATGTGCTGGATTGTCTCTGGGGCATCTTTACACAGCCTGCACCTGGGGTCTTGCCTGGTGTGATAGACCCCAGCCTCTATGGATCTTGTACTCAGAGCTTGTTCTTGTGCTGCCATGATTAGTGCCTCTGTGCTGTCTTTCAGTCCAGCTTTGTCCAGCCACTGGTAGGATTTCTGGATATCAGCCACCTCCTCTATCTGCCGGTGGTACATACCGTGCAGGGGCCTGTCCTTCCATGATGGTTCCTCGTCTCCCTCCTCTTTCTTGGGTTTCTGCTGCCTGAGGTATTCACTGAGCACTCGGTCAGTTGGGGCCATCTTCCCAATGTATTCTTGGATGTTCCTTGTCTCATCCTGGACTGTGGTGCTGACACTCACCAGTCCCCGGCCCCCTTCCTTCCGCTTAGCGTACAGCCTCAGGGTGCTGGACTTGGGGTGAAACCCTCCATGCATGGTCAGGAGCTTTCTTGTCTTTATGTCAGTGGCTTCTATCTCCTCCTTTGGCCAGCCTATTACCCCAGCAGGGTACCTGATCACGGGCAGGGCGTATGTGTTGATGGCCCGGATCTTGTTCTTACCATTCAGCTGACTCCTCAGGACTTGCCTGACCCTCTGCAGGTACTTGGTGGTTGCAGCCTTTCTAGCGGCCTCTTCATGGTTCCCATTTGCCTGCGGGATCCCCAGGTACTTGTAACTGTCCTCTATGTCTGCAATGTTGCCTTCTGGTAGTTCAATCCCCTCAGTTCTGACTACCTTCCCTCATATATATATATATATATATATATATATATATATATATATATATATATATATATATATATATATATATATATATATTGTTCCTTTTGACCTGTAAGGTCTCCTTATTATCTAACAGCATCAGTGATCATATAAACTATAAATGGGCTACAGTTACCCTAGAGGGCCAAATGTCACCTGCTGTCCCTGGCCAGATAAGGTATCCTAAAATAGAAAAAACAAAATGTGTTATGAAAATATTATTTACCTCACAAGAAATATTCAATCAGCTCTATTTCCTACTGTACTGTACATATGCTCAGCTACAAGCAGTGATAATAAAGAAAAAGAAAGGGAAAATGTAATGAGTGAGAGTCACTTTTATTGCTTTTAACTTTCAGATAACGCATATCTTTCTGCTTTTTTACAAAACAGTCAGCATCATGAATCTTTGTCATTGTGTTAATGGGTGGATTTGACAAGGTTTCCACAAAACATACATCATCTGGTCATTAGCTATCATTGTTTCTTTGGGCCCTTTTGGCAGTGTCAGTACCTATAAGGCCAATCAGTAGCTCTCAGTTGGCAAGCTAACAAAATGGTCAGGGAAGTGCTTCTTACGAGTCCATGTTGGGTGTTTATTGTGCGGATCTCCTCTCCACCTTATGCAAAGCAGCACTGAGGCCTGAAAAACATTGTTTATCAGAATTTACTTGTCATAGTCCCATGACTTAATGCTTTATTAGTCAAGGAATGCATTAATCTTTGTGCTGAGGTATGCACTGCACCGCATCAGCTGAAAGACAGTTCCTCAAAAACATTTCATAGTCATTGTTTAGTGACTGAATGTTTTTTTTCTCACAAGATCTAAAAAACAGGTCATGCAACCCAGATCTTTTTTTAATTAAGAGATAAGAGATAAGAAAGATAAGTCTTTATTGTCATTGCACAGTCATACCTAGTACAATAGTACAACAACATTGGAAACTGTCCTGCATCGGCACTATGCACAACAAAACACAACACAAATAAGACAACACAACACAAGACAATAACTTAACTGAATAAATTTAAAAGAGAATGAGTGTATGACAGTAACTTAATTATATATATAACAAGTTAAATAGCTTTCATCATTTAAAGAAAAGGCTTATAAGGTTTAGCTTTTTTTCTTTTTGCACCAGTTACTGCTTCACTTGATTTATCTCATATCTTATCGTATCACTTCAAGCACCTGACATCAGCAATCCCACAAGCATGCTCTGTATGACTGCAATTAGGATGTGTCTTCCCTTTTTTGCTCCGTTATCATGGTGATTCTCCAAATAAGGACAGAAACCCATCATGCATCCATGCATATCTGCTCCCATGACTCTTTGCTCTATAAATCCTTGTCTTTCACCTTATCTTTACTAACCTTCTCATTTATTTAGTGAGAAAGTTCAGCTTCATACACTTTACATTATAGTCAATGAGATTTCTGGGGCAAATGAGACTGTGGTTGAATGTGATGATTACTTAAATAGGTTATGGCCTGATATCGAACCTCTCCTTTAGTAAATAAACACTAACCTTGAATTCACAAACAAAAATAACTGTGTCAGACAGTTGCAGAGCGTATTGAACTCTGTGATCTCTTGGGTCTCTTTGCCCTATATACTCAGTTTAAATAAAACTCAACCTTCGAACATGCAGAGCGTTGTCACATAAGCTAAACTTCAGGTTAACATTACACCAGTGTGTTCACGTGTAGTTCACATCCTCGTCCTTTGGCCTCAGCACCTGCTGTCACAATGTTTCTGGTTTTCTTTGCATCTTTCACATGTGTGCACACACATTACTTGGTTTTGTAAGAGTGTGGCTCTTTGTAAATATACCTTTTTTAGTTTTGCCTACCTTTTTCTAGAGGTGGATACCAACACTGGACAGATACTTTGTTTCACTATGTTGCCTTCTTAATTGTGTTAAATAATGAATTATTTCAAAATTAATAATTTCTAAATACACGAAAAGCCGAAAGGTGTGTTTTGTTTTATTAGCTAATAATTAATCACAACCACAATAAATTACAATGAAAAGTCTTCATTCAAATTTGCACAGAAATGCAAATGAATGTTGATTCAACTCACAAACCATGACACACTGCTCTCCCCTACATAAGCTGCCTTTATAGGTTAAAAGTATCAGTATTGATACTGGTATCAGTAATACTGGCCCTATATTTACTTGGTATTAGATGAATACCAAAATCTTCTTCTTCTTCTTCTTCTTCTGTGCTCTGCCCATCTGTCTAGAAACTGAGAGTTGATTGGTTTTCTTGACCTAATAGGGGAGGGCAGTGTAGTTATTACACACTGGCTTGCTGATTAACTCATTAACTCCTGTTTCTTATGTAACTTCGCAGTACCTTCACAGTCCACTAGGGGGGCCCGACCCACATTTTGGAAATCACTGCACGAGATTGCTTGTAGTAACAAACCTGTAATTATTATTCGATCGTTCTCAGCTCCAAAAAATATTTCAGCATCTTTCAAGTATTTGTCCTTTTGTTTAGTTTCATCTACTATTACTGCAGTAACTGTTAAAAAAAAACGCATTCATTAACACATTTACCTGGACAGGCAGGCAAAATTAGCAACTATCTTGGAAATATGAGGAGATGTTTAGCTGCTAAGGCCAAATATTCCCTCAGGGGTGCATGGCAACCAAAAACACAGCAGCCAGAAGTAAGATGCCAAATGAATGACAGGCACAGTGTTGATGTGCAGCCCCCAAGTGGTCAAAACATTTTTTTTTTTCAGTTTTCTGTGACCTTTCAGAAGTGTTAAGATATAAAGTGTTTAAAGTGAGTGGTGTTGAAGTTTGTTTGTTTTTTCAAAAAAGCCCTGTTGTTTTATAAACTCATTATAAGATTCCCACCTCTTCTAATTAACACGTTAATGTTCAAAATAATAATAGTAATTTTTTTAAAAAGAGCAACACTTTTAATGCCACTAAGGTTTGAGTTCACGCTAAAAACAATGACTGCATTGCATTTTTAAATAATCCTGACCTCTTTTGTTTCTTACTCTCTTTATCTAATGTATGTTTCATCTTTTCATTGCAACTAATTATCCCCTTTTTCCTCTCTCCCTCTCCCTCAGGCCTTTGCTCCAAACCAAGTGAAACCTTATATTTGCACTACAGAAGCCTGTCCACACCTGTTTGTCAAAACAAGGTCCAGCAAGAGGCTTCAAGTTGGGGAAAAAAATAATCAAAGAACAGCGTAAAATAGCAACCGACAAGAAATTCAAAAAGGCAGCTACAGCTTTTTCTTTGTGCACCACAACAAAAGCACCAGAGTCGTCAACACTTGACAATGTTTCAGCGTCTTAGCAACCTGCTGTTTGGGGAGGTGGAAGAGGTGGTAGCTGAGCTGAAGGGACCCAACCCATGTGTGACTGAGGCCGACGAGGAGGGATGGATGATTGTCAATCTGCCTGGTGAGTCAGAGAGAGCATTGTGCTGGGCTTGTGTTGAAGGGATGGTTATTTTAAAAGCTACATCAAAAGTGAGGAAATAGTCAAATTATGCTTTGTGTGCTGCTGTGCATGTTTATGATACTGACTAATATATGAAGTGTAGTGATAACAACAGTGGGATGATGAGATGGGGTGAAGTATTATGATAAGGGCGTGGCTCAGCTACACTGCCGCTCATCCATATGGCTGCCATGCCAAAGGTTGTGTTGTCCGTCAAATGGCGGAAACACATAGCTACCTGTGAACATGCATCTCCTTCCACTTTGTTTATGATCTTGATCATGACAAAGACTATTTTAAAGTATGAGAATGTGCTTTAATGCCTGCTCAGAAGAAGCCAAGCAAACAACATAACATAAAAGTACCTCTCAGCAGAGTCAAGGCAGAAATTATGTCAATGACATAATCACAGCTTTAGAGGGTCAACACAACTAATGATGTGACTCTTTTATGTTTCCTTACCCCTCCTCCCCCCTCTTCCTTTCCTCCAATTTTTTTAAATACCCTTACATTCCTCACACTGGTATGTGTGTGCGTGCGTATGTGATCCCTTCTTTGACCTGCATGGCTTTTTGAAAAATCTGCCACATTTGCATAACTTGTGCAACATCTTCCCCCACCCTGACCCCCCTCTCATCTGAACCATCTCATCGCTGCCATGTGCTCAGAAGAGTCTGACTGCATGATGCAGGTTGATGATGAGTCAGGAATCCCACTGATCGCACAATCATTCCCAGAGAATAACTTGTCAAATCGTCAAGACGCACGTACAAGGACTGAATGCCCGGCCCCTGTCCCCCACCCCCCTCACAAGCGTCGTAGGACACATAAAGGCCGGCCACAAGGTGCAGTAGCATTAGTAGACCCTGTGTCCTGTCCCAGCCCCAGCCCATCAGACATGGGTGCTACTACACCCGTAACCCTGCCAAGACGGGTCAGACTGTCCACGCCCTCCTCCACGCCGTCAATGTCCCCAGGCTCTGGGAGTGAGTGTGGGGGCAGTGGGTGTAGCAGTAGGGCAGGCTCAGAGAGAGGCTGCATGGATGAGAGCTGGTTTGTCACCCCTCCCCCCTGTTTCACTGCAGAGGGAGCCACTGCAGAGGCCAGCCCGATGGAAGACTTGCTCATAGAGCACCCCAGCATGTCTGTGTACGTCTCCCCGAGCAACCTGTCCATGGTGTCCAACAGCAACCTGTCTGCAGTGGCAGAGGAAAGCATGGTTAGCCTGGGGGGCAGCGTGAGGTGAGAGCGATTGGCTAAAAATATACCTGCCCTTTATCCACTTTTTTCCCCAGCATCAGCATAACTATGTTATCTTTTCTCTCTTTTCCATCAGAGCGGCTGAACCAGCTTCGGTCCCCGCCACTCATGGCACTATGCCCACCAGGGTGAGCCGTGGAGCAGCTGCCCAGGCCGGTGCTCTGGCCAAGGTCACCCAAGTGGCCAGGGTCCAGCGTAGCAAAGCCCGAGTGGAACGCCGCCATCTGGGGCGCAACCGCATCCAACGCCAAAACCGCACCAGGGAGCAGATCCCTCGCCACACAGCCCACAGCAGAAACACCTTCCTTCACCAGCCCAGCAAGCGTAACTTCTGCCACTAAACTCCCCAGCGCACATGGGGCATTGTTTACTCTGAGGGCATTAGTAGTCACACATGAATAAACGCAGTCAACCACAGCATTTTTAATTTCCGTTGCACTTAAGATAACAGTAGTGTTTTGTTGTTTAGACATAATCTGACTTCACCTGGTAGCTCAATTCCCATTCTGGTGTTATGAAACCGAACCCTCTGAGTAGATATTGTTGACCTTTTTACTATTTATTGTCCGACGCAGTATCCAAACCACAAAAAAAGTCTTTAAAATCTTAAAAGAAGCTATTCGTAGTAATAATAATGCTTGAAAAGCACGAAAAACTTGATTTCTATAAAGTTTCTGTCCAATCTTGCCTCCCCAAGTTCATTCCTCCGCAGTGCATTTTATTTTAGAGAGATTAATTCAGCTAATACACCTCCGTTAAATGTATTTAATTATTTTGGAGACAATAAATTCAAATTGAAGTTTATTTTTCTCTGGCTGGAATAACAGTTTTCTGACTTTTCCAGTGGAAACAATGCAAGACAGATTTTGTCTTTATAACACCAAAAACAAGTCATCATGTCTTCAAAGCTTTATGTTAAAGAGATAAAAGAATTCAATCAAAATATGATTTTTTTTTAATAGTTCAGAAGAGGTGGAAGGATATACCGTGTGTGACGAGGGGGAGAGGAAATTCACTAGACATTTGTTTCTCTCCAATTTGGTGCGCTAATGAGCAAAGTACACGACAAAGCCCAGGAAACATGAAGCAACCGATTTCATCAGAGGAAACCAAATGTTGTGAGATTTTCTCTCTTCTTACTTTGTGAAGGATAACAGCAAGTTGATGATGGCGAGAGCAAAACAGATTAAAGAGTAAAGCAAAAAGACATGATGAATTGGAACATAACTGAATGAAGACTGAGGTGGTTTAACGAGAAAGGTTCACAGGAAAGTGTAACGTAACCCTCTGAGCAGCCTGAGTCCTTAAAATGTAACATCACATTTTATTGGAGAGCTTTTAGAGTACAGCTGCTGCTTTTGCATATTCAAATAGTTGTCGTTGGCACTTCTATAGTCATTAAAGGTGAGGATTATAAATGCAGTGGAAATATCCAAGGCTAGCCTTTGGGTTACAGGGTATGGCAGGTCATAGTAAGTGCAGAGCGGTATCGGTGGTAACTCATTATTTTGTTTTGTCATGTGTTTTTCTGCTTACTTTGTCTCGTAAACAGTAATTTTATTGGACTGTTTCTGTTTGCATGATTCCAACCGGAGAGAAAATCTAAACTGTTCCCTGCCAGATAAACAGAAAGTAGACATTTGGGCTTTTTAAAGTCAACACATTATAATCGTTTCTCCCCCCGCAGATCATAAAACAGCACGATTATCATTATTTGTGTCCTCTGTAAACTAAAGCAATGTGCCCAGCACACACATCAGTCATTCTTTTACACAGTGTGTGCTGTGATCTTATGTTATCCATGTGAACACCAACACAGAGAGCATTTTTACGTCTGTCCCTTTTATGGATAAAAGCACTGTCTTCACGGGACTTTTTTTTTTTTTTTTTTTTTTTTTAAAGCCTAACACAAGCATCTTCACCCCAGATTCAACACTTTCAACAAATATCATCTTCCTCATGGACGCGCAGCGCATTGCTGATATCTCCTTCATGGTTCTCATATTTCATATTAGCACATGCAGCTCTAACAGTGTCCACTTAAAAATCTAGCTTACTGATATGTATTCAACAACAATAGTAAACAATGGTGCTGAAGTGTATACTGATGTTTGTAAATTATTTGAGAAATGGATGTACGTTTGCACTGTCATACATTTTGTGAGTCAAAAAGTTTTAGCGGTGTGCCGTGTGCTTGTTTTGTTTTGTTTTTTCCTTTTGTGATCATTTTTTTTTCTTCTTTTCATTTTGACCCGGACTGTGTGCGAGGTGCCCCGATCCGTTGAATCCTACGAAAAAGACACAAATATCTGTCATCTTTTTCTTCTTGTAAATATTACAGAACAATTTATAATGCTTTGCTAGATGTCATAGCCTCTCAGAACTCGTGTCCAACGGGACTGATGAGAATCCAGTCTCTGCCGCATCTCTGTGCTCGCTTTTTAAACCAGGAGGGCCACAAGTGGTGTCATTGCTCCATTTTCAGTGTCACCTTGTTGAGATGCACCATTTAAAAAAGAAAAAAAAGATATAGGCTCAGAGTTGACGTGCCATAGGCAAACACTGCCCTCCAGAGGGCCCACTCGACACAGCACCAGCTGCTGTGTAAATGCTGTTGAGGGTCCAGTCTTATGACCGTACTGAAGTGTTAAAAGGACAGACTGAGATACATCGAGAAAATAGATGTCCTGTGTGGTTCTTGAGTCACATGCTAAACCTTTTTTTCTGTCAATAATCCTACAAATTACTTAATTTTATTAAATTACAAATGTTTCTGCTTTAAGGGTGGCTATAATGTATCCTGTCAGTCTCTCAAGTGCAGCGGGTGTATCTGAGGTGATGAGCCTGCACACATACACATCAAGATATCTCTGTTTAGGCTTTCACACTCTCTCCAAGGGGCTTTTACTATTCTCACTGTGCCTCAGAGGAAGCATCTTGTTTGAGGGGAAAACAGTAAAAACAGGTTAATGATGAGAGATCACAGGTGGATTATGGGTGCATGCCAAATCGCCGCAGATACCTCTGATGCTGCAAATTTCATTTACTTTTATTTTCTGTCCTTTATCAGCAATGAAATGTAAAAAGGAAACATGTTTAGGTATGTTGTGTGTGATTATTGCAATGTGTGGTTTTAGGAGGCAAGGTCATTCAAAACTTGCAGGGGAGGGAGTGGGCACCCACTGTGTTGAGCCTATAGCAGATGTGGGATGTGGATAGTGACAAAATGAGGCAGTAGACATATAGTTTATATATTTAAAAAAAAAAAGAAATGTACTATAAAAATACAATAGAACATGCTTGTATTTTCCCATATAGTTATTAGAAGAGTTGTTCGACAATATAATCTTTTAAATGAAAGCGTTGAATGTCTGGGGAGTTTCACATGTTTTACGTCGTGCCCTAATATGACGGCAGCTTCAAAACACTTGGGGTTTCCCCCCCATGTTACATCTCAGTTAGTACACCCTCCCTCCCCTCCATGAAAATGAAAGATATAGACATATAAAATTTGATGTATCTGATATCTATGGTGATTGTGCCTTTCACTATTTCTGCATGGTTTTTGTGATGTACTGATTTTTTTTTTTTCCACACCCAAAGCGGACAGTTGTCCACTGACAGGCAAGACCTATGCAAAAATCAACGGATGGGTTGTCCAACATCCATTCAGAAAACACAGGTACCCGCCAAAAAGACCCCCCACGACAATAACAACAATAAATGCTCAGGTTAACACCTGAATCTCGTGTCATTATTTTCATGTGGGACCGCAAAAAGAGGTGTTGGAATGCAGTCTTATATAGGAAAGCTTAAAAAGGCCGTAGTACTTATTATTATAACACTCAGTGTTATTATTTTATAGCCTAACATTTAGAATAATGCATAAGCACCTGGTTGAAAGCGCAATAATTGTGAATATTAAACTATATATGGTAAATGGCCTGCATTTGTATAGCGCTTTTACTCAGTCCCTAAGGACCCCCAAAGCGCTTTACACTACATTCAGTCATTCACCCATTCACACACACATTCACACACTGGCAATGGCAAGCTACATTGTAGCAGCTGCCCTGGGGCGCACTGACACACTGACAGAGGCGAGGCTGCCGGACACTGGCCCTCTGACCACCACCAGTAGGCAAACATGGGGTTAATATCTTGCCCAATGCCATATTTGGCATGCAGCCAGGAGGCAGCCTTCTGATTAGTGGCTGACCTGCTCTGCCACCTGAGCTACAGCCACCCGCTATATGGCTTATGACTTGGCATTATAAATATCCAAATTGGTTGGATTATAAAATTTTATAGCTGAAGTATTTAACCAAATAATTGTACAGTGTAGGGTTAAGGTGACCAGATGTCCCTCTTTAGCATGTTTATTCCTTGTCCCCCTGTCCCACATCTGGAGACAATGTCCCACATTTTGACTTGTTCTACACTCCTTCTAAAGTCTTTCTTTTACCAGACGTGTGTGAAGGGAAGACTTTTTATGATATTCAAAACACAGAGGGTCAGTTTGTTTAATGCCTGTTTAATGATTTTGTCTTTTTTTCCCTTAAGTATATTTTTCTGTTTCATGCAGTGGCAGTGACACTCAAAAAGGTATGCTAATCTAGTGATAAATATGAACTGAAAGTAAGAACGTGTTAGCATAGAGAAGAGCAGCTGAAATAACACTTAATATATAAAGTGGAATTTATAAAGATTGTCGTATGAGAGCATGGACACATTGTATTTGTTTGGAGAGAGAGCAGGGGATATATTTGGCATGTGCTTGCTGTTAACAATATAAAACCATACACATTTTATCAAATTTCTATTTGCAAGCTAGACGTGAAAATTTCATTGGTGGCATTGATGATGTTTTCCTCTCTGCCCACCAAAAACACAGTGTTTGTTTTGCATTAGTTTGCTGAGACCTGGCTACCAAGTAGCAAGTACCTTTAAGTACACCTATTTGAATATAGGCAGTTCTTTAAGTGTCTTAACTGCTGATGAAAGTAGGGTTTTTTTTGTAGGCAGATGTAACTGTTTGCAAAAAGGGAACAAGCAAATAGACAGGTGTGGTTAAAGAGAGTACTGTCTGTGGACTGAAACTGGGTGGAGTCCTGTTATGCTTAGCTTTGAGTACATTAGTCCAAGCTGAGCAGGAAACTTAAAAGGCTGACGAGGATTTAAAAAATAAAATAAAATAATTATGTCACACAGCAGGGTTTTTCATTGTTTTAAACAAACCAAAATACTTTTTATTATTTGGATTTCTCAAAGCTGCCACTAGTGTTTGTCCTGATCCAGCACAGACTGCTGCTGTCTGGTAAAAATGCAAACTAATGTGCAAAATACAAGTGAACAAAAGAATCTAAATGAAGCTTAATTTGGATAGCGCCTCACGTACCTTAAAATGTTCTTGTTTCAAAACCTAACCCAATGACCCTGAATGTTCTAACAAGGACAGCGCCTGCAATGTTTTAACCTCTGAGGGGTTTGCTGCCAGTCAACATCGGGCCCATTACTCCCCCCTAGCGGCCAGGAGTACTTCCGGTTTCTTTCTCGCGGTCATTCACTGTTTATGATATGTATGGAGCGCATTTCTCTTAATGTGTGTGCCTTACTCATACATCTGTTGACTTTACAGTTCTCCGCTATTACTCAGCTCTATGATATGGCAAGTTAGAGCCTGCCCCCCAAAGCTTCCTCCAAATATTTTTAATCATTAACAACAAAAGAGGATCCAAGTTAGAATGTAGAGACATAAAGGTCACCATGATAACATTTGCAAACACTTCTTTGTTTACTTTTTCCTGTTTAAATCGTGCTAACAAGACTCTTATCAAGTTAGTTACTACTTCTCCACAGTCCAGCCCTTTAGTTGGTGCAAGAAGTTTTCAGGAACTTTAAAAATGTCTTTGAGTGCAAGAAAGTAAGATTAATCACTACAGAGGATGTATTCATTAGACACTGGGGACTGACAGTTAAAAAAGTCAAACTAATGGTTTTTGAAGTATAGGGAAACAAAAAAATGCAAAGCTCAGGGTTCACATAATGCAAATAAAACACGACATTATGCTTCGATATAGAGAACAGAAATTAAACTATGTGGTGATTTTTAATATATCATTCCTCCATTCACAGAGAATATACAGTGATTCTTGAATTTGCAAAGCATGCCCCAAGCATCTTAATCTGAACGTTAGAAGATGTACTGTATGAGATTAGATCATATATACAATACGTCAACACTTCACAGTTCAGATACATATCTCAGCAGGAAGCTGCATGAACCAGATCTTCAGACTAGAAACTACAAGGCTGAATGAGACAAGTGAACACAGATAAAATGTAACTCGAGAAAGGGGACTTCAGTTAGTGGAAAATTAGGTCAGGATGACTTTAAATGTATGTGTTTGCTGGGCACAGAGAATGTGCACTGATTGTACATGCATATGGATTCTCTGTTGTGAAGCCTGAAGCTAGGGGCGTGATGGTATAATGAGTGCTTTGCATTTGACACTGTTTTTTTCTTTTTTTTTTAAATATCAGGTTTCAAGGCAACACTTTATAAGCAATGGTAGTCCCAGAGTAGCAGCTACACAAAATCCCATTTCATTTGTGGTCATGGGATTCATTTATCATCAGGAAATGACGCAAAAACACACAGACTTACACCACAGACTAAGAGGAATAAACTGAAGTAGCGACCTGACCTCCATAATCTCCTGGCGTGCAGCTTACATGCTTGGTGAATATAATTTATTTGGTTTTGTTTGTTTTCCTCTGCACCTTGTTTCTGAAATCTGTCAGATTTTTCAAGGTAAGTTCTTTACCCCTTTGCCTCTACCACTATTGGATTTGGTATATTCCTACTGATCTACCACAGTAAAACTTTGGTTCTTCAATCAGTCAACCAAAACTTTATTTCAAACATATAAGTAACAAATGTTCATACATATAAAATAATAACTGAAAGCATCATATTCACATGAAAAAGAAAATGTTGACCATTTCCAGTTCAAAAGAAGCAGGAGGAAGCAAATCCTTTTTAATTCATACCCCTGTCTAGCTCATCTTCTATACTGGTTTCAGTTAATAACAGTACCACTTTTAAATATGCCCATTTAACACACTGATTCATGCTATGTTGATACATAGATCTTTACACATTGATCTATAACTATTTAACTACACTTATGCAAAAGTATTGCTTTTTAAAATAAATCATTATATGTAAATATCAATTTTGTAATGCACAGTACAAAAGTATAAACATATAACACATACCTCATCCATAAACTGCGTTATAAATGTTTTTTTTTACACAATTTCAACACTGATTCATATCCTTAGTGTCCTTGTTTTAACATATGTATTAAATATGGATTATTTTAGCCCTTAATTGGACTACTTTTCTTTTAATCAGGCTTATTGTTGTTGTTTTTAATATGAAGCATAAGATCCCCCCCCCCAATCACAGTCAATCTAGCCCCAGACGCTTTGCTTTGAAAGAAATAAACAGAGGAATTTCCCCTTAAGAGATGGCATAGGCAGGCCACTATTGCAACTCTATCACTGAAGTAATTTCATGTCTCTTGCCTCCTATTTCACAGACGGAGGAACAAGAATAGAATAAGGCTTCATGGGAGGGACCGAAGTTTTGTGAGTAGAACAGGTTTTTGTGCACCTGCTGTGACCTGTTTGTCCAGCTCACAAACACACAGGGTGGAGGTGGACGGTGTGCTATGGTCGACCCTTGTGAAAACAGAACTGGATTAATGGTCTTCAGCTGTTCGAGGCCCCAACGCTATCTAAGTAAGTTTAATATTGGTAGGGGGACTGTCGACGAATAATTTAATAATTGTTTAATAATGTTTATTTACAGTATAATTTATTTAAATTATTAGCTTCCCTCGGTTATTAGTTCGCACTCACATGTATATTTAAAACACCCTTATCCCGAACAAGTCCAGCCGGTTATCCTGAGCTGTGGGGCTTTGGTGTGGGCTGTAACACGAAGCTAGCTTCCCAGAGCTGCGCGGTGGTGATTCAGCTTTGGCGACGGAGCTGCGTTCACCTCAGCTCACCTGCTGCTTTTAAAAATCCAAAACAACCCAGTCGGGAACGACTTTTTATTTTAGTATCACTGGTATTATTTGACTGGAGGTACCTTACAACGACGGTAAGTGACGTTAGCCGAGCTCCGAGCGCTTTGTAGCTGAATTTAAAAAAGGAGATGTGCTAGCTTGTGGCATCGCGGTGGTGGAGGCGCCGCGGAGGGAGGAAGGTCCGTGTTTAACCGGCAATAACGCTGTTATTCTGCAATAGTAATAGTTTATGTGTCTGTGTGTGTTATAGGCAAGCATGAAAATATTTAGATTAAGCCATATTTCGCGAGGGTTTAGATACATAATAAGCATGGTTATGAACATGTGCGTCTTTAAGGAAATTCATCCTCAAAAACTAGTTATTCTGCGTGGTTTCTCGTCTTTGCAGGTTGTAGAAAATGCACCATCACTGGAGCTACACATCCGCGTCTTGGCCTATTAATAACATTCCCCTAAGGAGGACAAATGAGGCTGCTGTGATCTTTTTGTAAGGGTGCCAATGTCACACTAGAGATTTACAGATCACGGTAAGAAAACTGTGATTTATTGGGACATTAAAGATAAAGCAGATGAGGTCATTCTCCAGCGCCACAGCAACACTAGCGGTCCATAAAGGTATATTTTAGTGATTTATTTGTGTTTTAGTGTGGATAATAGTAGCATGTGTGTGGCTTACTATCCCAGACAAGGAACAAGTGGGACAGTGAATATGGATATCCTGCATTAGGTCCTCAAAGATAAAGATACAGTACGTAGAAGTCATGCACAACGCTGCTCCAGAAATTGTGGCCGGATACCCGAGTGGAAGCGTGGTGGATAAAGATGCCAATCCAGAGACAACCTTGGGGAGCGCTTACTCTCCAGTGGACTACATGAGCATCACCAGCTTCCCCAGGTTGCCAGAAGATGACGTGTCTGGGGAAAATACCCTGAAATCCCGCAAGGATGATGACAACGTCCTGAGTGAGCAAGATACAGGTCAGACAGAAGTTATCAAAGAAAATCGTTTATCTCACACACAGTCATGGTTACAAGGGAGCTTTTTTTGTGATTTGCTGACTAATAGCATTTGGTATGGTGGTGCTGTGTCTCAGACCCAGATCTGTTTCTGAAGTCGGCTCGCCTCCAGCGCCTCCCCTCCTCGGCTTCAGACCTAGCTAGCCATGATGCTGTGTCGCTGCAGGAGACCAACAGAGACCCTTTTACAGAAGAATGTGCCTGCCAGCGAGATGGCTTGACAGTCATCATCACGGCCTGTCTCACCTTTGCTACAGGAGTCACTGTGGCTCTCATCATGCAGATCTACTTTGGAGATCCACAGGTAGGGTTGCATGTCATTTTTCTGTAGTCGTGTTGCAATGCTGTTGCTTCACTCAAATAAGTATGGGTTATTATAGGATTATGGGTGACTCCACATGCTTCTTAGCCTCCTTACATGCAAGCCTCTGTCATTCTGAATGTTTTTTAACTGCCTCTCTCCCTTTCTGCTTTGTCTACTGCAAGGTCTTTAACCAAGGAGCAGTGGTGACAGATGTGGCTCAGTGTACATCTCTGGGCTTTGACGTTCTTGAAAAGCAGGGCTCCAGCGTTGACGCCGCCATCACCGCTGCTCTCTGTTTGGGAATTGTGCACCCTCACACGTCTGGTATTGGAGGGTGAGTTATAGGAACAGATCAATCTCTGCTAAGCAGAACCACCATTAAGTATGAATTTGAAGACCACTTTTTGCTCTTTTGATGATCAGTGGAGGCGTTATGTTGGTGCACGACATCCGTAAGAATGAGACAAGGGTCATTGACTTCAGAGAGACAGCACCATCGGCAATCGACGAGAAGATGCTGCTGACAGACCTTCAAGATAATGTAAGGAATTACTCTGGAGGACTCTTTATTATACCTATATGGGGTTGCTCAGAGAGCCTTGTCACTCTTTTGATTATTTATGCACTGTTTACTTTGCATTGGCATTTCAGAATGGCTTGCTGGTAGGAGTTCCTGGCATGCTCAGTGGGCTGCATCAGGCACACCAGCTCTATGGCAGGTAAACAGCATATCATGCAGTCCTTTCTTCTTATGCCATAAATAGTTGCGGCTTTCTGGATTATCTGCATTCCTTTCTTCTTGGTTATTGTTTAATTCACTTTGTTTGTGACACTCCTCAATGAAACAAATCATTTTCTTTCATTGTTCTTTTAAGGCAAGAATAGCAAAAACTGATATTTTGAGCTGTTGACAATGACTGTGCTTCTCTCATTGTTCAGAACTTAAGCAGTGACTCATTGTGAATGTACACCAGCTGTGTTTAAAGAAAAGCCAGTAGCTTATTTTTGTCAGATTGTTAAGCCGCAGTTACTCTAATGCTGTGTAATTATCCTGATCCAGAGGCCTCGGCTGTTAAGAGCTAACCTGTTTGATCCGTTTAGGGAGAAAATGTGGCTTCTCAATTTGGCAAAATATACTCTTTGAAAATGAGGAGTGTCTGTATGAAACATATCATATTT
Organism: Diplotaxodon limnothrissa; assembly: GCF_057381915.1. Lineage (NCBI taxonomy): Eukaryota > Metazoa > Chordata > Actinopteri > Cichliformes > Cichlidae > Diplotaxodon > Diplotaxodon limnothrissa. The sequence goes on along the minus strand of NC_140615.1, from coordinate 28,642,642 downwards.
GTAAAAGAAGGCAGACTTGTATGACCTTTGATTTCAACAGGATCCCCTGGAAAGATGTCGTTGCCATGGCAGCAGATGTGGCCAGAAATGGATTTAACGTTACTCATGACTTTGGTAAGTATAGGGTAATATATAGAACAAATTGCTTGGTGTGAAATCAGTGGGGGTGTTTTTTTTTTTTATCTCATCTGCCTCCCTTTTGTTCTCTTCACAGCTGAAGCTTTGGCAAATGTTAAGAGCCAAAACATGTCGGCTGCATTTCGGGATTTATTCCTACCCAAAGACCAGGTTCCCCTCACCGGACAGTTCACCAGACGCCTCGATTTAGCAGCTGTTCTCGATGCTGTCGCTGTTAAAGGGATATCAGAGTTCTATAGTGGAAATGTGGCTCAGAAAATGGCATCTGCAGTAAGGATAAACATTTTTTTCACCAAGCTACAGATGTGATTATGTAAGTGGTCATGAATCCTGCATAGTCTCAGTGGCGAGTCGTTTTCCCTCTCCTATGCTAAGTCACTGTTATACTTGCCCTCTTGTTCCCTGTACGACTCGGGGAAATAAGGCTTCAGAGAAATTCAACTTCACTGTGACTCTCGACTACCTATCTTCAGATTAAAATAAACACATTTTATAAACTAGAAGTATTGCTTCTTTTTGGAAGTACTTTCATGTCTACAAAATTAAAACATATAAGAAAAAGCTTACATAAATACAAAAATATTTAGTGCAGTATTCAATATTCATAGCAGTTCATGAGATAGCCATGACCTCTAATCTACTTCTTCCTGTTCCTGGGCAATAATTTCTATTACTTTTAGGCCCCTGAACATAATTTTTCATTAGTCTTGCCTCATATGTCCTGAAACGTGTCCATCACTGTTGGGTGTAACAGTTTTCAGTAAAGGTCTAGGTTCAGTAATAACATTACAGTTATTTGTACAGTTAGTCCAGTAATTACTTACAGGTATCGCTGCGCTAATAACTGTAAGTAATTACAAAAAATATATGCCTTTTTCTTCCTGTACACTTGCGCTGCAATCAGCTGATTTCAGTTTGTCAGAAGGGAAATGATGGAGCGGTCTCCACTCTTTGAGGAGTGGAGATGTTGAGACGACTTTTATCTTTACTGCACGTTTTTTTCTGAGAAGAGCAAAATGCAAACCACAGCATTTGCTCTTTGCAAGCATCTGGTAGGTAGTAATAGGTGTGTCCTCATTAATAATAACTAGAAAGCAATGCAACAAGTAGTGTAACAAATTACTTTCTCCGGTGAGTAACTGTGTGAGTAAAATACTGCATTACATTTCAGTAAAATAATGAACATTGTGTAAAAGAGTACTTTTTGGTGTGTGTAAATCTACACAAAATCAACATGAACTGGATTAGACATTTTAAAGAACTTGTTTAGAGCTGGGGATTAAAAACTAGTGGATTAGGTTTAACAAAAATAAGATGCAACAGTTGCTACTTCTTTTACAGCGCAGATTTCTTGGTTGCCAAGGTGATCCATCCCCACTTTGTCTGAACAATATAAGTGATGTCATGATTCAGGTCAACAAAGATGGATGATGACAGAAATTGCTTTTTTGTGATTGTTTCACATTTTGCTCTGAGACTGGGCTAAAAATTACAGATCTCACAACAGAAAATCATTACACGCAATTATTGTGACAGTGACTGGTGTAGATTTAATGATATTCCAAGCAGCACTAGCTTAATAAAATAATTCATTGCAATGAAATTTGAATATGAGTTCTCTAATTAAGCATAAGTTGTTGGGGGTTTTTTTTGTTTGTTTTTTTAACATGTGGGGTAGCAGGCATCACAGCAGGTTATACCAGACCTGATATTTTCAGTCTTCAAATGTAGAGCTGGGCGATATAAGATTTTTTTCATATCACGATATGTTTTTTTCATTTCAGGCGATAACGATATCTATCACGATATAAGCCAAATAACTATATTTGTAAGATTTAAATGTGCCGTTGCTCACAAGTAAAATGTGAAATAATCAGCAGCTTGTTTTTATTTAAATATTTATTTCCCATAATAAATTCAACAGGGTAGATGTACTTAAGGAACATGAGACTTTTTCAGATAAATAAAGGCAAATATTGCAAACTACACAAAAGGCAGCCGCTAAAGCGTTTAAGTTTCAAAATAGAACAAACGAAACAGACTAAATTGTCAATTCCACTTAAAAACAAAATATTAATTCTAAAAATAAATCTTAGTTTGTTTTACAGAAGAACAGACAAAACTGACTAACTTTTGTCAATATCAAATAAACTGAGAACTAAAAGGAAATTCTCAATCTCTCCTTGTTGTATAGCTTAGCTTTTCAAACAGTTTTAACAGTTACTTTAGTCTGACAAAAGCCGAATGACGAATTAGCGCTTCCAGTCAGAGACTGAAGCTACGTCCACACGTACACGGGTATTTATGAAAACGGAGATTTTCCGTTTTCGTTTTAAAAAATAATCCTGTCCACACATAAAGGCAGAAATGAAGGAAAACGCTGCTATGAACATGCCAAAGCAGCAGGTGGCGCTAGATTCCTAACCGTGCAGAAATGTTGGCCAATCAGAAGTCTAGAAGCATCAGTGGGAAATAGTAAACGAAGCTGGGGCATAGAAGCAGAACCGAGTCGTATGTGTGGACGGACAGTAACTGTGTGTATATGTAAGCATTTAAACACTGCAGAGAGTAGAATTAACAGTATTGTAGAAATTCATTTCACCGAAACAATAACGTGGCGCACACCTTTGACGCTGCGTTTTCTCCGTTTTTCTAGTCCACACGTAAATGCAAAAACGGAGTTTTTAAAAATCTTCGTTTTCAGTGACCAAAAACGCCGTTTACGTGTGGACGAAAGGTGCAAACGCATAGAAAAATCTGAGTTTTCAAAAATACCTGGGTACGTGTGGACGTAGCGCATGCACCAGTTTATTGTATTTCCAGACTTGCTTTCAGCACAATTTACAGTGCACGCTACTCTGTTTTTTGTCAGACTTGAAATAGCCGAAATACCTTCACACTACGGAACTTCTCTGTCTCTTCCGTTCGACAATCTCTCCGGCATTGGAACCATCATCTGTTTTCTCTTCGGTAACCTTCGGTCACGCTCGGTTGATTTCTCTAGTCGGCTCACTCTTTTCCTTAATTACCCTGGCGGTAGGGTGGCTGGCTGCTTCCCAAACAAATACACATGTGCGGCTTGGCACTTACACTGTACGTAACAAGTCACGTGACGTGACGCTGTGGCTGTGATTGGTTCGGCTCTGCGCTACTTAATTTGGATTGGCTGTTCTTTTTTTTTTCTTTTTTTTTAAGAGGACAAGAGCGGCGAGGTCTATCGCGATAGTTTAATTTTTCTATCGAGAAAAGTTATATCGCGATACATATCGTTTTCGTTCTATCGCCCAGCTCTATTCAAATGTTTGTTTGTTTGTTTTTTACTTTTTTCTGTAAACAAAATCATAAATTACACAATCTTAAATTAATCCTGAGATTCTAAATAATAGGGCTGTGCGATATTACCAAATATAAGATATTTCTCATCCCAATAACGATATATATATATATATATATATATATATATATATATATATATATATATATATATATATATATATATATATATAGAAATAGTGCTTTTTCTGTAAATTCTGTGAATCTCTGGCAAATCGACTTATGTGAAGTGTTTTCAGCTGGGCGTCATGTACCTGGAGTCGAGTGTTTTGACCGATGCATGAAGTGATATATTTTTAGACATAAGTTGTAACAGCTACCATTTTCTTTGTGAGTATTTATTACATGGCGTGCTGCAGAGGAAAGCCTGTTCTAACGTTTGAGTCTAGGGTTTATTTTGAGCACCTGATGCCTCTTTTTTGTTTCTTATCCGTAAACTCTCTCCATTCTCTTTCATGTGATTCTTGCATAGGTGGTTGACGAGGTTTGTCGTGTTTGAGTCCGTGTTGGGATCGGTTTGTGGCATAATTTGCATAGTTTTCTAGTCCGTGTCAGACTTTTCATAACCAAACCATGTCCATGCTACAGAGGTAGCCTCTTGTTTAGGAATAATGTCCTCGATTTGTTTTGACTGATCTCTCTGTTTGGAGCTATCTGGTTCTGCCTCATCTTCACGGGCTATGCTGGTATTAACAGTGTATTTTGCGACAACATGAAACAACGATAGCGTATAATTTCAAAAGATAGATGTTTTCATTTCGTCATCCAATATATTTCTTCATATCGCACAGCCCTACTAAATAAGCATAAGAGTAAGGTAAATGAAATGTTCCTGACTCTTAAAATGTCCAGTTAGTAACAGTAACACACAGGATAAAGAATACTCGCCTCTAAATTTCAGTTTATCCTTTCATTTTTTAATAGGTGAAAGCGAGAGGCGGAGTGCTCACAGAGGATGACATTCGAAACTACAGCTCAATCATACAGAAGCCAGCAGAAATCACCTATCAGGGTAAATACCAGTTCAGCTATTTTCAAGAACACAGCACTGATCTGAAGCAGTTCTGTGAACACAGCTTGTCCTTCCAGTATTTATTTAGTAACAGCCAGTTACATTTGAAGTTGACAAGGTTAAAGGGTTAAAGCTGGGTTGGGCAACATGTTTTTGGTATCATCAGACCGAAATCCGTAACAGCCTTTCAGCATATTGTTATTTAACCGATCTGTAAATGAACTGCACCGCCTCCGGGCTTCAGGCTCTGTTTTGCAGCTAGATAAAATCCAGCCCCTGACCAGACTTTGGCCTGTTTTTTGATCAGATCAGGTGTATAGAGTGAAGAAGTCCATGGCAGAAATGAGAGTTGGTGCCCTTGGCGAACACATTTCCGATGTATATCTATTCTGTCTAATGATCTGTTGGTGTTTCTGAAGGACACCACGTGATGGCAGCCCCAGCCCCACATGCAGGCGTTGCTTTGATCACTGCACTCAACATCCTTGAAGGGTACAACATCACCAGCCAGATGCCGAGGACCACTACCTACCACTGGATTGCAGAGGTAATGCAAAACAGTTTAGCACAATTTACAAAGCCTATTAAATGTGTGTAAAGTAAATTAATTGACAGGATTAAAAAAAATATGTTAATTATGCGTTAATCTTCCAGGCTGTGAAAATATCTCTGGGCCTGGCTAGTAAGCTGGGAGATCCCATGTATGACTCCACCGTTCCAGAGATTGTTGATAAGATGCTGAGGTAGATATCAGCTCCCACTGCCTTTTATATTTTATAAATACAGCCTAATTAAGTAAGATATTTTATTTGAACCCTGCCCTTTCTTTTGCAACCTTCAAGTAAATCCCAGGCTTCCCAACTTCGCGAGATGATCAGTGACTCTCAGGCATTCCCTGTCCAGCATTACACAACAACCTTTACCTTGGAGGATGGTGCAGCAGCGGCCCAAGTCATGGTCATGGGCCCAGACGACCTCATTGTGTCTGTAATGAGGTATGCAACCCTTTAAAAGGACTGTAGGGGATTTAAACAATCCCAAAGATGTTTAAGCGTTGATTAAAATTCATGAATAATACAAGTTAAGACTTTTTTTCCTCACTTCTGCTTGTTTTAGCTCGCTAAACAAGCCCTTTGGCAGTGGGATTGTGACTCCTTCAGGAATCCTTTTGAATAGCCAGATTCTGGACTTCTCATGGACTAATAAAACACAGAGCTCATCACCCAACCCAGTAACTACGACTTTTTTCTTTCAGTGTTAACGGATTTGTTCTTAACACATTTGCAGCATTTCTTATGGATTTTGTTTTCTTTTGGTTGGCTGTAGCATAACAACCTCCACCCTGGGAAAAGACCCATGTCCTTCTTGATGCCCACAGCAGTGAGGCCAGCCGTGGGGTTATGTGGCACATATGTGGCCGTTGGATCATCCAATGGAGAGAAGGCTCTCAGCGGCATAACACAGGTTGCTTGATTTCTGGAGGAATTTGTAACATTCATAGTTATTCTTATAAATGTGGAAATACACGTTGACAGAAGTTTACTTTGATGTTATTCTGATCCTTCGTAGGTGCTGATGAATGTTTTGTCTTCACGTAAAAACATGAGTGACAGTTTAGCATATGGAAGACTCCACCCACAGCTGCAGCCCAACACCCTCCTAGTGGACTGTGAGTTTTTCTTACTGATAACCTCTTTTATCAGGTTTGATCCAAGCATAACAGTGTTGGCTCACCATTACTGCTATGACATGCAATATACACCATGCAGAGAGTCCTGTAGTACCCTTGCACCTCTATGGCGTTATTTTTGTTCCACTCTTCTGAGCGCACGCAAAAAAAATTTGAGCACACGTAAAAAAAAGTTTGCAGGTGCAAGTGTTGCATTTTGAGGAGAAATTTATTTTGAGTGAAGAAAAGCTGAATTTGAGTGAACAAAATTCATTGCTGCTTGCAAAAAATGTATTTCTGTGTTTGCTATTATCCACACACACACAATAGCAGCCCCTCTCGCTCAGTTTTTGCATTTGCGCTTGCTCACATTGTGTTGCTCGCGCTCTCAACATTTCTGCCTGTGCGCGCTCAATTCTTTCCGTTATATTTGTGCCACAAAACCAGCCAATCACAGACTTGGATGCAAAAAAATAAACTTATATTTTGAGAGCACTTGTGCAAATATGTGATGCCTTGATAAATCGAGCAGGTATTTGAAGTTTACACAGCACCATTCTCGCATGAAAATATCTTAAAAGTTTATTTTGTGACCCAGTAAGAGTAATATTTCAAACTCCGCCACTGCCTCGTTTGAGTTTTGGACGAAATGGATTTTGGGATATTGCATTTCGTCATTTCGAGCTGATTGGAGACCAGAACAGCCAATCAGATTTTTTTGCATCCAAGTCTGTGATTGGCTGGTTTTGTGGCACAAATATAACGGTGTACAGAAAGAGCTGAGCGCGCACGGGCAGAAATGTTGAGAGCGCGAGCAAAACATTGCGAGCAAGTGCAAATGCAAAAACTGAGCGAGAGGGGCTGCTACTGTGTGTGTGTGTGTGTGTGTGTGTGGATAATAGCAAACACTGAAATACATTTTTTGCACGCAGCAATGAATTTTGTTCGCTCTAATTCAGCTTTTCTTTGCTCAAAATAAATTTCTCCTCAAAATACAACACTTGCACCTGCAAACTTTTTTTTTACGTGCGCTCAGAATAGTGGCACAAAAATAACGCCATACACCTCTGCTTACGTTGTCTTTAGGTTGTGTTTTCTGTGTACACTATGCAAAGTAGAGGAGGAGCAGGAAAAGCAGCAGGTACTTCTGCTGTAATGGGAAGCAGATGCTGAGGTTTAGTGTTTCCATGGAACAGCGAAGTGTCTTGATTAAAAGATCAGTCTTCTGTAGTTTTAGTAGGATGTAGCATAAATGGACTGGAGTGGTACTTTGTATAGCACTTCTCTGACTGAGCACTCAAAGTGGTTTTTACTACAAGCCTAATTCTTTCAGTCACACACATTCACACAGCGCTTCCATTCTATACCTTAAAGCACTATGTCTTACATTCGCACACACCCTCATACTCAGACTGATCCATCGAGAGCAACTTGGCCGATGATCAAACCACCAACCTTCCAATCAGTGGACGACCTGAGCCACACCCACCCCCTAAATCTTAAGGTCATATGTGGAAATTCCATGAGAATTTTGTTTATGAATAATAATATAGAATCAGTAGCCAATTCATTAGTTATACATAGACTAACCGATATTGGACTACAGAAGAAAAGCATTGCCTGCTCTGATGGGTCTTGATTTGCGCTGCAGCATTTAGATTCATACTTTGGCAACATGAAGACATGGATCCAGCCTGACTTTCCTCAACAGTTCAGGCTGTTGCTGGTGGTGTAATGATGGGGATGATATTTTCTTGCCACACTTTGGGCCACTTAGTAAGAATTAAGCCTCATTTAAATGTCACAGCTTAACTGAGTATTGTTGGTAACTGTTATGACCAAAGTGTACACACCTTCTGATGGCTGCTAACTGAAGCCAGCCATTGATCTGGCTAATAATGAACCCACAGTTAACATGTCCACGTAATCTAGCAACTTGGTGCACGGGCTCTTAAAAAAGAATGAAGCTTGGCAGTTTGATATCTATTATTGCCTGGGAAAATTGTGAGGATGAATACTGTGTTACAAAAAAAAATTATCTGGTTTATACACTTTAATTCTTGTCCTCTGGCTCCATTTTTATAGCAAGAGGGACAAACTACTAACTGAAAGCTTCTAGATAGATCTAACCAATCTACAGCATTTGGCTCCAATCAGTTCACTAAAGAACAAAAGAAAAATGTGACCAGCTAATCTAGGTAGCCTGAATCTATTGGTATTAATTCAAAGGGATCCTAATGTAGAATCACGAATTATCATCTTGGTTGAATTAATAATGGATTGGATTTATATAGCACTTTTCAAGGCACCCAAAGGGCTTTACAATGCCACTATTCATTCACACACTGGTGGAGGCAGCTACGGTTGTAGCCACAGCTGCCCTGGGGCAGACTGACAGAAGCGAGGCTGCCATATTGTGCCTCCTGGCCAACACCAGTAGGTGGTAGGGTAAAGTGTCTTGCCCAAGGACACAACGACCAGGACAGAGAGCCCAGGGATCGAACCGGCGACCTTCCGGTTACAGATACGGTTCCCAACCCCCTGAGCCACGGTCGCCCATGGATCAGGGGCAATAGTCCATCTCTCACCTACCAGAGCTTATTGACTGGTATATGAGCAGCAGAGTGATGATCATTGGCTCAATCAGAGCCTCTGCTAACTTCTCACTTGTCTTAATCTTGCCCTTGAATCCATTCATAAGTCAAAAGCCAAAAAACACGTGCTTGGTTACAAACATGATATACTAGGTCCTTGTAGAATTAGAGTTTAACCTAATTGTGATCCCACAGCTACTGTGTTTATTAGCTCAACATTATGTTAGTACCGTCTTCTGTCTCACACTTTCTCTTTCTCTCTTGCAGCCAAGTTTTTAGAAGAGGATGTGGAGGGGCTGGAAGCTAAAGGTCACAAAGTTCAGAAAAGAGATATTTTGTCATTGGTGGAGGGCACACGGAGAACTAATGACCTCATCATTGGAGTGAAGGACCCCCGTAGTGCAGATGCCTCTGCCCTTACTATGTCCAATATGCCTTAGTGCATCCGTCCAATTTTACAAACATATAATGCCAAGATAGTAAGACTTACTCTGTATGATGCCTAAAGAGGGAGTAAGAAGGCTGCTGATCAGATAAAAGTAGATAGGCAAAAGATTCTGAAAGGGATCCTCTGATACTAATTTGTTTTGCTCACAAGAATACTAAACTGGTCACCATCTTGCATATCAGTCACTCTGCCACATCCTCACATAACGTCCAGTCACGGTGTACATAGTGTTGAAAATGTGTGTTCAGTACCTTTACCCTTAGTGGCATCAGTCTGCAGCCTGCATTATGCACAGCAGGGTAAAGAAATGTTAGGTGTGCTCATTAATTATTATCCAACACACTCGAGGTCGGTGATGAAAACAGTAATTTTTAAAGGTTAGAAATTATTGGGAGTAGCAGCTAGTTGAGACCTGAGTGAGCGGTTTTATATAAATTAATGAAAGAAATGATGCCACACCATTTAAACGACACATGCATGGTGCAAAGTGCATATGAGCCATCGGATTGCTTTTCATCCTTTGCACTACATTTCACCATTAAACCAGATTGCGCGTGAGATCAAGTGGAGTGGTGAAAGTGATTAAGACGTGTATTGTCACGCATGAACAAGACTGTCCTGAACTGAAACACAGAGGCTAAAGCTTTTACTTTCCTGTTCGTTATATGGTGTGTAACTGTGATTTGATGTTGTTTGGTACAGCTGCTGCAGCTTTAACTGTTGCAAACAATCAGTGGCTCTCTGGACCATTTTTAAGACTAGCATTATATGTTGTACACAAATGTGATGAGACCGTCCTATCTCAATCGATTTCCTTCATCAAGTGGATTTGATTCAGTTTAAAGGGTTTTAAATATCAGTAGAGTGAACGTATTTAAATACATAATTTAAGAAATTTGAGTTGTTGCATCATTTTGTTCTCACTTTGAACCTGTGAAGGCTTTTTTTTTTCTAGAGCTGGGTGCACTTGTTCGTAAATTTGGATTGATCAAATTCTTTAGAGATGGAATGAATGTAATGACTATTTTTATATGAACATTTGTTGTGCTGTACACATTATTTTTACTGTTGGAGCAATACATTCACTCGGCACATATTTAGGAAGGGATGTTCTGTTTACTTTTTGCCTACTTTTGTTGTTATATTAGCCAGAATATTTGAGAAGCCAGCAACTTTTGTAAAGCATTGCACTTGTACACAAAATGGGTTTGATCTTTGCGTCCAGAACGGCCAGTGCTGACTAATCAAATTGGGGTTTTCACCTTGTTTTCTCCCTCACCAGTGCAATATGACTGTTGATACTTGTTTCCTGTACTGTAGAGTGCCATGCCTTAAGGCACACATTTGCACAGTCTGATGTTGCACCTGTCTGGTTTTTTGTTTGTTTGTTTTTTTATGTTTGCATTTGTTGCTGATTTTAACAAAGATCGGCACTGTTCAGACCCAACAAATAAAAAGCTTGCACACATCCTAAACAGTAATGATTGTTTATCTGTTTTTTGAGTCTTCATACACTGAGCAAAACATTTGAGCCACCACCTATTTCCAGCAGATTTTCTTGTAATTTTTACAAATTGGTCTTGAGCAGTAGCTCTCCAGGCTTTTTGGAGACTTTTCAAAGTGTTTCTCTGGACGTTACCACTCATTTTCATTCCTATCTGTTTAACTGAGGAATCTGTTTTTGTCAGTTAAACCATTTGACACTGACCTCTCAATCATTCAAACAACAAAAACCTTAGCAAAGGATTTTTAATTGTATCTTTACATGACTATGAAAAATGCAAAATATAGAAGTTTAATTGGCATAAAATTTTCTTTTAACATTTAACAAGGTGATTCCCAAAGTGCTGAAAATTTTGGTTATCTTGGTCCTGTGTGCAATGTGTCCCTAAAAAAAATTTGAGTAAACTGGATAAGTGGAGGACAGAAGAAGTGCCAGGCTGAGAAAACTACCAGATAAAGATTACCTTTAACAAAAAGAAAAAAAGGGCAGCACGATGGCACGGTGGTTAGCACTGTTGCCGCACAGCAAGAAGGTCCTGAGTTCAATTCCACCATCAGGCCGGGGTCTTTCTGTGTGGAGTTTGCATGTTCTCCCCGTGTTTGCGTGGGTTCTCTCCGGGTACTCCGGCTTCCTCCCACCGTCCAAAGACATGCAGCTTGTGGGGATAGGTTAATTGGATAATCCAAATTGCCACTAGGTGTGAACGTGTGAGTGAATGTGAGTGTGAATGGTTGTCTGTCCCTGTGTGTTAGCCCTGCGACAGACTGGCAACCTGTCCAGGGTGTACCCCGCCTCTCGCTCTATGACAGCTGGGATAGGCTCCAGCGCCCCCCGCGACCCTGAAAAGGATGAGCGGAAGTGAATGGGTGGAAAAAGAAAAAAAATCCCTGCAGTTAATACATCTACTGAAGCCTGATCGCAAATGATCTTAGTGGAAGGGTGTCCTCAAGGAATCATTGAGAAGGGAAATGGGGAGAAAATGCTGAGGGATGTCAAATTATGCAAGACCTGAACTGAAAATCAGTGGCAAAGAGTTATATGAAAGCAAACATTTTCCAAGCAAAGTATAAAGAAATGAGGGGTGGGTCAAGGCTTTTGTACTGTACTGTACTGTATTTGACCAAAAACTGAAGGAATAAGGTAGACCCTGGTAGACCAGGGTTGGTTGTCACATGCTTTTCTCTTGCACAAACTGCTCTTTCAGTACTCCTTCAGTAACCATTCCTTTGTTCAATCAAAATGTGTGTCCTTCTCATTTTTGCAATTAATTGCAACAAAACGTAATTAACCATCACCAGCACTGACACTTTGTGACAACCAACCCCATAGCAGGTTTGGTTGTACCTATAGTTATTAATTGGGTTTCAATAAAAATTGTGATTAAAAAAAGAATGTGTAATGTTGTGAGGGGGTTTTCTGCCTTTCAGATAGAGCCATCAATAAGTTTGAACACCACCTAGTGTTCTGTGTATTTAAACTGTGAATTTGAAGCAGTGATAATTATTGTGACTTATTCTACATATGAGCAGTTAAAATTAGGAATTTGCAGTGTTTTGACAATGTAACCTTTATTAAAGCCACAAAAACAAATGAGAACAGATTCCACATTCATGAGTGTATTCTGAAGTTTTGTATCACTGATATCATTAAAACAGCCAGAATCTTTTTAAAATCTTTTTGTGCAGGATTTTTACCACAGGTAATCTACGCAATAGTAAACAAGTCAGTGTAAACATGTCAGAAGAAGAATGAAAGTCTGGATGGATGCTCAGTTATACATGTAAGGAAAGAGATGTATTTTAAAGTTCTAAAGATCTAGCAACCCTGTAACTTACCCAGGTCAATTATGACAAATGTACACCCCTGGACTGGTACAATATTTGTGAGATTATTTTTTTCAGACAACAAATTGGTCTGGCTATTTGTGCATGACTTAACACAAACCATTCTGCCAACCAACAAACAAAAAGATTTGTCATACCTGTGAGAACCAACCCTAAGACCAGTGAGACAACCATCCCCAACTGACCTCTTGTTAAACATTTTAACTTTTCTACCACCACGGCTTGTGAAAAACTGTTTCAAAGCAAAGCTACTGCTTTGAGCTTTTTAATAAGTGTCTATTTTTAATTACTAATATTATGGGATCTTTTAATACCAAAACAAAACAAAAAATAGTCGCACCAATTAAAATTACAAGATACAAGTGCAAATGTGTGATACTGACAGAATTCCATAGTGCTTTCTAATGTGGTAGTAACAAGTAGTGACAACCCCACTACTCTATTTGACAGAAAATGCCCATTTAAAATTATTCAGCTGGTATTTTACAAAACCGAATTATAAAATAATAATATTTATTATTATTATTACAATTTTAGAATGATGTAAATTATTTTTATTTACTTCAGTTACCTTTATTACAAAAAAACGTTGTTACTTCCTCTGTTTTTATTTTGAAAATCATCGCCGGAAGTTGTAACTTGCTGTAAATTTACACTGTATTTGATTCATGTTTTGTTAGCTAATCTAGCAAGCAGATGCCGACTGCTTCAACTTATTTTCAGATGAATATATGTGGTAAGGCTTTTGCTTTTCTTACGCCTATTTTACTTATCATATGTTGTAAGCTAAACTTAGGGAATTGGAAAGCTAATGCATTGCGTTTCAATGCATTCATGCTGAATTACCTTCTGTGCTAACCAGCTAACGTAGCTAACGATCGCTAACTGGAGCCTATGGAGAAGCCAGGGGGAACAGCCTTGACGTTAATTTTGACGTCTTTCACAGTGTGGTGAAAGCCGTGTTACTTTCGGCTATTAAATGTGCTCAAGAGGCCAAGAAAATGCATAGCAGCATAGGATATGGGCAATCTGTGGTCGCCCTGCGGATTTTGATCGCTTTACGTTAGCTTATGTTTGCGCTAAGGCCTGTGCCACGGCTGGGCCGTTGATGTAAAGCAAGTTACGGTTCATGGCAGTAAATTTATGTGTTGTAACACTTTAATTGGCAGTGATGGAAATTAACCTATACTTCAAATAACTGTACCTCTTACAGAACAATCTTCTGTTATTTGACATGTCTTCGATAATAACTTCACCATCACCGGTCAAAGTGACGTCATTGTATTACAGGTGTGTTAACGTATGATTTGCAATGATGGCCATTTACATACTTGACGGGAATTTATAGGTCTTTGCTGTACTGTGCTATTGTCTTGAGCCACTACTCATTTCTGTTCAGTTTGCTTGAGAAATGGTGCAGAGATTTAGTTAAACATGTGGAAAAATACAGTATATGAGGTGAAAGCAGAGTTTGTACAATTCTAAAAAGCTTGAAAGTCAACATCTGATATGACCACGTTTATTCTTCAACACAGCCTGAACTCTTAGGCAAGCTTTCTTTTAGGCAAGTAATTTCCTTAAGTAGCCTTTAGGAATAGGTCTATGGAACAGAGCTAACAACCATGCCACCATGCTATTGTATAGTGGATCAAAATCTGACGGTGCTTTTCCTCAATGCAGCCCTAAACCAAGACAGAGTGGTCCACCGTGTTTGACAGATGGTTGTAGATACTTTTTTCTCTCCTGACTTCTCCCATACATTATCTGCCATTTGACACAGAACAGGGCTGTAGACTAGCCTTTTGCCAGGTTGCACTGGTGCGTCTAACTTTTTTTTTTTTTAGGTGGATCAGCACAAAAGAACAGCTTGATAGCTTATGGACTATCCTCCATTGCAGTGCATCATGTTGTTAGCTTTACTGTATCTTATCAGGGAAACTGGTCAAGCCACTCTCTTCGAAATGTATACACTTTCCCCCTTTTACTTTCAGTAGGCTCTGGTTGATCGTATGTGGCTCATTATCTGATGCCGTCTCCAGACCAGTATTAGACATAACCTGAGAGGATGATGGGTCCGTGTCAGAACACTGGCTATGAATTTCGGACGGATCGGGCCTTAACTTAACGAAGAAGTTATCAAGCGTTCTTTTCATCTTTTCTCATTACCCACAGCTACATCCACTTCTATCGGGCCTAGGCTACTTACCCCTTTCTATCCACCTGCACTTTCAAATGTACACACACACGTAGGCCTACAGGAATATCTGGACCACGGCCAATCAGAGAGGTCCTGCACCCTTGACTATCTCTGATTGGTTTAGACCACGATATGGGCATAATGTGTGTCTGTTGCTGACCACGCAGAGACTTTTTTTTATTTACTCGAATGGTTGGTCGCACTGGTGCAACCTAGCCTAACCCAATTTTTTTTTAGTCACACCATTAAGAAATTAGGTCGCATGTGCGACCAAATTGGTTGCACTCTAGAGCCCTGCAGAACTTTCAAATTTCGGTTCATCAATCTGTAAGTTCATCACTCTAATTTTTGGTCCATTTCAGGCGTAATTTGGCATACCACTGCCTTTTTTCCTCTTTTCCCTTTCCTTAAGAATGGTACTGTTTTTTTGCAATATGTAGTTCAGTTTAGCCCTGTCACTTCTGTTGTACCCCAGATTTTTAAGGACAGTTTTTTTGTTTCACCTCAAACAAAACAAGATGTCTCCTGGGAACAAATTATGTTTTTGCAACAGGCTGCTTGCAACAAAGTGCCTTAAGATACATTTTAGACAGGTTCTTTGCTGTTTGTTATGTGTAGACACAACACGGGTCATTCCTTTAGTTAGGTGCCTTTTTATGTTTGAATGATTCATAGGTCAGTGTTAATTGACTTCACAAATAAAACCACATTCTTCTGAAATGGTCATGGACAGTGAATGAAAAAGCCAAAGACCAGTGAAAATCTTTGAAAGACCTTCAGAAAGCCTGGAGAACTATTGCTGGAGACCACTTAAAAAAATAAAAGCAAGTGTAGCTCCATCCTTCTATTTTCGTCCACTTAGCAGGGTTGTTGGGGGTTCTGGAGCCTATCCCAACCTGCGATAGGGCTACAGACTGAGTACGCCTTGGATAGGTTGCCAGTCTGTCGCAGGACAGACAGAGAGACAGACAATCATTCACACTCAAATTCACACTATGGACAATTTAGAATTACCATATTACTAGTTAACCAAACCTAACTGCATGTCTTTGGACTGTAGGGGGAAGCCAGAGTACCCAGAAAGAACTCACACAGATGTGGGGAGAACATGTAAACTCCACTCAGAAACTGCTCAATGTGACAGCGGTTAGCATTTGTTACCTCACAGCAAGAAGGGCCTGAGTTTAAATCTACCATCAGGCCAGGGCCTTTTTGTGTAGTGTTTCCAAAGAAAATATAAACAAATGAGGGGTCACGCAACTCTTTTTCATAGAACTTTGTGTCCTTACCTTGTTTCCCTTTAAGATTGGTGCCTACCACCTACAGCTGAGCCATCAAGCATATATATTATACTAATATATAATACATATTTTAAAAAATTCAATTATAACTCACATTTTCAGTTATTTGTCACAAACACTGATGCTGTCCAGTTTATTTTATTTTTTCAACTGAGACATTTTGGATTATAAAATGAATTTGGGATTATTTATGTATTTAATCTTTTTTCTGAACCAGTGTAGTTAGTTTGGTTTGGGTTTCAACAGAGGTCACATATCAGTTAAAATAGGTAAAATGTAAAATAAAATAATTGGCTGTATACTGTCTATCAGGCATCATGTGGCTTAACATAAACTTTGTGTCAGGCCTACCCTATTATACTCTTAATCTATGTCTAATGTGTGATTGCAGCATAAAACAGCTCATACGCCACTCCTACTAAGAAGGGAGGATGGCACACCACCGCACCCCACCTGAGACATCCCAGAGGACGGAGTACCTAGAGGCTGATAATGAATCCGACAGGGACTCCGGTGTTGGGGATGATGCAGGAGAGGATGCTGACAGTTGCCATGAAAGCACAGTAACAGAAGAAGAGAAACTTGAGAACCACGATGGCGGGGAAGGAAAAAGTGGGGAGGGAGAAGATTTTACAGTCTTTGTTGCCTTTCAAGGAAATATGGATGATGAAGACTTCATTCAGAAACTTGAGACAATCCTCAGAGGGATACCAAACGTGCTTGATATGGGTTAGTTCTATTTCCTTTAATGCTTTTATTTTGAAAAAGTTATTTGTGTTTGACAATTTGCATTTTAAAAAGCTGCTCATTAATAGATGAACAAATGCAAACTTTCAAGTGCTACTGAAAGTTGTTTCTACTGATGTCTGCATTTATATCAGTCTTGAGCAGAATCCACTTGGATCTTTCCATGTTTCTGATTGTAATGTTGACTCTTAGGGGTCTGTTGACACTTGACAATATAAAATGGCATTCTAATGTGATGAATCTTTAACGATCTATGGTACACTGACTTTGATTCTGTCTTGTAAAACAAGTTTTACAAGGATTGCAAATGCAGACATGTTACCATTTGTGTCCTGGTCTTTCCCCCCCAATAACCAGAAAAAAAATTCCCTTCTGTGCACTGTAATTGCAAGACCACCTCATTAATTATTGCTCCTCTAGGCCCTGAGCGGCTTCAACCACAGCATGTGGAGCCGTGGAACAGTGTGCGGGTTACCTTCAACATTCCTCGGGATGCTGCTGAGCGTCTCCGTCTGTTGGCCCAGAACAACCAGCAGCAGCTCAGAGACCTGGGGATTCTCTCTGTCCAGATAGAAGGTAACGGCACAGTCCTCACGGTTCACTGCACGTCAAAGCAGGATGCATGAGACCATTTTTGTCGATGGCACTTCAATATAAAGCATGCAAACAGGACTTTCTGTACAGATTAAGTTACTTATTGTTTCTGTCCATTGATGTTCAGGGGAAGGTGCCATCAATGTGGCTATGGGACCAAATCGAGGACAAGAAGTCAGGGTGAATGGACCAATGGGTGCACCTGGTCAGATAAGAATGGATGCTGGTTTTCCTGGTCAGCCTGGTCCAGGTATTACTTTACTCAAATTAACACACAGAGTAGCCATAGGAAGTTCTTGAAAATTTGTTTAATATTTCTTTTACTAGTTTTTTGAATAAATTACAATTTGTATTGGATACTTCGTTTTTGGTTCTTGTTATCCCTAATGTGGTCTTGTTAGTAATTGTGAATTTGTTTTGTTTTCAAAGAAGTATTTACACATTTTTGTATTATTTTTATTTTTGTATTTCATAATGAATAAATATGCTTATATTTCCTCTAGGAGGGGTTCGAATGGCTAATCCATCAATGGTTCCTCCAGGGCCTGGCATGGTAGGTCAGACTATGTTACCAAGTAGTAGTGGACAGATCCACCCTCGACTTCAGAGACCACCTTCACAAACAGGTTCAGGTTTCTTATTTCTCTACATGTTGCATTTTAGGATATGTTGCATTTTATACTGTACTGTAACAGGAAAAATTGCACCTTCCTGACTCACAGATGCGATGGATCCAATGATGTCAGTCCAACAGCAGCAACAGCTTCAGCACCAACAGGCTGGTCCCCATGGCTCAGGCCCCATGCCTCCTCAAGCTGCACATCACATGCAGGCTCTACAGGCTGGGAGACCGCTCAATCCTGCTGCACTGCAGCAGCTACAACATCAGCATCACCAGCAGCAACAGGCTCAGCTCTCCCAACTTGGACCTAGACCTCCATTCAACCAATCAGGCCAGATGGCTGCGCCCTCTGGCTGGAATCAGTTGCCTCCTGGTGTCCTCCAACCACCCACAGCCCAAGGAGGCCCTGCCTGGAGAAAGCCCCCACCCCAAGCACAGATGGTTCAACGCCCACCTTCCCTTGCTACAGTTCAGACCCCCAGTCATCCTCCGCCCCCCTACCCAGTTGGCAGCCAGCAGGCTGGGCAGGTATTCGGTGCGATGGGACAGGGACAATTACAGCAACAACAACAACAGGCTGGAATGGGTCAGTTTGCTGCTCCCCAGCCTAAAGGTCAACAGCCTGCCACTGGTGTTGCAGGGCCACCAAGACCCCCTCCACCCCTACCACCAACTACTGGACCACAGGGTAACCTCACTGCCAAATCCCCTGGTTCGTCCTCATCTCCTTTTCAGCAGGGTTCACCAGGGACACCACCTATGATGGCTCAGAGACCTACAACTCCACAGGGCTTCCCCCAGGGTATAGGTTCACCAGGAAGGGCAGCCCTCAGTCAACAGGGTAACATGCAACAGGCATTCATGGGAATGCCCCAGCATGGACAGCCTGGGGCCCAAGTTCACCCAGGTGAGATGCTTCATAATTATTTATTGTCACACTAAAAACACGTTTTTGGTTATCAGAAAAACATTACGTATTTGGTTCTAAGATGTCTAAAATATCAAAATGTTTTATATATGCAGGTATGCCAAAGCGACCCATAGGCTTTCCAACCCCAAACTTTGTTCAAGGTCAGGTGAGTGCTAGCACTCCAGGAACCCCTGTTGGAGGCCCCGGCCAGCAGCTACAGAGCAGCCAAGCAATGGCTCACACAGGTAAAATGTCTACAACACTGCACACATGTGGGATTTATGTCTTAGGTGCAACACAGTTATCTGCTTTTCTAATACATGGGCGTCTTTTATATAGTTATTTATTTTCTTTTGGCCATTAAACTGTTAAGACAATCAGAATTTTTTACATTTAATAAATATATTTGTATTGTTAGAGCGTATAGTTGCAGAGTTTGTAGTTTAGCATTATTAGATCACTGAGAAACAGCTTAAAATAGTTAATAATGTATAATAATGCAATAATGTATAATAAATAGCAATAAATTCATTATAGGCCTTAACTTTGATTTTGACAAACTTAATAGCGGTCGGCAGGCCATACAGTGCCATTTGTACTAAAATAAAAGGGTTCATTAAAAAAATGGCATCAGTAAGTAGCTTAATCTATTTTCCTTTTTGTTAAGAGTAATGTATTCTGTTTACCCTTGTTAAGACCAAGTCACAATTTGGCTTTTTTTTTTATCAAGTTTTTCATTAAAATATTAGAGTAATGTATTTTAAATTATTTATGCTATGGATCCACCTGTGCCGTTTCTGATAAAGATGAGAATGTATTTGTCAGTGTCAGTGCAACATGCATAAGACTGACACATTGAATAAGAGCACGATCTTAACTCTGCAAAAAGCCAGTGCTCCATTTTGTCAAGCAGGCCTAGAGACCCATCAGCAAGCCCGTAGCAACTCAGCAACCTAGGTGGTTGGCATAAGCGATAACACATTTTCCCTAGTAATCAGTGGTTGCCGATTCGTCGCAGACCGAATCGGCAACTGGGGCTTTAAAGAAAGTGATGAGAATTCACACCAAAATTTAATCGACTCTTCCTTTGGACATGTTTCACTTCTCCAGCAATTCAGATGAAAGATATGGTAGTTTTTGTGTGAACTTCATGTCAAACAAATTAACTACACCTTTCACATAATAGTAGGTGACTTATAGTAGACTAATAGTAACTTATCTCTGGACACTTTATAATCTAATTTAACAAAGCATGGCTCTGTGTGCAGTTAGCAGAAGGCATAATAGCTGATTACCTCACATGAAATCCATTAAGTTATTGTCTTTATGTCCCTCCCCAACCCATTTTGCATTAGGAGCTCAACCATCATCCTCTACACCAAACTCAATGCAGGGACCACCCCATGCTCCACCTAATGTTATGGGTGTTCAAAGTAGCATGGCAGGTTCAGCACCTGGTACAACTGCTGGGCCTAGTATGGGCCAGCAACAGCCTGGCCTCCAGACCCAGATGATGGGCCTCCAGCATCAGGCCCAGCCTGTGTCCTCCTCCCCCAGCCAGATGGTTCAAGGCCAGGGTGCAGGTCAGACTGTCCTCTCAAGGCCCATCAATCAAGGGCAGAGAGGAGGGATGACCCCACCCAAGCAGATGATGCCTCAGCAAGGCCAGGGGGTGATGCATGGGCAGGGTCAGATGGTTGGAGGCCAAGGGCACCAGGCCATGCTCCTGCAGCAGCAGCAGCAACAACAACAGCAGCAACAAAACTCAATGATGGAACAAATGGTTGCCAACCAGATGCAAGGCAACAAGCAGGCTTTCGGGGGCAAGATGCCAGCCGGGGTTATGCCTGGGCAGATGATGCGTGGCCCTTCTCCAAATGTACCAGGTAACATGGCTCAGTTCCAGGGTCAGGTTGGCCCACAGCAGATGACTCCACAGCAACAACAACAAATGGCTCAACTTCAGCAGCAGCAAATGCAACAACACCAGCTGCAACAGCAGCTGCAACAGCAACAGCAGCACCAGCAGATGAATCAGCAACAGTCTCAGCAGGTTCCTGTTGCTGGAAATCCTAATCAAGTTATGGGCATGCATGGGCAACAGATGAGACTGCCTTCAGGGCACCCTCTCATTCAACAACAGTTGCAACAGCAGCAGTTACAACAGCAGCAGAAGCAACAACAAGCCATGATGCAACAGCAGCAGCAGCAACAACAACAACAGGCAGCTCAGCAACATCCACATGCCATGGGGGATCCAAACAGTGGGACAGGAGATTTGGGAGTACAACAAATGGTTCCTGATATGCAGGCACAGCAACAGCAAAGCATGATGGGAGGCCCCCAGCACATGCAGATGGGAAATGGGCACTTTCCAGGTCATGGCATGAATTTCAACTCACAGTTTCCAGGTCAGATGCAGATTGCAGGACCTTGTGGACAGCCAGGTGGCTTTCCTGTTAGCAAAGATGTTACACTGACTAGCCCACTGCTGGTCAATCTGCTGCAGAGTGATATTTCAGCCAGCCAATTTGGACCAGGAGGAAAACAAGGAGCAGGTGGGGGAAATCCAGCCAAACCCAAAAAGAAGAAGCCAGCACGCAAGAAGAAGCCCAAAGAGGGAGAAGGTCAACAGCAAGTAGAGGGACTTGGGTAATAATTTGTACTTGTAACAGTTTTTGCCATGGGATGCAATTTATTTTCATCACTCATTGGTTAATTGTCTAATTGTTCAACAATTTCTTTCTCTTCTTAGTAGTCTTGAAGTGGCTGCTGGTATGGAGGATGCTGAACTGCCAAATCTTGGTGGTGAACATGGTATGGGCTTAGACAACGCAGGCCAGAAACACCCTGAATTTGCTAACAGGCCTGGAGGTAAATAGCAATATACATTTCTAGTTATTTTGTGCACATTTAAGTTGCATTCAGTCCAGGGTAAATACCCTAACTTTATTTATTTGCAGTAAACTTTTTAACTGCATCTTTAAAAAAAAAAAAAAATATATATATATATATATATATATATATATATATATATATATATATATATATATATATATATATATATATATATATATATATTTGTTTGTTTGTTTGTTTGTGAATCTTTTTATGCTTTTACTTAGGCTTTCCTGGCCAGCCTGGAGATCAAAGAGTATTGCAGCAAGTACCCATGCAATTTATGCAGCAGCAACAACAACAACCACCATCGCAGCAACAACAACAGCAGCAGCAGCAACAACAACCACCATCACAGCAACAACAACAGCAGATGCAGCAGCAGCAACAACAACCACCATCACAGCAACAACAACAACAGATGCAGCACATACAACAACAGCAGATGCAGCAACAACAAATGCAGCATCAGCAGCAGCAAATGCAACAGCAAATACAGCAACAGCAGCAACAGTTGCAGCAGCAGCAACAGTTACAGCAACAGCAGCAACAGTTGCAGCAGCAGCAACAGTTGCAGCAGCAGCAGATGCAACACATGCAACAGATACAAGGTCTCCAGAATGCACAAGGACAGCAGGGAATGACAGGACAGCAGACTACAGGTCAAGGCCAGCCCCAAATGCACCCTCATCAGCTACAGCAGCAACCACAACAGCAACCACACCTGCAACAGCAGGTAATAAAGTTATGTACATTGGTGATAATTTTTGGTATTAGCATAACAATATGTCAGTTCATACTTAGCAGTGAGCCTCATGTTTCTTTCTAGCAACAACAGCAGATGATGATGATGCTGAAGATGCAGCAGGAGCAGGCGAAGAATCGTATGCCCATCCCTCCAGGAGGGCAGCTACCTCCCCGAGGAATGGGCAATCAAACTGAGGTGCAAAGACATCCTGTCTCACAGCAAGGCAACATGCCTGTGATGATCAGCCTTCAAGGACCTGGAGGGGTGCCACCATCACCTGACAAAGCCAGAGGAATGCCCCTGATAGTGAACCCACAGGTGAGGGCCCTGTTGGGACATACATTAACATAGTGCTGAAATTCTCATCTATTTTTTTTTTTAGCATTTAAGTTTGGAGTGCAAAGATGTAATATGAACAATTTGCCTTTGTTTTTCCTCTCTACTTTTTAGCTTGCAGGGGCTGCACGACGAATGTCCCATTCTGATGCAGGACAGGCTCCCCAAGGAACTGGATCTGAAGAAGCCCCTTCAGGTGCCCACTCAAAGCAGGACAGACCTGGTGGCCCAGAAATGGGGGGACAACCAGGAAATGGCACTCAACAGATTGTGGGCAATCAGGCCTCCAACACTCACATGATGAAGCAAGTCCCTGGTTCAGCGCAAATGCCCCAGCATACTGGAGCTAGTCCTCAGCAGCAGTTACCCACTCAACCTCAACAAGGAGGTCCCATGCCTGGTCTTCATTTCCCCAATGTCCCCACAACTTCACAGAGTTCAAGACCTAAAACCCCCAACAGAGCCAGCCCCAGACCATACCACCATCCCCTCACCCCAACCAATCGTCCACCCAGTACTGAACCCTCAGAAATTAACCTTTCACCCGAGAGGCTAAATGCCTCTATTGCAGGGCTTTTTCCTCCCAAAATTAACATTCCTTTGCCTCCAAGGCAGCCAAACCTAAACAGGGGATTTGATCAGCAAGGTCTTAATCCAACAACTCTGAAAGCCATTGGACAGGCACCTCCTAACCTAACTTTACCAGGAAACAACAATGGCAGTGCTGGTGGAAATAACACTAACAACAATCAGCAGGCATTTTCTGCTGGTTCTGGTACTGGGATGGTAGGTGCTAAACAGGACAAACCAGCTGGAGTGCAGGGTAAGAGGGCAAGTCCCAGCAATAGTAGGAGGTCAAGCCCAGCCTCTAGTCGTAAGTCAGCCACCCCGAGTCCAGGAAGACAGAAAGGGGCAAAAATGGCTGTCACTGGCCCTCCACACCAGCAGCAGTTGGTCAGTCCTCAGGGGCAAACAATGATGCTAAGCCCTACCTCAGTACCTCCAAGTCCAGTATCTATGGCTTCACAAGTGACTGGTTCCATGGAGGCGCAGCAGACCCAGAGCAACCTTCATGGAATTCAAGGTAACCCTGCTGATGGAGTCAGGGATAGTCAGGGAATGATAACAGCAGAGCAGCGACAGATACCACAGTCTCAGTCACAGCCACAGCCTTTAAGGGAGTTATCAGCACCCAGAATGACTAGCCCTCGTCTGCCTGCACCTCAGCAGCCTAAAACTGACTTGGAACTGCAGGCTTGCACTGTTGATAGGCAGCTGACGCATTCAGCGCCTGTACAGGAGTCCGAGGTCTCACCTGCTATCAGAGCAGCCCCGACTTCCCTAAACCAGTTACTGGATAACACAGGTGTTCCAAATATGTCCCTGAGAACCGTACAGAGTAGTACTGTTAGGGATGTAATGGGAAAGGACAGTCCTAAGTCTGCTTTTGATCCAGAAAGACCACTTCACAGTAATTCCCAAAGCACAGATGTGGCAGTGTCTGTTGCTAATACTGCAGAAACCGAAGCTAAACTCAAACCTGCTGTCCCAGTCCCTACCAGCAGTCCTAACTTACTGCCTGTTTCAGTTCCTGGTTCACATCCTCCCAATAGCATGAACTCCAATACCACTCCCAGCCTTAATCAAAACCCAGTTTCCAGTCTTGGTGTCATTCCTAGTTCAAATGTAAATGCAACACCTACACACACAGTCAGTACCAACACTAATGCCACCACAAGTGTAAACCCCAGTACAATTGCTTCCAGTCAGATTAGTTCTGCGTCCACAGTTAGTAGTAGTTCGAACTCTAGCTCTGCTGTAAACCCAATTGGTTCGGCTACTAAACCAAGCCCTAGTCCTAAAACTGTGACAAGTGTACACTCAGTCATACAGATCCCTGCCTCTTCTAGCACCATTTCCCCCAACCAGATCACTGTGTTTGTGGCCTCAAACCCTATCACTTCTGCCCCTGCTTCACAGCCGCCCACATCTATGGTTTCAACTATGGTGGCTGTCCCTCACAGGAACATTAGACCTCAGGACATCCGGCAGCAGAGCTCAGCATCCCGACCTCCTCAGTTCATCACAACCACCCCTGTATTTATCAACCCAATTTTCCAGGTCCCAAGTTCATCTGTGGCTCCCAATACTACAGTGGTATCTCAGTCAGTCACCATGGTGGGGTCTATCCAAGTGTCAAATGCAAATATCCAGCTTTCTGCTGCTCCAAGCTCTACCCAGTCCTCAGGGACTAACATGACCAGCAGTCAGCCCACTAGAAATGCTGTTGGACAGCTTCAGATTGCCACTAGTATGTCATCACCGGCCCCAGCACCTCCCCTAGGTCTTCAAAGTAACCCAGCAGCTAACAAAACAGAAAGCCCCGGTGAGGCTATTTCTACTCCAAAATCTCACCCAGTTCCACAGCCATCTCCTCATCCCAACCCTTCAGCATCTCCCTTTCAGCCACCTCTGGCTTCTCCTCTTCCCTGCTCTAGTCCTGGGGCTGTTAACACCGTCCGGAAAAGCCCTGTTTCTTCATCTCCAACTGCCCAGTTAAGAAGTAAGCCTGCACAGGTTGCTGTAGCTGTTTCTGTTACAGCGGACTCCCAGCAAAGTCCTGTGGAAAGGCCTGCACAGGGGCACACAGGGGCTGTGCCACCACAGGTCTTTCATCCTCCTGCTAGTCCAGCCATTCAGATTGAAGCACAAGCCCCCCATACTACTGCTGTTTCCCAAAACACCCTTGCTATATCTGCAGTTTCATCTCCAGTCCCAGTTCCTGGTCAAGTCACTGCTCCTACTCAGATTATAAGCCAGACTCAAGCACATGCACCAGCTTCAGTCTCAACCCCAATGCAAGCTGTAACATCTCAAGCTCCTGTTGTGGCTGTAGTTGGTACTCCCACTGGTGTTTCTTCTTCAGCTGTGCTCTCCACAGTTCCTCTTGTGCAAAGTCCAGTACCGTCCATTATTCCAACCCTTGCCACACCTGGACCTGTTCGCGAGGGTTCCCAGACCACATCCTCTCCAGCTGCTAACCCAAGCGGAGTTCCAGCAGGCCAGTCTGACCCTGCAACAGCTGTGGAGCCCTCCATCCCAACAGCTGGAGCAGCTGCTGAAACCACTCAGACCACAGCAGGTAAACGTGCAGCCGTGAGCTACATTAATTTTTGAAGCTGATGAGCACCTTAATGCACTACATGTCAGTCATGTGCTTAGGTCCACTTATTGTATGTTACAAAAAACGTGTATAATGCTAGCTTATGTATGAAGTATTGTTTAATGTTTGTCTTTTTCGATAGAAAAAGGCTGTTTCTCTGTGCAAATATTCTGGCAACTGATTCCCATAGTGGGAAGAATCCACTGCTTAGCTCCCTATATACAATTACATAGCTATATCATATGTGCCCATATGTGAACAGTTAGTGGTGTGTATTTTAATGTGTTATTTATTTAGATATGTCAATTGAACTGTTTTATTCTTTCACCTCCCAGCACCTATTCAACAAGAAGCTCCACAGTCACAGGAACCTACTGCTACCGAGAAGACCGGTTAGTGTTGTCATCCTTGTTTTTGAGCTGTTAAAATACTTCTCTCTAAAATAGAATATAAGCAATTGGAATTTAAATTGCACGTGAATAATTCCTGTTTTTGTTTTGTTCAGGTGAAGAGGCTTCGACCGGTTCTGAACAGGGGTAAGATCATGTTCTTTGTTATGGTTTGTTAATTGCTGTGTAATGTGTCACGGGCTAGGGTTTTTAAGGTGTCCCTTACTGCTGATCTTTGAAAAAGCTGGCCTAATCTTAAGATTGATGCTTTTGAAGAAGAAATGCTTAGACATTTCAAGCTTCACTGAAACTCAGGGAGTTCATTTGCTTGGCCACGGAGGGATACATGGTGAAATCAATGAGCCATATGGCCCCAGCAATGGGTACGTATGATAAGCATGCAACAATATAATTATATTAATGCATGTCAAAAGGTTGAACAATGAGCAGCCCATCACAGAACAAATTGCAGCTCTCCCACTGACCTTTATGGCCATGTTTCTTTTCCTGGGGATTGTCGTGTTGTGGTGGGGGGAAGTGAAGCCATGTTTTGTTCAGCACAGTGTATAGTTTACCGCTGTTTTTCCACTTCTATCACAGATGGGCAAAGAAAAGAAAGGCGCCCATCAACTTAGTCTCAAGGTATGTATTTTAACACGTTTGTGCTGAAAAGACACAAGCAGTGATCATGTCAGCGTAGTGGATGCTGTCGGGATGAAGATGGACAGTATCTGTGGTAGACGAGGAAAAACAGCAGAGTCCTGATTGGTATTATATCTTTCTCTGACTAGAGCAGAGTTAACTCACACCGTTGTCTGTTTGGTAACACTTTCTTGTGTTGTTCTCCTTTTCTTTTCCATTTTTTCCCCTTTTCTATCTTGTTCTCCCAGAGCTGCTGTGGAGAAGCCCAAAGGGCCAAGCAGGCGCAGCTCCCGGGCTGAGAAAGAGGTGGAGGAGGAGCCAGTAGCAGACAGCAGCCTTAGGAAGAGATCGGCCAGGCCTGCAACCAGTGCTGCTGTGAAAGGTAATTAAAAAAGACACCGTATCAATCACTATATCCAAGCTGTGCCTGCTACCATTTCCCCGACACAAATGCATGTCTTCTCTTTGACAGAAGCTGGAGCGAGCCCCACGCAGGCCAAGAGAAGGAAGTCTAAGTAGGCACGACTACAGTTGTGTTTACCTGTGAAATGTACTGTAAATGTTTTTGTTTCCCCGCTGTGAATCACTTGATAATGGTTTCTCTGAGCAGGATTATAAATTTTTACTAGAGGAAGAGACCTGTGTACAGATTGTTTTAAAAGGAATCATGCTATTGTCGTGTCCACGTGAGATTGTAGTTAGGTGTGCATACAGTTTGTGTGAATGTGCTTTTTATATGAAATGCTGGATTAATCATGTGAAGATAGATGGTGCAGCTTGTCATGACGGTATAATGTAAAACAAATAAAATTTTCTACCGCTTTTTTTCTGTGGAAATGAGTCATTTGATCTGTGTGTTGCCCTTAATTCACTCTTTAGTTGCTTTAAACAGGAATGTCAGACTTTGAGTTTAAGCGGGCCAGACCAGTAAAACTATATAGAGATTGACAGACCACGTGACTTTCGCGCATTGTTTTGTGGGTACCTGTAGCAGAAATTTAAAAAAAACACTGCATCAAGCGCTAGTATTTCCAGCATCGGTAATCATTAATTCTGCGGTTTTAATCCCTACTTGCATTTTATTCGCCCCAAAAACAGTTATGTACAAAACGACGGAGAACACGGCAGGTCCAAACAAAGACAGACTTGACGAAATGGCAAAAAAAGGACGAGGAAAAAAATCAAAGGAGTGAAATGGTCAGACCCATACGAGCATACAGAGTGGAGTAAGGACGTTAGCGTGGTGCCCAAATATGGTCCTAAGTGTGAGTGCATACACTCACAATATGTTTAGTAACTTCAGATCCCTGCAACAAGCCCAGGTCCAGTTTACTTTTGTGATTTGGACTATTCCATTTAACAGCTGCTGTTTTTTTCCCCTTTATCTCCTGTACAGGCCAACGTCTTTTCAGGTTGTAGTATTACACAACATTTTCAGATCTAATATAAATAAAATGAGTGTTTCGTAATTCATTCAATTTATTGTTTTTATTTATAACTGGCATTATTGTTTCATTCTATTATAGAATCTTACAAGAAAGAGGCAAAATTGTATTCCATTATGCTTTATTAGCTGCTTCGGTAAAAAAACAAAAACAAAACTATTGCAAAACAACATACTGGAAAATCGTTATTCATCACTTGATTGCTTCAATACAACACTTGGGCACATATATGCGGGACGCTTCGTGGCTGTTTTGATATCGCTCTCTGTCTTAACCGATCAAATCCCGCTGTGGTAGCAGCTTTCCAATCGGTATGACCCCGGTTGACAGAGGGTGGATCGCATTCCAGCATTTTGTAGGCTGGTTTTCCTACAAAACACAACAAACATTAGCCCGCAAAGCCACAGTGAACAAAGCAGCATAGCGCAACAAATTCAGTTCAAATCAATATAAGACTTCTTTGTAACCTACATCAACAATTATATTAAGATAAATTACACAATCACAACTACAACAGAAGACGTACCTTTGTGGAAATGCTTGGAGCAGACTAACATGTGAGCTGGAGTGTTCTGAAACGTTATATTTGCTCTGCAATCCAGGCCATCCGTCGGCTCTTTGTTACTTCGGAAACATGGCTTAACCCTTGTGTGGTGTTCATAGTTTTGTTACTCAGCCAGTGTTCATGGGTCTGGTGGACCCGCCAGAGTTTTGGCTTTCCAAATTAACTCTATCAAACAATTTTATGTTAAATTACTCAACAGATGTTTACTTCATCCCAATTACAAGCCATATAAACAGCAAACATGGTTATTTTTTTCCCTTTACCTTTGTTAGATCACATTTATGAATTAATGTGCTTCTCGTTTTTTGTTTCTTTTTATAAAATGTTATAAAAAAAATAAATCAGTTATAATCAAGTGGAGTGAGTGGAAAGACACAACACATTTACACGTGAAGCAATATGTTTCACAACTAAATGGGATCAGCTGCTCATCAATGGTGACATTAGGCCCAGGTTTGTAAAACAGGGAGAGGTGGTGCACACACTTATCCCACACTGTCCTGATGGCAGCTAGCTTGTCTCTCTGCCGTCGAGCTGGTCTGTCGTCTCGGTTAAAAACAGATAATCCTGGAAATTTTGTGGAAGTTTTCCAGAGACATTGATGCACGGAAAGGTTCGTGCCGGTTTCTGAATCCCACAGGGATTCGGTGGATTCCCCTTTGGACCTGAAAACTCCTGCAAGGATAAGAACCCCAAAGTAGGCCTTTGGGGTTCTTAGATGAATTTGGTCCATCTCCTTCCACCTCTCTCCAAAAAAACACCTTCCTTCTAGATTACTGCAATCCAGAATAATTTTCTGGATGGAATCTGGGATGAAAAGCTCAAATGAAGCCTTGATGTCCTGCACATGAGTAACTGTCAGCCGTGTTGGCCCTGGCTTATTACAGTAACAGCTCTGCAGGGTGGCTCATTTCTTGGGCAAGAAGACCATTCAATTTCACCAGTTATTGACATCCATATTTCTTCACTTGCTGTCTGGTGGGCTTGTTCTGGTCCTGGAGCTGGCTGCAGATGGGGTACTCGTCTTCGTTTTGTTACTAAATGGTGATCAACCTCGTCCTCTTCTTCAAAGTCACTGTCAGACTCTGAATTTTCAGAAATGTGAAATATTCTGAAACCTCTTTGTCAACATCATCATCCGAAGCCTCTCTCTTTTCCAAAATCAATTGGATGGCCCTCGCAGCAGATAATCTTTTGCCATCTTGATCAGTTGTGATAAAGAACCACACTGGCAAAGTCTTATTTATAGTATTATGCCCCTAATTTGCAGGTGGGACAGGGTATGAGAAAATAAAATTTGGATCCCTCAAGAAAGAGGGTAAAATGTGTGGGAATGTCAGAGCAGACGGTGTTGATAGTTGAATTTTCAACAATGTTGCAACTTTGTGCGGGAGCAGGAGGGGAAGAAAACACTATCAGCAGCACCAGAAAGGAGGAGGACAGAGTGTGGGAACACAGGACCTGCACTTTCAACACTTTTATTAGACCTGGGTCCAGTGGACCCGAACACCTTGTATGTAATGTAAATGCGTGGGGGGAGGTACAGTATGAGGTCATTGAAAATTAGTCCAGATTTATGTTCTTCACAGAAAATAAGCCAAAGCCAATGAATTTCAGGTTGAAAAAATAATTAATTGTTTAATTTTTCTTTTGAAAAAAACTGAAAACGGGTCTCACAGACCCGAACACCATACAAGGGTTAAACAATTTCTCTTCCACGACGTAATCCGATAAAAACCGATCTCTTTACCGTCGGCTTCCCGTGGCTGTCATGCGACCGGCTATTGCAGTTAATAATACAACAAATTCTTGCCATTTTTTGTGTTTCTTTTTATCGCTGTGTGACTGTTTTCATGTGAAAGCCTGCGTGCGCTAGTACCACTTGCCACTCGTTCCCAGAATCCTTTGCGCTTTTACCCCTGAATGACGTCACATTTTCAATGTTTGTTCATAGATGTCAAACATGGGGCCCGAGGATCAAAAGACTTCAGTGTGGCCACTGGACATGACATCAATTTTGGACTTAACATAACAAAGTGTGGGGTTTTTTGTTGTTGTTTTGGTTTGGTTTTTCCAATATGTACTATAGAAATATGCTCTAAAATAACAACAAATGTTCACACTGAGCTAACATAACTTTTTTCCGTAAGTTTACACACATATTTATCAAATTGAAGCCCAACAGGAAAAGCTGTAAAAACTTGTGAAACAGCTAAAAGTTCAAAATCTTTGGGCTCCAACACAATTTCCAGTTTTCCGATCTTTTATGTCCAGTGTCCTCACCAACCCGGTAAAAATGGTGTTATGATAGCGGTTCAGGTAAGGACCATGCACAGCCTTCTTCCAGGTTGGGTTGCGCATGCGCAGTCGGTAAACATCGGGACTCCATTCCAGGCTGTCAGTGAGGGTTCCCCGAGCCTCGCATCCTGTGCGGCTGCATCCTTTAACAGCTGTCTACTCTTAACTTTACCTGCGTAACAAACAAAAACAACTTGACCATGAGCGGAGACCACGGACGCGGAGACTCCCAGGTAGCTTTTGGCCGATAATTAGTGTCTTCTGTACAGTTTTGGATCAATTCTCTCAGCAATAACAGACATAACACAAGTATTAACCATCAGGATATGAAATGAGCGCAAATTAACGTTAGCTGTCGCTGCAAGTTAGGCTGCTCTGTTTATTTTAGGAGAAAACTTTTACATTTTTGTGCTCTCTCGGCTCTTTGTTGTGCAGAAATACGCACATTCCTAGGCTCAGCGTATATTCCTATTGAAACTTGAATAAGCGAGCTTACCGGCGTTTTTAAAATTGAAATATTAAAAACATTTTTTTCACAATTTTCAGGTCAATTCCGGATCTAAAGGAAGCGGTAGGACCTCTAATGAGGATTTTCTTGTTCATTCTGACTCTTGATTTCCAGCTGGAATCTGTCTACTGTTAGTTTTTTTAAAGGACAGAAATGGCGTCCCAGAGACTAAGTCCCTTCTCCTCCACTCTCTTGCGGCTATTGTTCAAAAAGAGGGTCTGAAATGCACCCTTGCCAGTCTCGTTTTTTTAATCTGACGGGGTATTCCGAAAGGGCCTGGCGTCGTGTAAATTTTGCATGCTTTAGACTGGCGATACGTGCGTGGAATCGCAGCGAATTTTGGAGCCGAAAGTGGCCGAATTGGGGCTGAGGACTTAGTCTCTGCGCCATTTTCTTTTTCTGTATGAAGCAGGCAGGGCGCCGAGCACAGAGCCAACTGTCTGCCGTGATATGGAGGCGAGAGCTGGGAGCTTATCGCCTCTCCCTGCCCCTATCTCACCACCACCTGTGCTCTGCCTCCATCCTTCCTTAAGAGATATTTATCTGCACTGTTAACGAGGAATACTCACACCAAACTTCAAGCCCTCTCACACACTGAAAAAAGTTGCACGGCATTATTAAAAACATCCACATTTTTTTATTTTTTTGGCACAAATTATACTTAAATTACACTTAAGTTGGGAGCAGCCTTTTTTGTTTAAATGCTTTATTTGATGCAAAGCAAAGCTGTCTGAGGGAAATTAGTTTCTTATTAAAATGTGGTATATATTACAAAAGCTGATTATGTGGTTATTAAACTGCCATGACAACAGAGAGTCACAAGGTGATGATCAGACTGTTTCAGGTCTACCTTTGGGGGGATTTTACTCAGCAGGAAGCATTTTAATATTAGGAGAACATGCAGAATCATTACGGGCTAGTCGTTTGGCTGGCAGCAGGAGTGTATGAAAACAAAATTGATCTATGTGGAAAATACCCGTGGAGGAATGATGTTTTGCTGGGTGGGTATGAAACATACTTAGCCCCCCCCCCAGTCCTCACCAGCCAAGTTCTTCTTTTGGAGATTTGTGTCTCTTATTGTCTCATTGCAATTATCTCTGCATGCATTAAGAGATTTTTGTTTTGTGTGTTTGCATGTTTGTTGACAAAGTGTTTCTCCGAGATTTGGAACCAGAAGTAAGGGAACGGACGTTTGTTGCACAGTTCGTCCTTAAGATGTCACTTCTCAGTAGATTTGTTGCAGCTTTACCAAGGCATGTACATTCAGCTGCCGCTTTATTAGGTACACTTTGTGCAGGCTGTGGCCTGCCTTCAGAGCTACTTTAATTTCTAGTGGTATAGATTCAACGACGTGCTGGAAACGTTCCTCAGAGAGTTTGGCCCATGTCGACATGATGGCATCATAGATGCTGGAGATTTGTAAGTTGCATATCCATCCAGCCATGCATCCCATAGTGTGCTCTTTTGACTTGTGATCTGGTGATTGTGGTGAGCCTGTGCAAATTTTAGCCTGTTCTTAGCTGACAGGAGTGGCACCCAGTGTGGTCTTCTGCTGCTGAGAGATGCTCTTCTGCACATTTTGGTTGTAACAATTGGTTATTTGACTTACTGTTCCTTTCCTATAGGCACTTTGGCCATTCTACTCTGATCTGTGGCATCAACAAGACGATTTCTCCCAGATAACTGCCGCTCTCTGTAAATATTTTTGGACCATTCTCTGTAAACCTAGAGATGGTTGTATGGGAAGATCCCAGTAAATCAGCAGTTTCTGAAATGTCTGGGATATCTGGCACCATCAACCACACCACATCAAAAATCACTTCACCTTTCCTCACCTTTTTGATGCTGCCTGAATACATAATAAATGCTTTCATGTGAATGGCTGATTGGATATTTGCATTAACAAGCAATTGAATAAGTGTACCTAATAAAGTGTTGGTAAGTGAATGTTGCCTTGGAGGTGACACATCCTGACAAATCATGCAAATTGCAAACAGCTAATTGTGAAAGAATCATTTAAAAAGTTTTTGTTCTGATATCTTTAAATGCTTCTCAACAAGTTGATTTCTCCCTTGTACTGTAGACACACACAAACATAAAGACAAGCACAAAGACAAGGAACACAGACACAAAGATCACAAAAAAGACAAGGAGCGAGAGAAATTCAAGCACAGCAACAGGTAAGATGTCTGTTTCTTTGTCTCAGTTATTTGGTGATCTGCTAAACATCATTCACACCTGCCTTTATGTTTGGCTGTTCCCTTACTCTCTTGAAATAATCGGTTTTCAGAGTTAAGTCTTTGTAATGGTATGTATTCACTTTTGCGGTGTTATGGGAACATTTTAAATGAGGAGGATCCTGACAAAATCCAAATTTCATTTTGTCAGTATCAAACACAGTAATATGAAAGACTCAATAAGTGACTGCTGATTTAACTTAAATAAATACAGCAACGTCAAATTAAGTTTCTTAATGAAATCTTTCAATCTTGGAACCATTGTGGATTTGTTATGGTTTCTTTTTGTGTGTCATAAGTAGCTGTCATTACTTTGTCCGTTATTGTTGACAGCCCGCGTCTCTGTCTTTGTGTGATTAAAAACGATAAGCGTACGTTGCCGGTGGTTGTTTTTTTGGTTTTTTTTGTGATGGCATCTTCTGTGTCTGCACATCCAGACCTCGTCTGACCTTTTACGCTTGATCTCTGCCTTTTGTGTCTTCTGTGTTCTAGTGAGCATAAGGAGCACTCTGAGAAGAAACACAGAGACAAAGACAAAGAGCGACTGAAGCACAGCGACAGCAGCTCAGACAAACACAGACAAAAACACAAAGACAGGGACAAAGACAAGAGGAGAGAAGAGAAGGTTTGTTTATGGGTCGTCGGTATGCTTTTAAATGAAAAGCTTTATATGTGTTTGGAGTAAAGATTGTGAGTCGTTATTTTTTGTGACAAATTGTTTTTGGTCCTGTTTTTTTTAACGTTTCTAAAATCCTCCAGAGAGATTGGCCTCATTAGAAACAAACACTGACAAGCAACCAGAGCCCCTCTGGTTTTCAGTTAACTCTGACTATATGCTAAAGTTTAAAATTAGTTTTTAAAGTTGGCAAAGGTGTGGCATACGTTTTAACATGGTTTTCTATATTTTCTCATTTCTCAGATTCAATCATCTCATTTAGAGAAGCCTAAAAGGGAGAAGGAAAATGGATATGTGAGGTAAACATGATCGCTTTGTTGCAGCTACAGACTCTGCACAAGTCCTGAAGCACATTTCATTTCTTTATCTATTACTTCTAGTGGTAAAATGCTCTTGAACAACAGTTCTCCATTATATCCGAAGGTTTTTCAAAGTTTTACTTTGAACATTGGCTGATTTTTTGTTTTTGTTTTGTGTTTTTACTTATTTTCAGTCCAGTCCTTGTACCTGACCATTTTCAGAGGAATGTTTTTTTTGTTTGTTTTTTTAAGACACTTAACACTGATGTATGCATGATTCAAGCATAAAAATGGCACTTGCCAAAATTGATAAAATTATGAACACAGTAACGTGACAGATTTTGATTGAACCTGGAATATCATTTGAAAAGTGTCTGGCAAATCCTTTATTTTTCAGCTTGCTATTTATTCCAAAACACACTACTAATATAGTTGAAAGAAAAAAAATAGAAAATGCAGAAAGAAACACGGTCAGTCATGGATTAGCCAACATCCAACGAAGAGCTTTGAATGTCCTTCTAGAAGCCTGGAGAACGATTCCTGAAGATTTAAAGAAATTACAGGCTTGCCTAAGAGACTTTATAAATGTGGTCATACCAAATATTGACTTTCATTTTAGAATTGCACAAACTCTGTTTTTGACTTATAGTCTGCAGTGTCATTTGTGCCTGCACGTTTCAGTCCATCACTGCACCCATTTCCTGTTTTTCTAGCAAAATAACAAGAAATGACAGATGGCTAAAGACCTTTGCAGTTATCATGCAGTAAAAGTACTCATGAATCAGCCGTTATTTGCTTTTAAAATAATTATACTAAAGAGCAGTTATTGCTTTGTTGTCATTTACTAAAATGCTGTTCAATGCGTTTGACGTGCCAATTAGAGACAGGAGCCCTGCTGGCATTAAGAGTGAACCTGAGGAAGACAATGGCTTCTACCCCTCACCCCAACACAACAAGAGCTCCAGACAAGAGTATGATGATGAAGAGTAGGTGTCATTCAAATGAATCCAATACGCTTGTAGTTGCAGTTCAGCTTTGGTTGTTCATGTAGTGGTGTAATTTTCTACAGATATGAATACAAGCCCAAAAAAGTCAAGTTGGAACACGACAAAAAGGCCAAAAAGAGGAAACATGAGTACGACGAAGACGAGGAAGATGAGGTTTATTACATGTTAATACACTGTAATGACAAAAATATTTTCCGGGTTGGGGCATCTGCTGTGTATCTCCTTGTAGATCTATTTAATTGAATCCATTTTTTAGGGTATAAAGCACAAAAAGAAGATAAAAGACAAAAAAGGAACAGACGGGAAGAAAGTGAAAAAAGAAGAAGAAGAGAAGTGGAAATGGTGAGTTAATTATAGACACAGGAAATTACAAACCACTTATTTAGATAAAGTGCAGTTTTTTCTCTCTCATCGGTTGTGTTGTGTTGTTGTTTGTCATGATTAGGTGGGAGGAGGAAAGATATACCGACGGCTCCAAATGGCGCTTCCTGGAACATAAAGGTCCAGTGTTTGCGCCTCCATACGAACCCTTGCCAGGCAAAGTTAAATTTTACTATGGTGGTGAGTCAGTTTGTATTAAAGAAAACTTATTTTTGTGTACTTATTATTATCTTTTATTAAAATAATGTAATTTCCTGTATTTGTAGGTAAGCCTATGAAGCTGAGTGCTCCTGCTGAAGAGGTTGCAACATTTTTTGCCAAAATGTTGGATCATGAGTATACCACGAAGGACATCTTTAGGAAGAACTTCTTTAAAGACTGGAGGAAGGTGAGGAAAATGGACATGGCTCTGCAGATAGTGTGAATTTCCAAGTATTTAAATGGGGCTTCACATGTCTTCTGTTTTATTTTAGGAAATGACATCAGAGGAGAAGTCTGTGATTACTGACCTGAATAAATGTGACTTCAGTGAGATGAGCGAGTACTTCAAGGCCCAGTCAGAAGCTCGGAAACAGATGTCTAAAGAGGAGAAACAGGTATTGCAGTTAGGTGCACTCTTCCAACCTCGAGAACTCTGGGATTTCTCAATATATCTTCATACATCTTGTAGAAAATCAAAGAGGAAAATGAACGGCTCCTTCAGGAGTATGGTTTCTGCATCATGGACAACCACAAGGAGAGGATCGGAAATTTCCGCATCGAGCCGCCGGGCCTTTTCCGAGGACGGGGGGACCATCCAAAGATGGGCATGCTGAAGCGGCGCATCAGACCCGAAGACATCATTATTAACTGTAGCAAGTAGGAAATCTCTTTGTCACCGTTATCGCCACCTCAGCTGCCCTGATCTTTAACCGTTCCTGTTTCAGAGGCGAAGCATAGCAGAAACATAAAATCTGGACACAAGTTGTTGTTATCGTGTTTGGTTATGAGATTTACCACAAGGTGGCCCTGTAAAACCATTTTAGGTGAGGACATGTGAAAGATGATGAGACTGTTGTTGTTAAAGGGATAAAATAAGAGGATGTGTGCATGTGAAAGGATATAATAAGCAGCAACTGATGAGGCTTTGAGTATTGATGAAGTGTTTGGTCAGGAGGTCACAGGCATTTACCCCACACCGATCACCTTGTTTTACCACCTGTCTGCCTTGTTTTCTGTTAATCTGTGCTTCTGTCTTTTGATTTTGTGATTACCGTATTTATTTACAGACTGTGGAAACGGCAGCACATTCACAACAGCCTCACAGCACGCACAGACTTGCAGGACACATAAGCAAGCCACGCTTGTTCATATTAGTGAATATTCACACACATAGTCAGACTTATGGAGTCTCTCACCACACTTCTTTTTCTCTTTCTATTTACAAACAAGGGATGTTTCCATATTCTCTCCACCTGTCTAAACGAAACACCCAGCATACATCATTAGACATACACGCACAATTATGGGCATGCTGAGATTTGTCACATGGAATGTAAATGGAGCTGGCACCAGAGGAAAGAGGTTAAAAATATTTAACCAGCTTAAAAAACTACAGGCAGATGTTGTTTTATTACAAGAAACTCACAAACCTGTCACAGGTTTAAATGAACTTAAAACACCTGAGTTTCCTAACGTGTTTGCAGCCGGTTATAATTCTAGACAACGGGGAGTAGCAATTTTAATACATAAAAATGTTAATTTTACAGTACTCGATACAGTTATAGATCCAGAGGGTAGATTTCTAATTATTAAACTATCAATATTGAACAAAAAACTATGTATTGTTAGTATATATGGTCCAAATGTTGATGAACCCTCATTCTTCCACGGTTTTTTTAGTGCACTCTCTGAACACCTTGATTGCACACTCATTCTTGGCGGTGACCTCAACCTTGGACTAAATGAAGAAATGGATAGGCTCAACACAACAGGAACTCAGCGTAATTGGCAGTCCACAAATATAATCAAACAGTGTATGAACGACTTTGGTCTTTGCGATGCATGGCGCTCTCTTCACCCCACCAGTAAGGAATATACTTTTTTCTCGCATGTTCATCACTCTTACTCTCGTCTGGATTATTTTTTGGTCAGCAGCTCACTGCTGTGTGACATTTCAGACACTGAGATTCATCCTATAGCTGTCAGCGATCATGCTCCTGCATCTTTAACACTAATGCACAAGAATAATACTACGCCAAGTAAAAACTGGAGATTTAATATATCACTACTTAAAGATGAAGACTTTATTAAATACTTTAAAAAGGAATGGACTTCATATTTAGACTTTAATGACACTCCCGGAATATCTGCTTCTGTTCTATGGGAAGCAGGGAAAGCTGTGATGAGAGGTAAAATAATTTCTTTCTCATCACACAAAAAGAAAGAAGAAAACAAAAATATTCAGGAATTAGAAAAAAACATCAAATCACTAGAAGAAGCCTGCGCGTCCCACCAAGATCAGGAAACATTGAACAAAATACGCAAAACAAAACTAGAATTAAATGAAACTATTAATAAAAAAACACAATTCCTTATACAAAGACTTCGCTTGCAGAATTTTGAACACAGTAACAAATCAGGTCGATTTCTAGCTAACCAGCTAAAAATAAATAAAGAAAAAATAACTATATGTGCTGCTAAAGATTTATCGGGGAACACAATATATGATCCTGGAAGAATAAACAACATTTTTAGGGATTTCTATGAAACTTTATACTCACCACAAAT
Source organism: Diplotaxodon limnothrissa (assembly GCF_057381915.1). Classification (NCBI taxonomy): domain Eukaryota; kingdom Metazoa; phylum Chordata; class Actinopteri; order Cichliformes; family Cichlidae; genus Diplotaxodon; species Diplotaxodon limnothrissa. Next base: position 28,603,368 of record NC_140615.1, on the reverse strand, counting down.
AAACCCATCTAAAAATGAAATTGATCTGTTTCTTGACAACGTAACTCTTCCAAAATTACTAGACAGTCAAGCAATGGAACTGGATTCGCCACTGACGCCAGGTGAACTCCAGGAAGCCCTGATAAGTATGCCCAATAATAAGGCTCCAGGTCCAGACGGCTTCCCTGCAGAATTCTACAAAGAATTCTGGACAATTTTGGCACCAGTATTCCACAGCATGTTGCAGGAAATCGAGGAAAAGGGCAGACTACCACCAAATATGAATTCTGCCAACATTAGTCTCCTGCTAAAACCAGGCAAAGACCCTTTATTTCCCTCAAGCTATCGTCCAATTTCTCTTTTAAATGTAGACCTTAAAATAATCTGCAAAGCTCTCTCAAAGAGATTAGAGAAAATGACCCCCCTCTTAATTCATCCTGACCAAACTGGTTTCATAAAAGGTCGGCACTCCTCAACAAACACTCGTAGATTACTTAATTTAATAGACTACTCATACGATAAAAACATCGAAACCATAATATTATCTCTAGATGCAGAAAAAGCATTTGACAGAGTTAATTGGAAATTTTTATTCGCAACTTTACACAAATTTGGTTTTGGAAACTCTTTCATAAACTGGATAAGAATATTATACAATTCCCCAACGGCTCGTATCAGAACAAATGACCAGACATCCTCCAGCTTCTGTCTCCTGAGGGGCACCAGACAGGGATGCCCACTCTCCCCTTCACTTTTTGCAATTTTTATCGAACCTCTAGCAGCAGCATTTAGACAGGCTACAACAATTAAGGGCATAAAATGTAAGAACATAGAACATAAAATCAGTCTCTATGCGGATGATGTGTTGCTTTTTCTGCAAAACACACAAACCAACCTCTCTGAGGTAATTACTTTAATAAACTGGTTTTCAAGAGTTTCAGATTATTCAATTAACTGGCCAAAATCTACAGTTCTCCCCATTAACTGCTCCTTCCATAATTCTTCCTCTGCCCCACTGCAATCCGGAAATATTAAATATTTAGGTATTAATGTCTCTCCTAAGCTTTCAGACTTAACTAAACTAAACCACGTCCCACTTCTAAAGAAAGTAGAAGGCGATCTGACTAGATGGAAATCTTTACCCATATCACTCATGGGAAGGGTCGCCACTATAAAAATGATGATCTTGCCAAAAATAAATTACTTATTTTTGATGATCCCTAACAAACCATCACAAGATTGGTTCAGATCTCTGGATTCATATATTTCCAAATTCCTTTGGAAAGATAAACCCCCGCGTATTAGCTTAAAAACGCTACAAAGAACCAAGGATAGAGGAGGATTAGATCTGCCTAATTTTCACCAATACTTCTTAGCCAACAGGCTTCAGTTCATCTCAGAATGGTTAAAACATACCTTCTTAGTTGAGCCCTGGCTAGATGTTGAACAGGCACTATGCAAGGATCTAGAGATTTCAGACCTACCATTTATTAGCTCAAACATCAAAAGACATGAATGCTTTAAAAGTATCAACATCAGCTTTTCTCTAACAGCATGGTGGGAGTTTCTAAAAATAACGGAGTCTTCATTAATCCCATGCAAACGTACACCTATCTGGAATAACCCTGACATATTACAAAACAATAATATGATTAATTTCCCAGAATGGAGTTGTAAAGGAATTAAATACTTAGAACATATATTAGAGGGAACAGAATTTATTCCATTTGACAGACTAGTTGAACAATATGGGATCAACAAGACAAGGTTTTTAGAATATCAACAAATTAAATCCATAGTAAAAAAGAAATTTAACCTCAGTCAAGTTGAATTACAAACACCACTAAGTGCGGCACATTTTCTTACTCTTAAATCCCCCAAATTATTATCTAAAATATACAGAACACTTTCTAAATTAGATGAATCAATATCCCTTCCTACTGCAAAGTGGGAAGCAGATTTATCAGTCAACCTAGACCAAAACTTCTGGTCTCAGATTTGCTTAAAAACTTTTAAATTAATTAAAAATCCCAGTCTGCAATTAATACAATACAAAATACTTCATAGAGTGCACTATACAGGTCATCGGATGTTCAAGATGGGCTTTACATCTTCCAACAACTGCTCACACTGTCAAGGCAATACACCAGACAATTACATCCACGCTCTTTGGTTCTGTTCACCAGTGCAGAAGTTTTGGCGCGAGATATGTGAAGACTTATCAAAGTGTCTGAAATGTAACATTCCAACTTCCCCCTTGGTGTGTCTACTGGGCAGCTTAGATAATGTCACTTCAGAAAAGAATATAGCCCATATGATCTTCACTGCCCTATGCATAGCCAAGAAAACAGTCCTCATGAACTGGAAAAATAAAAATAATCTTAATTCTAACCAATATAGAAATTATCTATTAGATTACATTAGTCTTGACACAGCCTCTGCCACCACATTAGATCAATTGCTCTGGGCCCCTTTTATCAGCTCCATCACCTAGTGGGGGTGGGGGGTCATAGTTTGGTCCCGCCTTCACTGTTGTGATTGGTGAGGGGGTAGGGACAGGCTTAGGGCATCGGGGGGTTCCCCGGAGGCATCTTCCTTGGGGGGCTCAACCCGGGGTAGCGGTCACGTCCGGTTGGGGGCTCTGTTGGCTCTCAGGTGACTGTTTCCTCGCGGCTGCGTGCAGCGGGGCTAGGGGAGGGTCTGTGCTGACGGACGTGGGTTACTGACCTGGCAACCTGGCTGCCCCTGGGTGGGTCCGGGATGGGCGTGAGGTTCTGGGGGCGCTCCGTCTCTGGGCTGGGGCCCGGGCCGGGCCTCGGGGGCTTGGGTCCTGGTTGGTGTGTTGCCGGGGTTGTGGGCGGGTGGGTGCATGGGGGCCCGGCCCTGGAGCAGGGTGCCGCCAGTGCGTCGAGCCGCCTGGGGGGCTCTTCAACTGGTGGGGGGGATGGTCACATCTTGCAGGAGCTTTCTTCTCTTCAGGAACTCTCTGCAGGAGGGGGAGATACAGGAGAGGTGGAGGAAGATCTCAGCCTGGGCGTTTACCGTCTTATGTAGTCTGGAAGATGTGTGGATGGTGGGGTGGGTGCAGTTTTCTCTGTGGTGGGGTTGGGTGGACTGTCCAGGGCTCTGTGGAGCCGGGGGGCGCTACTGCACTGGGCCCCGGTCTGATGGGCCTGGGCCCCCCTTCCCTGGCGGGTCGCGGAGGGTGGGAGTGCCTACTGGGGTCAGCGGGGGAGCTGGCCCCAGGGAGGGGTTACCTGCCCCTCCCTTCCTTCCCTCCCCATCTCCAGCTGCCTCCCTCTTCCCGCTCCTCCACAACCACCCACACATGCAGGGCCTTGGAGTGGGGGTATGTCACCAGGGTGCAGAGGAGGCTACCCCCCCCTGTCCCCTTCTGGCTGCCTCTGCCTCAATTTTATCCCACAACTTAGACATTCACATTATTCACACTCTCATTACACATACATATAGGATCTTGGGGGTGGGCACAATCACGGAGTCCAAATCACCATCAGGGTGTATACCTCACCCCTGACGTCGTTGCCCACCTCTCAATTTTAAATACACTTAGTCATTGAGGGCTAGCAGGAGGGACTATGCGCTTACCTGCTGCTCCTTGGCAGGTAGCTCCATGCCCTCCTGGGTTTTAATTGCACCTTAGAACACATATGCATCAACACTACAATGAGCGGGTGGAGGGAGGTTTGGAGTCTTCTCCCACCCCCATTCTCTGCGGCCTGCTGGAGCGGGAGGGCTAGTAGGAGGAGTTGGCCGTCCGACTGCGGTCTGGGGTGTGGGGCCTCCCTGCTGCTGCGGAGTCGGGGTGGTCTGCCTCTCCCCACCGCAGGGAAAAGGGTAACACCACCTGGGTCTGGGTGCAATTCCCCCCTCCAGGGGCAAGGGTACCTAGACCCGGTTTGTAGAGTACGCTTGGGGAGTGTGATCGTGTGTACAGCGTCTCTTTATGTCTGTCTCCACGTTGGTTGAGTGTGGAGTGAGTGCATATGAGAGCATGAGGGTGGGAATGGATGTTTGTGTCTGTGTGTGCCTGTATGTCTGTGTCTATATGTCAGGTTGGGTATCAGACGCCACCTCTCTGGGGACACCTCAGGCCCTCCAAGGTTTGGAGGCCTATCTCCACCCACCACCACTTCCCCTGCCGGTGGCGGACTCCCTCAGGTGTCGGTGTGTTGGTGGTTCTTTGTGTCTGGGGGTGGGCGTCCGGGTACACACCGGCTCACTCCTTGGCGGCCGCTTGTCGGGGCCTGGGGCCTGGGGCTCGCTCGGGCCCCTTTGGAGGTGGGGTGCCCCCGGCCTCTCGGCCTGGGGCTCGGTCACTCAGGCACAGCTGGGGGCCGGCGGCGCTCACGGGCGCGTCACTGCAACTCCCCCTGACTTCTGCTCCGCGGCTGCTGGGCGAGCCCTCATCTGGGACTCTCCTCAGCTCTTACTGGAACAGTGGCGCGGCTGCCCCTCTGTTGGTCTTCCATGGTCTCTTGTGTTCTGGGGGCCTCTGGATGTCTGGAGTTTTGATCTCCTCCATACCCGCTTCACACCCTGGAGGACGGGGCTGTGGCCCCCCCACACTCCCTAGCAGATCATTACATGGAGAAACCTCTGGAATGCAAGCATGCTGATCCACACAGGTATGCACACATGGGTATTCACAGACGCGGACTAAAGCTTTCTTGGCTGCTACCTCAAAGCACACTGTGCGCTGTCTATCTTGCGTGCTGCACAATATCGTTTATTATTTAGTAAATATTGATAGCTATGACTAGCTAGTTTATTGTGATGGTGCTTTGTTTTCTCTATTATTATGTTGCTCTTTGTTGTTTGCTGTCTCCTCTGTTTGTTTTTTTTGTTTGTTTGTTTTTTTTTTTTTTCTCCATACAGGTGACCCAGGAGTTCTTTTTTTTTTTTCTCTCTCTTCCCCCCCCCTTCTCACCGTCTCTTCTCCCCTTTGGTTTTCTTTCTTTCTCTCCCCCTCTTTCTCTCATTCATTCCCCCTGTCCTATTTATTTAAAAAAAAAAAAAAAAAAAAAAAAAAAATGACAAAGGATGAACTGAAGCTCTGCCATCACGTAATGTCGCATACTGCTGTTTCTGATGTCATTTAAGAAAAAAAAAAAAAAGGAAATGATGTTGTTTTTGCTTTGGAGGCGGGATGTGTGGGAGAGTTTATGGGAAAGCTAAATTGTAGCGGTCAGTTGCCATCAAAGAAAAAACACTGGGTAAAAGATTGTACGTGCTGCCTGTCGCATATACAGTATGGCAGATGTATCACTGACACACACATGCGCTTCTGGCACCATGTCAAAGGTGGTCTTCCTGTCAGTGTAAACTGTATCCGTGCAAACAATAACACAAGCCAGGGAGGACATGTTCACCCCCGCATACTGGAAGGTGGGATTTTATGTTCTCTTTGCACTATTGTCTCATAGCTGTGGTGTTTACACTGCAGAAAAAAGATCAGTTATTTAATTTTTGGTACCTCTGAGGAACGCTTTTAAATCAGCACAAAGCTCCACCGTGGGAACAGCTCCAAACATAGATCAGTGGAAATGTGCCAGCATGTTTTGCACCTGTTTGGTAACTCTGGCTCTTTTTATGTAGGGACTCCAAGCACCCCAAACCTCCCCCAGGGACAAAATGGAAGGAGGTTCGACATGACAACAAAGTAACCTGGTTAGCATCTTGGACAGAGAACATCCAGGGCTCCATCAAGTACATCATGTTAAACCCGAGCTCCAGGATCAAGGTACCCGCGCTTTCGCCGCCTTTTCCCCCAGTAACCTTTTTTTTCTACCATTTTCCCAATGATGGGACGTACGTGTGTGTGTGTGTGTGTGTGTGTGTGCAGGGGGAGAAGGACTGGCAGAAATATGAAACTGCCCGGCGTTTAAAGAAGTGTGTGGATCGCATCCGTGCTCAGTACAGAGAGGACTGGAAGTCAAAAGAGATGAGGATCAGACAGAGAGCTGTGGCGCTGTACTTCATAGACAAGGTAAATAAGAATACAATAAAATTATGGTGACTGCACCAAGTGATAAAATAGATAAAGTAGATTATAGACAAGAACGTACAGCAGCTTTGATTTAAGTAGTAGAAGTAGAACTAGTGGAAGTAGTAGGTTGAAAAGGGAAATCGCTGTAAAGTGACGTGAACTATTGTAGATAATTCAGCTGAATTTTCACATCTCGTGCATTCCCTATGCCTCCAAGCACTACGTTCTCATTTCCGTCCATCATCCCTTTAATGTGTTGTCCTCCACAGCTGTCAGTCACTCACCAGTTCCTATTCCGAGCTGAACATATTCCAGGCCACCATAAGGCCATTGCTGACTCCTCGTCTCATCTCTCACTCCAGACATCCAGGGCCGTGGGCCCACGTGCAGAGGCAGTCCTGATGTCTGTGCTTGAGATATAAACCCCACCAAATTAGAATGAATTTCCTTCCAACTTCAATCTACTTTTCACTTTTTCAACATTGCTTCTTTGGCTAGTTCCCTATCATACGTCATATCATCTCCATCTATAAAAATCCCAGCAATTAAATCTTATCTTAGACGGCTTCCCCTCTTCTTCCTCCCTCTTTGGCTGGGGTCAGTGTCACTACTGGTAGCATGAGGCAACACCTGCACCCTACAGAGGTTTCACAGGTAGTCCAGCTCCTCCAGGATGGCACATCAATACGTGTCATTACCAGAAGGTTTGCTGACCGTAGAAAGTCCTTAACCCATCAGTAGGACCAGTATCTGCTCCTTTGTGCAAGGGGCAGGGTGAGCTGGGCTCTGTGCTCACTGCATGAAACTGTGGAGCCTGATTGGCATTTGCCATAGAAGACCAGCATCTTTGTGGTTTTTGGGATGTCTTTAAATTCAGCCCTCTGTAGGCTGAAAATGTTAATTTCCATCAAACAATGTGGTATCCTTTAATTTCTAACACATTACCCAGTCTGTGTCAGCAAATGACATTTACTGTCACACAAATCATAGGTCCTTCTTTAGTTCCACTGGTAAACTAAGTCTAAGATTTCTTAACAAGTCATGCTGTTCAGAGTCACATGGGTGACATGGAGTTTATCCCAACTGTCACTGGGCCGGGGGCGGGTTACATGCCGAACAGCTCAGCAGTTCATCACAGGGCCTACATAAATCCTGACCAAATGTTCTGCTCTGAAGTTTTGCTTATGTTTGTGATGTTTGGTGTTTTTCTCATAGCTGGCTCTGAGGGCAGGTAACGAAAAGGAGGAAGGCGAGACGGCGGACACCGTTGGCTGCTGCTCGCTGCGAGTGGAACACATCAAACTGTACCCCAAGCTGGACGACCAGGAGTACGTTGTGGAGTTTGACTTTTTAGGAAAAGACTCCATCCGCTACTACAACAAAATACCCGTGGAGAAGAGGGTAAGGAAGGAAATGAGAAGGGGAGGAGTTAATGAGGGAAGAAAGAGGTGCTGTGGCAGATATTGGTTGTGTAATGACAGATGTGGAATTTAGTGTTGATGAGATAAAAATGTTCTAATCTATGGAGGATGTTTGTACAGGCAGGTGATCAGAAAGAAATAGTTTTCCGTCAGCTCTGCCTCACAGGGTGGTCTGTTTCCTGCCATTAACAGAGTGTACAAACGACACACACACACACACACACACACACACACACACACACACACACACACACACACACACACACACACGCGTTTTTAATTGCAAATTCTTCAGCACGTCTGGGTCCTGTCTATTTGGCTGCATTTCCTCTGAAGTACCAGTTAAAAAGCACTCACACAAAGCACACTAACCTGCAGTCTATAAACCACCTGCACTTGTCATCATGGGCACAAATAAACCCACACCCTCTGCTGGTAACAATGTGTCAGTGCATCCATGGCCACAGTTTTAAGAGTTAAATGTAAGTGACTGATTTGAGGCTGAGTACATCTTCGTTCTTGTTTCCTGTCAGGTCTTTAAAAACCTCCAGTTGTTCCTGGAAAACAAACAGCCTGAAGACGACCTCTTTGACAGACTGAATGTGAGAAACACACAAGAATACCTGCCTTCACGTTAACTGTTTACTTTAACTACTTTGTATAATTCTGATTCACCTGCCCTCCTTAACTGTTGTTCCCTCTTCTTTTCTGTGTTTCCTGCAGACATCTATTCTAAATAAGCACCTACAGGAGCTGATGGATGGACTTACAGCCAAAGTTTTCCGTACCTATAACGCCTCCATCACCCTGCAACAGCAGCTCAAGGAGCTGACCTGTTGTGAGTGAAAATGGTTTCATGTAGTCTTATAGCAACTCATTGTCATCATTAAATAAGTTAGTGCTAGTCTCAATTTATTAGGTACTCTTTGCTACTCTCAGGTTTGGCCTTCACAACTGCCTTAATTCTTCATGATATAGATTCAACAAGGTGCTGGAAACATTCCTCAGAGATTTTGGTCCACATTCATATGACGGCATCAGTTGTTGCAGATTTGTCAGCCACACATCCATAACTCAAATCTCCCATTCTACCTCATTCCAAAGTTTCTCTATTGGTTTGAGATCTGGTGACTGTGGAGGTTGTTTGAGTACAGTGAACTTCTTGTTATGTTCAAGAAACCAGACTGAGATGATCTGAGCTTTGTGACATGGTGTTTTATCCTGACAGGAGCGGGGTTAGATGGATTCAGCAACAATACTCAGGCAGGCTCAGCTGGTATTAAGGGGCCCGAAGTCTGCCAAGAAAGCATATCCCACAACATTACACCAGCAGCAGCAGTCTGAACTATTATAAGACAGGATGAATCAGTGTTTTCATGTACATCAAATTCTGACTCTACAGAATGAACTCAAATCTCATCAGATGAGCCAATCTTCTGTTGTGCAGTTTGGGTGAGCTCGTGCAAATTGTAGACTCATGTTCGTGTTCTTTGCTGACTGATGTGGCACCGGTGTCATCTTCTGCTGCTGTAGCCCGTCTTCTTCAGTGTTAAATGTGTTGTGCTTTTAGAGGTGCTCTTCTGCATACCTTGGGTATAACAATTGGTTCTTTAACTTTTACTGTTTCCTTCCTGTCAGCTCGAAGCATTCAGATTATTCTTCTCTGATTTCTGACATGAACAAGGCATTTTTTCCTAGAGAAGTGCTGCTCACTGGATATTTTTTCTTTTTTATACAGTTCTCTGTACCATTAGAGATAGTTGTATGGGAAAATCCCAGCAAATCAGCTGTTTCTCAGATACTCAGACCAGCCTGGCACCAACCAGCACGCCAGGTTCAAAGACATTTAAATCACTTTTCTTTCTCGTTCTGACGCTCACTTTGAACTTGACCGTGTCTGCATTCCTAAATGTACTGAGCTGCTGCCATGGCTTATTAGATATTTGCAAGCAGCTGAACAAGTTTGCATAATAAAGTGACCTGGGAGTGTATGTGAAGCTGTAACTGGTGGCTTCTGTGCTGTGTTGTGACCAGTGACTGTAGAAGTGATTTTGTTTTCTACAGTCACTGTTTGTGACACCTGGACTCTGGAGTTTATATTCATGACAGTGCAGGTATTAAAGTATTGTTTCCACCATGTAAACAAAAGTACTGACTCCTGCTCCTCTCACACAGGTAACTTTAAGCCTGTACTTTTAAGCTGTATACCAGTCTACTTGTACTGTACAGACAGATGTCATTATACGCGTGTCTGTTCATTAAACCTGGGAGAGCAACAGCGCAGAGGAAAGGTGAAAAAGGAAGAAGGAATGACTAATAATAACTGTTCACATGAGCATTGTACACTTAATGCCTTTTTGGGCCTTTCCATTCAAAAATAACTACTTTATTACATTATGTGATAGAATTATAGTAACAGCAGGTTAGCAGCAATTTAGCAAATTGGCTAAACCCTTTACACAGCAAAGTTTGGGTCATTTTAAATTTAAATCATTCTAAACTTTTCCTCTTATGTTGTTTTTGGATCAACAGCTGATGACAGCATCCCAGCAAAGATCCTATCGTACAACCGAGCCAACCGGGCCGTGGCCATTCTTTGCAACCACCAGAGAGCTCCGCCCAAAACATTTGAGAAGTCCATGCAAAATCTTCAGAACAAGGTAAACGTCTGTGTTACGATTGTTTCTGGTTTTGTTATTCCTCCATTAGAATTTGTTCTCAGTAAACAGGCATTTTTTTTTGTACCCATTAAAGGTAAAGCTATCCACTCTTTTGGTGGTGCAGCTTTTAGACTTCACTCTGTGTGCATTTGTTGTGATTGTAGATCGATGAGAAACAAAATCAACTATCAGCAGCCAGGAAGCAGCTGAAGGCTGCCAAAGCTGATCACAAGGCTTCCCATGATGACAAGAGCAAAAAGTAAGAAAACATTAGCACCGCTAATGAGTACAAGAGAGTTTGATCAATTACTTAATTACTTAAACATCTTTGCTCCTCAGCAACGAAGTTTAAATGGTGTCCAGGGCATTTAAAGTCTGTCGTTATAATTCCTCGTCTCTCTCTGTCTCCCCGCCTTCGTACACCCCCGTCTTTGTTTTCCTTTGCATCTTGTGTATCTGTCTTCTTCCTTCTCTCTGCCCTGTGTTTGTTTTTCTTTGTAAGGGCTGTGGAGATGAAGCGTAAAGCTGTACAGAGGATAGAGGAGCAGCTGATGAAACTCCAGGTGCAAGCCACAGACAGAGAGGAGAACAAACAAATTGCTCTGGGAACCTCCAAGCTTAATTACCTGGATCCACGCATCTCTGTGGCATGGTATTTATTGTGCACAGAAGACATTCTGTATCTGCGTTTATTAGCTGTTAATTATTATTTAATCAGAGCATCTTTTTTTTTTTTGTTTGTTTGTTTGTTGTTTTATACTATGACTTTATGAGCAACCCCCCTACTGATAAATAGGCAGGCAGCCTCTGGGTGGGTGGGTATGTGCAGTCCATACCTACCCTTGGTGACAGAAAGGCAGGAAATGCTTTTGCATTGTAGGAAAAGGAGCAGCTCAAGCAAAAAAGCTAACTGCTGCAAAAGGAAAATAAGAGGAAGAAAAGCGTGTGAGCGTGAGGAACAATGGGGTTTGTTTCTGAAAGCTAGGGAGCGTCGCAAAACAGCCCTCCTTCCTCCATGTGGGAAGGCAATGAGGTGCTGTCTGTGGGTGAATGGAGGGACTTGGCCATAGAGAGGGGGAACATGGCGGTCCGCCCTCCTTAACCGATGCCCCACAGCTATTTATGGAGAACCTCCTCCTCAAGCACAATGGATACAGGAATCCTCCGTGATTTTCTTGGTTGTAGGGCGTAAGGGATGGGGATCCTAATAAAGGGTGGTGCATGGGAACATGGTGTAAACTATGGTATTTGTGAGTAATGGTATGGTGAAGGTACACTGGCTTAACGGCTAGGAAATTAAAATTTTAGCTAGTTAATCATGGTTTCTCTCATTTTATTATATCTCAGTAACAGCTTTAGCTTTTGGATGACTTAACCAGGAAAGTCTTTATTGAGTCTTTATCTACAAATTTCAAAATTAACTGTCAACAAAATGATAAATCTGAAGCAAGGACTCAGAAGTTGAGCACAAAGATCAAAAACTTTAAACATTAAAAGCAGCAGCAGCAATTAAACAGAAACTGACTTTCACTAATGTTAACTGAGGGTCCAAATAATACACAAGACCCTTGAGACCATAACATAAACAGTACCGCGCTGCAGAAGAAGTATAAATACTTAATATACATCGTAATATTTATTAAGTAATCTTTGTCAAAGCTGTCTAATCAAAAGTGTTTCATTCTGTCTTTATTCTTCTTCTACTCCATTCTTGCCACATTTTATGCTTTTAACTTTGCCCTCAACAGTCACATAAAGCTGTGTGAAGTGTGATTGTTAGTTTGTTAGAGTATTGGATCCACATGTTAAGGTTTAACCTTCAATTATAAACCGTAATTGTTTTTTATGTAAAAACTACAAAATCAGAAGCTGTGTGTTTGTTTTTATGTATTAGAAATAATATGAGAGCATAACGATTGACTGTCAAACTGTCCACTGTGTACCTTTCACCCCAACACAGCCGGGATAGACTCCAGCCTCCCTGCGACCCTGAATTGAATAAACAGATTTAAAAAAGGATGGATAAATATGTTTTATGTCCTGCCACAGGCAGCAGGCTTGTAAAATCTTGTGTGTCAATTAAGTACCTTTGTTCCAGACGTCTCAGATCACAATGATGTGAAAAAGAAAGCTTTCAAAAACTCGACCCCAACAACCGCTTTTAGCAGCAATAACTTAAAGTAATTGTTCTCTGTAAGACTCGTTCACATTGTTGTGAAGAAACTTTGTCACACATTTCTTTACAGCTTTAGTTTTGCTTTAGTTCATTGAGGTTTGTGGGCATCTGCACAGCTCTCTTAAGGGCCTACCACATTTCATTCGGGTCGAGGTCTGGACTTTGACTGGCCTGTTGCAACACCTCGACTCTTATTTTTTGTAGATTTGCTGCTGTGCTTGGAATTGCGATTGCCCATACTTGTGCTGAGCTTTAGCTGTTGGACAGATGGCCTGACATCTCCCTCAAGAATACTTGAGTTCCCAGGTCAAAACAAGCCCAAATCATCACCCCTCCACCACCGTGCTTGACAGTTGGTATAAGGTGTTTCTACTGATAAGTTTGTGGTAGAAAAAGAAGCCTACACGAGGGCCGTGTAACCAGAGTGAATCATTTTTTTACCATCACCAGTAGTTCAGTGTTCTGTGAATGTGTGCATAAAACCTTTCTTAGAAAACAGAAACTAATTTTCTGTTTGCAGCTGATTTGCTCTCTAATATTCTTCTTAGACTTTCCTGTTCAGTGAGTCACATGGACACTTTCATGCCACATTGTTTAGATTGCCTGCAAACCAAGGACAAACGGCCCAGTCAGTCTCCAAGCCAAAGACGATGTGATGTCCTACTGATATCCAACAAACTGCTGCAAATTTACCAGTACTGTAACAAAAAATAAAATCCAGTATTAGTATTGACGTGACAGCAGACTTTCACTGCATGCTTTTTGTGGCCAAGTTATAACAATATGTAGAGAATATATGAAAAATTAAGTCAAATCTCTTAATCTTGAAATCGTTCATATTGTGTTTTATTGTTTTTGTCAAATGAAACACTCAAAAAGCAAAAGAGAGAGCGAGGGGATCTGAAACCGTAATTATACAGAAGCGTAAGAAAACTGCAGTTAACGGAAGCTCGCAAGACCTGACAGCAGCCATCAGCTGAAACAAAACCACTCTTTTATCAACCTATTTGTCGAACTGCCACTGTTGCATTTCACACAGTATTTCTTTTTTCATTCTGTCTTGTCTTTCCTCCAATCCCAGGTGCAAGAAGTTCGGTATTCCCATTGAGAAAATCTACAACAAAACCCAGAGAGAGAAGTTCGCCTGGGCGATCGACATGGCCGATAAAGACTATGAGTTTTAAACCTATTTAATGTTTTACCTTTTATACCCATGCCTTTGATATGAAAATGGTTTGCAGGAGATGTCAAAATGTTTCCACTGTGTTGCTGCTGCAGGGCAGTGAAGGAGGAAGGTAAGCCTCTGCTCGAGAGCCGATCGCAGGTGAATAATTGTGCTGTACATAAGGATTAGCTATGTATAGGAAAATAACTCCTTAACCATTTGACCAAGCTGCCGAAGGGCATCTCTCTCTTACAAAACTACAGTATTGCGTATGTAGCTGCAGCTATCTGCCTGTGACCCAGCAGCGACGGACGCATTAGTATTATCTTTTGTGAGATAAAATGTATTGAAATTTGTAAGCCATCAGATTTATTGAGAAATAAATCTATATTGTCATAGAATAATGAATTAAACAAATGTTTGTATGGGAGACTGTGAGACGCAACACGAGAGAGAGGTGATGTGATGACTTTTCATTTGTGTAATTTTAGTGTGAAAGATGAAATGAAATGACAGACTGGTGACAGTGTGAAGATCAGAAAACCCCCAGCACTATGCTCGCACAACTATTAGCGCACAGAATGTCGTCCTTTTTTCCATCACCTCTCTGAGTTTGCTGTTTCTTTCAGGGATGTACATATACTTTTGTCTGTTTTTTGTTTTGTTCTTTTAGTGACTGATTCAGTATTTTTTAAAATGTGTGCTGTAAGCATTATAACAGAAGGCTTTTCATTGCTCAAATGCAACTTTTGCGTGTTCGTTTCCTCAGTTTTACGATGAACTCTGTGTAATATGGATCTTGGTTACTTGAAGCAGCTGAAAGGCAGTGTATGTACTGTATGCCAGAGCTAAAAAAAATAAAAAATAAATACAGGATAGCTCCTCCTGACAAAAGGGGGGTGGATTTTTGCCAAATAAGATCTCAAAAGTCTGTCATTGTAACGTGCTGTTTTTGTATTGCTCTGATAAAGCAGAACGTGTCTTTGAATTCATTTGCAAATGTGAATGGATATTCTAACTTTTGTCATTAATATTTCTTGCTATATGATCTTGTACCACACAATTGCAATCCTGGTTAGTTGAATGCTTGTTTTGAGCTTTGTAGGTTTCAGAATAAAACATCAGACTTGTCTTTTTCGTCTTTTTGTTGCCAGCTTTGATTAGTTTTCAAGTGGGCATTAAAAATAAGCTCATTGTCTGATTACACATGTCTGTGTAATCATAGTCTGATTCCTGATGTGGAGGGAATCAACAGGAATCAGTCAACAACTTATGTTTTAAAATGTACAATTATAATGGAAAAAATAACTAAAAAAAAATAAAAGTTTATTTAAGGCTATGTTTAGGAGACACAGTAAGCTCTGTGTTCAGGAAAGGTCTGGGTCTTTAAGAGGCCGATACCATTCCGCTTCAACTGCTCGTTGTGCCGTTATTTGCAGTCAGAACAGCAGGGTCAAACCGGAAGTGCCATGATTGACTACAAATTAAGTGCATGTCTTTGTCAAAACGTTTGCCCTCAAAAAGAGTTTTGCAGATGTTGGATTTAGAACGCAAATCAGGTAACGATGCTTTACCTCGCAGCAATTAGCAGCCATATACACATATTTTAGCTGAATATTGTAATACAGGGCTACTGACTGACTTTTAGAGATGGCAAATCAGGTCAAAACAACAACCCTTAGTCCTTGGGTTTATAAAACATGGACATTAAAGGCAGCGGGAGAAATTTAATGTCACAATTCTGTTGAGCAAATACAAAAAATATCGGGGTGTTGATAATACTGTACACTGAAGAATAATTAGGGAAACAGGCGTCAGTGGTTTCTTTGAAGGACATAAATCAGTCTGATTAAGTTATCTACCTGAAATGTAAGTGACCTTAAAGTGTAGTTATTGGTTTTATTTAGTCACTTTTTCCCACTAATAAGTGTGACTATCAGAGAAACAAACTGTCTGATGTCTCTGCTTCTCCACATCTACATACAAAGAAATCCAAGGTAAACAACAAGAAGAAAGAATGTTTCAAAATGATGCAGTAAGAAAAATTACAAGCATATAATTAGATGGTATCAGTAATAAATGGCTTGGATGTAAACTTAACATACAAGTGATAAATACCTGTTTAAAACTATAGACTGTATACAAAGATGGACATAACCACTATGACATCAACCTTGGCTTTGGAATTTTGGATTTTAACTAAAAAAAATAAATTGCCCTACTGAAGTTTGTTATGAGGGCTGAAACTGTCCAAACAGACAGAAACTGTCCAAATTGTATTTTGCAAACGTTATTTTGTAAATATACTTTTTGTGTTGTGACGCTGAACATTTTACCATAAGAGTGTATGGAATCGGACTCCATTTAGGAGCCATCTTCAAGTGACAACTACTTGTTTTTTAATTTTAATTATGTTGCACCAATTCACAACATCAGCCACCTCATGTTGTTTTGTATAGGAGAGTAAAGGCCCTACAACATTAGAAACGCTCCCCAACAATCAGAGGCTCTCCCCTATGAGCCCTGTCATATCTTGAAAATATGACAGGGTCACCATTTCCTTCAAGGAACCTCAAGGAGCGGCAGTTTTTTCTGCTTCCTCATTCAACTGTGGATGTTGCTTCCTATTTAAAACCAGTATTACAACATGCTTCACCGTCACCACAGATGATAAAGCAACTGCATAAACAGAACACCAAAAGTACACACGCTCGCCAACACTCATGGTGATGCCTCTGTTTATTTGAAATAAAGCACAACTACTTTGATAATAAACATTGATAATGATAATAAACATGCATATGTTAAATGTGTGAAAGATATGTGAAGTGTTATGTATCTGTTTTTCATACAGCTGTTGTGAATAGGGCGACCAGATCGCTATAAAATAAATGCAGACTAAACACAGTTTGTGCGAAATGCTAGCTCATAAGGAGGTCGAGTTATTGTTGAGGTTTTCGCTATATTAATGTAGTCATTACTTTACAATACAAAGCACCTTGAGGTAACTGTTTTTGTGATCTGGCACTATATAAATAAAAGTGGATTGAACTGGCATTAGGATAACCTTTTTCTGACTATATTAAAAAGTTTTTGCAAAAGCCAGAAATGTGCATGAACCAGTCAAAATGTGTAACATTGTCTCAAGATGTAGGACAGTGGGGCAAGGAATAAAACAAAAAACAAAAACAAAAAACGAATAAATTAAACTCGCTGTCCCACATAAAGAGGGACATCAGGTCGCCCTAATTAAGAAACGGGCGCGTTACACGAAATTAATCTTTTTTTAAACTACATTCTCAACCTCTTTACGCGACGCGATTACTTCTTTTATTGTGAAAAGCCGCGACGGAAGCCTCGTGACAGACTCCGGGTCGCTTGACGTGCCAGAGAGGGCCTGCGCTGGCTTGATCCGAGAGCAGACAAACTTGCGTAGTCTTACCACGGGCTTCGGTGTCTGTCTGCCTCTCTCTCTCTATGGACGGCCAGAGGCGAGAAGAGGAAACGGGAATTGTTGTTGTCCGGACCGCAGCGCCTTATGAGAGCCCGGCGATGATTTAATCACGGAAAACCTGAGTGTGGGTGGGAAAAAAAAGAAGGAGAAAAGACGCGAGGAGAGAGGAGCAGCCAGCCGTTGGAGATGTGCGGTCGGGCCGAGATTGCGGCGGTAGGTAGTTCCAGCACGGCAGCCCCTCTCCGACGTGTTGTTTTCCCAGTTAATTTTTCTTCGCACGGAAAAGGAAAAGGAGGAGTAGGAATGAATAGAACAGCTACTGCTACCTCAGCCCCCTGTTTTTTTTTTACGGGTCTAGCAGGGTATGTTTGTTGTTTTCGCCCAGCGAAATGCTAGCACACACCGGCCCCGTTTCCACGCCGTGAAAATAGCCAGACGGTTCTTGTTACAGCGTTAACCCCACTCTTCTGCCATTCGCCACCAGTTGTATTCCTAAAACTGTTTTCACAGGAAACTTTTTTTCCTGTAGGGAGTTACAGGCCTGTTGGTCTTTTTCTTTTTTTAATTGAAAAAGCAGTCTAAATAACATTAAACCCCGTTTCTCCTTTCTGTTGTATTTATCTACATCAACATGATTTCTCGTTGCACGATGGGTTTCTGATGCAGCTCTCATTTATTCACACCACTCTTAATGATACATAATGCACTCTGATGGGATTGAAAGGTTGTAGCCTAATCGTTGCTCTCAGTACTTGTACCCTTAAGTTAATAAGGTCAAAGGTATGTTTTGAAATATATTCTTTGCCCACATTTTTTGTTTAGCTTGTAAGTACGGAAGATAAGATGATCTGAGAAGTTGAATGTTTGTAATCAAGACGTACAACGTAAAATATCTATCTATCTATATATATATATATATATATATATATATATATATATATTTGTGTGTGTATGACATGACATGAGTCATTTGTGGTTTCGGGGCTGAACATTAAAGAAGAGTTTTTAGAAATATAATTTTATAAATGGTCATTATAAAGCATTATTACTGCCTACGTTCATATTTGACATGTATCTCAACATATGGGTAGCAGTGTCTTACAGTGTGCATTTATTTATAAAGATTGGATGATAGAAACATTTACACTTCATGCAATATCGTTTAAAGCATGGCTCTTGACAGCATCAAACTCTTTGGTGCCTTATAATGTGCATGCAGCACTGACACACATGAAGTCCCAGAGGAATTGTTGTTTCACGGGCTTCCCCTCCCTTCTTCTCCTCCTGTAGGTATCCCTGTCTAAGCCTGTACTGAGCAGATTGTTCTGAGAGGAAACGGATAACAAACAGGGGAAGTGAACATGGCTGGGACCTCTGGCTTCTTTTCCAATGGACCTGTGCCGTGGATGGACAACGCCACAGAGATGAACAACCTGTACCGAGACCTGGAGCTGGGGACAGTACTGACACTATTTTATTCTAAGAAGTCCCAGCGGCCAGAGAGAAGGACATTTCAAGTAAAGCTGGAGACCAGGACTATTATCTGGACTCGGGGCACGGATAAAATAGAGGGCGAGAGTGAGTATTCTGTCAGTGCAAACATGCTCATACAAATATCAGCGCTCCTGATGACTGGTAAATTTGTAAGGTATATGTGCCAGAACTGGTTGGTTGGCATACAGTCAGAAATATGATGGGTGCAGCGTTTTTTTTAAGATGCTTGAATGCCTCACAAAAGACTTGCACGATGGGCCGACATGATGGTATTGTGAACAGTTGGATAGTGTTGTCAGTTAGGATGTGATGTCACATCTAAAAGCCCCAAATAATTGAATTCATACAGCAAAGACGCAGTGAAATCTCCACTGATTCCACTGATCAATAAGAGACTGGTAGTGCAGTGATATTGTAGATGTGGGATTTTTTTTTTTTTTTTATACATTACAGCTAAAAGTGCTTTAAGCGTCAAGTAACTAGTCGCTATTGGTGTAAGATATTTTAGTTGATGTCTACATTGGAACCCAAGGCAACGGATTAACCTTTAAAGATGCCAAAACCTTTGTGTTGTGAAAAATGTAAGTTGTACTGCCAGGATTAAAAATTAAAGTTACTAAGCAAATACATGAGTAGTTTAAGAGGTTGGTTGGTTTTACAAGGTTTTTACACTAAAGACAGTTTGGAGAAACTGGGATCAGTACGGTAGAAGTAAAACTGAACCGGCTGCTTTTTAAGCGCATAAATCAATCTGATAGCTAAAGTTGTATGATAGAAAGAAAACATACAACCCCGCCTGTGTGTCGTAATATCAGTGTTTAAAGTGCTTCTTTACTGAACCACAGGTTGCTTAAATGTTCAGTTGTTTGGGATTATTTTCTTGCAATATAATATATTTATTTCTCTTGGAAAAAGCAGGTATGAATATCAGAGGAAGAAGAAATTAAATCACGTGTCAGGTACAAATAGTTGTAGGGTCGACGCAGAGAAGAAACACTGCTTCCTTGCGCTCTTTTGTTCCTTTTTAATAGGAATATTCTGTATAGTACCAGGAAGCTGGCATTCAGGTTAATCTTCAACAAAGCAGCGTGTCTAACTGAGGACGCACAGGCCTTTAGTGAGTCGTAATGTCATCTGTCTCTTGGGTAGCAGGATGCCTTGTGCACAGCTGCACTCTGCTCCGGATGCAACAAAAAGAGCACACACACACATACACAAAGGAGGGTAGGCTTAGTGGTGTTCTTTTCTTTTTTTGTTTTGTTTTTTTTTTTTTTGGTAAAATCAGTATCATCTTCTTAGTGAAGGGTTTCATACGCCCATGAGCTCATAGCTGCCATTTGATACTCCTGGAGAGGTGAAATTGGCCTGAGCTGCTCATTAATGTTCAGAAATAGAATACCAGGGTTTTTACTGGAAGTGTGTAATCGTTCAGGAACGATTTGGCCCCGTGTATTTACCCCTTATCAATGGCAATGAAAGAATGATGTCCATTAACTGTGGAAACGGCAGTCTCGTATGCTTCTAAATATAAAGTGCTGAGAAGTGGACCCATTTGTTCCATCCTCTCTTAAAGTGTATTTTGTGCATTTTTTTTCACCACTCCACGTGATTTGCCTTTCAGTTTTTGCCCCGTGTTTCCAATCAGATAATTGGCTGCACTCATTTGTGGCTCGCACACTTGTATATTACTCTACAGCACACTATGATGTATGTGCGGCTTGACATAGCAGGATGTGGTCTTGCAGAATGATTGTCAGTAGACAGACGTGCCTTCTGAGCGTGTCATAAATATGCAGCTTGGATACCTGGGCTTCACAGTCTGTCTTTTTAAGTGAAAAAGTTTGCTCCAGTTCTGTTAGTCACTACATGAGTGTACAGTTTGTTTTCAAAGAGACTGCTGCAACACGTCCTGCACAGCATCCTCAGTAAAACTCAGCAGTATCATGCGAATCATTTTCTAACCCCCTCGTTTAGTGTGTGACAGATACCAGGTGACATGTACATGAATCGAAATCATGTTTGAGTCATTAGGCACCATCAACTCATTTTAATATCAGAGAGCTACGGAGATGGAAAGTGAGTTCGCTGGCAAGCTTTGATGAACTCTGAGCCGCTTCTAGAGTTTTATGAATGAATACTTTTATACTCTCAACCATTTATTTGAGTTTTGTGTCCTGGTTTGAAAAACCCCCAAAACAACTTAGTTCTTGTAACCTCATAGTCATACCCTGTTATGTTTACAAGCTCTGGTTGAAGAAACTGAAATACAATTGGCAAAAAAAGGCATAAAAGCACATTATTTAACAAAAATGAAGCCAAAATGCAGAAGCAGTGTGTGAAAGACTAATGATGCCAATCAGATGCACTTATTTGGAATAGAAGAGAGTACGTCTTTATTGTCATTGTACATGTACATCGAAACTGTGAAGGAAATATAAATAGACAATAGGACAACAGTAATAAATAACAAAGCAAGATGAAGTCACTCATTAAAAGGGCAAATTGCAAAGGACTTGGTCCGTATATATAGTCTGTATGTAAGTAGCCTGAAAGATGAGGTGCTACGTAGACAATGGCTCACATTAGTGGGGTGGTGGGCAGGTGTATGTATGGAAGACATGGTGGTGGTGGCTTTAGCTGTTTGTGAGTCTGAAATTGATCATCAGTGAGTGTGAGCATCTCTGCAAAAGCAGATGTTTCAGGAATTTACTGCTCTGGGGAATTCAGGTGTGTTAACACAGTGGCAAAGAGAAAAGACATCAGGGAAGTATATGAGGCCATTTCCAAAAAAATTAAAGTCCATCAGTCTTTAAGTGTGGATCTCCTAACAAATTCATTGCAGACCTTGCAATCCTCAGAAAACTGCAAAAAACCTAAAAGCAACATCTCGGACTGTACAGGCCTCAGTTAGCATTTTAAGTGTTAAAGTTTGTGACAGTAAAAAAAGAACAAGATGGAACAAGTATGGCTTGTTTGGAAGCCTCTTCTTAATAAAAAGAACATGACAGCACCGCTTAGGCAAAAATGCATGTGAGCAAATCACAAGACTTCCGAGGCAATGTTATTTGAACAGGTAAGACCAAACTGGAGATGTTTGGTAATAATGCAAAGCACCACCACTAGTGAAAACTAAACACAGCATGTCAGCACAAACACCCCATACCAGTTGTCAAGCATGGTGGTGGAGAGGTGATGGGTTGGGTTTGTTTTGCAGCCACAGGAGCTGGGCACCTTGCAGTCATTGAGTCAACCATGAACCATAAGTATTCTAGAGTGAAGCCATCTGTCTACAGCTAAAGCCAGGCTGAAACTGGGTCATGCAACAAAGCAGCAAATCTACAACAGAATAGTGGACAAGGCAAAGTCCAGACATCAGCCTGAGTGATATGCTGTGGTGGGACCTTAAGAGAGCTGTGCATAAATGAATGCCTGCAACGCTGTAAAGAAGCGTGGGACGAAATACCTCCACAACAATATGAGAAACTCATGAAGGCATACAGAAAATAATTACTACAAGCTATTGCTGCTATAGGCAGCTCTATATGCATTTGAATCATGTGATGTAGTTAATTTCACAGTTTCTTACTGAATTGTGGTTTATTTATTTTGTTATTCATCTGAAGTTCTATTTACCTAATTGTAAGACCTGGTAAAGACTAAATAGTAATTTATTATGTCCTGATATGAAAAATCTTTAATGTCCTTCCTTTTTGCCGTGGCGTTGGGCAACATTAAATTGCTCATCTTCAAACACAGCGTCACAGGCTAGCTGCACTGTTTAGCAGGTTATATTTAATAACATACTGCAGAAATGTTTCTGTCATCCAGTTTATCTCTGGTTGAAGAAAACCACTGTGGGTAAATTTGTTGCATCTTGATAAGCCTGGTGTGGTGTTCATTAGAAGTTCTACATCCTTTCCACTTTTGCTCAGTTGAATGTTGAGAAAATCTTCTCTAAATCTGTAAGTGTATAGTTGGACATTAAGTTTTTATGTATATTATGGACAATAATGAACAGTTTATTGCAAACATTACAGAAAAGCCCCCCCAGATTTTTGGTTTAGAATATGTAAATGTGTGTGTGTCTCTATATATATCTATCTCACATCACAGCTCAGACACTGATAAAATTAAATATAAACATTACATATTTTATTAAACACTTCTCACATGTAGTGTGAACCACGCAAGGATAAATGGTCAGCAGTAAGCATGAAATTCAACTCGTGGGCAAAGTCTTGTAGAAATGCAAGCTGCAGTGTAATATTAATTCCAGGACAAATGCATATAAACTTGCTAAGTAATGACTGACACATCGTGAGTTTGAATATGAGACTTTTTTCCCCTTTATAAACACTACATAATGATGCCGTGCTGCAACTGCTCCTAGGTTTGGGATAAAATCGATGCTGCAGTATACCACATCCGCTTCCTCCTATGGTGTTATCAATACACTAGCAACAGAATCAATTTTTTTTATTTAACCCTGTGAGGCCTCAGTCAGTACTCTGACCCCTAAGCCTATATTATCAGAGTATGTGATTTTATTTTTTATTGTTTCATTCTTTTTAACCTTTAAAAACTGACAAGCGTCTGTCCTTTAGTTTTTCTCCAAAGCTTACAGCAACGCTAAAATGGCTATGCGAATTAAACTTCTTGCGCATCCTGCCAATCTAAATGGATTCCTTAGCTAGAGCCACAATTTCTTGACTCTTCATGTTGACATTGAGCAAATAAAAGAGGTTAAAATGAATGTTGTTAACCGGCTTGCGTTGAGGAAGAAGCAGCTCGGAAAGCGACGATGGCAGACTGCAAGAGAATCGGAGAGCTAACTGAGTGAATTTACAGACTATTCAAAAGTTGAAAAATTGTGATAATACTCACTGACAATACAGTGCACTGAATACATGGATAACTCGAGTTTTTTGGTCTTTTAGGGATATTTTTCACAGATATTTGTTTTGCACTCTACTGGATATCACTGAACTGTTGCATTGTAATGACACGAGTTACTTTCTACATCTACTGTTGCATTGATCTGCTCAGTCACAGAGGGGCAGTTCACATAAATGCAGAAACGGTCAAATTCATGGCATTTGAATAAGAGCTGTAATTCTAGATGAGCACAAGAAAAGAAGCCACATCTATTTTGATAGTAAGATAAGATAAGAGAGATAAGATAGAACTTTATTAATCCCTCGGGTGGGTTCCTCTGGGAAATTCGATTTCCAAAAAAGCACAGCACCGACAGAAGTTACAGAGTTATACACACACACATATATATAAATACAGAGACAATATAAATAAAATATACGAAGGGGATAAATAGAATAAATAGGAATAAAAAAAAAAAAAAAAAGTCTTTTTTATGTCTTTTAAAAATTTATGTCTTTTAACAAAAATTCCTCAAATATGTTTATAGATTTTTCTACTGTAAACATTGTTGTTTGCTTAATATGACTGCTAACTCAATATCTTTGGGCTGTGGACTCTGATCGTGACAAAATTAGATATTGAAATTTGGACTCTGGGGAAACTAGGATGGGTATTTTCCACTGCTGCCCTGAGATTTTACACTGTCATTGGGGCAATAATTGGCAGATTCATCTACAATGAAAGGATTCATTGACAACCTTTTAATTTGAATGGTGCAGGAATGTGAGGCGTGTTCAGGTGTAGACAGGATTTAGAACTGTGTTGTCGTCGTTGTTGTTATGATACGTCGGTGAGCAGTTTTGACAATAATTCAAACCACATACTGTTTTAACACGCACCACGACATTGGAGGAGTTCCTTTTCAGCAGCAGTACCAATAAATGTTCTCACCTGTAGCCTGGAAATCCTTTTTTGAGAATGAAGAAGTCTTTGGGTTGTTTATGTTAAGTTACATAACCAGCGGGTGGAATTAACTTGCACACACGTGTGAAAACTGTCGTCCTTCTGATGTGCTTTTTCCATACCTCCCGCAAAGGACGTGCATACACTGTAACACCTCAGACGTGATGTCATTTCTAACTGACCCACCTTTTTTTGTGTGTGTTTGTGTTACTCGTTTGGATCTGGCCGTAGTTTATATGTAAGAACATTTTCAACAAAATACTGAGACATTAGCCCTCAGGCAGCAACGCTGTTACTTAATCAGAAACTGCTTTCAGATTGATTGTCTGTATGAAAACGTTGTAAAGAGCAGGCTGTTGCTGGAAAACAAGCAGAACTCAACAGCAGACTCGTTCCATTTAGAGATTGTTGGAAAGGGGAACTGAACCCTTTTAGCGGCTTGTCAGATGTTTGTCAGAGGAAAAGTCTTCTGCTGAAGTTGATCCCATATGCTGTCAGTGAAGCTCACATGGATCAGCTGATGTGGAAGTGTGCAGTGAAACATTGTCACAACATAGGCCGCATAGTCACTTGGAAATGTTCAGGTTTTTTTTTCTTGCTTTAGAATGGATGGTGCATATAAACACGATTGATCTGCTTAATAGTTAAAAAGATGAATCTGGGGCTTACCTCACAGATTTATTTCTGGCTATTTAAGGTTAAAAATATAAAATATGCAGTCCAGGTAATTTGTGGATGTGCCCCATATGCAAGAAAGATCCTACAGTGTCAAGTTCATATTGCATACCCATATGTTTTTATTTATTCTATAGTCATCTTTATATTTTCTCACTTAGAATATTTAGCAAAATAATTGCTCAATGGTCCTTTGCTGACATTGTGAACATGATTATCAGTCAAAACTCTTAAGTCTGCGTGGCCGAGTGTGACGTTTTCAGTTGCCATGAAATTCTAAGCGAATTGTGAACGTATTGACTTTTGACACCACCGTGGTTCAGTTGTAAACACTGCAAGAAGGTGTGCAATTTGAACCCATGCAGAGTTGAAAAATATGGGCTACCTGGGAAAAGGACACTGTCACAGAAGCGATTCTTAATCTCAAGATTTTGAGTCGCTGGTTGAATGCAGTTCAGTAATAATCATGCTTATGTCTTTACCCATCCAATCCAATATTTTAGGCTTTATAGCAACACTAAAGCTGACAGTTACTTTTGATTTGTTTTATTTGTGATATTCTTTCTTTTAATTTTCTTAGTAAATGTATGTGAAATGTCAGAAAGTTGGGCCTTCTTCCTATATTTTATTTTTGGTTCACAGTATTTTCAGTTGTATAAAAATGGAAAAGAAGAACATCCTGACATTGTGTGTGAAACAGTAGAAGTTTGACATTTTAGATGAAAAACAGAAATGTTCTTTTTGATCGTTTGCTTTTTCACAATATCATAACATTGGCTTATTTAAAGTAAAACAACAACAAACAAAAAGGAAATTGGGGGAAGGGGATAAACTTTACATTGGCCAAAGTTTAAACATCAGGCTGTCATATTTTTACTGACAATACTTTTGCTTGGGTATGAAAAATGTTGGAAGACAGGGCACAGCACAGAAGGAAGTGTGGTAGTGTTTTGCAGGATACCTCCTCTCATCTCTTTTGGTAAGGTTACACCTCTGGCTATCTCTTTCTTTCCTGCATCTGTCTGAGGCAAGCTCCAAATATTTTGACACAAATGACTAAAAGTGTTGTCTAACAGATCAGCCTGTCAGAAGTGCTTCAGTCTAAACGGAAGTCTGCTGGCCCGTGTGGCGGGTTAAGTAAACGGAGATATGATATATGATTAGAGCACAGTTTGGTGAAATTCTGTGAGAAGACATTTTTATGCTTGAGAAAAGAACATGCACATGCTCACCTATACGCAAGCACAGATGTGGTGTGTAGGCGACAAAGGCACAGGATGTGTGGTTCAGGGGCAGGAAGAGGAGCAGGAGCTGAAAGAAGTGTGTGTCTGTGTGTGTGTGTGTGTGTGTGCTTAGTAAGAGAGTCCCTGCTGTAGGTCTTGAACTGCAGTTAATGTAACACTGATAGGAACCCGCTGTGCTACTTTGCAGCCCACACACTTGTAAAGTTTCTCAATGATTGTTTATGGAGTTGAGATAAAATTATATCTGGTCTTTTTTTTTTTTTTTTCCTCATTTGTCATGTCTACAGATAAACCGTGAAGCCGTTGTGTGAAAACGTTAGCATGATCATAGTTCCGATCATATATTGTTTAAATGTTTAAACACGCACACTTAACAGCCTGCACTTACGAGCACAGGTAGGTACATACTGTGATATATTTGTCATGTATATTTATATTTGAAATCTCAATCATTTAGACCTGACCAGTAGCTTCTAAAAAAAACAACCCAAACAACAACAAAAAAACTGCCCTCTCCCCATTGCTTACTAATTGGTGGTTTTTGATCTATACTTGAATGTGGTTTGGGTCACCGCCTCAGCTTCATTGTTTTATGTGGTCAGAGGGGCTGCAGGTACTTGCACAATGTTTTTATTTTTTGTATGTTAGACTGTTAGGGTTAGTACTGAAGTGTTTCATGTTTCCTACATGAAATGGAATTAGAAAACAAGGAGAGCTTGGAGCTAAGTCTGCAGTTTTGTGCCAGATACTGTTATTTTGATTATTAACATATCATTGCATATAAGTTTTGCGCACCATATTCACACCAGAATATTACCGTGTCATGTGTTGGGAACCTGCAGCTTTGTGTTTTGCTAACTATTACATATCTGTCTGTATCTACAGTTGATATTCGAGAAATCAAGGAGATCCGTTCTGGACAGAAATCTCGGGACTTTGATCGCTATGTGGAGGACTCTGCAGCACGGCTCGATCAGGCCCACTGCTTTGTTATTCTGTACGGCACAGAGTTTCGCCTTAAATCACTCAGCCTGGCAGGTATGCTCAGAGAAGGACTGCTTACACATTGACAAGAAGTAGCCTGTTACCATTGTACCTCAATAAGATCATTAGTACCATTGATAAATCAAATCTTCACATTTTGTTTGTTGCTAGGCTTCTTGTATTTTTAGCCTGTGACAGAATTGAGTTATTTAGGTCAGCTGTTTTTGCTACAGCAACATCTGATGAAGAGATGACCATGTGGGTGCAAGGGTTAACCTCGCTTGTGACTGACACATTGAAGTCTCCAACACCTCTTCAGATCGAGCGGTAAATCTGAACTCAAAGTTTGTGTAAATAGACGGCATTATCTGTTTTCTGTATGCAAGAAATCGCTTAAGTCTTTCTTTCTTTTCCTTAATTTTAAGGTGGTTACGTAAGCAGTTCTACGCAGTCGATCGCAACAGAGAAGACAGGTAACTAAACTCGGTCAAAGGATATCAGCTGCAGAGTTAATCAGATCGCCCTCACAAGAAATGGATGTTATAAGATGTAACTCAATTGTTTGCTACACCAGTTGTGTGCCCTTTCATCTAAGAGCACATAGACTTGCTGCAACTGGCTGGTAGGTGTCTTTGAGAGAGCTCAGTTGAGGTGTAGTAAGGGAACTAACCCCTCAGCCGCACACCAACAACTCTTCCTGCAGCAGGAAACAGACTGCAGAGAATGGAGAGGAGATGTACAGAGATGTTTGTCTGTTACATCCCTGACAGGCCTTTGTTACTGTGTGTGCGCCGTGTATTGTCGTTTCTGGCCAAAATTCCAAGCTGTGTAGCAGAAGTGAAGCCCAAACCACTCAACAGAACATGCAGGGTGTCTGTTTACAAGGTTTCAGCCCATCTGTAAACTCAAAATGGCATTTCTGCCTCACAATAGTATCTACAAGTAGAAGTGTTTGCACATGTTGCACATGCTTATCCGTGTTTGTTTTATTTTTCAACAAAACGTGTTTAGGATATCCTGTAAGGATCTGAAGAGCATGCTGAGCCAGGTCAACTACAGGGTGCCCAACATGAGGTTCCTCCGAGAGAAACTTCCGGTAACCTCTTGCTGCTTACTTTTCTTATCACAAACCTCCTTCCCACTCCATCTCCCCGCCAACTTCCCTTTCACGATGATGTTGTTTGAGGCTAAAGATTTATGATTTGCCGTTAACAGTCATTTCAGTTTTCTTTCTGATTCTCTGCTTCTTTTATAGGACTCGGAGATGAGGAATGGAGACGTGTCCTTCAGCCAGTTTGCGCAGCTTTATCGTAGTCTCATGTTTGATGCCCAGAAAAACGTAAGTGCAGTCTTTTTATGTATCCACAGATAGTCCCTGTGCTTTCATCCCCCTAGCACCCCATCTGATGCTCTGCCAAGGCTCACTTCATCTCCCATCTGTCCGTCCTCAAATGGCTTCAAGATCAATATGCACCAGCTAAAAACCCACCAAACCTCTCTGGTGGAAGCCATTAGGACACACAAACACACACACACACACACAGATAAGAAGGCAGGCAAGCAGGGGTCAGATAAAATGGATAACCTCAGTGCCCTCCCCCACCTCACAGGATGTCTAACACTGAAAGTGCAGCGCTTTGATTAATTACTTTAAATGTTTTTTGTCTCTTTACTATCTTTTAGATGGAAATCCCATTTCTTCAAAGGTAGGCATACAAAACGCACACACATACAGTGATGTTTTCTCTTGCATCACGGTTGTTTGCTGAAATTAACCAGTACTTTTTCTATCAGGTTCATTGATAGACCAGAACAGAGGATTTCCCTGGAGGACTTCAAGAGCTTCCTCTTGGAGTCTCAAAAGGTATTCTCTCGGTTGTTGGACATTTACATACTTTATTGCCGATTTGTTTTCTTTCCATGCTCTAATGCATGTTTGTGTTTGCTGTTGCAGGAGATGTGGGCCACAGATAACAACAAAGTGCAAGAGTTTATGTTCGGCTACCTGAAAGACCCCCTGAGGGAAGTGGAGCAGCCTTATTTCCAGCAAGACGAGGTATGCGCACCTCGATGCCTCACTCTTTCTTTTCCCCCCTTTTCTCACTTGTGTTCTTGTGTTTTTTTTCTGGGTCTTCGCTCACTAACGGAAAAATGTACCATGTTTTCATAGGTTATGTTTTCCGATTTCCCCCCTGTGTTGTTAGTGTGGGAGGGAGATGCTCAGAAATTAACATGACTGGCCATGATCTTGGCCCTGAAGCACCTCCTCCTACACAGATATAAAAGGTTATTGAGTATAGTGCGGCATGACAGTTCTGCAGAAAGCGAAGGATGATTTTTGTGGTCACCGTAAATCATGAATAAAAGAGGAAAGTGGGACAAGCGAGCCTGCAGGAGGTGATGCTGTGTCTTCGTGCCAGAGGATGTTAGGTCACTGGTGCCCAGGCCTTGATTATGTGCAAAGAAAAGCCCATGAATAGTTAAAAAAAATAGATACTTTATTTTAAATATTATCACTACATGGAAATTATTATAGTTGAAGTTTAATGGGAATCTGATATGTACAAATCCTACTCTAATGTGATGTTTTTGTTTGCTGATTATGGAATCCAATGTCATTATGTGTTTAATACACAAGTTAAATCTAAGAATCTGGATTAAGCAATTATGACAATAATTATGACATTTTGAACCCCACATGTTCCCCAGATGTTCCATCTCAGTTTTTCTTAGTTTTTGTAATTTATTCATGTTGGCAGTTGTGCATGGTCAGTGATTTAACAGTGTTTTTTTTTAGAAGCATTCATATTATTTTGACATGAAACATTTATCTTAGTACTTTATCTTGTACTTTTCCTACTTGTTAGCATGTGTACAAGTTGACTGCCCTGTGGTTTAGAGCAGCGGTCCCCAACCCCCGGGCCTCGGACCGGTACCGGTCCGTGAGTCGTTTGGTACCGGGCCGCGAGAGTAGAGGCTCAGGTGTGAAATGTATAGTTTTCAGGGTTTTTTGTTATCGTTTTTATCGTTAACTCGGTTTTCCTGGGTCTTTTCACGTGTGTTATGAATAAATCTTCTTTGTTTTCGGTACCGGTACTACTTTTATTTTGTTGTATTTATCCGCGACACCTTAAAGGCCGGTCCGTGAAAATATTGTCGGGCATAAACCGGTCCGTGGCGCAAAAAAGGTTGGGGACCGCTGGTTTAGAGCATTTGTGTTGTTTAAGCATTAGGAAATGTGCCAGAAAAATTTATATTTGCAAGGTGTACCTGCTTACAGGATAGATGGGATCGTGCAGTGAAATGTTTAGGTTTTGTATTTGTTTTGTTTTTTTACTTTATATCTTGGAATTTAGAATTATATTGAAACCAAGATAGACCTTTTCACCAGTAACATAAAAATAACAATAATTTTGGTGGAAACACAAACTCAACAGTTCTCACAGTCCAAAGGCTGGATCAGAACTTGGCAGTTCGCCTCTCCTTGGGGGCTCTAGTGCATGCCTGTGCATACAAACAGGTGTTGAGCCACTTCTTAAATGCCTTAAGCAACGGTGCCCTGATTCCTGAGTATTTAGGTCAGATGTTTTTAAGAATCTGATCATTATCATTTCAGTGCCACGTCGGTATATTGCTAGGGTCTGCAATTCTTCCCACTTTTCACTGCTCCTCATTCTCTCTTGTGTAGTTCCTCACATACCTGTTCTCCAAAGAGAACACCATCTGGGATTCCTCCCTGGACCAAGTGTGTCCTGAGAATATGAACAACCCCCTGTCTCACTACTGGATCTCCTCTTCGCACAACACGTAAGCATGAAGGGCATTTATGCATGTGTCTGGTTTGCCTGCTTTAATTGGGCCCTGGGAATGCTGGAGTTCTTGAAACCTCTGCCCAAAAAGAGGTCTTTTGAACTGGCTTCACACATCAGATAAAAGTGTATTATTTAACAATCTCTTTCCCGAATGAGATCAGGCGTTTATTTAGCAGGAAAATGTATTTTTCCTCCCATTGAAAAGTGTGTGAAAGTCGGCGCAAGTAATTCTGTACTAAATGTGAAACAATGCTCATTGGAGCAACGGAATGAAAGTTTCCCATGTTGCTTTGATTAGGCTTGAATTGACTGACTGAATGAGTAAGAAGTATTTATCCGGTCAACAGAGGAGAACGAGCCCTTTTGATATGACTGTATTGATTTATTTATGTAATCACCATAAAAAGTGTGTTCGTGTGTTAAGACACTCCCTGACATGTTAATCCTGTGTGGCTGTGTGTTTTGTGTACGTACTTGACAATGTGTGCTTATTTTTAGCTACCTGACAGGAGACCAGTTTTCCAGTGAATCGTCCTTGGAGGCATACGCACGCTGTCTGAGGATGGGCTGTCGCTGTATTGAATGTAGGAACACACACACACACACACACACACACACACACACACACACACACACACACACACTGGAAGGTGTACGGTTTACCCACGAGTAGTAAATCACCACTGCTTGACTTTTAACCAACTAATTAACTTTTACCCACTTTCTTATCCTTCACAGCTCGACTTTTAAGCCCAGCTAATACACCCTTAACCAGGTCCTCACATGCAAATACTTATGCAACCGTTCCCGATATTGCTTTTCAGCAAACCCTTGTCAGGCAGGTTTCTATAAATAAGACTTGTTTGTTGTAGATCTTGTTTGCCTTGAAACATACAGATCCTGCAATTGTCTCGTCACTCACACACATCTGTTGATTTTCTTTATCCTTAAAGGATAAAAGATAAAATGATGTTACATGCATGTGTCTATGTTTTTTTTTTTTTTTTCTTCAGTGGACTGCTGGGATGGCCCTGAGGGAATGCCAGTCATCTACCATGGGCACACCCTTACAACCAAAATCAAGTTTTCTGATGTCTTGACCACCATCAAAGAGCACGCCTTTGTCACATCTGAGTGAGTGTGCATGACAACGCGCTATTCTTGTTTTGTTTTGTTTTCTTCTCTTTTTATGACTGTCAGTGGGGATGTGGTGATTAACAAGCTAAGAGATGGTGAAGATAAAGAGATGACGGGCACACACTAATGTAGAAACACTGTAGGCAGGCCACAGTGACATCACTGTGAGAAAATAAAAGTCACATCAGAACAAAGTTAAACAAGGGGTTTCCTTGGATTTGCCACTCCTCTGAGGTTGAATCGGTGGTCCCTTTTACAGATATCCCATCATCCTATCCATAGAGGACCACTGTAGTATTGTGCAGCAGAGGAATATGGCCACTCACTTTAAGAAGGTGTTTGGAGACATGCTTCTAACCAAGGCAGTGGATATCGCAGCAGATGGGCTGCCCTCACCCAATCAGCTCAAGAGGAAGATCCTCATCAAGGTCAGAGCCTCTTGGAGTCATGAGAAATCTTTTGATTTTTGGGGGGTGGGGATTAGTAACCTTACTCTGTCTGTCCTTCTCCTCTTATCTGATGCAGCATAAGAAGCTCGCAGAAGGCAGTGCCTATGAGGAGGTGTCCACCACCACTCCCTACTCAGAGAATGATATCAGCAACTCCATTAAAAATGGCATCCTGTACCTGGAAGATCCCATTAACCATGTAAGCATGTTCAGTGTATAAATAGTTTCTGAATCCTGCACGAGAAAGAATTTTTGGGCAGAAATGGTCAGAAAAGAAAAACTAGCTTCTGTATCACATATGCTTTATGTGGTGTTTATCAGTAAAAACATGAAAAATCAAGTTAAGACAAATTATGTTGCAGTCTTCCTTTATCATCTCTTACACTTACAATTATAACTCAGACATGCTTTATCAGCATTTTTTCCTTGGGATATCAAGTTCTTATTCTGTATCATCTTGTGCCACTTTGCACTGTAACACATGGATCTTGTAAATATTTGATCCAGCTATTTGAACTAACAATCTGTCTCATTTCTCTCCCTTCATCCCAGGAGTGGTACCCTCATTTTTTTGTTCTGACCAGCAGTAAGATCTACTACTCAGAAGAGACCTCCAGTAACCCGGGAAACGATGATGAGGAGGAGCACAGAGAGGTTAGTAGGTCTGACCTGCTGCTGAAGTACAGAAATTATTTTTGAGCGTGAACATTTGTTCGCATTGTTCGGAATTTGATGCAATTTTAATATTTAGAGGTCTGTGGGAGGCTCTTATTTAGAGATAAAGTATGTAGATACACATAAAGTGAACACATCTTGAATCTTCCCAGGTGTCCTATGGTATGGATCAACATGTGACAGAGAAATGGTTTCATGGAAAGCTTGGTGCTGGGCGGGATGGACGGCAGATAGCCGAGAGGCTGCTGTCTGAGTACTGCCTGGAGACTGGAGCTCCTGATGGCTCCTTCCTAGTTCGGGAGAGCGAGACTTTTGTCGGAGACTACACCTTGTCTTTCTGGTAAGTACACATATTTTGTATTTAAAAAAACATCTATTGGATTTCAGGGTGGAAACGGTAATTTAGGGGAAATCACTTTTAAGTATAGGAAACTTTAACTTGTATGTAGAAAACTAGCACGTGCCACTAAAATATAACCAAATTTAAGTGTCGCACTGGCAGATCAGTCACAGTGTGGCGTGTGATCTGTCTGATATTATGAGCTCTTTGTGAAAGGAGGGCAGGACAGATCAGTCTCTGTTATTTACCTGCAAGCTATGGGAACAATGTAGAGATGGTATCACAAGGCAGTTTGTTAAAGATGAACAAGAGTTCACGTGTTCTTAACTTGTTTATCAAACTGGAAGAAAAACTGACCTTTCATTGTATCTCTCTCTATCTCTCTCTCTCTCTCTCTCTCTCTCTCTCTCTCTCTCTCTCTCTCTCTCTCTCTCTCTCTCTCTCTCTCTCTCTCTCTCTCCATGCCTCCCATCTCTGCAACAGGCGCTCGGGGCGGGTGCAGCACTGTCGCATCCACTCTCGTCAGGAGGCAGGCAGCCCAAAGTTCTACCTGACTGACAACCTGGTATTTGACACGCTCTTTGCTCTGATTACCCACTACCAGCAGGTGGCGCTACGCTGTAACGAATTTGAGATGAAGCTGACTGAGCCGGTACCTCAGACCAATGCTCACGAGAGCAAAGAGTGAGTACACATATGCATTTTCAAAGATTACTGAGAAAGTGCTGAATTTATTACGTGATGTGCATCATATTTTTGTTTTTGTTTGTCGCAGGTGGTACCACGCCAACCTCTCCAGGAGCCATGCAGAGAACATGTTGATGAGGGTTCCTCGCGATGGGGCTTTTCTAGTCAGGAAAAGGGCAGAGCCCAACTCCTTTGCCATTTCATTCAGGTAACTTAGTTGCCAGTTTAAATCTTAGATGATCAGCATATTGAGTGTACATGCACATAAATGCCTTGTATCATTGTTATTTAGCAGAGTTCTCTCTTTGGGTTTCTTCACAGAGCCGAGGGTAAAATAAAGCACTGTCGTGTGCAGCAGGAGGGTCAGACCGTGGTG
Organism: Diplotaxodon limnothrissa; assembly: GCF_057381915.1. NCBI lineage: Eukaryota > Metazoa > Chordata > Actinopteri > Cichliformes > Cichlidae > Diplotaxodon > Diplotaxodon limnothrissa. Next base: position 28,568,795 of record NC_140615.1, on the reverse strand, counting down.
CTGGGCACCTCAGAGTTTGACAGCCTTGTAGATCTTATTAGCTACTATGAGAAGCACCCTTTGTACCGTAAAATGAAACTACGCTATCCCATCAACGAGGACACACTGGAGAAGATAGGCACTGCTGTAAGTACCACATTATACAGTCTACAAAGGAAACGTCTGGCCAGTGAAAAATGCTGTATTGTTTCATGGCATTATGCTAGTTTCATTCTGTGGTGAAATCACCACCAGCCTAGCAAAAAGAAAAACAAACTCATAATGTATTGCCCAATAGGAGCCAGACTACGGGTCACTGTATGAGGGAAGGAATCCAGGCTTTTATGTGGAGGCTAATCAAATGCCAACATTTAAGGTAAGAGTGCAGGATGGAGAAATCGACAGTTAGCTGAGATCTGCAACATCAACACTTGGACATGTAAACATGACGTAACCTTGTGTGCTGTCTTTCAGTGCACGGTGCGAGCCATGTATGAGTATAAAGCCCAGAGAGACGATGAGCTTTCCTTCACTAAGAATGCTATCATCTCTAATGTGGAAAAACAGGAAGGGGGATGGTAAGTGAGTGGCATCAAATCCATTCAGGAAGTAGCTCTTAATTATTAATTTAGACTGCAAATACGTGCTTAGCATTAGAGAACTACGGTAAATTAGTGAATGACACATTTAAAATTCTCTTAGCTGTCCTGGGATCATTTTCTAAATATGAAAGGCTTCTAAATATTTACAAACCACATCCCTTGTCTCTTTACCCCTCCCGCCTCTTCTTCTTTCAGGTGGAAGGGTGACTGTGGAGGAAAGAAGCAGATGTGGTTTCCGGCAAACTACGTGGAGGAGATCAGTCCGTCAGCAGCCGAGCCTGATAGAACTGTGAGGATCAAACCCTTAAAACGAGATGCTTACTCAAGCACATTTTTTTGTATTTATTTAAAGAGAAATGAGTACACCTGCTCCCACCACAGTGAGGTCATTCATGTCTTCATTTACAAAGATACATATGTGCTCTGTTTTCTGTCAACAGGAGATGACAGAAAACAGTCCTCTTGGAGATATGCTGAGAGGAAGTCTTGATGTGTCTGCCTGTCAGATTAGTAAGTAGCACCTTCGCTTCCTGTAGCAAGTCACCTTGAGAGCAGTAAACCCCTACTAACTGCTTTTAAAAATAAATTTAATTGTAGGACACAGTCATCACTAGGGCTGGGCAAAATGATTATTTTCCTAATCGATGAATCTACCGATTAATTTTTCAATCCGATTCTGTTTTGATTTGATTTGATTATCGATTATTTCCGCATTATTTGACTTGTATAGCAATTTCACATTTACTAATTTATGTATCTCAATGAAAACACAAATTTCTTCATTTCAACACCTTTTAATAAAAAAATTGCAAAATAAAGTTGTAGTAGTACAATCTTATATTAGAGATAGCATTTAACAAGAAATGAAATGTGCAAAGTGCATAGCCGTCGTGCTTCCTTTTCTGTTAAAATATCCCCATACTGTAGAACTGCGTGTTCGGGTGGAATGATTTAAGTCGACTGCGGCTGCCTCACTCGTGTTGCCGCTACTCACTGCCGCCATGTCTGTTTTGAAAGTGACGACGCGTCGGCGTAATCGATTACGTCGACACGTCGCCCCGGCCCTAGTCATCACTCTCTTTATTGTTATTTTTCTCCATTATCAGCCTCTTAGTTTAATAAGTCTTCTCTGTTTTTATTATTACTGTTGCTTTTCTCTCCGATTTGCATTTGATATGTTATTGACATCCTGCAGCCTTGTCAGTACACCCCTATTAGGTCTGGCACATGCTGCCTTGCATTGTTAACCTGAGTCCGTTTGTCCATCTGGGTGGCTCGTTGGCACCATCTAGTGGTAGTATGAAAGATGAGCTAAAAATGCTCAGAAAGTAATTGCATTCATTTACAAAAACATGAATGTTTTAATTAAAAAAAAAACCAACTATATTCTAAAAGGGATTATTTGGTTTTATATAATCCTTTCATTCTTTAAAAATAACTCCTTGCTGAATGTTATCACTTATTGTCTAATACTGGATGATACAGATGGTTTACAATAATTGCTATGGATTTGTCATCTTGGGCTCTTCTCAGGTGGTTCTTCTCCACCATGTTTTCTTCCTTTGCTTATGGTCTGTTAGTCTAGTATGTCCATGATTTCAGCACCAGCCTCATTTATTTACTTTTTTAAAACCGTCATTACTTCCATTTATTGGTTCCCTTTTTCTAACTTTTTTCTTTTTTTTTCTCTTCAGATGTTCGTACCGAAGGGAAAGGCAGCAGGCCTTATGTTTTCACCCTGACACAGAATACCCCTGTGCGGATAGGCATACCGCTCGACATCGCTGCAAACACGCAAGAAGAGCTCAAGGAATGGGTGTTCAAGATCCGTGAGGTCACCTTGACCTCAGAGGCCAAGGTAAATATACAGAAATAATATGCTTCACATGAAATGCACTCACACTTTGGGTTTAAGCTGAGCAGTGATGTGCCTCACTGTTGGTACTACTATATTTATACTTGTGCCATGTCTGTGGCCAGATAGAAGAGGGGAAGATGATGGAAAGGAGGAAGAAGATTGCACTGGAATTATCTGACCTTGTCATCTACTGTAGGCCTGTGCCATTTGATGAAGAAAGTAAGAACTATGTGCACTCACTCACCTGCACACATAATAAAAAGAAAAACACCAAATGCAGATGGGGTCACATTTCTCTTTTGTCGTCGCTTTTTTTTTTTTTAGAGATTGGCACAGAGCGAGCCTGTTTCCGGGACATGTCATCCTTCCCTGAAACCAAGGCAGAGAAATACGTCAACAAAATCAAGGGGAAGAAGTTCCTGCAGTACAATCGGCTGCAGCTGTCCAGGATCTACCCCAGAGGCCAGAGATTAGACTCTTCTAACTATGACCCGCTCCCCATGTGGCTCTGCGGATCTCAGCTGGTAGCACTTAACTTCCAGACAGGAGGTATCTTCTCTTCCCTTCTGAGAGCAAAGCTGGAAGACAGACAGTACATTTCATTTGTTTACGTGTTTTTTACATTTTTTTCCTTCTATTCCTTCCTCTTTCCCTCCCTGCAGACAAGCCCATGCAGATGAACCAGGCCCTGTTCATGCTGAACGGAAGAAGTGGCTACGTCCTTCAGCCGCCCATCATGAGGGACGACAACTTTGATCCCTTTGACAGACAAACACTACGGGGTGTGGAGCAAGTCAGTCTAGAGATTGAGGTACAGTAGACTGAGGACTGGATTTTTCTGCTTTCGGGTGTGATGCAGTTGTGCAGAAACGAGTCTGCCCTTCATCTCTTTGGGATAAATGAAGCGGGTGGTGGTTATGGAGACAGACAAGGTGAAACTGACAGGTGGTGTTTTGTTAACAGTGTGATTGTAGTTGCCCACTGGAGCAGCAGCAGTGATTGTAACACAGCTCGGAGAGGTAACCGAGGTACTTTACAAAACCTAGCAACCAATTGCTGCAATTTACATATAAATACATTCCCCTTTAGTTGCAGATGTAATAATATTTTTTGATTAAAGGTAACTCACTTTTCATAAATTATGAATAAACATTCATGAACTTGTTTAGAAATCAAGTCAGGAAGCTCATTGTTGTTTCTTCACTGTGAGACTCACTGACTGCTTCCAATGGTGTACTGCAAACACTGCTCATAGTCATGCTTTTAATTACACATGTTTAAAGGAGGAGTTCAACCTGTAGTTCAAACACTCAGTTAGCAATTGAGCAGAAAAACACATTATAAGATGTCACTGATGGAAAAGCATTGTGTGTTTGTGTGTAGCAACATGTTAATGTAAACAAAAATTCCAAAGACGTAATCGCTTTTTGTCCTCTGAAGGTCTTGGGCTCCCGGCATCTGCCCAAGCATGGACGTGGCATCGTTTGCCCTCTGATTGAGATCGAGGTGTGCGGAGCGGAGTACGACAGCGCCAAGCAAAAAACAGACTCTGAAGGTGAAGCTGCTCTTATTTAAACACGAGTTCCTCTGCCAGTAAAGACAGGCCCTGCCAAAACTGGGGAGGAAGAAAAAAAAAAAAGCAGTTGCTGTTTACTGGATATATTTTCCTCGTGTAATTTCCTGTATGGTCTGAGGAAAAACAGGAAGTTATACAAACAACTGTGCCATGTGTGGGAATACAAAGGGAAAACATTGAAACTCGCACAGCTCTCATCAGGTCGTTATGACAGAAGAAACACTTTTTTTTTTTTTAATGTTTTGATGGTTTAATGCATAGATTTTGTTTGCTACATACTTTGATGTGGATACTGGGAAATTTTACTGCAACCTATACTTTATTCTCTAAAATTCCCATCAGTGAGTAAGGACAGGATTTACTTTAGTACAAATTTAAGAAATGTAATCTATACTTATAACGACTTTTTTTTCAGTATATTACTAAAAAGTGGTATATCGGCATATTGTACTGTGGGCTCTAGCAGCATTTGTTCCCATTTATATTTATTTGCCTGTACTGGTTGTACACACACTTTTTAAATATCAATCATTTTATCAGTGAAGTTCATCACCCCTTTGAATTTGGCACTTATTCAAAACTAGGTCATCAGATAACTTCTGTTACTTTAGATGGCAGATTCTGATGTAAGCCCAGCTCATATTTATCTTTTAAATATAAATACATAAACATAAACTCAAAATTTTAACACATTTGGCATTTCCTTCTGCTGTTTTTTCCTCACTGCTCTCTGGTTCTACAGAAAGGGCAGCGAGCCAAGGAAAAATAATTTTCTGTTAATGACATACTCTCTTTTTTTTTTTTGTTGTCCTGGAAAGGGTTTTATTTCCGTGTAATGTAGAGGTGCAACCTTTATCTAGCAGCTAATTACAGAAGTCTTTATACTGCTGTTACAAGGGAAATATAATTGCACAAATGTTAGAGAATTGAGAATACACCCTTTACATTTTCAATATTTCTTTTCTTCTGTAGCTGATAATGGTCTCAATCCCACTTGGCCGAGAAAGACATTCCAGTTCACCGTGTGCAACTCTGCTTTTGCCTTTCTGCGTTTTGTGGTGTATGAGATCGACATGTTCAACGACCAAAACTTCCTGGCTCAGGCTACGTTCCCCATTCACGGGCTAAAGACAGGTACGCCTTCAACATGTCTGTAAATAGTTTTTACATGTTTTGTTGCTGACTTTAAGTATCTCGGGGTCTTGTTTGAGGTGAGGGGTGAGTAGAGCGGGGGATTGAGTGTAAAAGTGAGTTTTACCAGTCGATCTACATTTATCTGCTCACTTACAGGCATGAGCTTTGGTAGTGACCAATGCAAGCACTGGAAATTAGCTTCTTCTATACAGGGAGTGCAGAATTATTAGGCAAATGAGTATTTTGTCCACATCATCCTCTTCATGCATGTTGTCTTACTCCAAGCTGTATAGGCTCGAAAGCCTACTACCAATTAAGCATATTAGGTGATGTGCATCTCTGTAATCAGAAGGGGTGTGGTCTAATGACATCAACACCCTATATCAGGTGTGCATAATCCGGGCTCTAGACTAACTTTTTGCCATGGGCGTGCCGGCACGCCTAACTTTAAAAAGTTAGGCGTGCCGGCACAAAAGTTAGGCGCACACAAATTTTATAATAATTTATATAATATAATGTGTTTTTCTGGATACACTGTGCTTTTTCAGCATTCAAAGATTGATGACACCGTGTCAGAGCACTGGCTATGAATTTCAGAAGGATCAGGCATTAACAGAAAAGTTAGCAATAGTTCTTTTCCTATTACAGCTACATCCACTTCTGTCGTGCCTAGGCTGCTCACTAGGGCTGGGTATCATCACTGATTTCTATAATCCCTTCAATTCCGGTTTTCAAAGTCCCGATTCGATTCAACTTAGCCTCAGACAGTCAGAAATATTATAATTCTGATCATTTATCAGTACTGACTTCATCAGAATTGTGAACATCACAGCAGATGCCTTTGTGTGAAACTGAGAATAAAACACAGAAAAACATGAAGGAGATTTTCCTGGTCTGGCTTTTTATAGCAGATAACCTTAAAAATATTCTACAATGTTCTGCATATAAAGTTTAAATTTCTTCAGTATTGAACAACAGAAAAAATAGGCTTTCTTGTCCGAGGTCATTTAAGTGAAAAAAAGAAAAGAAAAAGACAGCAGCCGACAGCGCTGTAAACAACGGTAGACTGGTGGGCAATAAGCGAATGAATAAAACAGAAAACAGAGATTGGAGACGGGAAACTGTTCTTGAAGTACAGAGAGAGATAGAGAGAGAGCTAGCTGTGCATGAAGTGTGATTTTAATAGTCGTGGAAGCAAAACAGCAAAATTCATGATGACACTGACCAAATGTGAAGCGCAGTTTGCTGCTTCTTTTGCTGCTGGCTCGGTGAATTTTGGTTCAGCGCAAAAAGACGTAAACACAGCGCGGACCGGACGCATCAGGATCGCTAAGCTCCGACAGCGTGTCCGTCTACGGGCCGTCAGGTGAGAAAGCCGAGAAAGACAAAGTTGATTCTGATGCGTCGGTCCATTCTGTGTTTACGTCTGTGTGTGGAGTGCGTGTACCTGCTCTCATCTGCTGTTTGGTTGTTGTTGAAATGGTTTTGTGAGCTTTAATCTGAGAATCTGGCGTTTATGACAAAACACAGTTATATTTAAAAGTCGATTCAGGATTTAATTAATTGATATCGCTTTATTCAAGCTACTCACCTCCATCTATCCACCTGCACTTTCAACTGGACCACGGCCAATCAGAGAGGTCCCGCCCCTTACTATCTCTGATTGGTTTAGTCCACGATAGGGGCATAATGTGTGTCTGTTGTTGACCACAGGGAAGGTTGCAGATATTTTTATTTTTATTTATTTTTTTTTTTTTGCTACCCGAACAGTTGGTCGCACAGGTGCAACCAAATTAATTTTTTTTAGCCGCACCACTGAAAAATTTGGTCGCATTTGCGACCAAATTGGTCGCACTCTAGAGCCCTGATAATTATTAGGCAACGTCCTTTCCTTTGGCAAAATGGGTCAAAAGAAGGACTTGACAGGCTCAGAAAAGTCAAAAATAGTGAGATATCTTGCAGAGGGATGCAGCAGTCTCAAAATTGCAAAGCTTCTGAAGCGTGATCATCGAACAATCAAGCGTTTCATTCAAAATAGTCAACAAAGTCGCAAGAAGCGTGTGGAAAAACCAAGGCGCAAAATAACTGCCCATGAACTGAGAAAAGTCAAGCGTGCAGCTGCCAAGATGCCACTTGCCACCAGTTTGGCCATATTTCAGAGCTGCAACATCACTGGAGTGCCCAAAAGCACAAGGTGTGCAATACTCAGAGACATGGCCAAGGTAAGAAAGGCTGAAAGACGACCACCACTGAACAAGACACACAAGCTGAAACATCAAGACTGGGCCAAGAAATATCTCAAGACTGATTTTTCTAAGGTTTTATGGACTGATGAAATGAGAGTGAGTATTGATGGGCCAGATGGATGGGCCCGTGGCTGGATTGGTAAAGGGCAGAGAGCTCCAGTCCGACTCAGACGCCAGCAAGGTGGAGGTGGAGTACTGGTTTGGGCTGGTATCATCAAAGATGAGCTTGTGGGGCCTTTTCGGGTTGAGGATGGAGTCAAGCTCAACTCCCAGTCCTACTGCCAGTTTCTGGAAGACACCTTCTTCAAGCAGTGGTACAGGAAGAAGTCTGCATCCTTCAAGAAAAACATGATTTTCATGCAGGACAATGCTCCATCACACGCGTCCAAGTACTCCACAGCGTGGCTGGCAAGAAAGGGTATAAAAGAAGAAAAACTAATGACATGGCCACCTTGTTCACCTGATCTGAACCCCATTGAGAACCTGTGGTCCATCATCAAATGTGAGATTTACAAGGAGGGAAAACAGTACACCTCTCTGAACAGTGTCTGGGAGGCTGTGGTTGCTGCTGCACGCAATGTTGATGGTGAACAGATCAAAACACTGACAGAATCCATGGATGGCAGGCTTTTGAGTGTCCTTGCAAAGAAAGGTGGCTATATTGGTCGCTGATTTGTTTTTCTTTTGTTTTTGAATGTCAGAAATGTATATTTGTGAATGTGGAGATGTTATATTGGTTTCACTGGTAAAAATAAATAATTGAAATGGGTATATATTAGTTTTTTGTTAAGTTGCCTAATAATTATGCACAGTAATAGTCACCTGCACACACAGATATCCCCCTAAAATAGCTAAAACTAAAAACTACTTCCAAAAACATTCAGCTTTGATATTAATGAGATTTTTGGGTTCATTGAGAACATGGTTGTTGTTCAATAATAAAATTATTCCTCAAAAATACAACTTGCCTAATAATTCTGCACTCCCTGTAGTGTGGCAGATATCTTCCATAGAGAAGGCCGCTACTCTTTCATATTCAAAGGAGCCAGCTGAGGAGTTTCACATATCTGACTAGTTAGGGTATCTCCCCAGAAGACCTGGAGGAGGTGGTGTGGGCCTCCCTGCTTAGACTGCCTCCCCAATTGGCAAAAAATGGATGGATGGATCTTTTTGCAGACCACTAATAAAAAATAAATAAATAAATCTTTTGCTTCTGTCTTTATAGGTTACCGGTCAGTACCTCTGACGAACAGCTACAACGAGGACCTGGAGTTAGCTTCTCTGTTAGTCCACATGGACATAACCAGAGGAAGGGTGAGCTCCACAATGTTTGTACTGTCAACAAACCACTCAAAAACATGCAGACACAACTTGAAGAAGGCCAAGCAGACATATTGCTGACAAATTAGTAATGAGTGCTGTGAAAGCCAGATCTTGATTTTTTTATTTTATTTATTTTCTGCTTTTTAAAAAATTTTAATTTTTTTTATGGAAGAACAAATAGTCAAATGAGCTTTACACAGATTTCGTTACCTTTGGATCGAGGTAAACGTACTCCTACCCTGTTTCATGACTTTATGTAAAGCTAGGTGAACATGTAGCTGTACAGTTACTGAACAAACATGAGAGTGCTTTTACTTTTTGCATCTAACCTAGGTTTTAATTTCCATCGTGTTTAATTTCCTGTATGTTAATAATACCACAGGACAGCCTCTTTTTTTTGATTCTTACTTTAAAAGCAGGGGTGAGTGTACCTCATGTCTTAGTAGTGATAGTATACTGTACATGTTTCTGAATTACATGATTTGTATGAAAAACAATTAGCTACTAACTGGTGCAAAAATGTAAGGGCAGTGACATTAAAAGAAGAAGAAATGCATCACTATTTTAACACTTAAACCATGAGCCCCGACCCCATCACACCCTGTGTATACAAACATAACCCTTCGTTTAACTCAGCCCACCACCCCAGGCTGACTGAGCTTCGGGTGGGATCGCACAATTGAAATACGAGCAGCCACAAACAAAAAAACAAAAACAAACCACCAAATGTATAGTCACACATTAGCCGGCAGGTCTGCAATGAGATTCGTCAGATAGTGAATGGTGCAAAACACCCAAATGGGCCATAAAAGGCTTCCATGTATGAAAAAATATCTCCCTTGGGCCTCTCAGTACAGTGGACTGATGTTTCTGTGTACGAAAGGTGAACGCAATTATTTTTGTTTAAAGCTAATGCTTCATTAGCGGTCCCAGAATTTGCTATTAGTGGACATTGTTGCAGGGGACTCTACTGCTTTTATCTCGAGCATCAATATAAAGCACAGATTTGGAAAAATGAGTCCTTTTAAAAAACACTTCTGCTTGTCTGAGTTAAGTGCTTGTATGTTCTTTGTCTGTAGCTGCCTCCCTCAAATTATTTCTTAATCCCTCCCCAGCTTTTCTTCCCATTTACTTTTGCCTTTATAGTTCATCTTATGTTCTTGAATGACCTGACAAAATTATAAATGCAAGACTTTAAGCTCATCTTTGATTATACAGAGAACCACTAGTGTTTACTCCTTTGTTTTGTTTTTTATTTCAGGATGAAAACGGTGAGGTTCTCAGCCCATTCGCTGCAGTCGGGGCCTCATCAGTGTCGGCAACAGCTCAGTCAGTGCGGGAGCGTTTTGGGGAGCTGAGCTCAGTCTCCTCAACGTCCTCCAGCATGTCTCCTTTGCCTCAGTCTCCAGCCCAGGCCATGGCCTACAGAGGGAGGGAAGGCTCTTTTGAATCCCGCTACCAGTCCCCCATAGATGACTTCAGGGTGTCCCAGGAGACACTGCTGGACATGGACGCGCAAAACAGAAGGTGTGTGTGTGTGTGTGTGGTGTGTCTCTCTTTGTGGTGTTAGATGCCTGTCCAGAGTGTTTTGGACGTGTAGAAGATTACAGACATTATCCTGTCTTTGTCTTCACTTCAGGATCCCGCGGAGGACCAGAGTGGAGAACCGTGTCTAAGTCCAAGCCAATCAGGACGCATTTCTGTTGCAACCCCCCCTTCCTCCTCCCCATCCCCACCACCCAGTCGCCTCTCCCCCGTACCGATGATGTCACTGACTGCTGTGAACAGTTTCCATGGAAACGCCCACCACCGCTTTGGCCTACATTTCAGGCAGCTCTCTCTCCCTCCATTCGCCCAACCCCCCCCCCCCCCCCTCTCTCTCTCCCACACTGTCTTTCTGTCTCTGCCCCTCCCTGCCTGCTGCCCAGCCTCTCTTCACCACTTGCCAGATGAGAAGGTGAAGGGAGCATACTCGGACATTAGAGGGGCGAGGGGGGGTCACTAAGAGGAAGCTGACCGCTGTGGGCAAGAAGAAGAAACGACATTCACAGTAGAACAAAAAGCAAGACTGAAAAAGTTCCAGCTCTGGCCTGACTGTTTGTAATCTCTCGTGTTTTCAGTGTGCACAGCTGCTTAGTTTGAAGGCTAAGATGAAGAAAGGGGACAGTTATAGAAGGTATCAGTTTGAAACTGTTTCCAGTTAAGTTTCTTTGCTCTTCTCTATTTGGCGAATATGAATATATATATATATGTATATGTATATATACACATATATATTTATTCCTGCTGTGCTGTTGGCCAGAGAACAGCACCAGCTCACCTGCTCTCAAAGAGCTCCTGTCTCTATGTTTTTAATTATTACGATTATTTAAACCTTTAAACATTCATAATGTGATTTCTTTTTTTATGTACATGTGTAAAACATGAGGGCTCTCACTGCTTTAAAAAAAAAATTCTCTTCTTTTGTTTTGGGGGGTTTTTTCAGGGTTTTTTTGCAGAGGAAATAGTGTGCCTCCAGCATATCTCCTACCCTAAACTTGGAGTGATATTAAATTTTTATTTTATGTTTTTTTTTTTTCCTGTTTGTGTTTGGAGCAGTGAGAGAGCAGATCATATGTTATGCCTGCACATATACACACTTATTTCTAACCTACATTCCAGGAAAAACAAAAAGTGCACATCATTCCGTGTTTGCCGCGTTTCACACGCATTTACAAGCCAGTGTGACACATTGAGACATGTCCTGGGAATCCAACACCTCACTGTGTGATGAAGCAGGACCAGGGATAAACGTTAAGCCAAAAAAAAAAAAGGTCTTATTGTGAGAAATGTGCTTTTTATTTTTTTTTTCCTTCCACTTCTTACTTGTACTACCAATGTGTTACAGGCCATATTTACAGGTGTCCTGTCACTCAGAGGGACGAGTCACAGGGCTGTGGGTTACAGCCAAAACATTATCCTGTTCACTCCCCTCAGCAGTGGTTATTATTTACAGTCGCAGTCAGACTTCATATGAGGGACATGAATGTGTGCCTCAAACTACTATAAAAATAATCTAATTAGATTAATTTACAGGGAACACTGTAAATGTTTTAAATTTGTCAGTGCGCCATGATTACTGTAATTATGATGATTGTAATAGTTACCCTTTTAACTATGCAGCCCTTTGTTGCCAGGATTTATGAAGCAGTGGATACTCCTTTGAACTCAGATTTCACGTCGTAAAACTATGTCTGGCCACTTTATTCTGAGCATTTTAATTTGTTCACATTATCTCTTGGCGTAATGGCCACAGATCGGGGACAGTTCATATTAAAGAAAGTGTGTTTTGATTACAACAAATATGTATTCAAATGGTTCTAAGAAAGTGTTTTACTGTAACCAAACAGTTTTAGATATTCTTTGTTTCTTGTTTTGTTTTGTTTTTTAGTTAAAAAGGAAATCTGTATTGACCAGCAGTGGTTGAGTGAGAAGGGTTGAGTTGCCAGTGTTGGGAATAAAGTAATCGTGCCATCTGGTACCCATCACTGGGCCACAGCGACATAAAGGACCGTTCGTGTTTGTGCTGTTGTGGTATTTTTGGGCAGCTTTGTCATAGCTACATGCTGCTTCCCAGAATCCAGTGAGGATTACACTGCCTAAGAGGAAATTAAATTGCCACTGCCCTTGGTTTTATTTGTAATGAAATGTGCAAACAAAACAAGAGGGAAAGAAATGGAGGCTTTGTGCAAAACACTGACTGATGGATCGAAGCGAATGCAGAATGCTACATTTCATTATTGTGAACGTTTGTCCAGCTGGTGGATCAGGACCTCCCTTGTGCATTAAGTTCAGGGAGATGTTCTTTCCTGTGATTCTGGGGTAAGAGCAAGATTGACATGAACAGGCAGAGTTAAAGCTTGAATTTTTCTTTGTTTTTTTCTGTAGCTTAGTCATGGATGACAAAGGTAATCTGCGCCTTCATTGAACCCAGAAGGAGCACTTATGGTGTTATCTTTCTAGGTTTGTACTCGAAACAGTGTTTTCTTTGCTTGTACGTGGTGACTATATGATGTAAGCTCAATATTCTTGCTCAGTGTTCAGTCACTGGGGCACACCTAAGCCATATGCTATGATTAGAGGTAAAGGCAGGGTCAGGAGTGAATACTTGAGGTCTCAAAGAAAAAGACAAATGTTGCATTTGCACCCCCATACTAATCCCAAAGCTCCTCCGTGTAACATTTATTTCTCCGATGGATAAGAGCTCACCCTCCAATGCTGCATTGCTCTCATTGCTGAACTGTCTGCTAATGTCTATGTGCCTCGATCTGTGTACACATCACATTGAAGCCACGTCTTTCACCTGCCCCGCTGGGCATAAATCACCTGCACAGCCATGGTACACCCACACAGGTGCTGTCACTTTGCTTCTCTGCACCGTGTGAGCCTCTGCAGACCACGTTTGACTGACATGCCCCCGACTGTACTGTTCACTTCTGTCGAGACAAAACGTACTCCCGCCAACCTGTAATGAGCTCTAATCTGCCAGAATAACCGAGAACACCTGTGTGGGTGCACAGAGCCCTTAACTGTAATTTGAGTTTTGCATTTTTGTTTTTCTCCAGACTTGTCTGTTTAGTTAGTGACAGCTCCATTTACAACCGCCTTTCTGTAATGTGCCTAAATATGGAGAGGAAGAGTATTCATCTTAATTTTGCCTTTCATATGAAACATATTCAAGCCTGAAAAGTAAATAAAATACTTATTACTTATACATCTTTGTTAGCCTTTCTTTTTTTAAATGTGCTGGTGTGATTCAGTGAGGTTAATTCTTTTCAGTTCCAAGACCAAAATGTAACTGCAACAGGTGTCACTAACTACACTACGCCACAGGAAATCTGTACTGTAGTTTCAATATGAGAATGTGTGAACAGCAGCCTGAAAGTGACCAAAGTGTTGCTGTGCTGAAAGTTTATTATCAATACCTTAAACCCAACGATCTGAAGGCAATTCTACTGTAAAAGAAACATAAGTACATTATTGGAAAACAGGGCAAAAGGCCACGTTGTGGTAGATACACCAGGGGGGCGACCGTGGCTCAGGGGGTTGGGAATCGCATCTGTAACCGGAAGGTCGCCGATTCGATCCCTGGGCTCTCTGTTCTGGTCGTTGTGTCCTTGGGCAAGACACTTTACCCTACTTGCCTACTGGTGTTGGCCAGAGGGGCGATATGGCAGCCTCGCTTCTGTCAGTCTGCCCCAGGGCAGCTGTGGCTACAACTGTAGCTGCCTCCACCAGTGTGTGAATGTGAGAGTGAATGAATAGTGGTATTGTAAAGCGCTTTGGGTGCCTTGAAAAGCGCTATATAAATCCAATCCATTATTACTCGTATTGAGTTAGACTTGCGTTCTTGCTAAACTGGTGTAATTCTTTGTGGGAAAATTATTGGGTTGAGAGCTGGCGCCTGATTTCAGTACACTGAAGTCATTGTCATGTTCAAGAAGCTTTGTGATATGGCGCATTATCAGCCATCAGAAGCCATTGGAAGATCTGGGATAGACCGCAGCAATACTTGGGCTGTGGCACTGAACTCGGTAATAACGGACCCAAAGTGTGACAAGACTACATCCCTCACACCATTCATTACATCATCACTCCCAACCTGAACCTTTGATAAAAGGGAGGATGGAGTCATGTGCGTATTGTAGCCCCAGTTTCCTAATCTTAGCTCAGAGGATTGGCACCCAGTGTGGTCTTCTGCCGCCCAAAGATGCTCTTCCCCATACCCTCGTTGTAACAAGTGGTTACTTTTGTGGCTGTTGCCTCCCACTCAAAGCAGTCGAACCATTCTCCTCTGGCACCAAAAGGCATTTTCACCCAACTGCTGCTCTGGATATTCTTTTTCTGACCCTAGACATGGTTGTACGGAGAAAGAAAAAAAATCACAGTAAATCAGCAGTTTTTCATATACTCAGACTAGCCAGCAGGTGTCCACCCATATGGAAAAGATATATATAAATCTTATAAAGTTTGTATCTGTCTTGTGTGAAACTTGTATGAAAAGCATACAAGAGTGAAAACACATATAAGATCCCTTGAAAAATTATATAATGAAAGTTGTATGTTTTGGATACTTACTAAAACAATGTATGAAAGTAATGAGAAAGTGGCCACTTTCAGGAGTAAATCATGTAATCCTTATATGATTTACTCCTGAAAGTGGCCACTTTCATGAGTAATCACATATAAGTTTTTACTATTTCTTTTCCATATGGGCAACTCCAGTCCTCAAGAGCTACAGTCCTGGAGCTTTTAGATGCATCCCTACTAAGACACACCTGAATCAAATAAATGGATTGTTTATTGGGCCTTTGCCAAACGTGATGGCATGCTGAAGAGGTAATCCAACCATTTGATTCAACTGTGTTGGAGTAGGGATGCATCTAAAAGCTGCAGGACAGTAGCTCTTGAGGACTGGAGTTGGACACCCCTAAACTAGCCCATACAACACACTACTTTTAAAGTCACTTAAAGTCAGTTTGAACCCAAGCATGTCATCTTGACCATGTTTACATTAACACAAATCTTTAATCAGTCAATGAGCAATTACAACAGTACCTAAAAAAAGTGGCTGAGTGTTTGCAACAAAGCTAGCTCGACAGGGACTTAAAATTACTTATGAGGTAAATCTTTCATCATAAGGCCTCAGTGTTCTTATTTGAGGTTTAGTCCTCTTAATTTGCCTCAGTGCTGTAAGCCATGTAGAAAACTTTACTTATGAACAGACACACTGAGCCACAGCTTTCTGACATTGCTTTTATTCTGAAATGCCATCTGTAAAAATTATACATCAAGCCTATGGAACTCTGGGTAGTTCACAGTTTGTTTACAGTGTGATTTATTTCATAACAAAGTCTCATAAAAACAAATATACGTACATATCCGATAGGTAAAGAAGCACTTGATGCTACAACACAAACCGTATGTCATGTAGTCTAATATACTGTGTCACTTTTTTGTTTGTTTGTTTGTTTTAGACCCTAAAGGGTGCTTGCCCTCTTTGGATGAAACAATCCCCGATGTCGTCCCACGCTGAGCAATTTCATGTTAAATGAAAAGTATGTACAGATACGAAAAGTGTGAACAAAAACATGTTCCAAAATAACCTCGGGTTGAATGAGCGTCAGTGCTGCTTTTCACATTTGTTGCTGTGAACAGGGCAGCTAGCACATTTCTAAAATAAACTGCAAGCATGAAGTCAGAGTTTGTGATGCAGGAAAAAAAAAGCAGCATGAAGACGGCACAATGGGAAAATAAGGTTGATTTGATTTACGATTAAGGCCTAGGCAAGCACCCTGCAGCAAAACTGCAGTTTTTCGTACCCCAAAAAAAACAAACAATGAACAGTCTCAACGCTTCACTGAATCGTGTCTCAGCTTAGTCGATAAGAGTCCAAACCCAACCCCCACCTGATCAACATCTGCCAAGTTTGCAGTCTCAAACACACTTTTTTCTCCCTCTTCTTCTGCTTCCACACATCCACCCCTCTCTTTTTTTCCTTCCCACCCCTTCCTTTACCCCCATCACAGCAGGCAGTTGGAAAAAACATGGCAGCAAAACGCTGTCAGCCTGAACGCCTACACTGCCACCTCCACTCCTGCACCTCAGTGTCTACTTTCTCCTGAAGGGAAAATGGCGGAGGGGAGAATAGTGGAGAGTTGTAGTGGAGATCTAGACAAAACTGGAGAAGGAGAGAAGGGAGTGGGCGGCTGGGTGGGTGGATTTTGGCGGGGGGGCTGCTATAGCGTCCATCTCATGTAGGCGGTTTGGGGGATGTGGGGTGTCATGCCCACCTCGAGGGGTGTAAGCAGTAAGGAGAGACAGAGAGAGGGAGAGATGGGTGGGGGGGGGAGTAAGGAGGGGTGGGTGGAGGTGGCTCCAAGATCCATTTCCTTCCAGTGATCTTGTTACAAACGCATCTGCCGTCTTTTAGTCAGGCTCCCGGAACAAAGACCACCTGCGATGTCAACTCCATCCTCGCACAAAAAGGCCTCTTCAATCAGTTCCTGTTGCAATTAAAAAAAGAAGAAGAAAGAATTTAAAAAAAAAGCGGAAAAAGAAATTAAAAATCTGTCACCCTGACAACACACTCCAGAAAACACGTCTGAATTTCCTTCATTGCTACACAGTGTGCTGGAGTTACACACGCACTGGTTTGAAACACAAACCTGCCACAGCATGCCTCATTACTCATAATTATGATGAATGTGTGTGTTTGTATATTCTATCTTAGCGCTTCTGTATCACCTGAGTGACGATCATAAACATTTAGGTGTTTAATTATCACCTTTTAACACCTAAACCCTGCCACGAATAAAATTAATT
Source organism: Diplotaxodon limnothrissa (assembly GCF_057381915.1). Lineage (NCBI taxonomy): Eukaryota > Metazoa > Chordata > Actinopteri > Cichliformes > Cichlidae > Diplotaxodon > Diplotaxodon limnothrissa. The sequence goes on along the minus strand of NC_140615.1, from coordinate 28,551,713 downwards.
GTTACGGAGGCGCAAATAATATTTTCATAATGAAACACCTTCTGCTTCTGCTTTTAGAAGTTCTGCAGCTTTTCTTTAGGTGTTTAATTGCTCAAATCAGGATATTTGGTCAGACCCTGCAGGGAGAGCTTACGCTCACGCTGATGAAGATTACCTTTAGTAGCATTCACAGTCTCGTCAGCGTTTGCGTCCTCTGCTTCTGATGCGACACTGCACACCGATGCCTCCGTTTTCTCCTCCATCCCACCTCCTGCCTGCGACTCCGGAGGGGAGGATCCTGTTGTAGGTGGCTCTGCAGCCACACCCGGTGCAACCGGTCGCGTTCCTGTTGTATGAGCAGCGGCACTGGCGGCGGCAGTTTGTTGCAAAGACGCCTTAGTGGTAAACCAGTGTCGCACCAAGTCTGTTGTCAAACTGCTACTCTGAGCAAGTTCCTGCAACTGTGCATACAGAAGGGGAATCAAGAGGAAGGTTCACGGTTATTTGAGGTGCAAAGTGGACACTTAGATGACACATTTCACCTTTTCATACTCATACCTGTTTGCAACCCAGTTCTTTTAGAATTTAGACAGTTTTCCTTTAATGACATGTTATTGAAAATACCCTCAATATATTGCAATAATATTACATCTTACACTAGTCTAAAACGTCTTATTTGATTTTCAATGAACTCTAAAGTTTTAATATCATTTTTATATCATAGTTGCATATACATGTACATATTTAGTTCATATTTATTTAGGAATCAATGAAAATCTGAAGACAGATGCTGATGCTAAATGGCAACAATTATATTAAGGCCAAAAAAAAAAAAAAAGGATCAAATTTGAAGATTTTTTGCAATTTGAAAATGTTCATCAAAGATCCTGATGTTCACAGGAGCCTGCAGCTCAGTTTACGTGACTCGTGAACACAAGTGTAAATTTGAACAAAAATGTTATGTTGTAATAATGAAACTCTTCAAGTAGCACTGCTTGCTTCTGTTCACACAATGCCATTTTTTTCATCTCTTTCACTTTTTTGTCAAAGCTCTTTAAAGCTACTTACAGAGATGGAGAGAGCAACACGATCAAATTTTAGCCACATGTGCAAAAATAAAAAAATAAAAAATAGGTGCACTTGTAGCTATGACTTTGTTTTAGTTCCTCCTGACACCAAGAACGAGTTCTGAGAGAGATCGAGAGGTCTCACTCCTGTCCAGACAGGACATGAAGAATGCATTAAAAAAATGAATGAATAAATAAATTTTTATTGCAATTTAGAAACAGGCTGGATTAGTTGTTCACTAAAACGTACGTGGATTGAAATCGATTTGCAAATGCTACTAGGTGACACACTGACAGATTAATAGAAAGGAATGCATGTGTCAGAGTGGCTTCAGAGACATTTACATATATTTACTTATAAAATAAGATATAATCCACACACTGCTTTGTTGGTGAACTGTATCCAGAATTACATCACATGATACCGTTGTATCCTGCATTTCCTTTTCTTGGTTTGGAATAAATGCATTTTACTTCATGTAAAAGTAAAATGACCACGAAACAAATAAACAAAAGCATCAATTAGCCAACATGTTTTTTTCTTCTAAAAAGCGCAAGCTCGAGCCCTCCTGAGGTATGACCCCAGTTCTACCAATCAAATTCCAACAGACCCTTGAATGCATCCAACATTTTCACTGTTTGCAACCCAAAACCTTCCTTATGACCTCACAACATCTCCAATCAAGCACATAATCCCATATCCACTTCCTGGATTATATACAGGAGTGTATAGAAAAATGAGTGGGGTTAATTTTGTTTGAAGTGTGTTGCCAGAAAAACATGTAAATTAAAATATATAAAGCAATACTTTTGCCTTCGCAGGTCAACGCTGAAAGAATTGATGGGAAAATAACACTTTAATCATGAGTAAACCACACACACCAACCAGAGGAGATGATTTGCTAAAATAGCGAATGCCCCTAACATTGATATAACAGGAAGTGAGTCAGGGTTTTTCTATCACATATGAGGTTTCAGTTATTTACACCTAAAATCCCCAAAATATCTATCTAATGCAACAGAAGCATTTTGAAAGTGGAACTCTAAAAGCCTAGTGTGACTTTCAGGAGTGACATGCCTGTATAATTAGAGGATATGCTGTCAGCTTTTATAAAAGCAATAGTACAGAGAAATCGTTTGATTCTCAGGTTCCTGTGTTTCTCAGCTACTGAGCTATAAAAAAAATGTTTGGTGCTGTTGATACCTGTGAGTCTTCCAGCCTTCCGTGGACGTCAAGGTGAGCCTGGAGGACGTGCACGTTCCCCTTCTGTAGGTCTTCCTCCAGAGCCATGTTCTGGTACGACTCCAGCCACTTCAGCTGCCCATTCTTCTGCACATAACGGCAATCTCCGAACCAGCGCACCACTTCAGGCCTGGGCAGCCCAGTGCTTGAGATGAGTTCATCGTACTGAGTGGCGCTGGGCCACTGGGTCCGAGCGTAAACTTGTTTCAGCAGATGCAGCTGGTCCGCTGTCTTCTTACCTCGGACGCCTGTGGGTTTGGGGGAGTGAGCTGGTTTGGGTGTTGGCGTGGAGGTCTGCGATGTTTTGGGGGTGGCAGATGAGGCAGGACCCAGGGAGGATGCGGCCGTACTATCCAGCCCTTCGCTCTCAGTTTTCCCATTGGCCTCTGTCACCTTCAGCATCTTCAGATTTATTTTAATAGGGTTGACTTTTGGTTCCCCTGAACTTTCATCTCTCTGCCTCTCTTCTCCATCAACCCCGATATCCTCACCCTCCTCCTCCTCTCGCATTGCCCGCTCAGCCTCCTCTTTCTTTTTCTCAGCTGCCACTCTCTTCCTCCTCTCAGCAAACCAGCCGTGGATTTCTCTTCTGGTCATCTTGGTCTCAGACCGCAGTCTATCCACTTCCTCGCCTGATGGGTCTGAGTTCTGGGAAAAGCTGCCCTCTAGGGCTTTAACCTAACATAATAAACGCAAGTTAATTATTAGTATCGTCTTTTTTTCAATGAAGACAAAGAACTGGCATGTGTGAGATATTTGATTAATGATTTTGTTATTCAAGTTAAAAATAAAACTAGCATCTGTAACAGTTCAGACAGAGTGAGATATTTAAAGACATCATCTTTGTAGTTTAAAAAACAAAACAAAACTCTGAATACCTCATTTTACAATTTTTCAAGCCTTCCAAGACCAAAAACTAATTCACTTATTCATCTTATAAGCTGTGCATGGAAAGAAAATAAAACATATCCTCTTTTAGGTTTGAACTTTACTGTTTACATTTCACTTGCACATTCAAGATTGTTGTGGTAGTAGCAGCTAATGTAGATGAAGTCTACACCCCCGGAGACACACTATTTATCTAATTTTGTGCAGCTCCATCTGGAGCCACAAAAGTAAACTCTTACAAATAGAAAGCTGATCTCCCCTGCATTTATAAACAGACTTTGATGTGGAAATCCACAGAACTGAGTAATCACGACAAAAAACAGTGAGGAAACCTGGCCACCTGCTAAGCTTATTACACTTATATTACACAGGAAGCTTGCGTAGTAAGGCCTCACCTGGTGGGGTTCTCTCTCCTTGTAGCGGATGGCTGTGAAATCAGGTGACGGTGGCCTGGGGAGTCGGCGGGAAGGTGTGGTGGGAGAGGTGGGTGTCTGTGATGATGCAGATGGGCTCAGGGGTGCAGCGCTGTGTTGGGGAGTTTTCGCACCAGAGTTGTTGCTACTTTCTGACAGATCGATGGGGTTGGCACTGCCAGCGGCGCTTGTTCCTGGCGTACTCGGACTGCTGCCCGTTCCGGGTGTGGTGGCGGGTTTAGTCTGCGGTCCTGAGCCGGCACGTGTACCTTTCAGGTTGCGAAAGTGGTAGCGCCGGTCACTAAACCACTTGCGAACTTCTCGCACTGTGAGCCCCGTCAACGCAATGAGCCGGTCCACCTCCTCCTGGTCGGGAAACTGGCACACCTGAAAACTGTCCTTTAGGGCATTGAGCTGCTCCTGAGACTTTTTGCCTTTGTAAAAGCTGGGATCCAGGAAGGGGTTGATGGGCGTCCTGGATCCCAGCGTGCTGCTCGAAGCAGATGCAGGGGATGGGGAAGAAGACTTGGAGGCAGGGGAAGAAGCCTCCTCCATCTTCATGGGTGGGGAGTCACTGGCAGAGGGGTCGACGTCATCTGCGCTTGTCTCACTATTTTTGCTGCTGCTCCCATTAGCATCTTTGCTCTTCGGTAAACTGTTGCCATTGACGGTTTTGATGTCTGTGATGTTTTTGCTTTCTGTGGTTACTTTGTTGTCACTCTGCAGCACGCTGGTGTTGTTGGCATTGCTGACATCTGTGTTCTTGGCATTTACATGCCCAGTTGCATCACCGTTGCCCTTATCGCTGGAGTCAACATTACCGCTGCTGTCTTTACCATTGACACTGCTCGCCTTAGCATTACTATGACTACTGCTTCCCAAGCTGAGGTTGATCACGCTAGTTTGACTGCTGCTAAGAGCACTGCTAGTGCCCCCTCCCCCACTCCTACTACTATTACAGCTGCTAATGATATTCGTTCCTGTGCTGCTTCCCACTGACCCCACCACCATGCTCACGCCTTTGTCTGCCACCAGGGCCGCTGCAGGTCGGGCCTGCATCATAGGCCGCGCTGCTGCCTGGGGCTTAGGTGTGACAGCTAGGGCAACAGGAGTACTGTTAACCTGGATACCGTTTGCCATGACCGGCTGTGTGACGATTACCCCTCCTTGGCCGATGAGAGACCCCTGCAGGATGTGAGGGATCCCTGTGGCCCCAAGCGATGCAGGCAGGACTGTGATGGTTTGCTGGGCTGGGCTGTGGTGACTCTGTGGCTGGTTGTGAGAGTTGGAAGGTGCCGTTTGAATTATGGTGTTGAACATCTTCCTCCTGGCCTCCTCTATCTCTTCAGGAGACCAGCTGATGCCTTGCTTCAGTCTCTGGGCTGTGAACCAGATCTTGATCTGCTCTTCTGGGAACTTTGTGACCACAGTCAGGTAGCAGAGCTCAGCTTTCGTGGGGTACGGAAATTTGCTGAAGGAGGTCTTCAGGAAGGAAGAGGAATCCATGGAGGCACTGTAGGTAGGGATGCTGCTCAAAGGAATCATTACCTGAGAGAGAAAGGTTGAATATCAGCCACTGATTTTACATTTAAAAATTCATAAGATTTGGATAGAAAGAATTACCTTTGGGAGATTTTCTGAGGAGGAAGTTGAGGAACTGGAGGAAATATTTGAGGAGGCGGTGACTGGCGCAGAATGATGAAGGTTTCTGTTTTGAACTACTGAAACCACCTGGAAAAAAAAAAAAACATTCAAGAATCAGAACAAGTGACTCCAATAAAAAAATTTTTTTTTTTTTTTAAAAACATGTTTCATCTAAAAAAAAACCCAGGAGAAATAAAAACTGACATTTACCTGTGTGATTGGTGTCTTTAACATGGGTAATGCTCCTGAGCCATTCACTATCTGGATTGCTGAAGGAAGTGTGACCTTAGTTGTTCCATTGTGGACAATCGTAGGAACATGGGCGACTGTTACTGAGGCAGTTTCTTTTCTCTCAGTCTCTCTAGATGCAGAGATAGTGTGTGGGTCTGAGGACGCCTCATCGGAGACTGGGTGAGACACCACAATCCGTTTAGGCTCCGATCTGCCCTTCAGCATCCGCATAATTGGGGTTTTAGTGATAGAAATCTCACTGTCCTTCCCGCTCTCTGGCCCAGCCACCAGATGTTGCTCCACCACCAGCCTCCTGTCTCTCTTTCTCAGCCGCAGAGTGGTGTTCAATGTGCTGGGGTGAACCCTGGCGTTGTGCAATGCTAGGCCCTCAAACTTGGGTGCTGAAACCCCACAGCTGACACAAAAGAAGCTGGGGTCAGCACGGAAGTCTGGGTGCCCGGAGTAGACGTGATCCAAAAATAAGTTAAGGTCATGCGTTTCGAAATTACAAGGCTTACATGTGTAACTGCCTGCACCATCTTTGACTGCATCCCCCGCCTCTGGTTTGGAAGACTCTCCAGGGTCTAAGGGGCTCTGTGTGTCACTGCCAGAAACCCTTGGCTGACGGAGAGCAGGAGAGTCCTGCTCAACCTCCTCTAAGGGGCGAATAATCTTGCTAGGTATCATACAGGGAGTGGACGACTTCCTTTTGCTGGCCATGGTGTGAAAAAAAAATGGGGCTGGGGGTGGGAGGAGTGGTCAAATGGCTGAGAGTGAGGTGTGAAAAAGAATATGGGTTTCTCGTTGACTATAGACCAGGCATGGGGGAAGGGGGGTGGCGGGTCTTGTCCGTGGGTCCACTTGTGGTTATCACTTGAGTTTTTCGGGAAATCCTGCAAAAAGAGAGTGAAACACTGATTAGTTTGTCAATCACCAGCCAACAGTTTAGTCAAGTGGTTTGGTGAGTTACAAACACACAAAAGAGAGAAAATTTACATTTTAAGTGCAAATGAGTTGGGCGACTGAGAGCAAATGAAATATCTTACTCAGCGCAGCAAAACCCAGGTCCATCTCAGCAGAGGAAAACACATCATTGCTGACACCGTTTCCAGGTAAAATGTCAACAGCACAGGTAATAAAGGACACCTCGTGGAAAGATTGAGCTCGAGCGCTTTAAAATCCACAGATCTTGCTGCTCAAAACCTCTGATCAGAGAAACCCAGGGCTGTCTCTCTTATGAAGGCCTACACACAAGCTCACTCTGCATCTTCACTGATGGCTTGTAGAGAGAGCTCCTGTCCTACCCCCTTCTTTCCCCTCCCCCCACACAACTCGGTCTCACTTCCCCTCTTTCAGACACACCCCCAACAGAGAGGGCACATTCTGGGTTTTTTTTTTAATCCAGGGCCTCTGTAGTTTAACTGAATATCTTTATTTAAATTCCTACAGCAATATAGTGCACGTAACATCTGGGCAGTTGAGCAGTTCAGATGAACAGATGTTCTGCGGAAAAATGGCTCCATCCTAACAATGGTACACACTGTACAGACAGGAATCACACCTATATAAGAATTCAAATCTTAAAACCTTCACAACACCTCTTAGATTCTTTGTCTCCATTAAGAAAAAAAAAGCTTCGTCTTTTCCCTCTCCTTCCTTCCTTTGCACAGAGAGGTAGTGATGCAGTACTAGAGGACAGCTCTAGGGCAATTACTCTCCCAGTCACTCTGCCCTGACATGACACCTCATGCGCAGAGCAGCAAAAGCTCAACAAAGTTCAGCGGCTTAGAGAAACACAACAGGAAAATGCTTAAAATCTCACCCAGTCCAGCCCAGATACTTCACAAACACATCCAGTTTTCACATTTCAGCGCTCAAAAGCTTAAACCCTTTCGTGCATGCAAGCAGAACAACTCCATGCTCATATTAAACTTGGCTGGGGGGTGAGGGGGTGGTATACCTTCAGATGCTTAGCCTCATTGTGCACGAGGCTGTTCACTTATGACAAGGTGAGCAGCAAGCTCGATGTCTCCATTCGACAAATCCGCTAATGATGAATGTCCTCTTTCTAAAGTGCCCACAGACACATTAGCAGATCTTCGATTTGCCATAGAAAAGATCACAGTACACTAATTCAAAACCCAGTTAACTATTGCAGGACGAGGGCTCCAACTGTGACCGAGCACAGGTATGCAGAGTTGACTCTCCTGCACTCAGAAGCCTATGACAACCCAGACAGAGGCGGCAAAAGCAAGTTAAAGTTCCCATCATCTGCTGTCTGCCTTAGTACTGCTAATAGTAAAATGTTTTCTGAGCAGTCTCTGAAAACATTGCTGGACTCAAAACAAATAGTATCTTCTTTGTTTATTGTATTTTATTTTTTTTGAACAGCAAGACTGCTCCCCTCTCTTTGGATCTGAATGTGAGGGGTTAACAGGCAAATTAAGTTTGCTACTGTGGAAGGAACGTGATGCCCCTTGTCCCCCACCCCGCGTGCACCAACTTGGGCTGTTGTGCACCCCTTCGACTCCCCCTGCCATTGGGTTCTGCATCAGGGGGCACCACTCTGCCAAGGCTGGCTGGTCACATGACCGACACAAAGGCTTATGGGTGGGCAGTCTCAACCATCAATCACGTGGTTCTGCTGGGTGCGGATGGCAGGCGAGAGGAGAGGGACAGCGAATGGGAAAGGACGGTGGGGGATGGGCGAGTCGGTATGGGGTGAGGAGAGTTGTTAACTATCGTTGAGGAAGCACTGAGGTGTTTCAGTGAGGAATTTTCCTACCCGATACCCCCCTCCAACTAGCCTGCCCAACCCTGCCTTCCCCCGCGCTTCAAAGCCCCCTTCTAGCTCCAAACTACAATCACAGTCCTTCCCTCTCCTCCCTCCCTGCTGCACTGCAAAAGCCCAGAACATTCAGCCAGCGGACATAACCTGGAGTCCTGCTTCAGCGCCTGCATGTGGCGTGCACACCCGGGCAGTCAGCAGGCATGTGCAAAATAATCACTAACACTAAGACACCCAGCAAAACACAATGTCAGAGCTGCTAAGTATGTAATCCTATTTCCACGACTGATCAAAAGCTGCAAACACTGACTGACAGACAGCAACTACCAACTTTACACATCACACTGTGATGGGCCTGTGAAAAATCAAAAACCACATCTGTGCGAACACAACTCCAGATAAGCCCTGGGCCTCAGCGAATGCGAAAGCAACCAGCAGAGACGCAGAGGCCTCTCTCACTCTCTTTCACACACACATACAGCCGCACACAGGTGAGCATCAAAACAGCACAAGCCCGAGCTATAATTGGCGAGTCGAAATGGGCAGCTCATGCCAGGATCAGATGAGCTCTCTGTTGACTCATGGGTGTGAGCGCATCAGCTGAAAACTTTTCATTTGAATGCCGCACATGCGTTGACTGACCATGCAGGGGACCGTGGGTTCGTGTCTGTTATATGTGTGTGTCAGCATTTGCATGTGTTGGTTTCCTGTGAGATTGAGAGTAAAGGGGGTGGGGGGTAGGAGTGGGGTGCGTGTGAGCTCTTGGTGAGTGTGTGTATGTGTGGCGTGTGGGGGAGGCTGGCTAAATGCCTCTGTGTGAGGCTTGTTTATCGAGGTAGTCAGGCTGCAATTTTTCCTGTGTGTGAGAGTCAGAGAGCTCTCCCAGTGACACACAAAGACATTATTTTTGACCTCACGGTTCATAACCTGTATTATTCTTAATGTCATCATTGGCTCAGCAAGGCGTGACCTCCTTTCATCCGGTGGCCTGACTCTCCTCTAGGCTGGGGATGGATCCTCTGAGCACAGACCAATAATAGCTCTCTCTCGCACGCACACCTTTGTATAGCTTCACACAAACTAAACTAGTCATCTCGTCACCTCGCTGAGAATGCAGGTGTAACACTGATGTGTGCGTGTAACAAATGTTCTCCCAGTAGGATGACGAAAAGGTGTACAGCACAGGCAGCTTTCTCCTAGTTTCCTCGCTCTTCCTCGTCTTCTTCACCCTCACTCCCCCTCCCTTTCTCCAACAGCCTCTGCACCCTCTGCTTCCCCTCCCTCCACTTCCTCCTCTCAGAGCAAGTTTGGCCCAGGGAGACAGGTCGGCAGCGCCACTGGTGTGTTACTGTCCCCATGGCAACCACCTCCTACCCCCTCTTTCTCTCTCCTACCAGCTCATTTCTCTGAAGTACACGCATGTGGGTAAACACGCACACGTCTCCTATGCCATCCAGTCTCTGGCTCTAGTGGGGCTTGTTTGTTCCACACGCCCCTGTCAGTGGTATTTGGAGAGTCCCTGCCCTGCTCCTATTTCAGTGCCTCCCTCACGCAGTGTTCATGTCTCCCTGGTAGGTGTGGTCGCCGTCGCCAAGGCACACTACTCTCCAAAGCTGATGGCGTCTCTTCCTGTTAACTCAGTGTCTGTGAGTCTTGGTTCAGGCATCTGCCCGGGCTACTGCTCTGGGGGCTCCTGTGTTTCAGCCTACAGGGCCCTAAAGTCACGCAGGGCTCCTGTAGTCACTGTAGGCAATGCAGCCATGAGCGCATAAACAGGCCTGGCCTATCTGCCAGATGCTATCCTTTCAGGAGATGACAACCTCTCGCCCCTGTGCGTTTTCCCCAAGCCCACCCTCAAAAAATAAATAAAAATCCTACGCTGTTTTGTTCTGCCTCAAAACAAACAAACAAAAAACGACTTAAGCTGCTAACCTTCTCTCATCAATCATTTTCAGGGTCTTGTTCGCTCATACACCCCTGCTCTCGAACAACCCACCACTAGAAATGCTCACAGGTTCTCTGCAGCCCAACTTCTTTCCACTCCCTCTTCGGCTCGCACACAATGCAGGCAACAATCAGAGCGCCTCTGAGCCTCAGTGACAGCGCAGTGTCATTTTCATGTGATCCTGAGTCTCAGGTCAAGGGAGCGTGTGGCTGTGTGGGTTGTGCACGGCCGCATTGCTGTGGCCGCTGCCGGTGCATGCGTTAAAATTGGGTTGCTGAGAGGGGAGGGAGAGAAAAATGGCGGAGCACCATGCCTCTGTGCTGTCCAACCTAAAATGGCTGACATCACAAGCTGTTAACCAGCCAAGCAGAGCCAAGAGGCTGCTGCCGCTGCTGACCCAGACCTGAATGCTGTGGCTGTGCGAGTGGCTTACTCTGCTCTTCCCCAACAACGTGAAAAGGCTCTTCAGTAGCAGATGACTCCTGTTTTTGATTTTTTTTGTGTGGCCATACTTGGTAGAGATCTGTAAATAAACTGTCTTACATGGGTCTGCAGGCACAGATGTGATGGGAAGTCATTACCTACAGACTGACACCCTCCAAGAATTGTTCAGCTTTATTAAATCATCAGCACAACATTTAATACTTAACAAGGGTTGCCAGTAAAGCATTTAAAAAGTTGTCTAAAATATGCAAATGCACCATGGATTTTAAATAAGCGACATACTGATTAATCCTTCCACACAAAGCCACTCAACCTGTGTCAGCTACTAACCTAAATCTGAGGAAGAGAAAGGGAGGAGAAAGGAGGGAGGGAAACAGGGCCCAGGAGGTGGAGGTGGTAGTGATGATGATGGCAGAAGAGGAGGGGGGTAGAGTGTACTATTGACTGAAATCTACAGCCATCAGCACACCAGCACAAAGAAATACAGCAAGATAGTAACAACAATAACAATACTAATCATCACCTACAGCTCCCCTCACAGCTGATCCACGTGTGATCTGAGCAGCAGTGTGGAAAACCTGGCCCGTTTCTAAAAGTGTAAAAAGGTGAGCTGGATTAAGCTAAGTGTCCGTGCCTGGGACTCACGTGGACATCAGACACAAATTAGCGGTGTGGGAAATCTTTGCTCTAATCCCTGCAGTCAAACTCACTCATGACAACAGTGAAATAACAAATAAGACAAGTGGCTGCTAGAGAACAACAACAACAAACTCAGCTGGTGGAAGAAAAGAAAAAGGTGTGATTTTCATTTAAAACCAAGGTCCACACACATAGATTTTTCAAGCTAAATTAAAATTTTTTTTAAATAGATGGTAGATATATGATGGAAGTGACTGGGACTTTTAAAAATGACTCCCAAACTTCATTCATAGCACGGATTGACGGATTGGAAGAAATTTTGGAAATTCAGCGCATTGTTTACAGGACATATTACAGGATTTTTTCCGGGTAAGCGGGTGGGGGCTACAGTGCACCCTGACAACATCTAATTGGCGCTAATTTGGTGATTAATCGGCGATATTCCGCGAAAATAGGAGGTACAATAAGAGTCTGCGCTGCAATGTTTCGGTCCCTGAGCGCAGCAGCGTCAGATATTTCCGAAAAATGATGCGTGTTCATCTTCCGCTCAAGTTAGGCGGAGTGAGCCCCAACTTAAAGGGCTTGTCTGCATTATAGGTTTGAACACTACGACCAATTCATACCGGAGAGAGAGGAAAAAAGGTAAGCCGTGCCCCCCTCCAAGCTTTTAAAAAAACTACTCTCTCTACCACCCCCCGAGGTTGGCTGTCGCCATTTTAAGCAGGCGACATGCAGCTGGCCAGCGCCGCTGAGCCACAAGCCCGTAAAGGTAAGACAGCTCGCGCACAAGTTTAGGAAAGGTGAACACTTAAGTAAATGCGTATCAGTGAAGCACACTCACCTCGCTTTGTCGGAGCTCAGCGTATGCATCGCAGGTATTAAAAAGTTTACACTGGTGCGGGTTCAGTGGAGCCAGACACGGACGGGGTCGGCTTTGGGCTTCTCTGATGGTAACTTATAGGTGTAAGGACCCCTCTGACAATCGGCCGCTGATAATAATAAACGTGACTGGAGCCGGACCGGTCCCCCCTCCCTCTCACAACAACAACGGCCCCTCTCTTATTTTTTTGCGCTTGTTTATTTCGAGTGGCTCTGTGTTACAGCAGGCAGTGAAAGGGGAGGAAAATACGACGGACGTACCGAGGGAAGAGGCAGACACGTGACGCCGACGTCACTGACGGTGGAATTGGCGTGAGAGCTCGAGCTCCGCCGAGCACAGAGTATGAAGTGACTCACGTATCCCGTACTGACTTTGACCCCCTACGCCCCCTTCCTCACCCAGCAACACCATCACCCCACCCCATCCTATCTACACAGGTGGGGGGTCCGTGTTTGAGGTTTTGAAAGGGTCACAGCACCGTTAACCGTGCACGGTAACGGTTACAACACATCACACCTGTCCCCCCCCCTCCTCTCCCCTCCCCTCCCAGGTGGGCTAGCCGCTCTTAAAGAGATAGAGCCAAACGGGTGCGTGGCAAAAGGTTAATAAAGACGCACAATAAATATGAATCTGCTCTTAAAGCTCCATTCAAACATATTAAACACCCACTACAGTTAGACGTGTTTTAGTCCACGTGACCTTTTAGCTGTAATTACGCAAATCTCAGTTTACATAGCCTGCAATTTATGGATTTCACTGAGCGGGCAGTTATCTGTGCTGTGAGAGTGGCGAGCTTTGAAGCTGAGTGGACAAATATTTAAATTTGCCGGGTGACCACTCAAATGACAGTTTATTAAGTACAGGTGAGGTAAAAGCTAATTTCTTTTCGTCAGGCTGCTGTATAGTCTTCCTTTGTTCACAACAATGACTATAATAATAATGACTTTGACTTTGCCACCAGCTTTGACTTTAACAATAAAGTTTAATAATAATAACTCTTTATAGCTTTAAAAAAAAGAGTCCAAATAAACAAAAGTATATAAATTAACAGAAAGGCTAGAAATTAAAGGCTTTGGTGAAGTGATGAGGTGCTGCAAAGCATACTGAAGGCTCTGTTCCCATAGGTTTGGAGGTTGGTGCAAGGGATTGAAAACATTTGTTATATAAAAGGACAGAGACCAGCATATCCTCTACATTGGTGTTACAATTCAACTGCAACATAAACCACATCCTCAGCTGGCCCAGCACTTGAGGCAACTTTAAAAGAATTTAGTTTTGCTGCCTGTTGCATTGTAACGGGTATTTTGTTAAACCTGAGAGCTTTCCATGCACGTTGGTGAACTCGCATCACAAATCCCTAAACTGACTAAAGTAGAAAGACAACCAAAACCCAGCAAAGTCAGAAATGCTCACAAAATGGACCACAGTGCAAAGCCAGTCGGCAAAAAGCAGCTGCATGGGAGCATCACTTTAAAGACATTCGTGTAAACTCATTTGTAGCTGATAAAGCAGATAAAACACATCATATAGTATTCTAGTGTTACTGATTTTCCATTGGGCCCTGTTTGTTATATGTATGTTCAGTAAGCTTCAAATTAAACACGATGTCACATCCCCCACATCTTTCTGAATGAGTCACTGCTCAGTGGGTCAACTTAAAAGAGTCAAAGTGAAATTCTCTTAATGGTTTTCAATAGTGCAACAAATAAACTGTAGCTAACATTAGAGACCCATTAATAATATATTGGAGTCACTAGTCAGACACATTAATCAATTATTTTGCCAAACTGCTTTATTTGCAGTGACTACATTAGTTGTTCAGCTGACATACGTATAGAGGAGATGTTTAGGAGAGAGGGCAGTGCACTTGTTGACCACATTGTTTAACACAATCTTGGAGTGTGAGAGGATGCCGGAGTGCATGAGAAGACGTGTGATGAGACAGATTTTCAAGAATAAGGGTGATGTGCAGAGCTGTAGTAACTACAGAGCTGATGAGCCACAACATGAAGAAATGGTAAAGAGTTGCTGAAGCTAGGTTAAGAAGGTGATCAGTGAGCAGCAGTATGGTTTCATTCTGAGAAAGAGCTCCACAGGTACAATGCTTGCTTTGAGAGTGCTGATGGGGAAGTACAGAGAAAGTCAGAAGGAGCTGCACCACCTTTGTGGATGTAGACAAAACATAAGATAGGGTGCTGAGAGAGGGGCTGTGGTACTGAATGAGGGAGTCAGAACTGGCTGAGAAATACGTGAGGATGGTGCAGCACACGTATGGGGACAGTGAGACACTGCTATAATGTTCACAGACAACATTGTGATCTGTAGCGAGAGTAAGGAGCAGGTGGAGGAGAGCCTGGAGAGGTGGAGGTATGCTCTGGAAAAAAGAGGAATGAAATTCAAACAAGATAGAATACTTGTGCTAATGAGATAAAGGTGGGTGTAACAGTAATGATGCAAGGATCAGAGGTAGTGAAAGTGAAGGAGTTTAAATACAACCACCCAAACTAATACACAGTGCACAGGAGAGGTGAAGAAGAGAGTGCAGGCAGGGTGGAGTGGGTGGAGACAAGACTAGGGGTGATTTGTGACAGAAGGTTTGCCGCAAGAGTGAAAGAGAAGGTTTATAGTATGTTAGTGAGACCTGCTTTGGTGTAGGTTTGAAGATAGTGGCACTGACAACAAGGCAGGAAGAAGAGATGGAGGTGGGGGTGAGAAGGGAATGGGGTTGGACATGATGAATATGTCAGAGGGACAGCTCAGGTTGAGCTGTTCGGAGACAAAGTTGGAGAAGGCTTGGACATTTCCTGATTAGAAAGAGTGGATATAGGATGCAGGATGTGGAGTTCCAGGCTCGAAGAAAAGAGTAAGACCACAAAGATGTGTGGGTGTTGCCTAAGGACGGTAGAGATAGGGTGAAATGCAGGCAAAAGGAGCAGCCAAAAGAACAAGAAGAGGAATAAACTATTTTACACTGATTAATTTATTAATCGAATAAGTCAGTTTAGGTTAAACAATCACGATTACTGTAGTTATCATGGTATACGTTGGGGTTGCTATGAGATATGACTTGAACTCAATGGGGTGAAGCTCAATCAAAACAAATGAAGCCCTCTGCTGGACAGTATAGAGAAGTACCTCTATGACTGTCAGAGCAGCCAGTGAGAGAAGTAAGCAAGCATCCATTCATCAATTTGTCAGCTAAAAAACTCATATTACATCAGTTATTACAGTTAAGTCACACGTCTGTGAAGGTTCTCAGTCATCCAGGTCATCGTAGTCAAAGGAGCTTGCAAAGAAAAGCGTCTGGACTTCTTTATGCACAGGAGAACTAAAGAAGTCCAGACGCTTTTCTTTGCAAGCTCGTTAAGTCACACATTATTTCTGTGATTTCATTTTTTAATCAAAACATATAAATCTTGCAGCTTGCTTGTGGTAAATGCTATTTTAGGAAATCTCTGCATAGGCTATATATAACTATAGATCCCAAACTTTTTATTTAATGACCATTTTTTATGATGTATTATTTATATAACAAGCTGGTGCTAGAGAAGAAAAAAATCCAGGATTTCACATGAAAAAAAAAGACCAAAAACCCCCTCTTGTAATTATTTTGATACCTTGGAGAAGTCCTGACACAGCATGCAGGGAAACACCTTTCTCTGTTTTTATACATGCTCACATCCACTGAAGCGCTTTTGATGTTTTCTCACCACAAGACATGCAGAACACTGTCCTTATTACTATCCCTTAGTTTTGCAATATACTTCAGAGCTGCCACAGTTCTTCAGCAAACAAGAAAAAGCAGCGGTCTCACAGACCAAATGAAAGGTTGGCTTATTGAGATCAACAGATCAGTTGATTAGTCATTAGGTGCCGCTCCATGAGCTAACATGTGCTATTTGTGGAAGTCTCTGATGTGGAGATCTCTGAATAATCATAGGATTAAAGAAAATAACCATGGAACCTTTTTTATGCAGCTTACATAAAAATACACCTTTTTGGTCTTCATAGCTGCATGCCAGTAATTTATATACTCTGAATTTTTTGACTTTTTGTCAACATTACAACAGTGATTTTCAAGGAGGCGTATTTGTACTCTGGGGGTACTTCTGCAGTTTCAAAGATCCATCCACCCATTTTCTTCTGCGTATCTGAAGTATCCTACACAGGGTATTCCAGCTACAATTTTCCATTCCTCCTGGTGGCTTCCAAGGCTTTCCCAGGTCAGACGAGGACTATAATCTCTCTGGGGTGATCGTGACTCAAGAGTTGGCAGTTCATCTTGTAATCGGAAGGTTGCTGGTCGCCCAGCTCCGACACTTCACCTGTTGCCTACTGGTGGTGGTCAGAGGGCCCGGTGGCGCCAGTGTCCAGCAGCCTCGCCTCTGTCAGTGCGCCCCAAGGCAGCTGTGGCTACAATGGAGCTTGCCATCACCAGTGTGTGAATGACTGAATGTAGTGTAAAGCGCTTTGGGGTCCTTAGGGACTAAGTAAAGTGCTATACAAATATAGGCCATTTACCATTTAGATTTCTTTTCTGATTTACTTTGAAAATAAAAATGACTAAACCAAGTCACTAAAACCAGATCTCAAAAACCAAAGGAGATAATAAATAAATGGTTGAAAGAATCAGCCCAGAATAATAGCTTAAGTTAGTTAATACTTCTTGTGCTCCAACGTCTAATCAGTGAGACTTTTACTTGGATAAACAAAAGGTAATAATAAGATAATTACATATACAGTTCTGGATAGCTTATCAATATAGATGGCAGATTTAACTGTAATAGAAATGGAGAAGCTGACTAAATATAATAGATGCCAATATATGTGTCAGTTTCTGAGTTTCACCATCAGAGGTCGCTGTGGAATTTATAGCGATTCTGAGGAATAGCGGCGCAGAAACGTCGCACTCTCTGATTGGCCGTCGCTGGCTGGGTTCAAACGATATTACGCATGCTCAGACTCCCTTTTACGGTTAGCTTCTGAAACCTGTCAGCTCAGCGAAGCGTAGATTTTCTTAATACCTTCAAATATTTCCCAGCACTTTCTGCCTCCGGTCGGAGAAGAATAGTGAAATCTACCTGTAGGTGTCACCGAGCTTGGAGTGTAACTTTTCCACGTGTGTCGCTGAAAGAAAGCGCAAAGAATGACGAGCATTTCAAAGCGGAAAGAAGAAAGTCATCTAGTGAATGGAGGTGTAAAGCAGTCCACATGGAGCAAAGCCTTCAACAGTAACGCTGTTTGGGAAGAGAAGGTCAGTCAGTTTGTCCTTTTTTGTTATGTTAGTGCTCTTGTTGTTAGTCGCCTCAAAGTTGTGAAAGCGTGTAATGTGGCAGTCATGGAGGTATGGCTGCGAAGGATTAATCTGGGCTAGCTGTCAGATCTAAAGGGAGTAGAGTTAATCGTCTTGGTGATTTAGCCCTACTTTCAGATATTGCTCTTGTTTGTGGTTATTCATAACGAATTTCATTGCCTAATAAATATTGTAAGCCTTTCAAAGTCTGACTGATATATTGGTTGGTCGATAATATCACTGACATGCCCCTATAAGAGAATTTATTTATACCACTAAAATGTATTTATTTTAGTGGTATACTCAGTACTGGATGCAGAACATGTAGCTGAGTATGTCAACATACAGTGCTGTATAGACAAAGGTAACCCGAGTAAATACAAAATGCAGGTTTTAAAAGATGAGTTCATTTATTAAAGTGGAAAAAATAATCCCCCCCCCCCCCCCCGGCTACATACCTAATAAGAATCTTGACAGTCTGGAAAGGTTTACAAAGCCATTTATAAGGCTTCGGGATGCCAGTGGACCACAGTGAGAGCCGTTATCCACAAATGGAGAGAACCTGTGGTGGCCCAGTGGTGAGCTTTCCCAGGAGTGCCGGACACAACTATTCCAAGAGTGCTTTGTCGACTCATCCAGGTGGACACAAAAGAACCCAGAACAACATCTAAAGAGCTTCTGGCCTCGCTTGCCTCAGTTAAGCACAATGTTCATGATTCCGCAACAAAAGACTGGTCAAAAATTGCATCTATTGGAGAGCTGCTGATTAAAAAGAACACAAAGGCTTGTCTCACATCTGCCAAAAAGCATCGTGATGATCTTCATGACTTGTGGGAAAATATTCTCTGAACTGATTAGACAAAAGTTGATTTTTTTTTTCTTTTTCCCCACAAAATCTGTTACAACTGGCATAAAACTGACAGGGCATTTCTTATAAACATCATACCAACAGTCAAACATGGTGGTGGTGGTGTGATGGTCTTGGGCTGTTTTGCTGTTTTAGGACCTGTTAAATAAAATGTTTGTTTTATTCCACAGGACGAGTTCTTAGATGTGATTTATTGGCTCCGACAAATTATTGCAATTGTCCTTGGTGTGATGTGGGGTGTAGCACCACTAAAAGGGTTTCTGGGAATAGCCATGTAAGTATTGTGTACAGCTTGTCTAAACCTTACATCTTTCACTGACCCTTTACATATCCTGTTGTACCAAAGGAAACACTGAAAAGCTAACATCTTTGTGTGTTTGTGTGCGCTTTTTAGATTCTGCATTATCAATGCTGGCGTCCTGTATGTATACTTCAGCAGCTTTCAGCAGATCGATGAGGAAGAGTATGGGGGCACGTGGGAACTCACCAAAGAAGGCTTCATGACATCTTTTGCCCTGTTTCTGGTGGGTTTAGTAATGTCTTTCAAAATGTATAAACTGTTGAAGTATAACAAAACTTCTTAGACTTTCAAAATAGGCTATTTTGGTTCCTGGTGTACATGCATGTAAATTCATGTTAGATGTCACATTGGGTTAAGCAAGGGTAGCACATTTGTAGTATGTTAGCAGTTCAAGGATGGCCCATTTACCTCTAGAGAGCTGTGTCAGTGGAGGCAGTGTACAAAGTATGTGCTGCTGTTGATCCGTCAGCCAGCCACAGAAATTCATGAAATTCAAACATACAAAGAGCTGAAGTGAAACGGAGTGTTAAAAGCAATGAAAAGCATCCACTGTCTGGGCTTTTCGTGCCGTTTTTATTGATCTTTGAAATTTTTTTTGTGTTTCTTCCATTCCCAATGAACGTAACACTAAAATGCAAAACTGTTACAAATAGGATGAAAGATTAAATCTTTAGTGCAGTGGCACTTTGGTGTCGCTGGAATTTGTTGAAATGCATTATTGTAAATAAGTGTTCATCAAGCAATTACACTAACAGTGCCTGCAGTTAATGACTTTATCTTATATGATTAATATGTAGCTTGCAAAGACGAGCAATAAATATGTATTCATTAGTGAATAGTTTGATGTTCTTTGTCATCTTGCTATAAACAGTAATATGATAAATATAATAAAAATTAGGGCTGCTCAATTAATTGAATTTTAATCACGATTACGATCTGGGCTTTCAACGATCATTAAAAATGACTGAGCCGATTATTAGCCCCTCCCTCATTTATCCGCGACACCTTAAAGGCCGGTCCGTGAAAATATTGTCGGGCATAAACCGGTCCGTGGCGCAAAAAAGGTTGGAGACCGCTGATTAAGAGGACCCGAGGGAAGCTCGGAAAGCTAAGCAGAAGTTATTTGGAGAGTGACTGCCGTTGGTTGAAAAGAGAGTTTAAAAAAAAAACAAAACTTCAGTGGTGTTGCACACTATTTTATATTATTTTTTTAAAGTCATTGTTAACCCTTTAAAGCCGGTCAGAGCAGCACGCTCCGTTTTGCGTAACTATTGTTAAATCCCTGTAGAACCTGAACCGTGTAAGCTAGCGCAATAATTTGTTTTGCATATGAAACCGGAGGAGTTGTACTTACATCTTATGCCATCAGCTTGTCCTCGGTCACGGTTTCGTTCCACATATAGCTTTGCAAAAATTGCATAAAAAGCGCTTGCAGGAACAAAAACATAATATTCCAGAAACACGCTTTGCCGTTCCTATCAGCTGTTCGTAACACTTCCCACAGTGAAATGATGCACCTGCTGTTTTCTTTGCAAATTTGCATCATAGGATTGTTTTTTGTTTTTCCTGCAGTATATAAAAATTGCTGTATCTCCAAAATAAAACTATGAAGACACTCAAAATAAATTTCCTGTGGTGGGAAACTATTTTTTGCAACTTTATTGTATTTAAAGTTTTGAGGGATAAACCTCTTAAATTTCTCCAAGTAGAAATATATGTAAACAAAACAAAAACGATTTTCAATTTTTTTTGTAGTTTATTGCACTTTTTTGCAATTTATGTAATTACTATGGACTTAATGCATACATATTATTAAAATATGGGCTATAACAGTTGTATTGATGTATAGCAACTTGAAATGCTCCCACAAATGGCACTACAGCATGTAAAAAAAATAATATAAGCTCTGGTGGACTTGGTTCTATAGTAGGTCTTAAAGGGTTAAATAAATATCGTCAAATAATCGTGATCTCAATTTCAGTGAAAATAATCGTGATTATCATTTTTGCCATAATCGAGCAGCCCTAATAAAAATAATATTTTGTTATATTTATTCTAATTTAAAACATCATAAATGAACATGTGTGTTTTTATACACGAGGAAGGCGACAGGCTTTTCCCACAGGCCTGTAGGGTGGATTTTTGCTACTACACATAATTATGTTAAATTCTTTTTAGTTTATTGCTTCTCAAACACAGATGAACACACAGAAGTACTTTTTCAATTCTAGACTGCCCAGGAGAAAGGAAACCTCTGAGTGAAATGCAGTGAAACTTTAAAAGTTTACAGTTGGTTGATTTTTAGATGAGGACCAGATGTTAAACTGCTACTACCAAAAACACCGTCACCTTAAACCTCCATATTCTCTTTTTTTCCTCCCCCTTTCCCCCCCCCCCCCCTCCCCTGAGTTTTTATTTCATTTACAGATTTTTGTGATCCATCAAATTTCAGCTCTTTGTCTAAAGCTTTTTAATTGTTTTCTTCTTATAGTATTTGATATTAATTTTCACCCTACTCTCTGACATGTTAGTTGATCAAATAAAAACAAACAAACAAAAACCTTCCAAATGCCAAGGAAGAAAATCCAGGGAAATATGTGCTCCTTAATAGGAATGGTTTTTTTTTGTTTTTTTTTTCTCTAAATGCATTGTGAGATGTAGTTAAGGTGGTTTTGTAGATGTTTTTTCTGTTTTTGAAGAGCAAAAACCCCAAACAAACAAAGAAAAAATACCACCTCATTGAACTAGGTCCTTTTTAGATTAAATATCTGGCACTGTGGCTCTGAGTACAGACACTCAGGAGTGTAGCTTGATGTTGATGGTTGTTTGAATTCTCTAAAATATTTGCCTGTCCGACATCTGACAGCAGATTCATACGTGTGTGTGTAGAAACCACAGTTTTGCAGGCAGGGCAATGATGTGCTATTTATAGTTTCTCATATGCCAAGCACATGACATTCTTTCAAATGGTCCAAATCAGGTGACTGCATCACAAATATAATAGTTTCAATATGGAAACAAAGATTCTCATCCAACTTCATTGTGATATTCCCCCAGATATGCAGTAAATCCAAACGTGTTTACAAATAGCAAGTTTCTGTTAAAATTCAATCCAAATTTGTGATGGTTATGTTTTAATTCTGTGTATTAAGCTTCACAGCCCAGCAGGAAGTTTGTTTTGGAAAAAAAGAGAGCATATGTGCTGAGAACCATTACCAGAAAATTTTGGTTTGTTGCCAAAGTGCTTGCTCATAGGGGGTCATGTGATTGCTGGGTTTTTCTCTGTATGTATTATTGTAGGGTCTACCTTACAACATAAATACATGTTCTTGTGAGAGATGAATATGATACAGTGTGAAGGTACCAAAAGTTCTGTATTACATCAGTGTTTTTAAGGCTATCTGATGGTTTTCTTCAGCTCAGTTTGAAATTTGTCAGGTCTGAGGCCCACGCTTTGATTGTCAGTGTAATCACATCTTTTTCTCTCTCTCTTGATCAGGTGGTGTGGATAATCTTTTACACAGCTCTACATTTTGACTGAGGAGGAATCTGTAAGACACTAAAAACATTGAACATTTCTGCTAAAGTAAATTGTCAAGATACAAGAACTCAGTGGTATGGGATTATCAGTGCTACTACATAAAGTATGGCTTCTCAGTGTGCAGTGCATCATGGGAATTGTCTTTGGAAGATCCAGGAAGAACACAGCAATGAAAATGTTCAAATACTGTCTTTTTTTTTTTTTTTTTTTTTTTTTTGAGTTTCTATTGAAGGCATATTTGATTCATTCATTTCCTTCAACACTTGTCTGTTAAAACACTAAAGGCACAGGAAACCATTTGGTTGAATCGGTATAAATTTTTATAAACAGTAGCTTGATGAGCGACATGAACATCGATTTCGGGGTGAAGCGGAAACGAATAGCGAGCATGGCCACTGTTCTCGCGGGTTATTGCTCACGGGCTGGCCAGTCAGGTGACAGGTGCAGGACAGTAAAAACAGCGTGTCATCATTTAGTCGAGAGGGTTCAATCAGTCCACGGTTGAATGTTAAATGTCTCCTTTTATTTCAGGGACAAAAATCCACCATACCGGATGAACAGAAGTACTAGTAAAAGATTCAATCTGTGGCTTCACTGTTAATCCCCCAATCTACCTTATGTATATTTGTCTCTTTCTTTTCTTTTTTTTTTTTTTAAGATCTTAGCTGCCTTAAAGTACAGCATATTACAGCTTACTGTTATGGTTACCAGCTACAGTATATGTATGTCTGTATTTTGAAGGCTGGAGTTATGTTTTCTTGTGAAATAGAACTCCATCCCCCCCCTCAAGTGGATATAAACCTTCAATTTCTTAGTATTTCTAAAGATCTGCTGTCAAATTTAACGAATGTGAAAATTGTAGCTGGAGTCTAACTTTTAATATTGAAATAAATGCTGGTTGTAAGAGCGTGTATTGGCTAATATCCTATCTCAGTGTCACTAGTGTCAATGTGCTGCAGGAACAGATAACTATCAAATTTATCTCTCCATACATGTTCCTCAGTGGAAAAAGTGAGGAAACTTGCATGTTGTGGTCATATGCAATTAACAGATTTAAGTCAAACCTGATCTGTTAGAATTATTTTAATTTAATGTCTTTGATCTGGAAGCTACGTATGAGAAAGTCTTAGTTCTTGTGTTGAAATTAATTTAAACTTGTCTGTAAAATGTCTGCATTGTCCCCTTTCTTAAATCCAGCTTGTATTATGCAGATTTATTTGTATTTATGCCTTGTTTGATTAAACATTTTTCAGTATTTTATCATGAAGAACTTCAAAAAAAAAAAAAAAAAGCAGTTCATGCAAAGTTAATGCAATGGTACTGTTATATTAGATATGCAGCTGGTGTTTGAAAGGTTTGTATTTTCTGATCAAAATTTTGGGAATCATTAAACATGGGCTTTATTTGGCCTCCATTTTCAAAGAGGTGGTCTCTTGTTTATTGAATCTAAATTTAAAAAGTGATTGAATGAAAACTGAAACTGTCATTAGAAGAATATTTGTGAGTGTTTACTGTGACTGTTTTGTATGTATAGTTGCGAGAGGTAATGGCCACAAATTTTTATTTACCTGCGGTGTCTGCAGGAGGTCGAACAGCAGGTAGGCAGGGTGGGAGCAGTCTTTTACAATGTTTGGGCTCTGTGTAACGGTAGCGTGTGTTTAATGTTAAAGAGGCCACCAGTGATTTTTTTTTTTTTTGATTTATTAATTTTTGGGCCGGTCTGGGGGTGACCTTCTGTAGAGCTACTGAGCAGTCAGCATCTCACACTGTGAGGCACCATGTTAACACACGGTCTATTGTGGAGTGGTAAAAGGTCACCAGCAGCTTTTCCTTGATCATTCCCAGACAGTGCAAATGTTGCTATGCCACAGTGTTGATTTCAAATTCAAATTTTATTTGTCATGTACACAGTCATACACAGTACGATATGCAGTGAATTTCTTAGACAACTGCTCGTGACCTAAAAAGAAAAGGCTATGAATAAGATAGGAAATAAATATGAAAATTAAAAAGGGTAAATTTAACTAGGAAGGAATAAGATAAAATATATAAATTAAAGTTAAAAAATAAAATAACTGCACAACAAAATACACAGTACACAGTATAGAACTATATAAGAATGTATGAAGAAATATAAATATATATATATACACAATAACAGCAGCTGTACAAGTATTAACTGGAAATGAAGAATATAATGACCAGTGTTGTGCAATTCACATTATTTAGTGTCTTGTGCGGTGCAAATATGCCCTTGAGGCCTTGAGTTCCCCACCCCGGACATACATTAATAAATAAAAAGACTAGAACTAACACTGAAACTAATAAAAACTAAACTAAAGCTAAAAAATTTCAAAAAGTAAACTGAACAACTGAGCTTTATATCACACGCCCTACGATGTCACAATGATACCATAAAGTTTCACAAAATCACACGCTGCATGAATTCTGTGTTAACATGCTGTCTGCATCATCAGTTCTGCTCCAATCATATGGCTAGGAAAAAACTTTAGTTTCTATTGGATCATCTCCGAACTTTACATGAGCACTTTCTTTGTTTGAGCTTTTAAAACAATATCTCAATACAATATTATATGACTTCACAATGACACAAAGTGACACTAGATTTCCAAGTTAACAATGGTGGCATCAGCATAAAAAGCACAAAGTTTTTAAACAACCCTTCCCGTTTAGGGGGTTCATCTTGTTGAACCCGTGCCATGAAGGCGGGTCAGAAGCCAAAAGGGCTCCAAATTGGTGCTACCGAGATGTACCTAATAAAATGTCCAGTGTGCGTATATATTGAAATGTAGTATTTATGACGTATGTAATTAACAGCTTGAAAAGTCAGCGTAAACTTCCCCTTGCACCTGTTTTTGAACGAGCTGACATCGTTCATAAAAACGAAGGAAACAGAGCTTGTGACGTCATCCCCCGGCTATGCAAAGGGGGGGATATGTGACGTAGAAGCCAAGATGGCGGCTCCCCTCTCCACGATGAAATTTTGGAAGCCGGGTAAGTAGGAATAAAAGAGGATAGATTAGCTTGTTGGTGGTTTGTTTGGGTTTGTATTTGTTAGCGTGAGCTGCTAACGTCGACCAGCGAGTCTCGGTGCGGCTGCAGCGGCGTTCACGGCAGCTGCGTGATTTCTGCAGCCGGCGCAGATCAGCTCGGTTTAACTGCGCGGAATCAAACTATAACCTTCCAGAGGAAAACAGACACACGCACTGTGGAGCAGGGTACAATAACACACATGATGGAGTTTGTGTGCGCCGAAACCTTTCTTTTATCGCTCTGCCATGACATGTTCATTGCACCAAATCAAATCCTCCTAAGTCCCTTTTTCCTCAGCCTGCCTGCGTTTAAATAAAATATCTTATCTTCTCCTCCTTCACCATCTGCTCTGCTTCAGGCTCTGAGGCACCGGGGATCTCAGAGGAGCGGGAGCTGAACTCAGAGACCACCGGCTCCCCCATCATCTTCAACCCCCACACCGCACTCTCCATAGAGAAGCAGCGACAGAAACTCCCCGTTTTTAAGGTTTTTAAACCGCTTTTGCACCTGCTCTAATGTTACAGGGTTATTTTGTGATCCCCTGTGCTTGTTGTTTAATTGTTCATTAAGTGCTTCTCGTTACTGCTGCCCCTCCAGCACAGAAACAACATCTTGTACTTGGTTGAGAGCTTCCAGACTGTAATCATAGTTGGTGAGACTGGATGTGGGAAGACGACACAGATACCTCAGGTTAGTGTGATTTACTCCATGCAACATTTATGGCATAAAAGATGAATGACAAAAAACCGTTTTCTTGCATTTATGATAGCAGTCAGGAAAAAAAAAGGGGGGGTGGTGGGGTACCTTCAAAGTCATGCTGCAGTGACTCACACCTTTTCATGTGGATTAACTCCCACAGCGGTTTAACATGACCTTGTTTTTTGGTGCTTTTTGGAGCCTCTTTTGAAAGCAAGTGTTTGGACCACATCAGCTAGAATGTAATTTATGCACAGTCCACTTTTCATGCTTTGTACTTCCCTCCTTTTTTGGATCTACCTTCTCTTTTTTCATGTGATTTTCATCAGTACCTGCTGGAGGCTGGCTGGGCAGCGGAGGGGAAGGTGATTGGAGTGACACAGCCTCGACGTGTGGCTGCTATCTCTGTAAGAACCCCACTGATCTCCTCTTATTGCGCGGCTCCTTCGCTGTTTGCCAATGTCATTCCCTTCACAGCAGTTCAGCTCACACCGAAGGTCACACACATTCCTTAAACTCTGTATTTTCGCCCCTCTTTGTTTCCTGCTGATAGGTAGCTAACCGTGTGGCAGAGGAGAGAGGGGCCCTGCTGGGCCATGAGGTGGGCTACACTATTAGATTCGATGACTGTTCTGATCCCCACGCTACGAGGATCAAGGTATTTGCTTGTCAGTTGTGTTTGTGGCCTCAGCGATAAGCGTTTTACATGTGTGGTTGTAGGAAAGCCCAGTTCTGTTTGTGTGGGGGGGAAAAAATGTTTTAGAGGTCGTATTTGAGAAAAACAACTCAGACTTATCATCGGATGTGAATTGTGAATGTTTCTCAATATTTTAAGAGGCTAATTGGGGATCAGCCTCAGCAATACTGATATTTGGGGGGAAGTCCTAACACTAATATGTCATTATTTGGGGGAAAATATCTCATAATCTAAAGATAAGAAACCTTGTTTTCAGGAAAGTGTGTGGCTGTGATCACTGGATCTTTGTAACCCATGGGCAGAAATTTCATTGAATCTCTCTGTAAATGTCCTTCAGTGCTTAACTGCACCTGTGTGCTTCAGTTTCTAACAGATGGCATGCTGGTGCGAGAGATGATGTCTGATCCACTTCTGAAAAAGTACAGGTACATGATTGCAATAGAGCCATTAAGCAGTCCCTTTTCTCTGCATGGCAAATACGTTACTAGGGAGGCCGCATGTACAAAACCAGGACACAGAGTTGTCATGATGCTGGCCTGTGATCTTCACACTGAGATATCTGCTAAAAATCCTAACTCTTACATGTAAAGTTGTTTTTGTTATAAAGTATTAATTAATGTTTACTTTTTTGCAACTAATGTTCTTCATTGTACCCTCACCCAAAGTGTGTTGATGCTAGACGAGGCGCATGAGAGGACCCTCTATACAGACATAGCGATTGGTCTGCTAAAGAAGGTAATGCCCGCTGAAACGAATCTAAATTTTACGTTAATGTCACTCATTAATTTACAGCTGTTTAAGTAGGAGAGAAAGTTGTGGCTCATTCCTCTGACTTTCATCCGTTTCTCTCCGATTTTTCGGCAGATTCAGAAGAAGCGACGAGACCTGAGGCTGATTGTGGCCTCTGCCACTCTTGATGCCAAGGTGACTGAATCATTAAGATGAGCAGATTTGCTTGATTAGACAGAAAAGATAAACAAAAGACCGACAGAGGGAAAGCTGATGTCAGGTCAGATCACGTTGTACTGACATCTGCGATACCCTGATGATAGAAAGACACAATCAGGCCACGATTGTGCTAAGCATTACCCGAGTCAGCTGAAATGTCATATCAGATGTGTTCTGTACGTTCAGTTTAAAAAGGCTTTTATCTACACGTGCCATGTTTTTCAGCTAAACGGCGCTGGAAGTTGTGAACTTTCTCAAATGTCAGAGTGAGGGCACCAACTGTTTCTTTGGTTTGGTTAAAGTGAATCACACATTAAATTCAGTTTTAAATGTTTAATGTGTTAAATCTTTGCCAAGCCTGCCAGCTGTGGAAGCAGTGTAGTTGGCTTCTTTAATGTTAATGCAATTATAATGCCTCCATTCAAACGTGAGACAAATCAACTAGTGGTTAAATGCTTTATTAATGTCCATTTTATTAATTGAAATACGAATATTATGTGAAGAAATTCCATGACTTCTTCAACCTGAATGAGTCCGGCGATCCGAGCAAAGACACCTGTGGAATTCTGACAGTAGAGGGACGCTCTTACCCGGTGGATATCTTCTACACCGTCAGGTAGGCAACACACAGAATCCAAACTGAGCAAATAGTCTGTTATTTTTGCATATTCCTTTTTGTTGTTGTTGTTGTTTTTCCTGAGGTATGTTTGGTTTGCTTTCAGTCCTGTCCCAGATTATGTGAAAGCTACGGTGGAGACTGTGCTCAAGATTCACGAGACTGAGGATGATGGAGATGTCCTGGCTTTTCTCACTGGGCAGGTTAGCAGCCATATCATTTACTGACCTAGCTTTTATTCGACATCAGTGTGAAAACAGTAAAAACCAAATCATCCCATATACCAGGTTTCTTAATGGTTTCGATTGTTTTCTTTTTCACCTTAGGAGGAGGTGGAGAAGGTGGTGTCCCTGCTGCAGGATCAGGCCAGGACTCTGTCACGGTACGGCATGAAGAAGCACCTGAGAATTTTGCCCATGTATTCTGGTCTTCCTTACGCCGATCAGATGAAGGTCTTTGAGCGGGTGCCCTCTTCTGTTCGCAAGGTAAAAATCTTGTTTTTGTGTGTTTATATGGACAATCCAAGATGCAAGTCAGGCTGGATAATCATATCAACATTTTTAGTTAATGGATGAAATAACTGCCATTTTTGGCATATATTAACAATCTTTTACTGTTATGATGAATTTCTTGTAATGATAGAAATGGTACAGACTGGTGACGTATGAGCCAGCACAAGCAAATAAACC
The DNA here is from genome assembly GCF_057381915.1 of Diplotaxodon limnothrissa. Lineage (NCBI taxonomy): Eukaryota > Metazoa > Chordata > Actinopteri > Cichliformes > Cichlidae > Diplotaxodon > Diplotaxodon limnothrissa. The sequence goes on along the minus strand of NC_140615.1, from coordinate 28,522,849 downwards.
TTTATTAACACAATATCATTTAATTTTTCTTCCAGGTTGTGGTGGCCACTAATATAGCTGAGACCTCCATCACTATAAATGGAATTGTATTTGTCATTGACTGTGCGTTTGTGAAGCTGCGAGCCTATAATCCTTGCACTGCCATTGAATCGCTGGTGGTCACGCCCATCTCCAAGGCTTCAGCCAGTCAGAGGGCGGGGAGAGCTGGACGCAACCGACCTGGGAAATGCTTTCGACTGTACACGGGTATGTGTGAACCTCCAGCCATATGATACACGCAATGAACATATTTTTATTTACATTTTTGTTCATTATAACTCCCTTTCCCTGTCTTTTCTTGTCTGCATGTCTCCCTGTCCACTTTATCGCTGCTGTTCCTTTGTCAGAGGAGGACTTTGAGAAACTGCCGGCTTCCACTGTGCCAGAGATGCAGCGCTCCAATTTGGCCCCTGTCATCCTGCAGCTCAAAGCGTTGGGCATTGACAACGTGCTGCGGTTCAGCTTTCTCTCTGTGAGTGGCTCGCTTTGAATCCACAGAGTAGCTGTGATGTGTTCAGCCACTGTTTATATTTTTATTAGAAAGAGAAATGTGCATAGCAACTATAAAATGAATGCAGTTTGTGTTTTTAAAGATGTCATGGCCTCCTAAGAGTGCTAATTACCACTCCATTGTGTCGTTTAGAGTAAATATTGTGCTTAAAATTGCCTTTATTTTTATTATGATTTATTAGCCTCCTCCAGCTCAGACTATGGTTCAGGCACTGGAGCTTCTCTACGCTCTGGGAGGTAAGAAACAAGGTCCTTAAAAATTATGTGAAATAGTGGAAAAGCAAAGTTTGTCCTTCAACTATAGGACTAGCTTTCAAAATCCTGCACTCACAAGCTTCTTCGAGGTAAAATGTCCTCGTGCAAAATGCAGACTCGTCGCTAATTTTGTGTCTCTTGGCAGGTTTGGATCATTACGGCCGTTTGACTGATCCCATGGGTGTGCGGATGGCAGAGTTTCCCCTCAGCCCCATGTTTGCTAAGATGCTCCTAGAGTCGGGAAACTTTGGGTGCTCCAAAGAGATTGTTACCATAGCAGCAATGATGCAGATTCAGAATATATTTGTCGTGCCACCCAATCAGAAGAAAGCTGCTGTAAGTGGAAACCGGCCCTCAGACGGAGCATGTTGTATTTTTAGCAGAAATGCTAAGTCAGCAAAATAATTATCCTATTTATTTATTTATTTTTGTTATCTCTGCCTGCAGGCCCGCGAGCACAGGAAGTTTGCAGTCGCAGAAGGAGACCACCTCACCATGCTGAATGTGTATGAAGCATTCATTAAGGTATAGTTGTGAGCGCACGTATGCACATTCCTCAGACTGTGACCACGAACTTTGCCAAAGCCTGGAGTAAAGTCAACTCTGACCTTGTGTTTTTACTTCTTTCCGGCAGCACCAGAAGAGCTCCCAGTGGTGTCAGGAGCATTTTCTCAACTACAAGGGTCTGCTGCGAGCTGTGACTGTACGAGAGCAGCTCCGGCGCCTCATGAACAAGTTTAAAGTGCCGCGAACATCCAGTGAAGGTATGCGTTTTCTTTCTGGGCTTGTACCAGCCGAGTACACACATTCAGTCCAAGACACATTCTGACTTGTTAGGCACGAAGTCTCCTGTTTTTAAGCTGTTTCACCGTAATCTTCTTGATGTGTGTCTCGCACAGGTGATCCAGATGTGATCTTGAAGTGCATTGTCTCTGGATTTTTTGCTAATGCAGCTCGCATTCACCATTCTGGTTCCTACCGGTAAGGACAAACCTCTGTCACTTTATTAGATGTCTCAGTTTTCCCACCTGAGGGGTTTTAACAGTTTTCATGTTTTGTTTTGTTTTTTACAAAAACCACTTGGTGCACTCCGTCATTCTTTTTCCTTTGCCAGGACTTTACGAGACGATCGTGAGCTTCACATCCACCCAAACTCTGTGCTGTACGGAGAGAAACCTCCAAAGTGGTCAGTGTTCATTCTTTGAGCTGCTGAAGTGTCAGTAATGATCTTAAGGCTTTGCAGAGAACTGAAATGCCTAACTGTTTCTAAAAGCATCTTTTATTTGGACATGTTTGAGAGAAACATGCTGTAAACATTTCTGTGTTGCATTCTTTCAGGGTTGTCTTCAATGAAGTGGTGCAGACATCAAAATACTACATGCGTGACGTGACTGCTGTTGAGTCGTCTTGGCTGGTTGAGTTGGCCCCTCACTTTTACAAGCAAGCCAAGGTATGTCAAACAATTAAAGCTGACCAGCTTATTATTTGTTATTAATCTCAAATATATATTGTGCAATAATTGTTGTGTTTTGTTTTTAATCTCAGTTCCAAAAGAGTTGCGATGCTGTGTAAAAATGTAAATAAAAATGATGCGCAAATCTCGCAAACCCATATTTTATTCACAAGAGAACATAGGAAGTATCAAATGTTTAAACAGTGGCTCATTTTGAATTTGTTGGCAGTAACGTGTCTCAAAAAACTGGGATGGCGTAACAAAAAGCTGGAAAAGTAAGGGGGTATTGAAAAGAAATGGCTGGTGGAATATTTTGCAAGTAATTAAGTGAACTGGGACTGCGCCTACAGATTGTAGAGTTTCAGAATAATGGTCTTCAACATAAAATTGCAAATAATTTGATTCATCATCATCCATAGAACAAACGATTCTGTAGAACACAACTGTTAATCTTGACGTAGCATTTTCAGTGGGAGAAACATTTAGTCTCTCATCTAAGTGACTTCTATTCAATTCAGTTCTATTCAATTTTATTTGTACAGCGCCAAATCACAACAACAGGCAGTTTATATTGTAAGATAGATCCTACAACCCAACAATCATATGACTCCCCTATGACAATCATATTACTCAACAATCCATCCAAAGTCCATCAGCTGGTCTCCTCAGCTCATAGATGGTTACATACTGTTAAAAGCAGCGGGGATGCCACGCAGTGGTAAATGTGGGCTCTTTCTAACTTTTCTCAGACATGTTGGTGCTATGACATTCAAAACAACCCTTTTTTTTTCTTAAGAAAAAAACTTTTTCTTTTTATTTCTACGTTCCATCTGATTTGAAGAAAGATGTGAAAATCACTGCATTTTGTTTTTATTTACATTTTACATAGTTTAACAACTTATTTGGAATTTGGGGTTGTATGGAGACAGTCTGTGAACAAGCTCACAGCTTCTGTATTTTTTGATTTTGTTTTATTATTATTATTATTTTTATTTTTTTGTGTCTTTTAGCATGGCTCGCTGGCCAGCAAGAGATCCAGGGTCCTCTAAATCTCCTCATCACTTCACCACGATAAAAGAGGAAGAATAATTTACCACTGTGCCCCTTCTCCATTTCACTGTATATAAAGATGTAATATATATATGTATATTTATTGTCCACCTGCACAACCCCATCTACACTATGTGGCCATGCTACACTGGGATTCAGCGGTATAATTTAAATGTTGATGTAAACATTTAAACTTGCTCCATTTGAGTGTGTCTCGGTTTTGGCTGTGCTGTAGTGTATATTCAGTCTATGAGAGTAAATGCTAATGAATGTGAAATGAGTCTAGGCTGTGCCTGACCCAGTGTCCATTCTGGGACGGTCATGTAGTTCATTCATATATATGTGTGTGTGTATATATATATAATCATAGCAGGCTCAGGTCCAGGGAAGGGCTTCGGTGCCACAGGCCTGTCCACACCTGGTCCCAGGCTGCATTTTTTTTTTAAAGTGCTATATTTTGTTTCCTGTTGCCGATGGATGATAGACCCTGGTCTGTGAGGGCGTGTCCTTTAAGAGCATGGTTTTTGTTTGTTTGTAGTTATTTTGCTTTCCCCACAAACTGGGTGCCTTTTATGTTTAAATTAGTTTACTTAACCTCAGATTTAATTTTGATGTCTTATAAATTTCTTTTCCTTCATACAGAATGTAGTGGTATATATTTCCAACACATCTACAGCATACCAAAACTCATGATTTTGTTCAGTCAACCTGAGATCCTCCAATAATGATACTGTGAAGGGATAGCATTACTTTTGGATCCTCGTTTTACACTCTTACCGCTCGACTACAGTATAGCTCAGACATAGTGGCCTTGTCACCACTTTGTGCCAGTTTATTTTGACAGTGTGTTTTGCATTTCATTTTGAAATGTAATTGTAGATGTAAGGGGGGGAAAATTACACCCAAACATTGTAAACAAAAAGCTGTGAAACTAAAACAAATGAAGTGCCATTTGTTCCTGTGATGATGTAAAGTGCATCCAAAGCCTCAAAAGACACTGTAGCAAACATCTGACTTCTTCTTATGGTTTCATAGTTTTAACAAGTTCATTTGTTTGTTTTTGTGTCCATGAGTATTGTCTAAGCAGCTGTTTAGTAAAAGGGTTTTTACATTCCACATGTATGGATTCATGAGTTTGTCTTTTTGTTTTCCTTCAGAGGTGTTTGGCCCTGAAAGCTTCAGTGAGCTGTATAATAAAGGTTTTGATATTATACTCTGCTGGCATCAAACCAGTACAGTTACTCCTGCCACCAAATTTTACATCTACATGCCTGTTTTTTCTTCTTCTTTTTTTAGGTTATAACTGTAGATGCAAACAAAACACCAAACAGTAGGTAGGCAAACAAATTCAAATTAGATGACTACGATTAAAAGTATCTCTGCATGCTAAGTTGTGCTCTGATGTAGACCTGTACATTTAAGATCACCTCGTAGACTTGTTGCAGATGAAAATATTTGAGGTGACTTGTTCTCTCTTATTTTGTGCAGACACTGAGTATGTATGCAGCCAAAGCAGTAATCTGTAGACCTGTGTAACAGCTTACCTCTGAGATACAACCTGCCACCTGCCATCTCTTCCTCCCATCATCAAATAAAGCCTTACTGTCATACACTTAAGTGCTGAGTGTCATTTGCTGTGCTCACTTAACTCTTTAAAGCCAAATGCATTATATTTGATATATAATTTTTTTTGAGACTTTTACATCATCAGCATATTGGGTTTTTTATTTTTTTTGTCCCTTCCCGAAAAACCAAAATAAATGTCACATTAAATTTATAAGGAATAAATTACCCCCAAAATAGCCTGATGTAGCATATATGTAAATTAATGTCTTTATATAGACTTTTAAATTTCAACAGAAGTTTCAATAAATACTATTTTCAGAAAATTTGAATTTTATAAATTATTTAATGTTTCAGTCTTTAGAAGGTTAACTGGTGTTCTTGCAGTACATGTGTCCGCCGGGGGGTGTCACCATTGCACCGCAAACAGTGCCGCCGAGGCACAATTATTCAGAAGCTCATCAGTAAGTGCAGAGGCATTTATCAGTGTCTGTATGTGTATTTGTTCCGCTTGTGGTACGTGCGTGTGCTGTAAGCGGCTGCTTTTGCTGTGACAACTTGCTTTGTGGATCATTTGGAGGTGCGGTCTGATGAGCGCCTGGGCCCTAGCTGCAGTAATCTGTGTACACAATCGGAAATGTAGACACTGCATGAGTATATTTAGCGCATTTGGCACAGATGTAAGTTTTGTTTAACTGAGACTTTTCTGTTTGGTTTATTTATTTATTTTTTAAATGCTCTTTTTTTCTTTAAGCTTTCCTCCAACTTCTAGGAGTGTGCAGCAAATGCTCTTTGGGCCACATGTTACTAGATACTACAAAACAATCCAAACAGCATGTCGCAACCTTATTTTTTGATATATGTGTTGCATACAAAATTTTACAATACACACAAACAACAAACCAATCAAACAAAAATAACAAAACTCTTTGGAGTTCCTAGTGAGGGTGGAAAGGTCCAGGGGTTCAAATAATGTGAATTATTTGAAGAACAAACTTCTAACACCAATAATTGTATGTCTTTTGAAAGCTACTTGGAACAAGAGGGATATGGGTTTAAGGTAGCCAGGTCTCGCATACAAAGGCTAGCTGAATGGCAGGTGAGCGTTTTACAGGTGCTTCAGTGTACGGCACACACCTGACATGCAGGCTGAGCAGCAGGCGCCATCTTTACGTGCATTTCTACCAAACTCACTGCATCAATTATCTACTGAATATCTACTGAGTGCTTCCCCAGACTGTGCCCCAACACAGACAAGGTATAAAGTTAAGATGTTGTGTACAGCATGGACGCTTTATTGCTCATTGAACTATTTTGCCTTTAAGCTGTTAGCTAGTAATGTAGCTGGCTAGATTTATGGCAATGCTTACATAAAGTGATGCTTTTAGTCTGATGCTGCTGATGTTAACTGACGGATTTAAGATGAGACGATAATGTTAACTTTCAGGCGGTAGCTTGTGCCAGGGCAAACTTTATGAAGGAGTCCTAATTAAACAAACAATAACAAGAGTCCCAAAATTACAGGCCTGAGGAGTAAAAGTTTCTTTTCTTTTTTACCTTTCTGTGAGTTCGGTTGGGGTTGAAAGCCTGATTTTTTGCTTAAAGTCTTGAGGCTAACCTGTGCTGCACATTTATTATTAGTTAATGCAGGTGGTTGTGGTTTGATAACAAAATGAAGCATGCTGAGAAAGAGTTGGAGTTTACAGTAGAAATGAAAGCAAGGAAGAAAGCTTACATACTTGCTGTAGCAGCCAGTAGTGATGGGTCGTTCGCGAACGAAATGGCTCTTAGAGCCGACTCTTTGACGTGAACGACGCGAGCCGGCTCCTTATCGCGAGCCGTCACGTGGTTTTTTTTTTTTTTTTTTCTTTCTCTCAGCCTCTCTCTCGCACTTTTTTTCCGCTTCACTCTGCACGCGAGCCTTGTGCTTTACGCTGGGCAGAGGGGGGAGGGGCGGTAGTTACACTCAGTAGCACAGGAACAGAGCCAGAGAGAGAGAAAGAGAGGCAGGGACAACAACATTAGAAAGGTATAGTAATCATCCACAACTATTTTCGGTTGCAGATGATAAAGGATTGAGAAAGTTTATTCATGCAGGTCCATATGACAGAGAATATGCATGTTCTTTTAGTTTTCATATTATAATTTATATTTAATTGTGTTGTGGTTTGCAGTGTTTTGTGTTCTTTTCACTTTAAATTTGTGAAAGGAAAAAGCTGAAAATTTAAATAGTTAAAACTTGAAATGTGAATAGTTGATTTTTGTATTATATGATTTATTTATTACATTTTATGTGGAGTGAATAAATAAAAGTATATTTACGGTGGCCCCTAGAGACAAAGCACATACAAACTTCAAATCACGTACGAACTCTGAAGCATGTACAAACTCCAAAACACGTAAAAACACGTACAAACTCCAAAACACGTAAAAACACATACAAACTCCGAAGCACGTAAAAACTCAGAAGCATATAAAAACTCAGAAGCACATAAAAACTCAAAACACGTACAAAAGACAACAGAAGTGCTCCAGGATGCTGGGCGCAGTGTTGAGCCTTTGTTATCTTGTGGCTACACAAGCCAGCAAGTACCAACGACCGGATTTGGTGTGTGGTAGTAACAGGTAAATGAACTTTTTTTTAAATTATTTGAATATATATATGAGTGCCTGTGTATAAATACACAAACAATACACACATGCTTTCAATTGTGTAATTTAAGTGATCTAGTAGCTCTGCTTTGGAAGTTCAGTTCATGCTAGAAATGTGTTTTGGAGTTTGTACGTGTTTTGTCTCTAGGGGCCACCGCATATATTTATATATAAACATATATAAATAAAACCACTTGTTTTTACGTTAGTAATTCCTTTTGTGCATAATTTTATATTATTGTTAATAATAAATTAATTAAAGCAACAAAACAACCTGAAGAGCCGGTTCGGAGCCGAAAGAGCCGGCTCTTTTTAGTGAGCCGAACCGAAAGAGCCGGGTCTCTAAAAAGAGCCGGAAATCCCATCACTAGCAGCCAGTAGCCAGCCTAAATAAAGAGGGGGGGTTGGTGCAGACACATATCTTTCCATGGTGTAGATAATCACAATAAGACAATATTTTAAATGAGAATTTCAAATAATGCATATGATGTCTCAGTCTCCACAGAGATGGCCAGCATTTACACTGCACATGTCTTTTTAAAGCGAATACTTTCTCAGTCTATAAATGGATCAATTTTACCTTAGTTATATAACGCCAGTGCACAACAACAGTCATTTCAAGCCACTTTACATTGTAAGGTTAAATTCCCTAGTATAAGAGGGATTTAATATGATCAATATGATTTATTAATCATTGTTAGAAGCTGGAAGAAAGGCCAGAATTTTAGCCCTTAGTTGACCATTCGACCAAATATTTCCATAAATTACTGCAACTGTATAATTTCCATTACCTCCTGTTATTCATTTTTTAAAATTCAGATTGCTTTTATTTGTTTTTCTTGCCTCTGTTAACCCACCTGTGCTCTTTCATAGCCATTTCTGTTGTTATCTAGTGATGCCAGGTTATGTGGTCATTTGAGTGTCTTTTAAAACACTAAATGCACTGCAATGCAATGCACCTATAACATAGTTTGCTCAGTCGCATTGTCACAAAGGCACTGCTGATGCATCTTATGCATTTGGTGTGCTCTTTGTTTTAAGGATCTTCGGTGGTACGGCGCATTAAGCTATGGTGTTTCTGTCTCACTGTCAGCTGACGGGAATGATGAATTTCTCAACCTGACATCTTCGTGGAGGACAAAAACAAGTAAGAGATGAAAGGCTACATTACTACACGTGTTTTTCAGTTCCACTCAGTTGCCCATTAGTGTTGTATAACCACATACATGTTAGCTGACAGCCGGAGGTATCAGTGATTAATAGCATGCATGTGACTCGGACGAGGCAGCAGTTTTGAACAGGTTGTGCGTATGTGGTTGAGCGTTCCTCGCCATATTTCAGCACTGTCAAAAAATCATTGACATGTTCCATCCAATTCAAAGAATGTTTAACTGTTTTAAAGCGCTTGATGGGAAAGCAAGCCATGTGTGACTTGTAATTACCCCCTGTTCAAAGTTTAGACGTGTTTTGAAAGAAAACATTGTGGTTAATATTTCCCCACTTAATTGGTAATGAGTGCTTTTTTACAGCTTTTGCAAGATTTTGTTTGTCAGAGGGGTTCGCAGTGTACTAAGATTAGGTTTATGATTAGAAATGTGATGATGTTACTATTTTACCTATTTACTGTGTGGCTTGACCAAAAATTGGGAAATACATTCTTGTTTGTTATTTGAGTCTGTTAAGATTTTTCTCAGTAAATGTTCTTAAACATTAACAATTTCATGATACTTACACAGTTAAAAAGTTTAATCCGCTTAGAGGTTGATGCTCATTGCTGTCATTACCTTGATAATAAGGCTATTTAAAAAAGGGAACGCTTCTATAGTTGGTGCATTTAAAAAGAGTGCAACATAAGATGGTAATTAGTGTACTTGTGCAGAGAGATAGGAATTTTTGCAATCACGTGCAAAATCTTGAAGAATAATCTGTTAAACTACTAGCACCTATTTTATCTGACCATATTCATTAGAAGAAATAACATGTTCTGGGATATATGTATGCGATTATCTCTCTGAATATTTTTTATAGCATCAGAGGCTTTATTTCCAAGCAGCTGTATGCATGGGCGAAAAAAAGAAGCCTTCAAGCACAGGAGGAATTTTTACATTTGGGAGGGAGGATGCAATCAGTAGCGTGGGACTTGCAGAGGCCTCCTCGGGTGACAAATTGAAAGTGTCTCGGTCTAGTTTATAGCCCTGATCAGGTCAAACGAAAAATATTGGAGGTCTGGGTGAGGAGACAGGCCCGCCTGGTGCAGATAAATGGACTGATCATTTCTTATTGAGAAACAATTCCTAAAAGGTAGTTTACTGTGTGACTGGCGAAGCGGCGAGCGGAGAGCAGAACACGCACCCACTGCTCCCTCCCTGACCCTTCCTCCACTGCCGGAATTAAATGGATAGAGAGAACGCGTGTTTCTGATGGCACTCCTCCGCCAGAGAGACACTCCATTTGTTATGAAGTAGGGGTTCTGATGAAGTGCAGGGAGCTCCTTTTTCTTTTTTCCTCCTTTTTTCATCCTTCCTTTCTCAGGCACTACAAGGCCGGCCTTCAGTCTGCTTCACATGAAATGGATGGAAGGAGCCGATTGAATTTTACACTCCCCTGGTCATGATTAATGTGTTTGGTGAGGACTGTCTTGGCAGTGAAACGGCTTTACCACTAGCTGGTGCTCAAGCTCCTTCATGGCTGTAGTCTGATAAGTTTGCACAGTGGTACTGTAGGGGTGGGGGGAGGCTGTTAAAGCGGGGCAGTTTTGTTGAAGAAACTGGTCTTCACATAGCCAGCAACCCTTTTAACTCATCTCCCCTTGTGTTAATAGAAAATCTCTTGCCTACGCTCGCTTGTTATTACTTCACGGTCAGTTTCTCAGTGTGCTCTCTAACCCGTGTTACTTGGCAGGCCATGCTATAAATGCCAGTTTATCACTTAACCTTCTGTGAAAAGGTGGGGGGAACTAATGAAAGATGCCAGGTGATGTTAGCAGACACCTTAACAGATGCTGTAAGCTTACTTATTCAAACTTCATGCATGGATGTGAAATGGGACCACTTTTTTTTACAGTGCAACATTTGACTTTGAACATTTCTTTAGCTTGTAATGGTAACAGCCAAGGTTCAAATTAAATTGTTAATTTTATGTTATGCATATTCAATTCCAAAGCAAGTAGAGCCCTAATTTAAAGGCACAAACTTCATGACACACCCAAAGCAGTATTTCCCGAGCACACGCATCCTCTGGATGTTTTCAAGCACACCTGTTTTTTTTGGCTCAAGAAGTTGAGTATGAGGCATCGTGATAGTTCAACAAACGATAAGAAGCATCTCCTTGGAAATTGCCTGAAAAGTACAAAGCGACACAACAACAACTCATCAGAAAGTTTTTCAGCATCATCTGGTCTGATTTATGTGGTATTTGCACATGACTGTCCACTGTGAGATAAAACACAGTGGGTAGTAGTTAATTATGGCACTGCACTTCTCAAATCAGAGGATGCAGATTTAACACTATACTCTGCATCAACAAAAGTACTGGGACAGTACTGGGAAGAGACCCATATTTAATGGCATTAATGGCAGCAAGGCTGGAAGGAGTGGACTGGATTTACAGAAGTGCCTTAGATGAGAGATCAATAAAGAGGTAACTGAGTGGATAAGCCAGACTAAGCAGGAATAGGAGCAGGTTTAATTTTGCATAAATAATGTACAGTGTGAGAAGAGAGAGGGCAATAGAGGTTGGACAGCCAGATTGTGGGTCAGTCCTCCATTTTTATGATATGTCTCCTCCAGTATTCAGGTGCAGTTTATTTCATTTTATCTTGTTTGTTCATCAGTGCTGTTCATCTGTTTCTGAATTAATTTCACCTTCTGCTGTACACACATGTAATCTGTTTATAGAGTTATAGCCAATAGAAACCCAGTAAGTGGATTTTATGTTGCCCTACTGGAACTCCCAGAGATTTCTCCTCCATCGTCCAAGCCCTGCTTCGATCATCAGGACTTCAGTGGATGATGGATGGAGCTGTCTCCCTCCAGGTTGTCTTAGCATCTGTTGCATGGTGCTCACTGTATCCTGCATGGTTAATGCTTGCATGCACACAGATAGACCTCTACCACTGTTTGTGTGTGGGCCGTTTGGTGGGTAATGATGTAAAATGAGAAACACAAACCTACCTTTCAGCACCACATAGAAATGGTTTGAAATTACTGTGATCTTACATAATGATATAATGATGTATGCTTTTACAAGCTCTCTAAAGGAGATGATCCACCCTCTTGAACCTCAGCTAACTCTTAACAAAATGGGTTTCTGTGGCTGAAATAGTCTAAAGGTGGTTAGCTGACCAGTTTCAACTAAAGGTATGGAGGTTGGGGGGAGAAGATAACTGAAGATAAAAACAATAGGAGAGTGACGAAGGAAGGGATGGCTGAATGAGGGAGAAATCAATAGGAAATCAGTGTTTGGGGAAGGCCTGTCGTTTATCAGGTGACACGGTTAAACAGCGTTAAGGCACTAAAAGTGAAAAATAAGGGCCATCCCCATGCTGGTATTGATCACAGCGGAATGGGGCGGCAGAAGGCCGAAGCCACTAATAAAATAAGACGTATCTGAGTGGGAATCAGCCAGGGATCGATGGGCTTGGTGATCAAGGCCAAAAACATCTTCACTGGGATTTAAGCTCGTTCTGCTCTCTTGTGCCCCCGTTATACACCTCAGTGTGAGCAAAGGATGATGTGATAGAAGCGGTGGGGTCACTAAGAGGCTCTTCAGACGGGGCTCACCTATTCAGTAAGAAATTGTAGTACAGAGTGGAGTGAAGGTGTCGATTATTTGAGACAACTAGACAGAAGAAGGGAGAGAACGTCTCTCTTGACCTCACCAAATGCTATGTAGAAGGTAGATGTAGCCAGCAGGATGTCGCTGGCTTTGATACCTGGTTTAACTCTATCTGATGAGACACACGTCTTTATTTTTAATGATTAATTTTAATTACCTACAAGTGTACATCAAGATCTTAAGAATGATCCGACAGGATACATTTCAATACAACCTGGACTATTCAACTTAGCCCTTTCTATGGACTGTAAATCATTTATCCCTGTTTAAACTGTTTAATTTACACAGATTTAAAAAAATAGCTAACCCTAATATGTGTTTCAAAGTATCGTGAATATTAAAAAATAATTTGTCATTCTGGGATCATTGAGTAATAGCAGACTTGTTTTTAATCAAACACAAAAAGAGCCAACACACAAAGCTTTATATACTTCACAAAGATTACTTTTTAGGTTTGCCTCATCAGCTCTTATTGGTGCTCTGCTGTCAATAACAATGACAATCCTGCAACATCTTTCATTCTCTTCTTGTCTTTATCTTCATCACCCTCATTTCAAAGCAGCTGTGTTGGTGTCATCATGCCAGAGGTTTTGTCTCAAAATGGGGCCATAACAAAGAGGAAAAAAAAAGAAAAAATCAGTTGTTGTGGCTGTTTAACATCTGGGTGTGAACATTTAGCAAGTGCAGCAAAGCCTGGAAAAGGAGGGTTTTTAGTATTATTACAGTTTCTTACTTTGGCACACTTTGGCATTAGAGGGGTGTTGCAAATAGAGAGAACAGCGCTATATGGAACATAGTTTCTTACTCCCTCTTTTTCATGCTCTTGGTCTTCAATTTTTGCAGACCAAGGATCATCTGGAGAGGATAGGGTAGCAAAGATGCAGTTAAGTTGAAGCCCATGGAAGCCTTTGTGTCTGTTTAGTTCTTCATAAGCAGACACTAGTGAATCCAAGTGTTCCAAATGTGAATGAGGACCACATGTTTTTATGTTCTGAACCCCGTTTGCTTTCTCTACTCAGTATAACGTCTGGCACATTAAAATGTGTAGAAACTATTGGCCAGCTGCTCTGTTCACTGCTCAAAATGAAGTCTTTTAGTATTTTCTTGTACATGCAGCTGTGGTATTCACGTTATTTATAATGCAGAAAGAAATTTCCTGTGATGGGGATAAATTCCAATAATAATTTAGAGTCACCAGGGGGTATGACAAAAGTTTTGTGAGGTTACATGAGCTGTAAAAGACTTAAGAAAGCCAAGCTGCTGAATGAACAGTGACCACTATCAGTGTTAGTGAGGAACACATTTTTCTTCTCCTCTTTCAGCTCTATGTTTAACAAATCCTACAAGTGAGAGGCAACCAGAGGAGCGCAGTGTGACAAATAGCAGCAGATCATGCAGAAAATGTGCAATGCTAAACATCGGTTACTACACATGGGAGAAAATGTGTGTTTGTGCAGTGTTTGCTGTCCAAGGAGTTCTGGTAGCAAAGTGGGGGAAAAAAAAAACAGGATCGCTCTCACAGCTGGGGACTTGGAATTGAATACATGGCTTCATTTTCACAGCTTAAAAAAATTATGTTGAGGAGGGCAGAAAATCTTGCTGGGGTTTTGAGTTTCTTTTGATGTGTCCTGATGACGATTATGAAATCCAATAAAAACTAATTAGGAAATTAGGAGGTAGATCAATAAGGTTTGCTCTGGTGGAGCATGCTGTGTGCATGTGTACGTGTGCGCATGTGTGTGTGTATGCGTGGCGGTCATTTTTTGTCGACCCCCTTCTGCCCAGTAAGTGTGTTGCAGCTCTGACCTGGCCAAAGCAATTGTTACTGATACTCCTCTGTGGATTCAGCCTGCCCTACGCTCATATGGCTGTAATTTATATTTTGTTGACTGCCGGTTTCTTCGGCCGTGTGTAATCAGATTCTGTGAGTTCTCATTTTTGCTAATTCCACCCTTCTAATGTTACAACTAATGTACCCTGAAACCTCTTTATTGCGCTTTATTGCTCCAGCATTGCTTTACTTACTCAATTTATTTATTTAGAGTTGGTTTGACCACCCACAAAAACAAGTGACGTAGTGGTGGTGCATTGACAGGAATGTGATGGAGAGTTGTATGAGGTTTCTGTCTTGCCCTTGCCTTGACAGATGAATCGGTGTGTTCGGGTTTTGTATAGAAAACAATTTGATCTTGAATTTTACACTTTCAACACTTTGAAAAAAGTTTAACAGTCATGAAATGAATCTGTTTATAGGATAGCCTTCCAAACTAACCATCATTTGAGAAGAGTAACCAAGACCATGAATACAACTCAGTTTGAATTGTGAATGGAGTTGAGGTGTGCAGTGGCGTTGGAGCGGGGGTTTAGTTTTGGGGTATGTGGTTAGCTGTGTAGGTTCAACTCATAGGCCTGTAGGAAAATAAATGAGTTGCCAGGCCAGGGCAAGATGGTCACAGGGTGTATTGGACAGTACCAGCTCCTTTCTGCTTCCCTCTCTGACACCCCAGTCCTCTCCTTGGCCCTACTTGCCGCCCACCTTTCAGTATGGAAACAGGCCCTTATTTAGCGGCCGGACTCGTCCGTGTCCGCGGCTGGCTATTTGTCCTTGTCTAATTATGGCTGCTGGCTGCTGCCCGCGTGCACATGACTAATGGAGGGGCTGGGAACGGGGAGGGGGTGAGGCTGGGTGCAGGGAGGAGGCAGTGGGGGAAGAGGAAGCAGTGGACGAGCAGACCGGCCGCTGGTGATTTGTGGATCAGGCACTCTGTCATTGCCCTGGACCCATTTGTCTTCAAGAGCAGTCGGGAAGAAGAGGGGTGGAGATGGAGGGGATGGTGAGGGTGAGGGGGCGGTGTTGGTGGTGGGGCTCCAGGGCAGAAAATGGTTTACAATGACTCCCATTTTCAAGCACTTTCATCCTTGGCCGTAGCAGTCTGCATGGTTTGCCAGGAGATGGGATGGAATGGGCGGCTGACGTGATGTAGGATATGACAGAAACCTTGACAACTCACTGCTGCTATTTCTTTTTAGGGGTTTAGCTTGATGGCCACCCTCCCTCTCCCCTGAGAGCAAGCCTTATCTGTTTTCTCCCTGTCATGTGGCGAGAGCAGAGGCTCTGTGGATTCAATCCTCTGCTGCCTGCACTCAAACTTAGAAACTAGCTGTACCACAACATGCCTGACTATGCACACACATTGCGCACACCATAGGCCTTGTCTTACATATTTTTTAAGATGATCCTGAGATGATCCAGAGAAATTAAATAGTGCTTTTTAAAATTCCTATTTGGTGGTAATTAGGTATGTTTGTAGTAAAGTAATTTTTAGGTGGATTTTGTACCAGGCTCTCATTCTCTGCTGGCTTTTTTTTAAATTTTTTTTTTACCACATTTCCCTCCAGTTATGTGGAGGTAGCTGAAGGCACCTGCGTCCCTTTCCTCCTGGAGTCCTTATTATCCCGAGCTTAGGTTTCTTCTGCTGCTCAGACAAGAAAGAGCAGCAGCAGGGCAGGAACTACTAACTCTGTATTGATTTTATACAGTTTTTTATCTGCCCCCCTTTTGCTTTTTCTCCTGGTCTTTTTAAGTAAATAAACACAAGATTTGTCATGTTTGTCCAGGGAGAAGAGGGGGTCGATGGAGGGGATAGGGGTGGTGGAGAGGAGCCAGGTCCAAGCCTCGCACTAGGTCAGCCATGATTAATTCTGCCATCTCATGGATGGAGGCATTCGGGTAAGATTGTTGAAGGGTGCCTGTGGAGCCTCTCTCTGACCTCCCTTGCTCCTGTCCCTCCCCTAACGCTCCTGGGCAGCCCTGGTCCTAAATCACCGACTGTCAGTGTGTTGGCAGAACAATGGTGCAGGGTCTTCTGTTCCATCTCAGGCTCCAGCCGACTGGACACGGTTTCCTCCATTGTTAGTGTGAGTTCGTAGCCTCTCTGGTCCTTCCTGGCCCCTGAGCCCCACAGGACCCACAGGAGGAAAGGGCTTAAGCTTTGCCTGGCTGTCTGATATGTTATTGGGCCTGCAGACTGCTGGTGTGGTTCTATATGCAGATTATTGTAGTGTAGTCATGAAGTCTGATTTAGAGTGTTTTATTTATCTGCTTGTATAAGTACTTTTTGAAAACTTTTTGACTGGTCATCAGTAAGCAGTTAGAAATTGTGTCAAGGTGACTTTGGGCTCTTATAAACCAATATAGTTTCTTTCTTCTTCTTTTTTTAACAGGCTAAAGGTTAATTTGCAGTTGCATTCTTAAACGCATGAATTGAATTATATCTGTTACTTTTAACCTTTTCCCTCAGTTGTTTTCTCAGACTTTTTGATTTGTCCTCCTCGATTTACTGTTTAAAGTCAAGAGTCTCGGGTCAATCTATCAAATCTTCTAACTGAGGGTCGATCAATATGTCAGCAGCCCAGCACACCCTCAGCAGTTATGATGATGTCCGTGGTCCTGCGCTTGGCTCGGCTGCTGTTACTGCCGCTACAGCGCGCTGAGCAGGGGATCGAACCCAGCCTGTCAGGGGGCCTGACGGAAAGCATGAATCACCATTACTGGAGCTGCTGTTTGCTTCCCCAGTGGAGAAGTGCAAACTCTGATGCACTGCAAGGAGTGTACTGTTCTTGACCACACACACTCACACACAGACAGATTGTTTGTACCAAGAATAGTATTCATATACAGGAATCTAAAGGAGAATTAAACAGGAAAACACCCCCCCTCCCACACACACACACACACACACACACACACACACACACACACACACACACACACACAACTAAATGTGCACACTTTATCACGCAATTAAGTGTCAGTTGGTATTTGACCCATTAGCTCCTGGAACCTGATCCAGCCTGCTCACCACCTCTGGACTTGTTATCCTGGTGTGAGCTCAGTTCAGTGGGCCTGGAAGGGTTCCGGTTACCCCTCTAATCTCATTGAAACGCTTTAGCCACGGCCAGCGGATGCCTGCATGTCCGACAAACAGCCCTCACACTAATAGCACCATGCTTTGTGTTTATGGTTTACGTGTGTATGTTCAGGCACACACATATAACAATATGGATCTGTTACTTAATAGTGAGCACAGGACGGGAGAGTATGATGTTGAAAAATTATTTGTGTGCGTGTGTATGGATACACAGCATGTTTGTGTGTAGAAATAATATTCTAGTTTACAGGATGCAATTCCCCTTAATATGCCCATCCTAATGTAATTTGGCGTCTATGGAGTGTCTGTGAGCCGGGCCGGGCTGGTGTGTATTTCTGCTGACTGCTCCTATTTTGTGTTTATATGGATGAGTGGCTCTCTGGGAGAGCATTATGCATCCTTTTCAGCATTTAAAGATTATGTGCACGTTGGCGGCAGAAGCATTATACAAACAAGGAAATATGTCTTTGATTAAAATATCTTTTATCTCTTTATTGATTAAAAGGCTTAGTTTGATAATAGAATTCTCTGCCCCTCCCCCCTGGGCTCTTCGTTTCATTTTTGTGCTCTCAGTTTTATCAGTTACCCCTCTGTGGTTGTGAAAAAAAAGATATATTTAATTTTAAGTTTTTCAACAAACCAAATCAAGTTGTCAGCCAGTCAAATTGAAAGGTCAGTTTTTGACCTCTGTTACAGGATAATTATCACTTTGTGAATTAATTGTCTGTTTTGCAAATTTATGTGTTTCATTTTATCTATGCAATTAAAAAAACAACTGTGCCACCCCAGGAGCCAGGGATGGGACCAAAAGCACTTTACTTGTTGTCAAATGCAGTGAAAAAGTATTTGCCCCCTTCCTGATTTCTTAGTTTTTGCATATTCGTTACACTTACATGTTTTAGATCATCAGTGATATTTTAATATTAGACAAAGATCAATCAAGTTGATATAAAATGCAGTTTTTAAATGCTGATTTCATTCTGAAAAGATTCATATGTGTCTTTCATTGTCCTGCTGCATAATCTAGGTGTGCTCAACTGATGGCCCGACATTCTCCTGCAGGATTTTTTGGTAGAGAGCAGAATTTATGATTCAATTAATTCTACTGGTATGATGTTCTTTTTATGAAATGTTTTGATGGTTTTATGCCACGTGTAATGGGACTTATAAAAAGTTCAGGTTTTGTCTTGTGACTCTTGTGAAGCCTGGAGAACTATTCATGAAAACTATTACAAGAGAAACAAGAAAGTGCAACCAAGTTTTGCTACTATAGTTTTGCTGAAGAATAAAGGTGGTCACACAGAATATTGACAGAGTGTGGTTCAAGACTGTTGTACAGTGCTGTAGTCATATTTCAGATATATATTTCATTCATTCTGACTCAGTAAATCCAACTTCCTAACACATTTTGTCTGCTTCCAGTTGTAGTGATACATTAATTATTTACTAATGGACTTAGTTGCTCAAATAGATTTCTTCCACTAGCATATGCACCTTGTAAGTGGAAAAAAGTTGTTAAAAAAAGCCCACTTGATTTCCTGGGAAAGGTCACACGTGGCAGCTGAGCTGACAGACACATTGACACAAACACAGGGAACATCTTGTCTACAATGGCTGTATATTCTCCAGCTCTGTTAGCGGTTGACATCAGGGTCACATCATCTGTCTGTACCTCATTAGTCAGGTCAGGAAAGGCTGAGAGCTCAGATCATGTCTTTAAGACCCAGCATGTTTACCTGTGTCCCTGTGAACACCGTACTGTCAAGTTTCTTGTCTTTGTGCCGAAGAGCGCCAGCAGAGTCAAAACGCGATTCAGTTGTGTGTGTTTGGGTGTGTGTGTGTGAGACTGTCTTGCGTGCTTGATGGGAAGAGACTGAGCTGAGGCTGAATGAGAACAGATGGAGATGTGCTCTTTAATTAACCCTGCGGAATCACAGGGCTGAAAACAGGCCTCGGTCCGTGAATAACATCCAGCACATCCAGGGTGTTGTAAGGTGCAGTGTTAGTGTATATGACTTGTGTGTGTGCGTATGGAGTCTGCTATGGAGTAGCCGGAGCATCGACCCATTCCCCCATCCCCCTTCCCTAGAGCGGGGCGTTTTATTTCTCATTAGCGGGCAGCAAACTGCTGGGGGATGAAATTTGCTAACAGGAATTAAAAGTGCATTAACACATCTGAGAGATTCATTTCTGCTAATAGTTTTATTAGTGCTCTGACCTTTCAGTTCATTAGAGGACTGCTGGAGAAGGGAGGGGTGGAGAGGGGAAGAAAAGGGTGGATAAGAGGGTCTTAGGGCTCATTGTACTTGGGTAGACCTTTGGAAGTAGATTCAATCACAAAACGACCATAATGGTGGCAAATTACTGGACTTGGAGATCTTTTTTTGATTTGTTGGCTGTAATTGCCTATTTAAAGACATTTATACTGTTGCCTTTCACGTTCCCTTTGAAAAAAGTGTGGTCCTTTGTCACCTTTCATGAGATTATGATGGTTCAAAAGTGTCCCCCCCCCCCCCCCCAAACACCAGCTCTAAGATACTGCCTGCTCAGTCTCGGTGGCCTGGTGCTCACCTCCCTCCAGTCAATTACCAGAATTTAACACAATGTTTTTCAGGTCTGTTAGCGCTTGAGTGTATCACTTATCCAGCCGGTTAATTGTTTATGAACTGTGCCCTCCCCTTCTCTGAAATGAAGTGAGGGAACCAAGAAGGGAGCAGTGTGACAAGAATGGCATTTGTCTGAGAGGAATAGGTCAGAGTAATCAACAGTGCTGTGAATATAAAGTTGACCAATCAAGTAAAACAGTCGCTAACAGCGTCCCCTCTATTTGTCATAGATAGGGCGATAATGTTTGAATTTACCTCGCCAAGGAAAGCAGCTAAGAGGAAATTAATGTTGTTTTCTTTCTGTTTTATTGGAAAGCAAGTGAGGCAAGTTACAGTGCAATTTGCTTCTCCCTGTTCTCTATAATTAGCACCTTACAGAAATGAAATAACATTGACGAGAAGGTCAATAATCCTGATCTATAGTGAAATTAATCCTGCTATCGACACAACAAGCAAACAATACAATTAAGAGCAGAGGGAGGAGAGAGTGCGGAAAAGAAGAAAGAAGGAAAGGAGCAGGTCTGAGGAATAGGATGTTTTTATCTCCTGGGTTCACTGTGCAGAAATCCTGTGAAGGTTTCTAATTAATTCATCCATTGTTAATGAAGGCAAAGCAAGGAACCAGAGATTATACACAAGGAGAGGAAGGAACACAATTAGTGATACCAGCTTAATGATTGCTTTTTTAACTTGCTGTTGTTTTTCCTCTTGTACTTAGTTGACTTGCTGGGGTGCTTTTATTGCATATTTTCAAATCAGCGTAACCTCTGCCACGTGCCACCACGATAAGGTAAAGTTCAGTGTCATGTGAAATTCACTAATGTTTTAACAGCCTATGCCATTAAAAACCACCAATTGATTATTGTTTTTAAATACTGCACAGACTTGTGGAGACGAGCTGAGCTGCATGTCTGCAGGCATTATCAAGGATCTGTCAGGTTTCAGTTAACGGACTCAGGCGCAGACCGGGACTCCTTACAGGATTTACAGATTTATTTCACACAACGACACCAGGTGATGCTATTTACAAAGTGCTGGAGGGAGGGGAGGGGGGTCCAGGGTTCCGGGGTATGTGAGGGAAAAGACGGGGATCTGACGTCCTCCAAAGGCTCTCTCTCTTCACTCCCTACACTGGGGAAACACCAACCACACACTCGTCCACGGGATGACAGGCAGGCAGGGAAAGGTCCGGGATAGATCTGTACACAGAGATAATAGTTAGAGGCGAACAGACGGAACGAACTCACAGATCCTTATTTGCAATCTACTGAGCGACTGACGCTGATAACTCAACGATCCAGCGACGAGTGACACAGTGCTGCTGTCTTAAATCGGCCTTGTGATTATCCCGATCGGCAGCAGGTGCGTGGGCCAGGGGCGGGAGCCCGTAATGAGCATCGCCCCGGCAGGAGAGAGAGCAAGAGAGAGAGAGAGAGAGAGAGAGAGAAAACATGTTGCCTAATACAGAATCAGCTGGTGAGGCACAGGGACCATGACAGTACCCCCCCCTCAACGGGAGCCCCCCGGCGACCCACCAGGCTTATCCGGATGCAGACGATGGAACGCCCGCAGCATGCGCCGGTCCAGGATGGCCGCCCGAGGGACCCAGGACCGCTCCTCCAAGCCATAGCCCTCCCAATCCACCAGGTACTGGAAGCCACGCCCCCGCCGCCGAGAATCCATGATACGGGTGATCGAGTAAGCCGGCAGACCGTCCACGAGCCGGGGGGGAGGAGGGGGCCTGGAAGGCGGGCACAGAGGACTGGACCGGAGAGGTTTAACCTGAGACACATGGAAAACATCGTGTATCTTCATGTTGCGAGGCAGCTTGAGCTTAACGGACACAGGGTTAACCAAAGCCGAGATCTCGAACGGGCCGATATAGGCAGGAGAGAGCTTCCTGGATTCCGCCCGGATGGGAACGAAGCGTGTGGAAAGCCATACCTTCTGCCCAACAGTATAGGCGGGAGCGGAGGACCGGCGGCGGTCAGCGAAGCGTTTGTTGCGGTCCTTGGTGCGTAACAACGCAGCCCGGGTGGCCTTCCACACCCGACGACACCTACGCAGATGCGCCCGGACGGATGGCACAGAGTGTTCGCCTTCGATGGAGGGAAAAAGAGGTGGCTGGAACCCCAGAGAAGCCTCGAAAGGGGAGCGGCCCGTGGCGGAGGAGGTCATGCTGTTGTGGGCGTACTCGATCCAGGGCAGTTCCTCGCTCCAGACGGCCTGGTTGGAAGAGACGACGCAGCGCAGGGCCGCCTCCAACTCCTGGTTCGCCCGTTCGGACTGGCCATTGCTCTGCGGATGATAACCAGAGGAGAGACTGACCTTAGATCCCAATGAGGTGCAGAACTCCCTCCACACACGGGACGTGAATTGAGGACCCCGGTCAGACACGATGTCATCTGGAATGCCGTGCAGGCGAAAGACATGGGTGGTGAGCAGGCGAGCAGTCTCCAATGCTGTAGGCAGCTTGGGCAGAGCAACAAAGTGAGCCGCCTTAGAAAAGCGGTCAACGATCGTGAGTATGGCCGTATTACCTGCAGATGGCGGGAGGCCGGTCACAAAATCCAGAGAAATATGGGACCATGGTCTGGTAGGCGTGGGTAAGGGATGAAGCGGACCCGAGGGTGGCTGGTTTGGGGTCTTGTTTCGAGCGCAGGTTGCACACGCGGAGACGTATTCCTTGGCGTCCCGGCTCAGGGTGGGCCACCAAAAGTAGCGCTGCAGGAAAGCAATTGTGCGGTGTATTCCTGGGTGACAGGAGAAACGGGCTGTGTGTGCCCACTGTAACACCTGAGACCTGACAGGTTGGGGAACGAACAGGCGCCCCGCAGGACCGCCTCCTGGATCTGGTTCGGCTCTCTGAGCCTCGCGAATGGCTGACTCGATCTCCCAGGAGACAGCCCCCACCACACAGGTGGCCGGGAGGATGGGAGCAGGGTCCGCCGGGTCTTCGGAGGTGGAGAACTGTCGAGACAGGGCGTCCGGCTTGACGTTGCGGGATCCTGGCCTGTAAGTGATTGAAAAGTGGAACCGCGTAAAAAACAGAGCCCACCTTGCTTGTCTGGCGTTAAGCCTCTTTGCGGTTTGCAGATATGCCAGATTCCTATGGTCTGTCCAAACGATGAACGGTTGGGCAGTGCCCTCCAGCCAGTGCCTCCATTCCTCCAAGGCGAGCTTGATGGCAAGAAGTTCCCGATCGCCAATGTCGTAGTTGCGTTCTGCGGGGGTGAGACGACGGGAGAAAAAGGCACATGGGTGGAGCTTACCATCCCTCTGTTGTGAGAGGACCGCTCCTACTCCCGTGTCGGATGCGTCCACCTCCACCACAAACTGCAGGGTCAGGTCGGGCTGGACCAGAATGGGTGCTGAGGCGAATCGCTCTTTCAGCTCCAGGAAGGCTGATTGGGCAGCATCGTTCCACTGAAAAGGAACCTTGGGAGAGGTCAATTGCGTTAAAGGCAGAGCTACCTTGCTATAGTCCCGGATGAACCTCCTATAGAAGTTGGCGAAGCCGAGGAACCGCTGCAGCTGCCGTCGGTTGGGGGGTTCAGGCCACTCCACCACGGCTTCCACCTTAGCTGGGTCAGGACGTAGGTCTCCCTGCTCGATGACGTAGCCTAAGAAGGCAACTGTGGACACGTGGAAGACACATTTCTCACCTTTTACGAACAACCGATTTTCCAGCAGGCGTTGCAGGACCTGTCTGACGTGGGTCTCATGCTCTGACAGTGATTTGGAGAAGATCAGGATGTCGTCGAGGTAGACGAAGACGAACCTGTCAATGAAATCCCTCAAGACATCATTAACGAGTGCTTGAAAAACTGCAGGGGCATTAGAGAGGCCGAATGGCATAACCAAGTATTCAAAGTGTCCAAGGTGAGTATTGAAGGCGGTCTTCCACTCGTCGCCCTCTCGGATCCGAACTAAGTGATATGCGCTCCTCAAGTCCAATTTGCTGAAAACTGTCGCCCCCTGGAGCAGCTCAAAAGCAGAGGTCAGAAGTGGGAGTGGATATTTGTTTTTGATGGTTATGTTATTTAATCCACGGTAGTCGATGCACGGGCGGAGAGACTTGTCTTTCTTCTCGACGAAGAAAAACCCTGCTGCTACGGGCGATGAGGATGCGCGGATCAAGCCGGCGGCGAGGGACTCTGAGATGTACGACTCCATAACCTCTCGCTCCGGTAGAGAGATGCTGTAGAGACGGCTAGTAGGCAATGGCGCGCCAGGGAGTAAGTCGATAGCGCAATCGTACGGTCGGTGAGGAGGCAACGACTGGGCCCGGTCCTTGCGAAACACTTCGGCGAGATCATGATAAACAGGGGGTACTCCGGACAAATCGGAGGGCGCGGTCGACTTGGCGAGGGAGGCTGGTGTGTGAGGCGGTGAGGCGGATTTAAGGCAGGTCATATGGCATTCCTCTCCCCACCCCGTAATGCGTCCCGTAAGCCAATTAATGCACGGGTTGTGTTGACGAAGCCAGGGGTGCCCGAGAACGAGCGGCGTCCGAGTGGCCTTAAACACAAAAAAACATATTTCCTCAGTATGGTTGCCAGACAGAGTGAGAATAACGGGCTCAGTGACGTGAGTAATGTCAGGTAGGCGCTGGCCGGACAAAGCAGTGACACGCAAAGTGTGGGGAAGAGGTTCCTGCCCTAGCTGAAGGCGGTCTGCTAGCTCAGAGTCGATAAAATTCTGTTCCGCCCCTGAATCTATCAAAACGGAGAGAACATGACCTTTGGTGTTGACCGTGAGCTGGGCAGACAGCATTAACCGTGGAGGAGATTTGTCTTGGCTGAGACCGCCCACCAGCACTCCTACCGTCACTGGTGGGCGCGACCTTTTGCTCGAGATGGGCAAGAGGCGACCACATGTCCCTTGTGGCCGCAATAGAGGCACTCACCGGCAGAGATACGGCGCTGGCGTTCCGCGGCGGAGAGATGCGAGCCTCCAATCTGCATGGGTTGCTCTCCTCCGTCTGCGCTCTCTGCCTGCCGGGAAGAGCTGGGCTCCGAGGTGGAGCCAGCCCTCCACAGCCCCGTGGCCTCCTGGGAATTGTAGTGCCGTGGCAGACGACGAGCCCGCAGCCGGTCATCCACCTTAATACATAAAGCCATTAACTCGGTAAGAGAGTCGGGGAGATCTCGCATAATGAGTTCATCTTTCACCTCCTCACGAACATTATTGAGCAGTGCACTCCGTAAGGCCTCCGGGCCCCAGCCTGTCTCTTCAGCCAAAATCCAAAAATCAATAGAATAGTCAGACATGCTCCGCTTCCCTTGTTTGTAGTTCAGCAGACGAAGCGCGGCGACTTCAGCGCCTGAGCCCTTATTGAACACAGTCTGGAATTTAGACAGGAAATCAGCATAGGCAATCCCAGGATCCGAGCTAAGCACGACCTGAGCCCACTTTAAAGCCCGGTCCCGCAGCAACTGGACAAAAAAGGTTATTTTGGCACCGTCGTTGTTATGGAAGCGCCGCTGCTCACGGAACACAAGAGTACATTGAGCCAGAAAACCAGCACACTTGTCCGACTCACCCGTAAAAGGTTCCGGCGTGGGCAGGGGTCCGTCCGAGGGTGGCGGAGGTGCCGGAGGTGTGCTCGCAGCGGCAGGCGCAGGCTCCTGGGGGGCGGGAGCCGCCGGCCGGGGATCACTCTCCAGAGGTGTTAAGCGAGCGACCGCCTGCGTAAGCGCCGCCATTTCGTGGTGGAGCCGCTCGAGCATTTGCTCGTGTCGAGCCAGAGCAGCTCCCTGAGCGATGAGTGCCTGAGCGACAGGGTCCTGAGCAGCTGGGTCCCGACCTGCTGAGTCCATGATGGCTGGATCGTTCTGTCAGGTTTCAGTTAACGGACTCAGGCGCAGACCGGGACTCCTTACAGGATTTACAGATTTATTTCACACAACGACACCAGGTGATGCTATTTACAAAGTGCTGGAGGGAGGGGAGGGGGGTCCAGGGTTCCGGGGTATGTGAGGGAAAAGACGGGGATCTGACGTCCTCCAAAGGCTCTCTCTCTTCACTCCCTACACTGGGGAAACACCAACCACACACTCGTCCACGGGATGACAGGCAGGCAGGGAAAGGTCCGGGATAGATCTGTACACAGAGATAATAGTTAGAGGCGAACAGACGGAACGAACTCACAGATCCTTATTTGCAATCTACTGAGCGACTGACGCTGATAACTCAACGATCCAGCGACGAGTGACACAGTGCTGCTGTCTTAAATCGGCCTTGTGATTATCCCGATCGGCAGCAGGTGCGTGGGCCAGGGGCGGGAGCCCGTAATGAGCATCGCCCCGGCAGGAGAGAGAGCAAGAGAGAGAGAGAGAGAGAGAGAGAAAACATGTTGCCTAATACAGAATCAGCTGGTGAGGCACAGGGACCATGACAGGATCCTTGTTTAGTTATTATTGCTATAAGCTTGTTAAACAGCATGAAGCACCAAATTATATTCTCTCTGTATGTTGGTGCTTAATTGTCTCATGTTATATCCAGATGCGAAAGAAAGCTTTAATGATTTTTTCCGTTTTGTGCCCTCTGATTGCCCAACTTCCCTTCCGAACAGTCTAATATTTAATCCACCCTGGTTTCAGATTCAGAAGACTTTATTTATCCCCAAGGGGCAATTAAGAGACTGACCTTGTCGACCATACATACAATACACAAACATCACATTGGGGAGACAGGTCAGGCTAGGTAGCTGGCCGGTCAGCTGCACGAGCAGCGACCTGGAACCGAACAATGGAAAAATGCACAACATCAGGAAGGACAAGGAGAAAAAAGAACTCCCCCCAGACTGAGCTCCAACAGGGAGATCAGTTTGAACAGAAAAAAAACACCTCAGCGCATAGCACATGAAAACTCTTAATCCACCATAGAAACACATGACAAGCAACAGGGATGGGTAAAAGGTGAGAGACAGCCAGTGTAGACAGCGCATCCGGGCCTGCAGCATATGCGCCGGTCCCCTTTGATCCACTGGTGTCCTTTTATTGTGCAGTACTTGCTCAATCAATTCTTAAAACTTAATTTCAACATTGCTTTTGAATTAATCAAGTACACGTTTTTGTTTCCTCAGTCATGTGTCGTCTGCCCATTTTCAACATTATCTGTTTGGTGCACAAAGTATTTCAGTGTTTATTGGCTAAATATAGGCAATCACTGTGTCCTAGTGTAAACAGGAGTCCATTATTTAGAGCGTCTGAGCTTGGATTCTAATTTAGAGGTTTCTTCAGTCATCATAAGCACACGGTTAGCAAAGCCTATTAGTCTGAACTCTGTCCTGCCTTAAAGACAATGTTTCACGACCTCCTCTGTACCTTTAATGATAGGTTTTGACACCTCAGGGTATATTAATAAAGACGTGATTTAACGACCATTAGAATAGTTTCCAGATTTTTCCGAGGCTAGCTGCATCGACAGGCACCATCATTGACTTCCGACAGCTGACTATTTTTCCTATGATCGGGTCTGGAATATGATAGAAATCCTACGTTTGTGAGAAGGGCTTCAAGGGTTACCACTAGTAGGATTTCAAGGGGTTAAAAGACACCTTTTATAATATTGTTTAATTAGCCATGTGCCGTACTACTCATCTTCCTGTTCTCACCGATCCGTTAGCACACAGTAGACGTCTCAGATTCACAAGCAGCATTCCTCACACAGTCTGCAAAAAAACCTTACCGGGAAGCCCTGCCCTGTCAGCCCCCAGCAGATCATCCAGTGCCACTGATGGAAGGGACCTGGTGCTGTTTCCAGCTGAATAGTTTTATCTGGCGTTGGCCTGGCCTGGGGATCTGGAGAGGAGCACAGGGCAAGCATGGTGGGCTGCCCGAACGATGGTGCATCTGCGCGTCAGAGGGTGAAGAAGGATTGCCTTTCAAGAATTACGAGCCATTAAATCAGAGCCTGGAAATCTCAAGGTTCCCCAAGACTGCTGCACAAGGAATCTGGGCTCGAGAAATATTGTTTATGGTTTAAAAGGCCTGGCGATGGATTTATAAAAGAAACATTCATCATTGCAGGAAAACGGAACAAAACATTCCGGAAATAAATACTCACTCTATAGGTATACTTGTCACCCAGACAGCACAATAACAAGTGAATTGGGAAGGAGATCCTTCATTTGCTGGCAGTTGGCCCCCAAAACATGCTCTGTATGTGTGTGTCTGTGAGGGGGGGACTGTGTATGTGTGGTCACACAGTGATTGGTTTGAATGTGAGAATATCTTAATGATGAAGCATATCAGTATTTTTCATCAAGTCCCCCTTGTGCTTAATTTGCATATGAAAGACGAATACTTCACTGTTATAAATGGGTTATGTAAACCACAAAGTTTTATAAGGATTTGTACTGTGAATTTTTTATATACTCAGTGTAAAGAATCAACCTTTATTTTTTTTTAACATTTCCCACTTGAACTGTCTATTTAGGTAAGACCTCCACTAGACATAATTAATGTTATTGATTGTCTCTGGCTAATCCGTCCCTGGAAAAGAAAAATATGGCTTTAGTGAAGTAGCACTTAACAGGAAGGTGATGGGTTTTTGTGCAGTGGTGTGACCTTGAGACAGTATGAGAAATCTATGCTTTGGTCTCAGTGCTGTCTAGTGCCCTGAACAGGAGGTGCATTTAAGGTTTTCGGTAAAATTTAATTTGTAATACTTGTTTAATAACGCATCAGATGATCTAGTCCTCCCTCTTTTAGGGGTTTTCTATTTGAGCTATAGCTCATACAAAGTGTTTAAATGACCCAATAATCTACAGTCTGTGAAATACACTGGGGCTCTACAGCACAAACATCGCAAGCAACTTATATGTGAAAGGCGGGAGCAACTTCATGCATTGGGTTGATGGTTAAAATGACTAACAACAGGTTTTATCTTAGTAATCATTTAATAATTTAACTTCATGACAGGCCAAAATTAAGCAGATTTTAATTATTTAAAATTATTTACATTTTTTTAACATAAAGTATGGGTGTACTATTTGTGCCCCAAATAAACGTCTCTCAGCTTTGTAATCAATGGGAGGTCATGTGATCGATCATGACTTTAGGTATTTTCAGTACACTGGAAATTAAAGTGTGGAACATTATACGTTGTCTGTATTTACACTATGCAATATATTGAGCACCTTTGCAAACATATTTCTTTGACGCTGTATGTGAAGCTGTTCAACTTTGAGGTTATAGCTAGAAGTGTGAAGTGGACTTAATCTCCTCAAGGCCTACAAATTTTAGCTGGATTGTCTGGTTGTTAGCATTTTAAAATTTACTCTTGAATTTCAAAATTTACTCTGGAAACTTTTAAAAGTCAACAAATTAGATTAAATCAGGTTTGGAGGGATCACACTAAATTTCTGATTTAAATAATGGATTCAGAATGGATAAAACTTTTCGAAGCCTTCACTATGTTTCTTATTTGGTCAGAGGTTTTTTAGTGCATCTTATTTTCACAAATAACTGAGCAAAAATATACAGATTAAGATAATATTTTATAAAATGTTCCCAATTTCACAGACAATGTTTTTCTGATTAATTGTATGAAAGAAGAAACTTAAAAGGTCCTTAAATATGCTTGATTAAAAATTATTTAGTATTTTAAAGCTGTAAATTTTACATATTTAAAAAAAAACAATGCTTAAATCGCACTTGTCACTTTCTTTGCACGAGGGTTGCCATCTTCAAATCTCTGTTTCCACAAAGATAGCCCCCACCACTCTCCCAGTCATTATAAAGGTGTTGCTGTTGTGATTGGTTGGATTTACACACTTGTCCTCTGTGCAAACATGTTCAAAGATCCCCCGAGGGATAGCGTGATCTGTGTCTGGGCTTTCTTGAAGCTATTGATTGATGAATCTGTAAGATTATGTGTATTGACTGATATTGATAAAAGAGGATTTGACCAGCGCCATGCTCTTTCACATAACTTATTCTCTTGGGAATTTGTGATTGGGAGACAGTCTTTACGTATTGAAAATGAGAGCGGGGAAAGAAAACGAGCTAAAGAACAGATGGCAGTGATGAAGTGGTATTACTGGAAAAAGAAATGTGGGAGAATTCGCCATTTGATCTAGCCATGTAAGTGTGTGGTGTAATATTCCCTTACAATCACATTGGTGTGGCGATAAGTATATAAAAGCTTATGTAAATGTGAAAGCATTACGTACACATATATGTGTTTTTCTTACCCAGGAATACTATGTGCTGACAGTCGGTGGGTAGACATGTATACATGTGTGCCTGAGTGTGTCTGCGTGTTGATGGATGGGCCGGCAGGGCAAGGCCGCGGATAAGAGTGCAAACAAACTGGGTAATAAATGAGAGCGACAGAGCAGCAGTGATGGGGCCCACTCCCAAGCTCCTGATGCATGCCGACCAGCACTGGCAGCCATTTGTATTAGAAAAATGAGGAAGCTGTCACAGGGATGAAGAGACAGTGTTCATCCTAAAGTGAAAAAAGGTCTCTCTCTCTTTCTCCCTGTGTTCCGTTTTCGCTTCCTTTGCCTCGTCTTGATTTCACACACACGCAAACACATTTGTACTGTGGATTTGAGCTCAGCAGGGGAGTAATCAGGGCGAGGTAGGGTGCTAATGTAGGCCATAATGAGTTGAGCTCTCAGTGACACATCACACACCACTAGCTCTGTTAACACAGTGGTGGGAAGCACAGTGGTAGAGCTGCTAGTACCACACAGACACACATGCAGACACAAATGCAGGTGTAACTGCGAGCCTGGTGACACCTGGGACAATAACTTCAGAACAAAACCAATATAAGGGAAAGAAATAAAGGAGTGGAGGATCACAGATGCGTTGTAGTGGATAATGCTGAAATAGGTGGCAGAGGTGACTAGTATGTTTCTGAAGCTGCACTATTATTTCCATAATTTGAGTACTGTAATAACTGTAACTAAGTAGTATTATAGAGCACCATTTGGACCATGCACACTATTAGAATCATGACCATACAATAGAATATAGTTACACAACTGATAAATTCAAACAAACTTTGTTGCTTTGGAAATTGGACTTGCTAAAGGTCAGTTTTAGCGCTTTAAAGCTTGCAGTGGAGCCTTCTTGGAGCATGGTAAGCTTCTCAGAGAAGAAGTGGAGTCAGGAAAACCACGTTTCAGGACAAACTCTGTGTGCGTCTATTCGTGTTTGCAGTTGGTTTGTTATTTGCGTTTGTGCTAAATCTGGGTGCACAATCCTTCACGGCTGTGACGGCCAGTGTTCTCTGTGCCACCCAGACACCATAAGTACAGCCTGAGGGCAGGCTGCATGCGCTTGCCTTATTTATTTATTTGAGTCTTCATATGTGTGTGTGTGTATGTGTATTTCAGTGCATCCCAGCATACGGGTACAGCTGGGGGGATGAAGAATTTGGGCCTGCACCTGCATGGGGATAATTAATGTGGATGGAGTGGTACCAACATAAATCAGTGCCTCTTGCAGCCTCAACAGGACTTTTCTGTTTAGGGTCAAAATCTTCTCACGCTGCACTGGATTAATCACGCCCGCAAGCGAAGACGAGGTGGTACGGATGCAAACTGTATTTTGTGTGTGTGTGTTAGCGAGTCTGTCTTTTTTGTGTGTCTCTCCTCCTTCATGAAGGAGGAGAAGCTGTAGGGCTATTTTTTCCCCTCTACACCTTCATCCTCAGCATTGTAATCTCTTAGAGGACAAACAAACAGCAGAATGTCATAATTTTCACAGCTGTATAATTAGCCCCACCCTCCTCTCTACAGTGATGAATAGGTGAACCTTTTGTTTGCATTTGTCATGCAGCGGTGGCATTGTCACAGATGTGAGATGCAGAGGTGCAGGAGGTCAATGCATGCGGGGATGGGTGTGGATGCCGGCTCGTGATGAGATGTTTCTCATTCCGCTCTGCACATATATTTGGACTCTCTAGTCAAGACATCCTGGTGTTTTACAGATCAGAGCTTATCTGTGCCTCTTCCTGCTATCACTGACAGCAGCCCTGCTGTTCTAGTCCGCAGCAGATCTACATCCTACTCTGTCCACTCCTATCTCCTGGACTGATAGCCTCTGATTGAGCTCATCACCTCCCTCATCTATTATTCATGCCACCTTTCATGTCCTGATGGAGGAAGGGCAAAAAGTGGAAAGGAGATACTACCTGTTTGCTGGCATGTCTGTTTCAGAGGAAGAAGCCTACACACAATTAGTTAAAAAAGTTGATTTTTCCCCCCTTTTGTCTTCACTTCTAACTCTATTCCCGAACATGTGTTCATAGATCTGCCCTACTGGACTGATCAGTATAATGGAATGGAATAGCTTTGAGATTGACGCCCCATGGGGGTACACAGAGATGGGCACTGGGACAGAGAGACGTGTACTTACGGCTGTTTGGGAAGGAAATTAATGGTGCATTTTTTGTTTTTATAATGTGATTTAATGATGCAATTCGTCTAATAAAAAGAACATTTTTTAACATTCACACGTTCATTTACGCATTCCCTCCTTCACAGAGGGAAAACCCAGTGGGCCACTACAAACATCTCACTCCTCTCACCCACTCAGAGCGCTGCAGGCCTTTATATTGCATGGTGATGGATGATTTCAGTTTGGCATTTTTCACCACCGCGCACCATCCAAATACTCCCCCCCTCCTCATTTGAGTGCATAAAGAGGCCATCCTATATTCACAAAGCCGACATCTAATGCATATTGAGTGTGTTTTGTAAAGGATCATTTGATTGTCTTGTAAATGAAGCTTTGCCTCTCAGCTGCTAATTTAGCCACATTCCATCTCATTAGAGAGGAGAAGGAGAACAAACAACAAAGGCATTCGCCGAGAAATGAACCCTTCTTTGACTTCAAGCTGCCATCGCGGCTGCTGTAGTGCCAACAGTTTGAATAATCTTGCGCTAACAGAAGAAGCAGGAGGGCTACAGTGAAACCTCAGAGTGACTGGCTCCTTCTCTACTTTTGCTCTTACTCCATTTACCCCTCCAACTTTCCACCCTGGATCTCTGTCTGTTTAGAGGATGTGCAAGTGTATCTGGTTTCCTGAAGCATTTAGCACCTTAGCCACAAAACCCGGACAGGAAGCCCACTCTATTCACAATGTATCAATTGCTCTGAACAACACTCCTCTTACCTCCACCTCCCTTCAATCTGCAGCTGGCTCAGCAGACACTTCTCACATACCTTCACGTGCAGCGACTCGAGCTCAAATTTGCAGTAGCGCAAAAGGATTTTTTTCTCTCTCCTGTAATGTTAACAACGGTGCATATACAGTAACCAAACCAAACTTCATCAGCATTAACACCTCGAGCTAAATGGACAAGTATTCCTGTGTTCACACAAACACACTCGGGGAGAATCTGACCTTGGCAGCAGTTAGTCCGGGAGTTCATCCTCCGGCCAAGCTGGCAAGTCAAATGCTTCTGGCAGCCAAGACAGTGGCCTCAGCCACTGCAAGGCTGCTGTCATCTGTTATGCAGCATGATACACAGTGGGACGGTTGCAGATAATGAGCAGAGAGGAGACAAATAAAGTTTTAAACTATAAGAAGGGTCTGATTTTTTTCTTTAAATTGTTGTATGTGTGAGTAAAAATGCAGGTGTGTGGGCAGGGCCATTTCTTGCACGCTAGCAAAAGTGTGTGCACATGATGTATACATATAGAAGTGTGCACGTGCATACGTGTGTGTGACGGAGCAGAAATAAGCGCCTGAGGTGATGCCTTTCAAAGGCACTTTAGAAATTAAAGCAGTGCCACTGTTCTGTAATGGGGCTTAAATGATCCAGAAAACACAAGATATATTGAGCATTTAATGAAACACACAGCACACTCCTTAATTATGCTCACTGCTTCACCAAATTGTCTGCCAAACCTGCGTTTATGCCTTGCATATACATACAAAAACACACAGGCGGGTTTTTTTCATGCATTTATTTGCATTTGGGGAAAAAAATTATTTGATTTCCCTTTGGATATATACATTTAAAGATATGCACAGATTCTGGTTTAGAAGAAGTTTGATAGTCAGCCCTGATTATAAAATTTGGAAGAAATTAATTTTGTAGCAAAGAAATTCACTGAATAACTTGTTTATGAGTGGCCTTTTGAAGTCATTTAGGGTGGCACATGACCTACTTTAATCTTAAAATCTACCTTCTCTATGGGTTCTGGTGTAAAGAGCAGAGAAGCAGTCACTCTGTTCCTCATTGTCTGCGAATGTCCTTTGTGGTTTGGCCATACATTAATAATGTAAAGGTAATGATCTCTAGACTAAAGGCCCTGTCCTGTCTTGTCTCCCCCTCTCTCCCTCCCTCCTCCTTCGCTCGCTCTCTCTCTCTCTGTGACCCTTCCCCCGTTTGTCTGTAGACCAGCCAGAGGAAGGACGTTGTAGCGGGCCGGCCAGAAGGGGCAGCGACTGTTAGTTGTAGAGGGTGAGTCACAGAAACGGAGGAATTCCTGTGCTGTTGGAACATCGAGGGCATGGTTTTGCCTCATTGATTACTTGAGGAAAAGTGGAAGGAAGCAAAGAATCATTCTGAGAAAACATCTCTTCTCATCCTCTCCCCTCGCCCTTTTCCTTTGCTTCTAAAGTTTGGTCTTACAGGATGATGGATGAGGAGCTTGCACTGTGGCCTCCGATGTCCTCTCGTCTTCCTCCCTCCTTATCCTCCTCCTCTTCCTCCTTCAGACACACGCTGACTTCAATGCACAGTGTTAGCCAATGATGGATGGAGAGATGGCAGTGTGGCAGTAATAGAACAGCTCTGTTGCTCATTGATTTGTTTTCATTTCCATGTCTTTATGTCTTTTGCACATCTAAATATCGATGTACATAATGAGAAAAATCAAAATTTTCTCACAGAAGGCTTCTAGAAGTTTTATTTTCTGAACAAAAATGTTTATAACACTCTGATGGATTATTATTAATATCTTCAGGGATGTTTGTTGCAAGTTTATATTTTACCTACATATGGTTAACACAGAGAGTACACAAAGTATTAACTCTGTTCTGGTTTTAAAAAATGTCAGACAATGCAGGAGTGATGGACAGAAGGCTGTTTATGCAACATTACATATTATTAATCATCTTCACATTTTCGGAATTGGGGGGGTGTGCAAAGATGAGGAGGAGGAGAGGGGATGATGAGGAGGGGGAGGACGAAGAAAGAGGAGGAAGAGGAGGGGAGTGGAGGCAAAGGAGGAGGGTTAGAAAGCCACAAATAACTACCATCAATCATCAAGCAGTCAACATTTTCACATGTTAGGATTGGCTCTCATTGGCAGCAGCCAGAGATCCGTTTGTGTGTGCGTGTGTGTTTGCTCTGTCTTGCCCAGCCTAGACTTCTCTCCCTATCTCACTGTCTTCACCTTTCCTTAAACTGACGGCACGAACAACAACAGTTGAGAAATCACCCTCGTCAGCAGGAAGCTGGCAGGTGCGTTAACTCCCCTAGTACCAAATTAGGATGTGCAAGATTGCAGAAATGCCTCGGCTCTCATATCTCCCTTTTTAATCACTAACATTTAGACGAGTCTGGATGGAAACGCACATTAGGCTTTAGCCAAGGATTTTCTTTGGATGCCGAGCCAGGTCTCAGATCGCACTCAGCCCTCCAAAATCTAAGTGGGATCTTTGCCTTCTAGCCTGAGAGAAAGATCTTAGGTCAGGCTTCAACTTGGGTGTTGTAAAACTACTCATTTATTCAAATGTTACTGCCCAAAAAGAAGTTGGGCTGTGTTAAAGTGCATGTTAAAAATCATTCCAATCTGACCTCTTAGGATTAAATACAGGGAAAATGAGTTTAAAGGTTTGTTCATTCACATATCTAAAATGATATTGTGTGGGCCAGTCACAGCTCTGCTCTTAGACAGTGGCGATCTGAGTAGTTTTTCTTTTATAATTAATTTTGTTCTTAGTTTTTAGAAAATAAATGTCTTATTATAATAATGCTTA
Source organism: Diplotaxodon limnothrissa (assembly GCF_057381915.1). Taxonomy (NCBI): domain Eukaryota; kingdom Metazoa; phylum Chordata; class Actinopteri; order Cichliformes; family Cichlidae; genus Diplotaxodon; species Diplotaxodon limnothrissa. Next base: position 28,486,991 of record NC_140615.1, on the reverse strand, counting down.
TGCTTAATCCTTATGTTGCTGCACTTTGGCTCGCAGAATTTGATGGTTGTTATGAACACCGTCATCAAAAACGCATTTTGTTGAGATTGTGGATTATGGAAAAGTGACACTAGGGGGTGCTCTAGGTTTGTCAAGCCAACTGTTGAGGCTTCACGCTGCTTACAGTTGGAGCTGTATGTTCAGAATGTTGGTGTGCATGCAGATGTGAAAGGACTGGCTGTCCAGTCCTGTCACACCACATCCTTCCACAAGACATATTTATGATTAACCCTGTGTCCCTGTGTATGTCCGCGAACGGTCAGAGGTTAAGCTTCTAAGTTACAAATTATTGTGTGAGAAAAGAGTTAATAGATGACGGCTTTTCCAGGAGTTGGTCCGCAGCTTCATATTTAGTTACCTAATACCACTGAATATGAATAAAACTTGCTGAGTGGACAAAGAGTGAGTGCTCTAATTGGGTATTTGAAAGATATACTGTTAGTCTTGTTTATGCATTTTCCGAATTGGAAGGACTCGCTAATTCTGTCCTTAATTATGTACTTTTTGCCCTTTCTTTTTTTTTGTGCACATACACTAACGCACTAATTCACGACGTTTGAGATGTGTCTTCTCAGTTTCAGTACAGTGAAGTACTAAAACAAGTAAGTGTGTGTGTGTGTGTGTGTGTATCTCTTCAAACCTATAAACTCAGTAATTCAATCATGCGGCCTTTAGGGGAAATGCTCTATGATTAAGCTGTCCTTATAGAAGCACAACATTGCGGCCCCATTGTTTCAACGCAGTATTTCTTTTTGCGTATTTTTCCAGCTTTGTGGCATCTCGTGCACTGTCTTTCATTTGTACTGACACAGTATGAACCCTTTCATTGACCTCCAGCTCTATTGTTGTGGGACTCACTTGTCTGTGGCTGAAAAAAATATAATCCTGGCATGATTGTAAATTAGATACATATTTTTTGAAAGACATAGCTACAATATGGAAACTTATTAAAATCAGTTTCTGCAGTGTTTCGAGGTTTTGGTTAACTGCATTTGAATGTTTGCCTGTGTTTGTGGCCAGACAGTGTGGCTGAAGGATACAGCACCCTGGGCAAAATGTTTGTGTCACACTCTTTAAGTTTGCGCTGCTTCAAGAAGCACAAAAAAAAAAGAAGATTTTTAGCATGTGTTTGTCTTACATTGTTGAAGCCATTTCCCCAATACAATTTATTCCACTATAAATCATTTGTCTTGTTTGCCATGGTTTTGCTTTTGTGACGAAACACTGGAAAAAATTCCAGAACCAGAAATGAATGAAAATGTCTCATGTGTGTTTCAGATTTTGATTTGTATTGTTAATGTGTTTATTTTCTGCTTTTATGCAGATCCTTAAAAAACACTCTATACATGCAGAAGTTTTATAGTATTTAAACACAACCTCATTTTTTTTACTTGATAATTTCCTACCTCTCACTGTCAGATGAGAAATTGTTTAATCATTGAAAAAGCCATCCCAGGCCCTCCAGATGTGTGGCGACGAGAAAGCGTTAGGAGCGACAGCACTGATGTTCAAGCTCCAGATGAGAGAGACAAGTAATCCTAAACATGGATGTGGAGAAAAACGGCATGCATCTGTTCATTGTCATCTTGTAGGGATGTTGACTGATGATGCACCTGATCCTCTCCTCTCCTCTTCCAGTTACTTTCAGACTCCGACAGACCTCCCCACCCCTATGCTGAAAACGGGGGAAAATCACAGAAATACACAGCCAGATTATTCACGGTACGCCATTATTGAATATGTGACTAACACACTGAGAATCGCTCTGGTAAATCAGATTAAAAAATGAATTATTTATAAGGACATGGAAAGCCGGTCCGACAGGGTGCAGAGACTGGAAGAATACACCAATATATCCCAAATAACATTACAACTTTGATCATGACACATACTGTAGTTATTCATTTTTATAATGTTCACAAATGTTCCCCTTTTATTCTGATATTGAAATATAGCTCATGGTAAAATTACATGGTAAAAGTGGTTTATTATTTTTGTTCGAATAATATTACCTCTGCTTTCACCGCCTCACCCACACGCGCGGTCTAAAAGACAGTTTGATATATTTTCACGGATGCTATAAAGCCAGATATCAAATCAGTTAAAACCCACTTTTGTTGCTATTTTCGTGTCACCTCTCTCTGGTGCATGAATCGTATAGTGCATCACACTATGATACACATATAGGGAAAGACTGAATCCCTTATTGATAACTCGCAAAACATCAGGCGGGTTGTTTTTCTACTTTACGGTTTCATTGTTTCGTACACTAAATCAAAGCTCTGTTGTTAAGGATGTAAATTTATAAGGTAGGATTTTTGATGATCTGACAAAATTTTAAGAAGAAACAAACAGTGTGACAAAGAGACGAAGATGAAGCTTTTTCTGTGTTAAAGTGTCAGAGCTATTTTAAGAGGAATACAGTGCAGTGTTATTTTTTTGTAACTTCCCTAATACACAGGCCAGGGTGGATGTGGTTTTTAGCACCTCGCTTCATGTGCTTTAAACAGCTCGTCTCTCTTTGGAGTTCTTTTCATTTTTAATTAATCTAAAAGCCTTCTTGTTGTTCCTCTCCAGGAGTTTGAATTTCTGTTGGAAGTGTCTGCTGGTTGTTTCAATTTCACTCACCCCTTAAACCACCTTCTGTGGCTGAGTGAGCGCTTACACCGTCACCAGGAGAAACGCTTCACCCTTTTCCTGTCCGTGTTTTTCCCCAAACAGTTTTGGCTTCAGTGGTAGATTCGGTCGGTGTTTCCATCTCAGTCTCTCTGTTGCTCTCTTTCTGTGCTTTGACAAGCAGCCAATGTGCTGACACCGGGAAGCGTTTAAGCGTGCAGCGATGTGCCAGAGTCGTCCTTGTCTAAGTGATTACTCTTTTATCTGATCCTTAGCTCTGATGTTACGGTCAAATATTTTTCCACTCACTTAGCTCTTTTTTTCCTTTTCTCTCTCGATCCCATTTTCTTTATTCCTCCTCCTACAACTCCAAGTCGCACATACTGTATACATATACATATACACCTGGACTCCAGTGGCAGGTGTGGTGCTTGAGTCCCGCAGGCTGCCACAGGTGAATGTGGGTGAAGAAGGTTATGTCAACACCTCTAGCCCCCTTGACACCCGTCTCTCCACTCTCTTATGGGTCAAACCACACATTTGGCAGGAGGCAGGGGATTGCCAGGGAGTTTCCACTTTGAACAGAGATGAGGTATAGAAATAATTCACATCTGGAAATAACCCTCTCCTCTGTTTCCTTAAGACTTCGCCACTTCCCTTTTGCCTTTTTGACCTTTTCTAGCTAACATAGGTGTCAGTAGTTTCACATTTACTACTCCCTGAGATCATCATCTCCACATTGCGGGAATTTAAGAGTTGACATGCTAATTTTTTCCTTTTGCTTCAACCTAGCATTAAACAGTGACTGTTAATAGAATAGTGACACCATCAATGTTTGGATTTCTTGTTTAGAAGTTTTTTTATTTTATTTTTTAACCTATGCAGGTTTATCTGCCACCAGCTACCAAACCTCAGAAAAGTAGGGCTCGATTGCACAACCAAAACAGGAAGACAACAGCACTGATTTATGTTTTTACATTGCTCATGTAAAAAGACAATGAGACGGCACAATGAAACTTTACCTGAGCAAAGGAGAACACTCGTTATCAGAGGAAGGCAAAACAGGATGAAGAGGGAAGTGGATAGAAGCAAAACATAAAACAACAGAAGCTTCGGATTTAAACGAGATATTCATATCAGTAAGTAACATAACCTTCCTTTTTATTCTAATACAACATCAGTGCTTTAAAATTGGCATTAAAAAAAATCTAGTTATTTATCCTACTGTGATCACAGATTTCTTTATTTTATAAAATGTCTTAATTATTTTTGGAGCTTCCAGTTATTTTCACTAGTTGTGCTACTCTTTTCATTCACTGAACAATCTGGATGTTGTTGGCTTTGAATGGAAATGGATGCCCCCGATGGCATCGGGAGCATGCTGAAAGCCACATGGGTATAATGTTTGCAACAAAGCTCAAAGCTAATATTCATATCCATAGGTGTGTGATAAGAGTGGGAGGAAGAGGGGAAAGATGGGAAGGATGAAGGAGTAGTCGCATCAGCAGAAAGTTGTTGTTCTGTGGCCCGGAGACTCTATTTAAAGTGGGGTCTAGGGGTAGCGGGTGCTAAGGAGGGGGAAATTTGGAGATAGTCTTGGAGTGTGGAGTGGTCCGCAGCCTGGAGAAAGGTAGGTGGGATGAAGGAGAGAGTATGGGTGGTGGGAAGTTAGGAGAACCCTGGGCCGAACCCCTCTTTTGTTTTGAGTTCAGATTGAGGTTGGAGTGTTTGTGTGCATTTGGTGACGATCTACGAGGGTACCTTGCTGCGTGGGCGCGAAATGTGTGTGAGTATGCCCTCGCTTGTGTGTCTGTGTGTGTCTGAGGTATTAATCTTCTTTGTCAGTGGAGCCCAGATGCAGGGCCCTTCTAGCAGCACAAGCCCGGACTCAGCAGTCTGCACTGGGCTCTGGGAAGTAGGCATGGGGTGTAAGGCGGGGGGGATGGGGGGAAGGATGTGGATGCTGCTGGCTGTGTTACTAGAGTGGGTTGCTCTGATGAAGAGGGCAAAGGGGACAACACACAGCAGATTAGCTAATGATATTAGCCAGAGTAGACCCTCAGGTAAAACCCAGTGGTCGCAATTAGTGAAGTCTCTCCAAGGTTGCCCTGTGGCCCCTTACACACACCTATACACACACACAGACACACACACAGACACACACACACGCGAGTGATCACTTGCATTAAATACTGACGCAACTCTTGCTCCACATTAGATTATAAACCCCTATTCCCTCTATCATATTCCGTTGCACCTCCGCAATCTACCCTTTAGCCCGCTCCATCTTCTCTCCATTAACATCACTCATGAGCCCCCTTCACTGTTTGCCCACTGTGAGAACAGACGAACTAACATGTTTGCTCTGCAGGAAACGAACGCTCACAATCACTCAATGGGAGCGAAACTGGGACTGCGAGCGAGCCGACTGACTCTGTTCACGAGTATGCTGATACGCACAGTTGCTCAAACAAACGCACACATGCACTACTACTACCACACACACACACACACACACACACATACAGGCTAAAAAACCTCAAAGCAGGGGGTATGGAGATTGACGTAACAAGCTGATAAACCTCTTTCTCCCGTTAAGTTGCCAGGACAGCACTGAGAGGAAAGGTGTTGGTATCTGTTGGTGATGAAAGATATTAATGTACTAACAAAACAAAGTTGATTTCATCCATAGGGAATGCTGAGAACAACACATACTGATGATCATGCTTGTGATCAATCACAAACTCATTTAAAAAAATAACTCAATGGATTCAACTTACTACACCGAGAAGTAGATCAGCTTTAAGCCACTAATAAGTAAGGATTGCACGACAGCATATGCAGAGTTCATTTATGAGATCAAGCAGCTGATTAGTCAACTGATAAAACAAATCAAATCAAATTAGATAAATATTCATTACAGCTTCTCAAATGGGAGATTTTGTGGCCTTTTAAAATATTTTTCATTCTTCCACAAAAACAGTACAATTTCAGGTTGCATTAGAAGAGTGGTTCTCAAACTTTTTCCAGTTTTCCTACTCCAAGAAAAATTTCTGCCTGAAGCACCACAATTTTTAATCAATAAAAAGAGGCCAATTTAAATTTTAGTAAAAAGAAAAATGACCATTATGGAATTAACAGTTTCTATTTTTTTCTGTTAAAAAGCGAGACCTGCAAAAACACAGCATTAGCTTTTGGGATATCATAGTAGATATTTTCACTTTTACCCCTCAGCCGTGAAAGGCTGATGGGGTATTGTCACCGTGCCGGGTGGGCTAGCAGTGTGGACACCCAACTTTGTGAAAGTGCTAACTTGAGAACGAGACTGACTGACTTTTCACTTTCCTCTATTTATAATACTTGTATATATATATGTATTTATCTATATATATATATATATATATATATATATATATATGTATACATATATATATATATATATATATACATATATATATATATATATATATATATATATATATATATATATATATATATATATATATGTATACATATATATATATATATATATATATGTATACATATATATATATATATATATATATATATATATACATATATATATACATATATATATATATATATATATGTATATACATATATATATGTATATATGTATATATATATATATATGTGTGTATGTGTGTGTGTGTGTGTGTGTGTTTATTATATCATTAGTAATATTTGTGATTATTGTCCAGGTAATTTTCTATTTATTTAAATGAAGATGGCGCCGGTGAGGTCGGCTGCCGTCACGACTGCTCCGACCACTTTTTCTTTGTCTTTGTTTTTTAAGTTAGTTTTCAGCGTTTCTAAATCGGCAAAATCATCACCATTGGGTACATTAGGTATGACAGTGACACTCTTGTTTCTATTGGTATACAATGTACTCACAATTCGAAGTTTTTAACTCCGGATCCGAGCTGGCCGAGTGAGATCTCGAGGGAGAACAAAGGGAAGCGGCGGCGGCCTAGAGGGAAGCGAGCCGGCGTCAGGAACAGGCTGAGAGCTCGTGCACACCGCACACCTCTGCCTAGCATCCTGCTCGCCAACGTCCAGTCACTGGAGAACAAGCTTGACGACCTCAGGGCCAGGATAAAGTTCCAGAGAGACATTCGGGACTGCAATCTCCTCTGCTTCACCGAGACATGGCTGAACCCAGCGGTGCCGGACCACGCCATCCAGCCGGCCGAGTTCTTCTCGGTTCACCGCATGGACAGGACACGGGACTCGGGGAAGTCAAGGGGAGGCGGCGTGTGTTTAATGGTGAACAACAACTGGTGCAACAGTGCGAACGTTGTTCCTCTCACACACTCCTGCACACCAAATCTGGAACTACTGTCCATCATGTGTCGTCCTTTTTATCTACCTCGGGAATTTACATCGGTCATTGTAAGTGCCGTTTATATTCCACCACAAGCGGACACGGTCACCGCCTTATGCGAGCTGCATGAGGCACTCACACAGCACCAGACACAACACCGGGACGCTGCGCTTATTGTGACGGGGGACTTTAATAGCGCCAACCTCAAACGCGCAGCGCCGAACTTTTATCAACACATCACCTGCCCCACCAGGGGTGAAAGGACACTGGACCACTGCTACACTACGGTCAAGGACGGCTACAAGGCACAATCCCGCCCTCCGTTTGGCAAATCTGATCACGCCGCCATCTTCCTCATGCCAAAATATAAACAAAGGCTGAAACAGGAAGTTCCGGTTCAGAGGAAGGTCGCGCGCTGGACGGATCAATCGGTGGCCGCGTTACAGGACGCACTCGATGACGCAGACTGGGGCATGTTCAGAAACAGCTCCGATGATGATGTCAACGTGTTTACGGAAGCGGTTGTGGGATTCATCGGGAAACTAGCGGATGATACCGTGGAGACAAAGACTATCACAACGTTTCCCAACCAGAAGCCGTGGGTGGATAAAACCATCCGCAACGCTCTGAGATCCCGCACCGCTGCCTACAACACGGGACTCACAACGGGGGACATGGACCCGTACAAAGCCGCGTCATATAACGTGCGGAGGGCGGTGAAAGAGGCGAAGCAGCGCTACGGGAGGAAACTAGAGTCACAACTCCAACAGAGTGACTCTAGGAGCCTGTGGCGGGGACTAAGGACAATAACGGACTATAAAGCACCAACAACCGGTATGACGAACGCGGCCGTGACTCTGGCAGACGAGCTGAACACTTTCTATGCTCGCTTCGAGGCTGCAGCTAAGGACTCCAACAATGCTAGTGTTAGCGGCGCTAACGGCTGCAGACAGGAAGATACTGCCAGCACCAGAAACGTGCTCGTCATCTCCGAGCATGAAGTAAGGAGAGCCTTCAAAAGAGTGAACACCAGGAAAGCAGCAGGACCAGACGGCATCCCAGGTCGTATCCTAAGAGACTGCGCATACCAACTAGCTCCTGTGTTCACTGAGATATTCAACATCTCTTTATCTCAGTCGGTGATCCCCACATGCTTCAAAGAGTCCATCATTGTTCCTGTCCCGAAGAAACCCCACCCTGCTTCTCTCAATGACTATCGCCCTGTAGCCCTCACCTCAGTAGTGATGAAGTGCTTTGAACGCCTGGTCAGAGACTTCATCATTTCTTCACTACCAGACACACTGGACCCACTACAGTTCGCTTACCGTCCAAATCGTTCCACAGACGATGCCATCTCTCATCTCCTCCACACATCACTCACTCACTTGGACACTAGAAGGGGGAATTATGTTAAAATGCTCTTCATAGACTACAGCTCTGCATTTAACACCATAATTCCCTCCACACTCACCACCAAGCTGGAGCATCTGGGACTCAGCTCATCTATGTGTCAGTGGATCTCCAACTTCCTAACTGGCAGACCACAGGCAGTAAGGATGGGCGGACATGTCTCAGCCTCCACCACTCTCAGCACTGGAGCCCCCCAGGGGTGTGTTCTGAGCCCCCTGCTGTACTCTTTGTACACATATGACTGTGTGGCCACTACCAGCTCCACCACCATCATCAAGTTTGCTGACGACACCGTCGTGGTGGGCCTGATCTCTGATAACAACGAGACGGCCTACCTGAAGGAGATTAGGAATCTGGAGAACTGGTGCCAGAGGAACAACCTCCTTCTAAACGTCAGTAAGACAAAGGAGCTGATAGTGGACTTCAGCACTAAGCAGGAGAGGAACTACCAGACCCCCGTCATCAACGAGTGCCCAGTGGAGAGAGTGGACAGCTTCAAATACCTCGGAGTTCACATCACGCAGGACCTGTCATGGTCCTGTCACATCAACACCGTGGTGAAAAAGGCCCGTCAGCGTCTCTACCACCTCAGACGCTTGAGAGACTTCCAACTGCCCTCCAAGGTGCTCAGGAACTTTTACTCGTGCACCATAGAGAGCATCCTGACGGGAAACATCTTAACCTGGTTCGGGAACAGCACCATGCAGGACAGACGAGCTCTACAGAGGGTTGTGCGATCAGCTGAGCGCACCATCCGCTCCGAGCTCCCTGACCTGCACTCAATCTACAGCAGGCGGTGCTGGACCAAGGCCAGGAAGATCGTGAAGGACCTCAGCCATCCCAACAACAGACTGTTCTCTCTGTTGAGGTCAGGAAAGCGATTCCGCTCCCTGAAGACCAACACAGAGAGACTGAGGAGGAGCTTCTTCCCGCAGGCGATACGGTCTCTCAATCACACCACCACACAGTACTGACCCACACATATAGTTCTTACACACACACTGGACTTTCTGGACATTGTTTTTGCACACATTGTTTTTTTCTTTAGGTCACGAGCAGTTGTCCAAGCATTTCACTACATATCGTACTGTGTATGACTGTGTACGTGACAAATAAAATTTGAATTTGAATTTGAATTTGAATTTGAATTTTGAATTTTTATTTTGTTATTTTCTGTAGCCATTGACATTCATTAAATGTACAGGGTGGGCCATTTATATGGATACACCGTAATAACATGGGAATGGTTGGTGATATTAAAGTCCTGTTTGTGGCACATTAGTATATGTGAGGGGGCAAACTCCTCAAGATGGGTGGTGACCATGGTGGCCATTTGGAAGTCGGCCATCTTGGATACAACTTTTGTTTTTTCAATAGGAAGAGGGCCATGTGACACATCAAACTTATTGGTAATGTCACAAGAAAAACAATGGTGTGCTTGGTTTCAACGTAACTTTGTTCTTTCATGAGTTATTTACAAGTTTCTCTTTCTTCACAGCCATTGACATGTCAAAGAGGTTAACACGCGAGGAGCAGTTCAAAATTGTGGTCTATTGGTCTGACACTAACCCACATTGGATGGATCCCTCCAAGACTGTTGGAACAACAAAAGTGATGGTTTGGTGTGGGGTACAACGATAGTGGGTCAATTCTTCATCAATGGAAACCTCAAGGCCACTGGATATTTGAAATTGCTACATGATGATGTGTTTCCCTCTTTATACACTGAAGCTGACACGTTCCCTGAGTTTTTCCAGCAAGATGGTGCACCACCACATTATGGGTGCCAGGTCCGAGCATTCCTAGATGAACAGTTTCCTGGAAAGTGGATTGGTCGTCGTGGGCCAGTTGAATGGCCCCCAAGGTCTCCCGATCTGACCCCCTTAGACTTTTATCTTTGGGGTCATCTGAAGGCAATTGTCTATGGTGTGAAGATACGAGATGTGCAGCACCTGAAACTACGGATACTGGATGCCTGTGCTAGCATTTCTCCTGCGGTGTTGCTATCAGTGTGTGAAGAGTGGGAGAAGAGGGTTGCATTGACAATCCAACACAACTGGCAGCACATTGAACACATTTTATAAGTGGTCAGAAACTTGTAAATAACTCATGAAAGAATAAAGTTACGTTGAAACCAAGCACACCATTGTTTTTCTTGTGACATTACCAATAAGTTTGATGTATCATATGGCCCTCTTCCTATTGAAAAAACAAAAGTTGTATCCAAGATGGCCGACTTCTAAATGGCCACCATGGTCACCACCCATCTTGAGGAGTTTGCCCCCTCACAAATACTAATGTGCCACAGACAGGACTTTAATATCACCAACCATTCCCATGTTATTACGGTGTATCCATATAAATGGCCCACCCTGTACATTCACTGACCACCTTATTCTGAAGGCAGAAGAGGATTTGACCTCTTTCGTCTTCAGAACTGCCTTCATTCTTTGTTACATAGATTTAAACAGATGTTTGAAAACATTTCTCAGATATTTTGATCCATACTGACATTTTAGCATCATATAGTTTTTGGGGATTTGTTGGCTGCATGTTAATGATGTGTGCCTTGTATTTCACCACATACAACAGATGCTCTGTCAGGTTAAGTTCTGGTGACTGTGGAGATCATTTAAGTACATTGCACTCAATGTCATGTTCACTAAACCAGCTTGAGATGATTAGAGCTTTATGACTTGGAGATATCCTTGCATCCAAGTATTGTGGCAGGAATTGAGACCCAAAAGATCAGCTAATTTCTTTTCAATCCTATTTTGTCCAATTTTGGTGAGCCTCAGTTTCTTGTTTTTCGTTGACAGGAGTGGCATCAGTGTGGTCTGTGGTCTTATGGTGCTGTTACCCATCTTCTTGATGGTTTGGCATATTGTGTGTTCATAGATGCTCTTCTGCATACTTTGGTAACGAGTTGTTATTTGAGCTACTTTTGCCTTCCTTATCAGATCTCTAACATCAACAAAGCATTTTTGTCCACAGAAATGATGCTCATTGGATACTTTCTCTCTTTTGGACCATTCTCTGAAAAAATCCCAGTAGATCAGTAGTGTCTAAAATACTCAGACCAGCCTGTCTGTCACCAACAACCATGAACATTCAAAGTCACTTAAATCACCGTTATCCCAATTCTGGTGCTTGGTTCGAACTTCAGGAGGTTCAAAGTCTTGACCATGTTTTTACCATGGCTGATCAGGTATTTGTCTTAATGAACAATTGAACAGGTGTATGCAATAAAATGTATTATTATTTAATACATTCATTTATTTAATGCCTTATTTATTAAGAGTCAAGTTCAGCATTATTGTAACTGAATTGTAATTACTGAATTTAGTACAGTAACAACGTCCCGTTACTGCACTACTGAAAGATTTAATGTGATTATAGTAAGATGTTACTTTGGAATATGTTACACCCCACACTGCCTGCATGCGACCGCAAAGTTCATCCCTGGTAGCCACTGTTGATTGACTAACTACTCTGATTGGCTGACTCTTGCAAACAAAAACTGTAAACAGAACGTAATAATAATAATGGATTGCATTTATATAGCGCTTTTCGAGAACCTCAAACTGTACAATATCATTATTCATTCACTCTCACACCACGTAGGTGGTGCTGCTGTGCTCACAGGCAGAGTTGTACGCAAAGGTTGATCAAACACAGGGAAAAGAGAAGAAAAAACTTTGGCCATGCTTAATATGGGCATCATACAGTATATATAATCGATAGAATAAGTAGAACCAGGGCAGGTGATAGGCAGGTGGGGCCAAGGCTCAAAAGACAAAGTCTAGGGATTCAGCTTTAATTTTCATTCTTGCTGTTTTTATTTTGTTGGATTTTTTTTCTAAGACTTTTTATTAAATGTCTTTTTCTTCCCTACCTGTCCTGACTACATTACTGCTTCTAAAACATCCTGTTTAAAACTTTCTGGTGCCATCCAACAACTTCTTCCCCTCACACAGCGTCAGAATAAATACACACAATGATGATGTCTTCATATACCTCGATGTAAAACCACAATCAGTGTGAAACCTGCCAATGCACAGCAGCACTTTAGATTTCTTTTGACTGACATGATGAGCTGCTTGTCATCTTTCTTTTCAGCTGAGCAGATCTTCTCTTGCAGTTTATCATATCTGAAATAAATCTTTCCTCAAATTGACAAACACACTGCTCTTGCGCAGTGGGAAGTGTTACTTTTCCCCCCTCTACATCTCTGTAAAGTGGTGATCACCACTCAGAATTACATACACAACCTGGCTTTCCTGTGACAAAGTGATGAATTGTAAGAGCTTAGAAAACATCTCTTTTGCCCTGACTCTTTCTGTCTCTCGCTGGCTCAGAGAAGCGTTTTTCTGTTGTCCCTTGCTGGTATTTTTCTCACAGCGTCTTAATTTTCTCTCATTTGTCTGTCTGTCTTTTTTACAGAGAAAGACAAACTGTCCTGCGAAAGGGGTAACCTTATTTTCACTTTAATAATAAGGTTAAATTACTGATCTTTACAGTGTGTACGCGTGTGTAAATGTGTGCTTTTACTGCTTCCCTTGGCTTGTCAGCTGTGTCTCTATTTTTTATATGACCTTCTTTCTTATAATGCCACTTATCTTATCCAAAAGACCATCAGGCTGGGCGATTAATTAAGGTGCTGTATCCCTCCAAGTGATGGCTTCCTCTTCCTTCTTCTCTTGCTTCTGTCCCTCCCTCACTTGCTCCGTCTGCAGGAGATTAAACCGAGACCAGCTCTACTTTTCTTTCTCCTTCTGTCCATCATAGTGAAAAATTACCTTTTAGTCTTCTCCTTAATCGCGCTGGCCGCAGAGCAATCAGATAGGAAATAATGGCTCGGCGTCTGGCTGTGCAGGCCCTCGACTACAATGCTTCAAGACTGGACTGAGGTGAGACTGGGGAAACCTCATATTAATGACTCCTTGTAAGTGTCATCTTTCTAGAAATACAGATAGTGTAAAACTATCGTGCTGTCAAACCTTGGTGGAAATACATTTATAAATGTTGGACTGCTTCTCAGAGCACTCTCTCGAGTCAATTTTCTTCTGCTTTTACCCTCCAGATCTACATCCCACCTTCCTCATTTGTCATTTATTCTCTTCTCTGAGAGCATTTGTCCAGAGTTTGTATGACTTAAAAGAGAATTGAAAATTTGGACCCGCTCTGAGCTCAAAGCTAAAAGCAATATTTATTTTTTAAAGTTTTGATCTCCGCAAAAAAACTTCAAACTACAAGCAAGATGTTTCCTTTCTCATTCGCTAAAAACTTCTTCCTTCTTCATCAGGAGCCATTTCTGCTGCCCGATCATCTCTACTTTTTCTTCTCGGCTCTTTCAGTTTGATTCAGTGTGAATTAATTGTTCCTCATATGGGAGACGGCACACGATTAGTCTCAATCCTGATAATGGCGTGTGGCTTGGCCGCGGGGAATACACTGCCAATTTGCTCACAGCGCATCTGCCAAATGATTGGTGTTTACACGCCACATCCCCCGAGGAGTGTTTGTCACAACGCCACTTCTTACATCTCAATAACGCACACACTCCCGAGGCAGATGTCATGAAAGACGCACACCAGCTCACTTGCATCTGCACTGACACAATCTCAAGCAGGTAACACGTGCTGGACTGCATTTATTGCACTGACTTTTGGGCTTATACATATTTTTTCCCCTAATTTTCTTAATTCGTACATGACACAATCCTCTCTCTCGAACAGTTTAACTCCACACCCCCACCTGCCTGCTCGCCTAAACCTTTCCTCCTTCCTTCATATCTCCTCCCTAACACAGTGCTTCTTCTCTGCTGTCCCATTAATCACCCCTCTCTAATTAACAGGCCCACTGTTCCCAGTCTTCCCACTGCTCCCACTCCACACCTGGCCCAGCCCTGCTGCCCAGCAGGCATGCAGCTCACGCCAACCCTCAAACGCATATATGCACACGGTACAAACTGGAGCGCAGCTGGCAACTGACCACCACTGAATTGGGCTTTAGTAAGCAAAATTGGTGTATAATACAATAAGAATTGAATAATGCTGCTTAACATTAAAGTTTTGTTTTAAATATTGTTGTAAAATGTAAAAGATGAGGTAAAATTCCTTTGCTGGACACTTTCTACCCGTTGCCTGCTTGTCTTTCTCGCCCATTCATTCATGATGTTATCAGTCCTATCTTCCTTATAATAACTCAGCTGTTCACCCCTTTCCTCACCTCCTCCCCTTTCATTTTTACAACAGACCTCACACACACCGTCTTTGACTCACATCCGATTTCCTCCTCCTTTCCCACCTTCTCCCTGTCCGCCCCCTGTTAGCCAGGGTGGCCCGGCATTGCAGTAATGCCATCTGCCAGCGCAGCATGCCCACAGCCACGTGTCCATGCACACTTGCCCACAGACTTACACGAACACACGCACACAAATACAAGCTTGGCAAGGACACCTTCCAGCGCAGGATACACCAGTATCCACGCTTCCGCCACCATATCACCATAGTCCCACGCATTGTGTAACACACACACACGCGCACACTAGCACAGCTCTGTTGAGTCACACGCTTCATCCGTCTCCCAACAGGGGGAGCCGGGGAGCATCTGCTGGAGCTAAGACGGGAGTCAGACCGGCTGCACTTACAGTAAGAGAGCAGATCATTGCAGCAGGCACATAGTGCCTAATCATAGACAAACAGAAGAGAGATGACCACATGGGTGTGTGTTCCACACCGACTACAAATGAAGTAAAATAAAGGAACGCAAACTAGCAATTACATGCAAATGCACATTTTTGAGGTAGCAGTCTATGGGAAATTTTTGCGGCCTCCTAAAACATTACATTACCGTGTGCTGCAAAAGTGCTTCAGATGTTTGGTAGCTTAAAAAAAAGGTACATAGATAGAGAAATATGAGGGCAAAAACAGTGTTGTCATACTTGGGAATGTGTGGATAGAGACAAATATGCTTTCATTTCACATGATTAAGTCTAGCTAGAAAGAAGTTTGTTATTGTTGTTTGACGAGTTTTTTGTTTTTTTTTGTATTTATATGTGTGCTCACAAATATAAATGGGTGAAGATATGTCATGTCATAGCATGACAATGAAAAGCACCGTGCAAAAAGACACGTAAGGAAGTATTGCTACATGTTTCCCCTCTGATTATTTATTTAATTCAATAATTTATTTAAATCTTCTCTTGTTGACATTGAACAAGACAGAAGCAGAATTCATGGGAAACGCAGCAATTAGCAAATGAGCTCTAGGATGTGTTGCTGCTCGAGCTGCGTTTTGGTGCCGCATCGGGCTGCTGGGGGTGGCGGAATGAGTGTGTGCGCGTCTCGGGGGGGTGAGGGTGGTATAGTGTGTACTTACAGTGTGTGTGAGTGTGGTGCGCTCCCAGGTGCGAGTGGGGGTCTGTGGCAGTATATTTATTAGCGGCTGTCAGGGAGGTGACACTTTGATGAATGGTGCAGAGTAATCAGGGCTGGGCTGTGACAGGCTGCACTCACAGCCTTCTACCTGCCAAACAACCCAATCACATGCGCTCATATGCACACTTGCATGCGCTTACCCCCCAAACACACACACACACACACACACACACACACACACACACACACACACACACACACACACACACACACACACATATATCCAAATGCATTTAATTCAGCACACAAATGTTGCTGTATATGCATGTGTTCAAACACAACCTTCCATAAATATCCCCTCGCCGCCACCAGATGAACTAAGTCATCAGCGTCCCCTCATCGGCTGCTCTTTTAACAGCTCTTGCTCAGTCCTTTCATGTGACTCTTTCGCATTACAGTCATCTCCGCTGTGACACTGCGGTTTGAAGGAGGACATTTTTCAGGAGATAATTGAAAAGGATAAATTAGGTCGAGATAGTTTGAGTGGAAAAGACAAAGAGACAGAGCAATTTGGGGGGAAAATTTGCAGAGCTTTGTTGTTTTTTAATTGCCGGTGAGAGACAAGGTAGCCTTAATTAGTCCTTGTCTATCTCCTGTTGTACTGGAGGGTCATATTTCTGTGACTTTTGGCTAATTAGTCAACTGCTGCAGACGTAACACCTACTTTCCCCCTATAGGATGAGAAATATCCTCCAGTGGTGAGTGGGAGAATTTAGGTTTGGTAAATTACCCAAGTTTTCCATTTTTGTTCAGCAGAACTGCAGTTGTCTTTTTTTTCTTCTTTCATCCGTTCAGTTCTATCTGTGTTCTTCCATCATTTAAAAAATGTCAAAACAACTGAGAAATTAAGCAACTGCTATGTGCTGTCCTTGGAAAGAAACCGCAGCAAATACAACTGAAACACTAAATGGAAATCATTACTTCTCAGCAAGTTTTTAATGCATCCAAACCAGCAAGTAATGAGAGGTTGTAATCAAATAATTTCACTGAGGTTTGGGTTTCCAAACAGTTTTCCACTGATTCTATCGACAAACCACAGTCTGGCCCTAAAGAGAGGAGACCAGAGGTGTGTGTGTGTGTGTGTGTGTGTGTGTGTGTGTGTGTGTGTGTGTGTGGTGGGGAGGAAAGAAGAGAAGAGAGGGAGACAGATGAGAGAATGAAAAGACAAAATGAGAAAAGACAGAGAGAAGAGAAAAAGAGATATGGGATAGGAGAATGTATGAGCCAAGAAAGGAGGACTCGTGTACGTTTCTGAGTTTCTCTCTCGCTGTCTTTTAACAAGCTACGGGATGGGAGCCGCTCACACATATACTCACTTCATATGAGTCTGTATGTGCACCTTCTGTAAAACCTCAGAAAGAGGATGATCCTCACTTGATAGCACAGGAGCCGTCCACTCCTACTCCTCCCTTTTTCCTCTCTGTCCCAAAATTGCATTTTGCCACTGCCAATAGGGTGAGATCATTTTACCCCATTTCCAATGCTAGTGTAATTTTCTTGCTAGAACACTGATCAGCATATAAGCATTATTATTTAAACCCATTTATGGATTTAACAAATAGCACGAAATTATATGTTCGGCTGGACATTTTCTGTCTGTGGTTTTAGGCTGAATTGAGAGGTGATTTTGAATATTGCTAAAGAAGAAATATGACCATTTTTAAAGTTATTACAGTTTATATTAGATCATCAACTGCTTCAATGAGTGAATAAACATTTGCACAAAATTAAATGAGCTTACTAATTAATGACAGAATGAATGAATGGACTGAAAGGATTCTCCCTTTCTCTCAGTAGAGGATTCACTGCAAGGCAAGTGAGCATTGACGGAGTAACACTTATTCTCTCTGTCAACCAATGGAAATCAATTGGGTGGTAATTGCAGTATTTGACCCCTCTCCTGTCTCCACCACATCCCATCTTCTCTCTGTCCATACATCCTCCACACTCTGACCATAACGACGGGTCTGAGACAGTCAATTCATTTTATACACTGGGCATTTCCCCTACCAACTAGATTAATGCGATATATTTAATCGGGCATGATAAAATCTGTGAGGCAAAAAAAAAGACAAACAGGAAAAGGAGGATGAGGGGGAGTGTGGACAAAGTTAACAAATTCGGGGAAAGGGAGTGGTGAATTAAGACTGGGAAGAGTTTACAGAAGCTTCTTATTGCAGTCTGTGTTTTCGTGCGTGCGCTTTCCTTTATGTGTTTAGGTTAGAGATGGCTGGTCAGATGGGTAATGAGTGACCCTTCCTCCCTGGCATGGTTCTGCCGTCACACCAATATTAATCTTCCCACATCACCCCCTCTTCTGAACCGACAGCAAGCCTCTCGGGACTGTGCGCACAGACACACACACAGGCATTGATGCATAAACGAGGTGGCAATGATGAATGGAGATGTTCCTATGATCTGTTTAATAAGTGTTAGGCAGGGCACTCTCAGAGCAATGGGGAAAAAGATGGCTTATATACATATCTGCAAATGGAGCCAAAATCGACTGCATTTTACTACATTTGCAGTGATCACCAACAGAAAGCAGCGCTCATGATGCACAGGGAGTTATTATGTGGAAAGAATTTTGTATTTGTTGCGGCTGACTCAGTCCATTGAGGAAAATATATATTTGATAAATAAACAGTTTCTTTACTTGGGTAATATTTAGGTAATTTTCTTGGGTTTTTTTCTTTTTCTTCATTGTGGTCAAATAGCACCTTTTGTCACATGAAAATATGATTATTGTTGCATTTTGGACTTTGGACGACAGACAGAACAAGAGATTTAAAAACATCACCTTTTTACCATTTCACACGCCGAAACATTAATCAATATTGATGATTAGCAGTTGCATATGTATGTATTAAAGTACTGCATTACTGTGTCAACTAGCATGGATCAACCATGACAAAAATTGGCCCCACCTGTTGAATCTGTGCATGTGTTTGCATGATAGCTGCTGGGAGGGGTTGAAGGTGCCAGAGCTGTGAACATTAAGAGTCAAACTGACAGTCTGTCAGGATTACCCAGGCAGAGCTGACATCTCAAACAACCAGCAAATATCCACATACTGCAGATGTTAAATTAATCATGCCAAGCGCTGATTTCAGTCTGAGTTCATGAATGCAGTACAGTCAACACATATGTCATGTAAACACTTTTATGTCATAAAAATATTAACATTATCATTTAAATGATAACAGGTCAATTGAAAGTGACAAGATTGAATCTTCAAAAATGAGTGTTGGGTTAACTGTTGCTGTAGCTCAGTCTATTTTAAAGTGTAGCAGTCAGGCTGCTGGGTGCATGCAGATGTACTGGTTCTAGAGAACTTCAAGAGCTCCAATCTCTTTTATGTGCTCACTAATCTAATCTATTTAGTAGTTTGTTTAGTAGTTTGCATTTGCATGTCTTTATCTTCTTATCTGTTTGAGTTCCCTCCTTTTCTCTAGCTCTGAGCTTAGACTTCACCTCTCAGAAGACCCTTGGTTTTATTTTTCTCTCTCTCTGTTAAGAGCCTGGTCATGGAAGCTTGGGTTCTGTGTTGGCTGACAGCTGCTGCTGCGTGCCTTTTTTTTCCTCTCCCTCCCTCTCTTCCCCCTCTTCTTCTCTCTTTTAAACACGCGTCCTCATTTCTAAACTATCTATCATGCTGGCAGGGCCAGTGGGGCCTTTAAACTGTGGGATTGGCACTTTCTCAGCTGCTGAGCTGGAAAAGGGGGCTGCTTGCAGACTGAGACACAAGCAGTAGGCCAGCCCGCTGCAGGCGGGAGGAACAGGAGGTCTGTGCGAATGCAGGTGGACTGACGGTACACCTTCGTTCCTTGAGTTTGCGTATGTGTTGAGGTGCATGTACCTGTGAAGCTTTTGTGCTAAAAGAGCTCCTGCTGTGATCCAAAACACTCCTTATTTTAAGGCTGTTGAGTTTGAGATTTTGCTAATGCTGCTAGAAAACCCTCACTCTCAAACAAATAATAAAAAAAAAAGTTCAGTGGAGTAAAGAGTCGTTTTAGGAAATTAATTGGAAAGGAAGTTGATGGTTTTGAGATGGGACTGTGAAACAGAGTGTGCGTATTCCACGCGGGTCGTCTGCAACGAGTTGACAAACTCCGTCTCACTCGGGAGTGAGAGGTGTCTGAAAAGATGGGAACTGCTGACAACATCTGTGTGTATTTGTGCGTGTGCATTGAGATGCCACGTTTGACAAACATGAAGAAATAACAATGAGGTGCTGTCAGCAGGTCTTGTCCCTGCCAGGGGGTTGGAAGCGAGCACGACGTGTGATTTTCTCAGACTAGCAGAGAACCCGCGATGACGCCTCATACCGATGTGCACATGCGAACGGGCTCAAACGTGACACATGCATGTCTGCACACACACTTGCACACACACACTCTCCAGGGCACTGCTGTTGGATCTTTACCAGTGCTGGCACTATCCCCAGTAGGGCAGAAACAAACACACACACACACACACACACACACACACACACACACACACACACACACACACACACACACACACACACACACACACACTCACTTATAGTATGTCCTTATGCTAAAGGACCATGTGCCAGTTTTAACGCTTTACATGAGGTCTGTTTCTCACCCACACATCTTGCCCTTGAATTTCTCGGTATGCTTTTCCTCTTGAGATCTGACGCAACTGTTCCAGCACCACACGATATTCCCAGGGCTCTCTGCATCTTCTGGTGCCAGAACAGTCACACTATCACCTCATCATGACAAGCAGAGGTGTGAGGGGATGCAACAGTAAGTCCAGGAAGAACACATATGTCCATCCTTTCAGTCTTACTCTCACAGTCAACAGTTAGCAGTCTGTGCCTCTTGGCTCTCCCTGCTTTGTCTCACAGTCAGGCTATTTGACAGTAAAAATAAGTGACGCAGCCACTTTAAGCATGACAAATAGGTACTTAACAAGGTGATGACTGGAGAAAATATTGAATCACTTTGGAATACATGGGAAAAGTCATGAATTTATTCAATCCTATTTGCCACTGTTAGTTTGCCAGAAGTTCTGACTATTCCTTTAGAGGTCCACTCCTTTTTTATTGTTATTTTATAGTTTAGCTATAATAAGTGGAGACATATTAAACAAAACTAGGTGACATTTTGGTCTTAGGTGCTAAAACTAAAATCCAGACTTTTGAAGTTGAGTTGCACAATTTTAAGCCAAGTGTATTTTCATGCCTATGATGTTTACAGAAGAGAAGTCTATTTATTTCTCAGTGAGTAAGATTTAAAACATTATTGTCACACTGATTGCACTTACAAAGTAGTTTTTTTAAAAAAAATTTGTTGTCTATTTCTCTTAAGCTTCATTCTGTTTGTACTTTGGGGTCTGGAAAAGACTTGCTTGCATAGACACCGACCCTTTCTGGTCCGTCAGTAGAGGGCGATCTATCCTCAGTGGTGCAACCACTGTGTGTGCCTGTGTGTGTGTGTTTGTGTCTCATCATTTAGTTCATTTACCAGCACACTGGTTGTTTCCGTGTGCTCTAATTACACTAAGGCAAACAGACTACCTCTTTCTTTGTCTGCTTCTTGCTGCTCTCTATGTATCATTCTTTCTTTCTCCAAATGATATATTTAAGAAGAATATGCGAGTGATCTGTTGGGTTATGTGATTGTTTGGGCATGATTGTGGCCTTTGTGTATATATGTTGAGCACCTCCTTCAAGTGCTTCTCCGGAAATTTACCAAGTAAACAATAACTGGAGGTTCATAAAATCACATAATGTCTGCAGCTGTATTTGAAGAACTGCAGTTCATTTAATTGACTTTTGATGTTTTTATGAGTGAATTATCCTTTTACATAAATAAAATCACATTATTTAGCGAGCTGGATAAGATGTTCTCTTTAGCTGTGATATATACAGGAGATTTCTTAGTATAAACAGTGTTTCTATTGTGTGTTTTTATCATGGAGTTGCAAGCACATGTTTTAATGACTTCACTGGGAAATAACCTTTTGGGATCATAGGATTATTTAAAAATGTAGACAGTCAAGGTGATACATTTGGCTCATTTTCAGTTTTCAGTTTCTGTATTACCCTCATTGGAGTTCTTATTAAATCAACACCTTGTTTTATTAATAATTGGCACTGGCTTAAAGGGCAGAAAGTTTTTTTTTGTGTATTCTTTTTAAAATCAGGCACGCACAACTTTTCTTATCTTTTCAGTACTCTCTGTGATAAGTTTTAATATCCTATCCTATCGCATTTTTTCTTAAAGCAGATAGCTTTTTAGTCTTTATTTGGATAGGACAGTGGATTCCCTTTTGGATGGGTCAGGAAGTGCATCCAGCGTAAAACTCAAATCAAAGATGTGGCGCAACCAGCTGTGGCGACCCCTTGTGGGTAGGCAAAAATAGCTTTACTATTTGGATAGGAAGAGTCAAGTGAAAAAGACAAAAACACAATAAACGACCTCAGGATGGATTTCAGCCGAGGCCTCTGCATTATGGTTACAGCATATAAGTCAACTGCTCATCCCAGGTAGCCAACAAACCCTGTTACCGTCCCTTTTAAAGCCAGGTTGTTTTTAATCCAACTTGTAGCAACTTCACTATAGTTGAAGTGAAAGTTATTTATTGTGCATTCATCTTTTTATTTCTCTCCTCAGTTATACCGCTTGTATGTAATCTAGTGTTGCCATGTCTTTGGCCATGAAACACTTGGTGTGATGATAAAGAAAAGGTTGTGTTTGTGGGTATTCGTGCCACATGTTATGTTTATGGATATCAAGTTGCCAGAGAACTGGGTTATACTTGTTGTGCAGTCCTTTATAACAGACGAACTGTGCGTGACTTGGCATGAGTCACCCCTTCCCCATAGTTCACTAGATTTCACTCATCATGACTCTGAATCATACGTCTGTATATTCAAAGCATGTTTTTCTGCTCACTCAGACGTCAGGCATCAGTTGTTAGTCTCAAACTGTGATAACATTACCACTATTGTGATCACACCAAACCTTTATTGTGCCTTTATGGTAATGTATTAACTAGCCCCTATGAGACCCCAGGCACTGATATTATTATTATTATAATTTTGGCAAACTGACATATTTGAAAATGCATGTCTAGAGCTTGTACACTAAATCAGCACTTTGCTATATATATAAAGGCTTGCATATATTCTTGAGAATGTTGCACACGTGTGTGTGTGTGTGTGTGTGTGTGTGTATTTACGTAGAAAGTTCTGATGCGTCTGTGTGGGTGCGTGTTCGGCATGAGGGAGAGGTGAGATAAGAGTCTGCTGGAAGCATGTTCAGATTGCCTTCAATTAGTGCGGTTCAGGAGAGATGAGGGGAACAATGGGATATAGATTGGCACTCCACTGGACAAGAGACAGCGGAAGATGGAGAGTGTGTGAAGGTGGGAAAGTGAGGTTAATGACAGTCTACTCACAGACAGATAATCTCTCTCTCTCCCTCTCTTCTCTTTGGGTATAATCAGATTCTTTTCTCTATCTTCTCCATGGTAATTATTATAACAATTAGCTGCCTTCCCTCTGCCACTGTGAACTGTCCACTGATGCTGGGACTACAGTTTTTGCCACGTTCAGCCCTAATCTATCCTAAGAGCCTGGTATTTCTCTGCACCATCACATCCCATTGCACATGTTTAGAAATAACTGAGCATTTAACCCACTTCAAAGCACCTATGCTCACAGGCTGTGGGCAGTTAATAAGTGAGCCTTACAGATGCTGGTGGGTTTTGTGACCATAGGGCATAGCCAGGCTAACGATGTGGGCCTAAAAGGTTCAACTACTCCTTCAACATTGTGACAAACACTATATTTACAAGAAACCAGAACTGTTTACTGTGAACTGTGAAAGTTTAAGTGCCTGAATTTTACCAACTGAATAAAGTTCAGGGGTGGAAAAGACTTAAACTTCTACACTCAGTGAGTTTCAGTTTTTGTCTCACTTTAGATGCATTCATTATTTAAAAAGCACCTTTCTGTGAGATTTGTTACGTGCTTGTGAACATGTAT
The DNA here is from genome assembly GCF_057381915.1 of Diplotaxodon limnothrissa. Classification (NCBI taxonomy): domain Eukaryota; kingdom Metazoa; phylum Chordata; class Actinopteri; order Cichliformes; family Cichlidae; genus Diplotaxodon; species Diplotaxodon limnothrissa. The sequence continues at coordinate 28,463,113 of NC_140615.1, read as the reverse complement.
AAAGCCCAACACCTTGCATGTATTCATGATCAAGAATTTGATACCCTCCAAACAGCAGGAGAGAACAGGTTTCTCATTTCTGTGATATTTGAGAAGTCAGATTGAGGGCTTAAGCTTTCTTTACCGGATGGACGGCAGATCGGTTGAAAATATAGAGAATAAAATCGGATAAATGGCAGTTGCTTTGAAGATGAACCCTGTCGGGTGTTTTTTATCCTGTGGTTTTCCCCTGTTGCTACCATGATGTTGATATTTGTTGTTCTTAGTGAAACCTGAGACTTTTCATGTAGCTTTTGAAAAAATATTCAAGATAGAGAGACTAACCTAATAACCTGAAATCCTGTGTAAAAATTTATAGTTACAGCAGTAGGCCTCACATGCTTGTACTTGTTCTGTGCAAAAAATAGTTTGAGTGTGAACACACAGTGAGACAAAAATGATCATTAAAACCTCTTATACTAAGACAGAGGCCTGGTGCTGTAGGCGTGACGTGTGTACATGTCCCAGCACAGGAGCCAGCATAAATTCATGGCAGTGCACCAGTAAAGATGCTGTAGGTTTGACATGTCAACAATTTCACCTTTTAGATTAAAACATTTTTAAAGAAAGATATTGGTTAAATGTTGCCGTTTATTGTTTGCCAAGTAGATGGAGGTCTTCTACTCTTTGGCTTGAAGATGCAGTAATGAACCTTTGACAGCTTTCTTGGGTATGGGACACTGTGGCGGGGCGTGATTGTGGATGCCGTGCAGGTGCCTCTGCCTTCCCTGCACGGCACCGCCAACTTAAATATTGTGCTGGGTCGTGTGGTTGGGGTTGTTGTGGTAATGTTGAGCTGGCAGCGGGAGAGCTGCGGCTCTGTGTGCATTGTTAACAGCAACCTTGCGTGCTAATAAAGAATGCTGCAAAGCATGTTGATGTCACTGGGTCTGCCGTGGTCATTCACTTATGTTGCCATTTTCTTCCATGTATCCAGTTAAGGGTTGCATGGAGGACTGGAGGCTATCCCAGCTGTTAAAAGGCCTGGACAGCTTACCAGTTTATCCCAGGGCTAATGCAGCACCTACACCCAATTTAAAATTGCCTGTTAACCTAAACCCCTGCATGTTTTTGGACTGTGAGAGAAAGCCAGAGGACCCAGAAAGAACCCACGCAAGCATAGGGAGAACATGCAAATTCCACAAAGCAGGTGGATTCAAACCCAGGACCCTCTGGCTGTGAGACTCCTGTGCTGCCACAATCACAAAACAACTTTGAGCACGTGGACCAGCTGGTTGATGCAGAACATCTGCTTAACCTCATCACTGGGTTTAAACAACCGCATCTGGTGCCTGTTGATATTATTACCTTTTACAACGACATTGAATTCATAACTATAGGAATACATTTTACATGTAAAGACTGCCAACAGCCATACAAATTTTCTTCCTTCAAACAGGTTCTTCAGAACAAGTGCTTAAAGTGAAGGAATCAGTTTGATTCCCGAATTATAGGAGTAAGTGAAAATCTCTCTCTTCTGTGTGTTTGTGTCCAGTGCTGGAGTGTGTAACCAGGCCTGCTAAGCTGAAGCCCAGTGCTGTCAATCACACGGGGTGGTGGGGGAAGAGGGGGGCTGGTATGCAGACACTACTGGCTGTCAACAGACCATAGGAAAATGGATGCCTGAGAAAGCCATAACTATGATAAATTTACTCCTTCAATTCTCGGAGTAACCCCTCCTCTCTCCCTCTCTTTCTGTCTCTCTCACTAACACATTCCTATAGACATGCATGCATTTCACATACAATGCCCCCTCCCCTCACTCCCCCAAAGCTCCATATACCACCTCTGCTAGGCCCCCACCTTTTCACCAGCAGTCTGCGAACGTGTGACTAATGTATGCGGTAAAGCTGCTCGCTACCATGCCGCTCACAAGCCCACCACCACGCCGATCGGCCCATCCATCTTTGCGTCTGCGTCTGAGGCGGCATTCAAATAAATTTGTCACTGTACGCTTATGAAATATTGATGGTGGGAGAGAAGGAGATGGAGAGGGAAAGTTTTGCTTAGGGACAGATCAAAAGGTTTGGGCCAGTGAAGGGAGGAAGAGCCCAGTGTGAACAGGAGGGTTGTGATTTTTTTAGCAAAGGCCAGATGGAGCTTAAATAAAGACACAAAGTCTCAGTGCTGCTGGGAGATGACAGCAGGGTTCATATGCTTCAAAACTTTAGGCAGTAATGAAGACACAAGCCAAAGCATTTATTGTGAATATAGACCTCAAAATGAAATGGGTAATCTGAAAGGTTCATGCAAATGACAAAGAAACATATTTATCTTTGTGGTAATGCCTTCAGTTTTTTTTACTATCCCCTGAGATTTATTTTTCTACCTCATTACAGTAGAAATACAAAGAGTTCTCAAAAGCAGGGCTGCAAGCTAAAATATGACCTTTACTTTTTTACTTTTATTAACCTGTTGATTTTCAAACTTATTCAGTACTGCAGTTTAGTCTTTGAATTCTTTCTCCAAGTACATGATCATCTACATGATCATCCTGCTAGTCTTCAGAGATTTCTGAATGACACACATTTGGGCTGAAAACGAGGATAAAGCACACAGAAAAAATTGTGGCGGTGATAGTTCACACAACATTTGAGATGTGGGAAAAACCTGAATAAACATAAAAAATAGTGTAATATTTGCTGCCCTACCATTTTAGGATTTTTCTTTACTCAACGTCTCGTCTTTACTTTTTAAAATTTCATTCATCACTCGTTGCAAATACCAAGACCAATAGATCGCTAGTACCGGCCAATATAAATGAGTCTAAGTGAGTCTTTTTTTCTGACAAAACTCAAATAAATTCATGAGGAGAGCCAAACCTAGCCTCAGGGGGTCACAAGCTAGTGTAATCTAGTGCTGCTCGGATAATAAACGTTTGGTGTCAAGAAGAGGATCGGATGTAAAATCTGTGCAAAATCAAACATACAAACCCATCCATTGGAGCGACACCTTGGGAAATAAGGGAACATCCAAAATTACCTCCAGTTTGAATTTTCATGTGTTATTATGTGACACATAGAAGTAAATACAGCTGATAGGAGCACTGTGCTCGAGCCAAAATATGTGGCAAAAGAGTTTTCTTGTAAATAAAGATACTGAAGTGTTGTAAATTGGTTGAATGTATTTCCTGCCTTATTAATAGTATGGAATACATATTGCAACAATTATAAATATTGATTACCTAGAAAACAAATTGTGATAATATTTTTAACCATATCAATGAGCTCTATGCTACAGAATTAGGACTGAGGCAATCTGCCCTGCTGGGGTAGATTACCACTTTAAATAATCTTTTAATGAGGTAGATAGATGTCAGTACGACAGAAAGCTTCAAACCTCCACTAGTAACAAAAACAGACTGTTCTGTTAAACCAAAAAAAGTGCAGAAACTAAAAAAAGTGCTTTGTCAAACTCAGGACGCCGTATTCCAAAGAGGGCGGAGACTCAGGAGAACAAGCTGCATGTAACTTGTTCCAGCACAAAACAACCCGAGTTCAGATGTCCATTTTGTGTGCAGTTGTGGGTACTGGCAAGTTTGTGGGTGTTTGTGTGATACATACCAGAGCACAAAGGTCCCAAACATCTCAGATGAGCAGAGGAATGATAGGAATTCTGGTAGTGAACTAATGCACTTTCATAATGGTCATCTTTCCAAGACTTCTCCTCAGGTGTAAGTTACACAAGCGTAAAAGAGCAGCAGGGTACAGCCTGTAATGCTTCCAGTAATATGCGCGTGGAGGTAAGAGGTAAGGCTTATTGACTGATTATGTGTGGTTATTGTTAAGTATGATAAGCCTTCCATTGTGTGGTGTTGATAGAAAGAGGAGAAAGAGGAGTCTGTCAACAATAATGACTCATCTTTAGATACATTCCTTCTTTCTCTGGCCTCCGGGAAGCACATGATCCTTCTTACTCCCTCCTACTAAAACCTACAGTATCTTTTGGACCCACCATCACTCCCTCCCTCGCCAGCCTTCTTGCTGTTTTCCATCTGTCCGTCTTTCTCTCTGTCCCTGGGCCTATCAGCATGATGAGTCACAGGACTGTCCGTGTCAGGGGCTAAATGTTTAGTCCTCTGTTTTCAGCTCTCCGAGTACAAATGCACGGCAAAGAGAGATCCAAACTGGTTAAACATGATGATGCCAGAACTTTCCACCCTCATTGCAAGCACTCTTGTGCTGTATTTGGTCAGAGATAAACACAGTGTCAACAACACAGGGGAGACATGTTGTGCTTATTCTGAATTTGATGATCCTCAAGGCCACATGAAGAGATAAGGGGAATCAAGTGACATTTAGCGGGAAATGAGGGTAGAGTTATCTGTCAAACATCTGCTCCACAATATTAAAGGCAAGTTTGTGTTTGTGAGTCTTAAAAAAAACCAGATGGATGATTAAGATTCTGGTCAAATGGCTTTGTGGTTCATGCAAGGTTTATTTTCTGCATGGGTGCTAAAAAATGTCAAATTTGGCTGTAATCAACATTTCTATGATGCCAGTGTATCAAACAAAAATATAAACAGGGTCACTTTGAGTGATAAACTACAGAGAATTAGAACCTAAAGTGGAAGCTCCTGTGCTGAGTTTCTGTTGATAGTCTTTCGTTCACTGTCACTTTTCTCATGGGCACAGCATATAGCTAGTTTCACTAAAAAGCTCTGAAACACCACTGAACACCTCCTGCTCAGCACTAAATGGCATACGGATCCTGCAAGTGACTAACTGCTGAAAACAGTTGAGAATTTAGCAGCTAAAGAGTCAGCTATTTCCCTCGGGTTTAGTGAAGACTTTAACTTATCTCGACATTACCCAAAGGAGCTGTATGTGACAACACAAATGTCTGAATCAGTCTGCTTGGACGTTAAACAGACTTTACTCTGCCAGCTTGCTACTATGACATCTCCATAATGTCCCTCTGAGCCCAAGTTTTTGTGAATCGAGCAAGTTTTTGTCCAGAGAATTTACAGCGAGTGAGTGAATCTCATGTGTCTTGCCTCTTGAACACTAAAAATGCACCACTTATTTCTAATAAGTGAAGAACACATCTGACAGGGGCTATCCTGTGTCATTCTTTGACGCTGTCTGGGGTTCATGTGATAAAATGATGAGGTTCACCAGGAACATGTAATGTGTAGAAAGTTTGAGATCTTTTCCTTATCTGGCTTTTATAGAGATATTCAGCCTGGATTGATAGGTTCACACAGAGGTGGTTATCAAATTCATGAGAACTCACACAGGCCTAGAGGCCGATCAGTAACCCCTGGAAACCTCTGGTCTCTAAGCAAAATGTCATTTGGCAAATGATTGGAAGAGGTTGCTGGGTATTGCTGGGTTTAAACCAGTTGCTGCAATGCACCAAAAACCTCCTTGTAATTGCTCTGGTTGCTAACAGATTGTTGTGGTTGCCAGTGGTGGTTGCAGATGCCTCCCTTTTACTGTCCAAGCTGTCATGAAAATTGGAAAAGGTGCAGCACAAACAGGAAATGGAGGATGTTTGCCTGTAAAAGTACACGTTACACTTTTTGAAATATGTTTGATTTAGTGGCAAGCTCACACTCTTCAGTTTTACTACTCCAGTAATTCATTGCTGCAGACCAAAGCATTTGCAGGGAGGTTTTAAGTGAAGTACTGTGTGCTTCTTTTTGACCAATTTCACACTAAGCTATCACTCACCAGTCATCTGGAGAATACACAATTTTTTCTCACAACTATTGGATGTCACACACCTGCATCTATGGGGCTTGGCAATCAATTTAACAGCGACTCTAGCAACCAGTTGCAACTGGAATACATATTTTTTTCTTGTAGTCGGTAGTTGCCAGAAGGTTAATGATAGGCCTCTAGGCCTGTGTGTAAGTTAAGTTGGTATTATTTGACCAATCACATACATTGGATGAGTCTGCTGGCAGCAGGACAACATGCTTTACAAATAAAGTGAAAACTACAATATTAGAGAATATGAAGAACTTAAACATACAATTCAAGCTAAAAGAAATATATTTGCTGCAGCTAATGCAGCTGTGTGTGCGATAAATGCAGTATGTGTGGGATGAAAAAATGGCTTATTAATGCTTGACTGTGGCTTGCAATGTAAATCACTTTAAGTGGTTAGTAATACTGGAACAATGCTGAATAAATATAGTCTATTTCAAGCCAGCAAGGAATGCTGGCAAAAATGGGATGCCTGTGTCAGTTAATAGACTTATCAGCATCACAACCCTGCCATTAATGCAGAGGAAGCCCTGACTATAATTACAAGTGTGCATTCTCTTATAACTTGCACATCCATTTATAAATGAATGTGTCTGATGTATTCCTGTGGTGCCTGAGACATTTTAGCCGTATTCTTTGTGGCACTGGTGGGGTAAACAAGAGACGGCATCTCTTTAAGTTAAATGTTCTGAAAAGAAGTAAAGAAGAAAGATAAACAGAATTCAAACCAACTAGTAGGCTGATTCGCAAATTTTATATAAGGTCAAAGACGTCTTATATTTACAGGTCCACAGGATTTTCCAAAACTGGTAATGCTCTTTTCCAGACAACTGATTGGCGAGTAGGTGTAGGTTTTGCATATCTTGACTTCTTATTGCAAACACATCCCGGTCTGGTGCAGAGCAGCTGTTCAGCATTAGTTACCATCCATCTATATGGATAAAAGTACTGAGCCACATACACTTTACACCTACAGAAGCTGCTTAGCCATTGAAGCTCAGGTCATGAAGCTCCTAGCGCACACTCTTTGTGCTGATGTTAATTTCTGAGGAGGTTCTTAACTCTGCAGTTACTGAGTCAGCAGAGCGTTGGCAACTTTTACACACTGTATGCCTCACCTGCAACCTAGCTCTGTAATTTTTGCATAGTCTGCAACTTCGTGGCTGAGTTGCTGTGGTTCTTGAACTCTTTGACTTTGCAATAATGCCACGTACAGTTCATGGAATATCCAGGAGGGAAGAAATTTCAGGAAGTCACTTGATGTAACGGTGGCATCCTATTACAGTACCATGTCCAAAGTCAGTGAGGTCTTTAGAACGACCCATGCTTTCAAACCTTTCTGTAAAGGGAGACTGCATGGCTAGCTGCTTTATTTTTATACACCCGTGGCATTGAAACTGAAAACACCTGAATTCAAAGATTAAGAAGTGTGGCCCAAAGCTGCAGTATAGGCAATCATAGAGGTGATCGAGCTTTGATAGTTGCAACCCCTAGACTCTGGAATAACCTTCCACTTGATTTTCGTACTGCAGTTTCTATACATTATTTTCACTCATATCTTAATACTTTGTTTGCTTCTTTTTTTTTTTTTTTTTTACCTTTGCTTTTGATTCAAGTTCAGTATGAGTCCATCAGGTTTTTTATTTTGTGGTGTCTTTTTGTTTTAGTTTGTTTTTGGTCAAATTTATTGTATTTGTTTGTTTTTAATTTAAATTTTATTGTTTTATTTTATCGATTTAAGATTTCATCTTGTTTCTTTTGAAAAAGCCATAGAAATAAAATAATAACAATACTTTTACTTTCCAGTACCAGTAACCAATACTTTTGTCCATATAGTGTACCTCAGTAAGAAGTGACCTACCTTCGTAACACTGGCCCAGTGTTAAATACCTGAACTTACCTTGCTAAAAACCTAAATCTTGCTTTGTAACTGCTGGATATTACAAATAATGTAAATAAATATTAAAAGTTCATTAACAAGTAAAATGTTTATTCATGTTAATGTTGGGCTCATGAATTGAGCTGCCTGTAGTCAGTAAAACAAAACAGAATAAAACAAATGTATACAAACAGTAGGGGTGCAACGATACACAAAATTCACGGTTCGGTTCGGTTCGATACTTTGGTGTCACGGTTCGATATTTTTTCGATACAAAAAAATGTTCATGCCTTTTTAATTTGTCATTTATTAAAATTATAAATATATATTTTAACTCAAAAGTACAGTTTTTAAATTTAACCCTAACCCTTGTGCGTGTTTTTTATTTTGACAGCGAATACGCACCTGCGGACCACTTATGTGCAGCCCTGGTTATTTAGCTCGTCATATTGCAGCCACAGAAATTCTTTTGTCCATGAAACCATAAAGCTGCACTTTCTTTTTGCCTTATAGTCTGATTTGTCATAACTTCTCCGTTTTGTGGTAAGCTTTTCTTTGGCTGTCACTTCTTCACCCTGACCTGTCTTATTTGGCTCAGCAGAACTAAAATATATATCTGTCTGTGAAGGTTCTCAGTCATCCAGGTCATCGTAGTCAAATATAAATCCTGCTGCTTTTACACACGCACTCACATAAGCTCAGCGATTCTCTGCGCGATCAACCTCTCACATGTTTAAGCTTGCTGCGTGAGATTTCACTTGTCATGTTTGCATAGTAAGCTAACAATTAATAAGACGATGTCAGAGGAATTGGTGCACAAATTATCATCACTCACAGATCAGTGCTGTCGCTCTCTATACACAGTTCGCGCGATTGCAAAGTGAAAGCAAAAAAACAAGCGCAAATTCAAACGCGATTGCAATATGTCACATATTGACAGTGGCTCACCGATGCCAGTGACATAATTACCCAGCTACATTTCTGAAAGAATGCAAAAGCATTGACATATATTTTTCCTTCCTACAATAGCCCGACGGGCAGGGCAGAGATAGATTTTGGTAGCCCGACTGAAAAAAATCGCTAGCGACGTTGGGCTAGCGATATTGCGAGCCCTGTATCTGATTGAGGAATCACTCATCTTTGGAAAAGAGAGTTTATTACAGAGAAATGTCTCTTTCCAAAATAAAAGCTATACTATCCGCTTCTTCTGGGCTATATTCTCAGCAGCATAAGGAGAATCATGTGCTAACAGCTGTCTAAATGACTCGGCTAAAGTTAGTAGCATGCTTGCTTGTTTTTTTTCTGCTTCCACTTGTCTTTGCACTAGGATGATGTCGGTGTAAATGTGCAGTCATATTCGTTGTGTTCCCACTAGTGCTTTCAGGTTAATCTCGTTGAAATGACCTTAACGCCACAACACGGCAAATCTCCGTTAACGAGCTACCGCCGATCGCCCCGTGCATGGGGCTAGACGGCCAACACGTTAACGAGCTAACTAACACACTAGTTCCCAACCATGTAATTGAGCATTGCATGGCACATCCAACATACTGTTTTACTTTAGTCCATGACTCGCTTACCTTCAGGGTCATACGTCACATGAAAACCAAAATAATTCCAAACGCCAGATCTGAATGAGAGTGGGGGAGGTCCATGTTGCAAGGAGAGCTTAACTTCTGTCTCGCTAGCTTGCCCTGCGCTCTTCCTTCTGACGATGCTGTCTGTGTTGAGCGCTCAGTGAATCTGTGCTCGACTACTCCGCCTAGGCTGCACTGTCGAGCCTAGGCGGAGTAGTCGAACGCAGATTCACTGAGCGCTCCACACAGACAGCATCGTCAGAAGGAAAGTTGATAAAATAAATTACAAATTTTGTATTGTTCGATACATATGCGTACCGAACCGAAAGCACTGTATCGAACGGTTCAATATCGATACGAATATCGTTGCACCCCTAACAAACAGGTACTACATACATTTTGAGCCATATTTAGTTTTTTGTTTTCAGTAATACAAGGGGAATCCTTTTCATCACTCATTCTGGACAAATTAGGCCACATTTCCATCCGATGAACAAGAAGTCTCACTGGTGAACTGGTTCAGTTTAAGCCTTCGTACACACTCGTCACTTTTGTTTTTTTCAGATGTTCAGCTTTGTGCCTCTGATCTAGCTCCACACCACTTACCTATTTGATTATCAGGTATTATGACATGATTCTTTTATTCAAATATCTAAAGTCTGCTTTCCCAGTTTTTTTTTTTTTATCTCTGTTGTTGCATGTTTGGCTCTTTGGTGCACCTTCCTGTTTGTGCTTTGCTCTTTTTAAGTGATGTCATTCTGGGCGTTCACACAGTTGAATGGATTGGAGTCAGATGGTAACAGATGTGGATGTCTGTCTGGCTAATGTGTTCTATGTGTACATTTTTCACATATGTCTGTGAACGCATGCATCTGAATGTGAAGTGCATTTTATTCCATCTTGACCCCTGAGATGTATGTCTCAGTGTGTGTGTTTCTGGTCAAACAGCGAGACAGATGTATCGATACTTCGGACACTCATAGGTCATGACTCTCTATTATTTAGACAAAGGCTGTCTGTCACAACCTGTGTCTCGATCTTTCTTTTCACTTCTTATTTATCCCTTCTTCCCTTCCTATTTATCCATCTCTCCCTCCTCCCTCAGCTGACACACACGCAGACGTGCAGAGTCCTCCCTAAATCACTCTTTGACAGAAAGAGGGAAAGAATGGGGAGACGGAGAGAAAGAGAGAGATAAAGGGGGTAGATAGATAGAGAGGGGAAAAAGAGAGGGATGAGGGTTTGAGCGTACATGGAATGAACCTATCAATCCAGGGTGCCTATTATCCCGTGTGAAATGCCTCTTGCTAGCAGACGCCTAGTTAGTGTGCCTGTTCAAAATTAATAAAACGCCAGCCGAGTCTGGGCTGAGACTGCGACAGGCCGGGTTATTGATTAAGTCATGTCACAGGAATGGAAGGCTCTGCCATTAAAAGTACAAATTATGCAGCACGTTTAGCCATGCCTCTTATTCATGTAAGAGACAGGCAAGAGTCACTGGAAGAATGGAAGCCTGCTCCATTTCCTAACACTGTCCAATGCATCTCTCCCTCTATTGTTTGGGTCTTTTGTTGTATTTAGGATCCTAATAATGTGAAGTTGTGTGAAAAGAAAAGGTTAGATTGCCTGTGCCTGGAAATAGCCCGAGACAAGACAGTCAGAGTGAGACAAAGAGGAGGAAGGCAGAGAGCGATTGCTTTTGTCGTGGACGACGGCACAAAGAGAACTCATAGCGCAGTTTATAAAACGTAGCGAGAGATTTCAGAGCCTTAAAATACAGCAGCGAAGGGTTCCCAGTGAAAAGAAGCTATTTAATGATGTAACATATTAAATGAAATTATTTTGACACACAGCCAGATGCCAAGGCTCCTCGTCTTCAGTGTGAAGAGTGATGGAGGTTTGGAGAGGGGTGAAATTAATTTGTCGGGAGTACGTTTGTTATGAGCTTTCCCTGTTAGGTGTTCAGAGTTACAGGTGTGACGCGCAGAAAGAGCAACAAGACAGACACGAGTAACGGGAAAGGGTGCGATCAGCAGGCCTCCTCCTTTCCTCCCTACTGTTTTTCTGCTTCACACATGGCTCTGCAGAAGGAAACATGGCTCGATTTCTTTTAAGTATTTGTGTGTTGTGGTGGCGGTGGGGTTCAGTGTGTGTGTGTGTGGGAGGGGAGATAGATGGGAGAGAAATGAGAAGATGTGGGAGTGTCAATAATTTATAGGAAGCGCCTTGTGTCAGAAGGGCAAAAAGAGCTCTATCCTGGGATCCTAAGGCCACTGCCATGTTTAGAGCACAGGCTCTCGTTAACACAAAAACGTGCACTCTATAGACATGCACACACATGCAGACGACAACAAAAGGCATATGTAAATGAGCGTTTGCACACGCACACACACACATATACCCACCCTTGTGCACAGTTATACAGACACAAAGCCAAAACATGCACAACAACAACAAAAAACAGCCTCAGTTTAGTCAACTGGCAGGTCATTAATTTCATGATGCAGAACCAGAACGCAAGCGATGAAGATGGAGAGGAGAAAAAAAAGTGTCATGTGTAACTGTGCAGGCCCTGATCCATGTAAGCAGCTTCCACCAAACCCTCAAGAAACCTGCGTTCATGTATTCTAAAATCTTTTTGTTGCTCTGGTTGTTATTGTTGTTGCTTCCAAAGCGCCAAAACCGACCTCTTAGATCTCAGAAGGAAGCGAAAGAGAGTTTTCTGAGTGGCAGCCTCTTTGTTGTATGATTTATTACCTATCAAAAGTCAGAACTGAAGCCCTGGTCGTTTGTGAGTCTCGGGTGGACAAATGCTGCCATTTTTCTGCCAGAGACGTTTGTCTTCTTATCTGACACATCTGTACATCCGGGCACCTGAAAGACTCATTAGGAAGAATCAAATTGCTGCTGGGAGAGGAAAGAAGGTCAATAACAGCATAATACGGCCTCATTTTTTTTAGCTACTTGTGAGTAAAGGTACAGTGATAGAGGGTAGTAGGCAGAGAGGTGGGATAACAGAGGAATGTGACTAATTAAACTTCTAATTGGGACTATTATAGAACAGATGCAGGGGGAATTAAAGGAAAGTCTCCATTACCCATCTCTCTCTCTCTCTCTCTCTGTTTATTTCTACTGTCCCCTTTCCCTCGTCTAAAGTACCTTTTGGCAGTCACTGCCTTTTTTCCCTTTTCCTCTTGGCTAAAGAGCCAGCCGTGGCTAATGGCACAGTGTGCGGTAGGCAGACTGCCCCCTTGGCACTACCCACTGGAGGAGTAGAGGGCTTTAAGATGGCACAGAGCAGTAAAAACTGTTAGCTGAATAAAAAGCCACTGCGGGGGAGGGATAGACTGGCTTTATGGCCCTCTGTGCACTTTGGGGTGTTTAAATTTTTGTGGCTTAAGTAGCAAATTATGAAACGTCTTAGAATGTGATTGTGCAAGGTTTTTTTTTTTTTTAATTTGCATATTTGTTTATACACGGATGTACTGCGCACTTCAACTTGTGACTTAACAGCCCCTCAGATGTGAGGCAGAGGAGGAGGAGTGTTGGATCGAGGTAGCGACAGAACGACAGAGGGTTAGAGAAGAGAGATGGGGGAGGGTGTGAGAGCTGAATCAGCGGGTAGCTCCGCTAATCGCCGCTGCTCATCTGTTAATGGAGTTAATGAAGAATGGGAGCAAACCAAATGCGCTGAGATGAGAGAAGTTCCACCACACTGCATAGGCCGCTGCTCTCTGTGTGTCTCTTCCACACAGTCACATCGACACAAACACAGTCATACACTCACAGCAGCTTTTTATTTCTTTCACTTGTTCCCCTGCTATCCTGCTCTGCTCACCACATTTCCAGAACCTATTGACACAAACACTTTCTTCTTGCACTGTCCCACACCTATGTGCGCAATCTGCAACTTTCTCACTCGCCCTCCCCAACACCCTGACATATGCACACTTACACACTTTCGTCGCTTGTCCTCTTTCCATATGTTTCCTTCTTTCGCCTCATAAAGATTGCAGCCCCCTCACCATTCCCTGGTGAGCAGATACATTGTGACACCACTGTGCTTGCGTGCGAGGTGAAGAGATATTCAGCGACGCCATGCGGACCTCTCACCCAGCCGATAAGGCTGATGGGTTGACAGGTCCCTGCGGAGACACGAACACAGCCAGTGCTCACTTGTTACTGGCTCAGTAGCACTTATTAGCAATCTATCAAACACTTGTTATTGACACAGCAGTTATCGCTCTATCATGACACAATTTTGGAGTTCATTCCCATCAATCAACATTAAATTCATAATTTAGATGTTGCAAGAGAGCTTCCAGATGTGATTGTATATGCCGTGCTATGAAGTAAACTGTTGAATTCACTTAGAAAAGTCTGTGACAGTAATCTTGGACAGAAAACTTCCTCAACATGTTATATTTAATAAAAAAACGACTACGAGAGACTGTAAGCTATGAGTTAGAAGAAATTGAAGACGACAAATGACAACCTTGGTTTATAGTCACAGTGTCTCATATAGTTTGTCCACCAGAGAGCATTGATAAGCTACTTTTAATGACACAACACCTCATTCAGGGGCCACACTTAATCTACTGATATCTATCAAGATTGCTTGATTATGCAATGTTAATATTTCTTTTTATTTCCATTGGATAAGGATGTCATTGGTATCTCATTGCCCATCCCCCAACCTAGAGGTCGAGGGGATCTCTGTAATACTGTATGAATTTGCAGAATTTTTACAGTGAAGAGAACATTTTTGCAGTTGTTCCATGGGTCTATTTGTAGTCCCAGTTCTATCAGTCATGCAGTATGATTTGGCTGCCCTTACATGAGCAGTACTTGTGGAGAGCAAAAATGGGGCTGCATATGCAAATGTAGTTTCGAAACAATCAGCTATAGTCTGAGAATGCTTTTGTTTGCCTGTTTTTTGAAGTGTATTATTATTATTATTATCATTATATAAATGATCAGCACACAGAACAGGAAGTCTTCAACTGGGCTATACTGAACACCCTGGCAGGAAGGAGCAGAGACTGAACTACCAACCCTGCTGTAAGTGGATAAGTTCTGAATGCTTAACCATGAACATGCCTTTTGTAATGTGTTAATGTAAAAAAAAACCCTCCACATAATTTTATAGTTAATTAATTTTGATATCCATAACCTTAACTGTGGAAAAAAAATCAGAAGAGGATATATTACCTAATGTTTTCATGTCTTCTTTACTTTAACGATCCAAAAGGTTGTTTTTATAAGCACTTCTTAAAATGATCTTGGAAAACATTTTCTTTCACTGTTTCATTGCACCGAAAAATAAACACTTATGCACTCTTTTATGCAACATTGTATTGTGTATTGCAATGCTGCATAGATATATCTTAATTTACCTACTCTGTATGTACAGCTCTTCAAACAAGCTTGCAGAAACAGTTTTTTGCAAATCTACATATCTAACTACCATTTAACACTTTCTGACAATATGTGCAGATGTCTATATTCATGTGCACGGTCAAAGAAGAGCTTATTATTTTGTTGTGTGCATGGCAAAAATACAAAGCTTGATGAGCTTACCAAGCAAATACTCTTGCAATGTTAACCACACATACACATGCACCCCCCCCCCCCCCCCCCCCCCCCCCCACACACACACACACACAGCCTGCTGGTTAATCAGCTGTGTAAAGTACCATATCTATCTTTCAATTTCCTCCCATTAGGGCAGACGCTGGCTTGATTAGGCCCTTAATCTCCTGAGATTGAGACATTAAAGCATGGAAGTGATGTATTCACACATGCTCGCAGAGTGTCACACGTAGCCAGGAAAGACTCATCTGCCACAGCCGTGCCATGCTTGCTGCAAAACAGCCGTAGCGCTCTATCTATGATGAAGAGTTTTTTTGTTTGTTTGTTTTTGCTCGCTTTTTGCTTGTTATTGTTATATCCTTCTTCTGTTCTCTGTCACCTTCAGGCCTCTACAATAAAGCAGGTCTTGCATTGCAGATGTGTTTCCCATAATTCCTGCTTACATAAGGGTCATTAAGTAGGAGCTGGTTGCAGAAATGGAACTGGGCAGCAGAGGAAGCTGGGATGGGCCTTCCTGTAATCTCAATGACACTCACACATGGGTGCATTTGGCTTGTATTTGAGGTGATTCAGCTTCTAAAACTAGTTTATTTTTCTGGATCTTGTTAGTTTCACACGTGCAGGATTTAGAAATATTTGTCTTTCTTTTTTGTTTTTTTAAAAAGAGAGCAGCAGAGTTTTCACAGCAGAAACACAAAGCAGGAGGGGCAGGTGTATGGAACTAAGAAGCAAAGATGTCTTGAGTTCTGGACCATTTCCTCCAAGGACAATAACCCCATCTTGTTTAACAACTCACCCAGCAGGGACTATTACGTTCATTTTAATTGGCTTTCACTTTAATTGCACAGGTGGAAGGAGGGGGTCTTTTTTTTCCCTTTTTCCTTATGCTCATAAAGTTAGGCTTGACAAAATGAGTTTAATCCAGAGCTGTGTTTGTGAGAATCTTTTAAGTGAAACAATTAAAGCTAAAATAATCGTTGCATTGTTTTCATCCATCCTTTCACTTTTGATATTATGATTGGAAGAACATGTGGCTTTGATCGCTGTCTGAGGTGGAGTTCAGAAGCAGCAGGAGAAGAGGAAACGTCCTGTTCAATATCAAACCTCTACACATTACAGTTTGAGGCAATTAGCCTCCTGCCTTTGCTACCAGTGGTCTCCACTCTCGCCTGAACAGCTGTGGAATTAGATGGGGAGGACCAAGAGGTGGTTAATGATGAGGAAAGTGAGAGTTTTGGGTTGGTTGAGAGTGAAACAAAAAGAAGGGAACAGTGCACTGACAGGCAGGTCTACTGAAGTAAAGGATGCAATGAAGAAAAGGGGACTAGTGAGAGTAAACGTGCAGCAATGTGTACAGTTAAATGTTACTGTGATGCTCCGCTCCACTCTCATGTAGCTCTGCTAGTGATTTTCTTAATTGAACAGCAATTGCACCAATTAAAACTATTGAGTGTTATTCATTACTGCTGTCTAGGAGCAAGCTCTTGCCCTCATTAGGCCTTGTCAACCCTCTTCATTTATTATTTTTCTACACCTTAATTTTGTCTTTCCTGTCTTTTTATGTTTATGCTATGTTTTGGTGTTTTCACCTTCTTTTTTCTCAACTGTAGTTTGTCCCGAGTCTTCTTTCTTCTTTGCCTCACATCTATTGAGTATCTGCGTGTGATCGTGCATATGCGCGTGTGCACGCACCACTGAATTTATTGTCTAAAGGGGGCAGGAAAGCGTGTCCTATCCTTCACCTGCAGGCTTCTTAGCTGTATGAATGTTGGACAGGGTCAGGAGAGGTGAGGACATTAGAGATCATGAGGATCCAACGGGCCTCATATCCGAGTGCAGGGATTCCCCCAACCTTTTCTGACAATAGGGCAGGAAGGAAGGAGTGTGCAGGCTGCAGGAATGGGCCAGGCAGTAACAAGAGACTGGGCAGAGATTCGCACGTGTGTTTGTGTGTGTGGCAAAGGCAATGTAAGGAGAAAAGAGGACGAGAAGCACCTAAGCTAATAAAGCTAATAAAGCCGACACGCACATCCAGCACACAGAGTCTAGTGCATATAATGTGAAAGGACCAGGCAGTAACAAAGCACTGTGTGATTAGAGACAAACACTCTACGCACATGTTATACGCTCCTAATTCTTCTTTTTGTTAGTTAAGACTCTGCAACACGTTAAAATGTGTTTTCCTACCTTGAATGAATTGTGTGCGGTCGTGGCTTTAGACAGACACAGGAACCGTGCTAACACTGTAGAAGTCTAGTGGAAAATTGTGACATGGATGTGGAGAGGTGGATGGAAGTGCTCGACTTCAGCCCCAGCAACCTTGGATCAGGTCCCAACATATGCACTGCGTATTTTGTTTTTTCCTCCTTTCACTACTTTCCAAAGCTGTTTTTTTTGTTAAATTGTCCAAAGCTTATTAGGCATTAAGTAACTATGTTTTAGAGATAAGCTTTAGTGTTTGTTTGTGAGTTCTCTCTCCAATTCTTTTTGACACTTTTCATTTTCAGGGTTGGTGGGGTCATGTGTGTGTTTTAGGGTTTTTTTTCACATTTGCCCTGAAAATCAAATAACAGAGCGAAAACCTTGGTGTTGTTTCCAGAACTGAAATCTCTTTAGTCAGCTCCTGCTTTTGACCTTGAGCTTCTCTCTAAGACAAAGGTTGCGTCATTTAGCTTGACTTCATTATGCACTACAAAGCTTTGACTTTCTCTTTGGAGGTAGTTTGATGCTATCTTAGGCATCTGATTACCATCACGTTGTAAGTAATATGATTCACCGTGCAGAGTTAGGAGTG
Source organism: Diplotaxodon limnothrissa (assembly GCF_057381915.1). NCBI lineage: Eukaryota > Metazoa > Chordata > Actinopteri > Cichliformes > Cichlidae > Diplotaxodon > Diplotaxodon limnothrissa. The sequence goes on along the minus strand of NC_140615.1, from coordinate 28,445,518 downwards.
TCAACAGCTCAGGTTGTCTGTACTGCTAAATGAGCAAAAAATTATTAAAAAAATAACGAGAGAAACCTGCAGTTTAGCATAATCTTTAATGGAGCTGGTATGTTTAAAGCATGGTATTTGGGATGCCTTGCTGAAAAGCCCTGGTTTAGAACAGGAAGTTTGAGAAATGGCTGTTACGTTGTAACCTCTGGCTTTTATCTTCCGTGCTTGAAAAGAGAAAGAAAGAAGGAAAAAGGGAAGGAAGGAAGGGGACCAAGATAAAGATTTCTTATCTCAATTGTCTTGGCCCTGACCCTTTTGTCTCTCTGACTGCGGATACTAAATCAAAACTGTAGCGTGACCTATGACCCGACTGCCTGTTTCAGCCCCTGCTCATAAATGATGCAGAAAAATATATCTTAAATTAGATTAGATAGCAGTGATTTTGACATTTATTATTAAAAGCAGTTTAGATTACAGTACACAGTAGCAGTAGTTACACAGTAGTTTTAGCTCAATCATAAAGTGATGCTGGAAGGTATGAAACACAGCATTAACTCTGTGTGTGTTTGGTTCGTTGATAAAGGCCTTTAGAGGACAGGGCCATCAAGAGCTTCCCTGCAGCTGGATCCTGTCTATAGTGCTTTTCAGAAATATTCTTCCCTCATGACCTCTGGCACACTTCGCAGCGCTATTAAGTTATTTCATAACTATTTATTCTGGATTTCTGGGAAAAGAAGTCTCAATCAATTTTTTTTAAAGTCACAGCCACTGGCTAAATTTTCACAGTATAAATTGGGTCTACATATGTAAAAATACATGTTGGAAAATATGTATACTTGCTATCGGTATAATGCGTTGTGATAATAATATGACTATAGGAAACACCCTTAGTAAAAATATGTAAAACATCCTGATCCTTGATCCTGCTGGCCTCACTTTAACCAAAATAAATCTTAAATTAACTGATTGGGGATAATCTGAAGAATTGTTTTTCCAATTTTCTTTAGCAAAAGTTCAAAACGCTTGCTGGTCAGATCTTCTCAGATGTAACAGTTGGCTGCTTTCCTTTGTAAAAACAGTTTTGACCTGTTGACTAAGTAAAATAAGCTATTTGTTTATGTCATCTTGAGCTTTTTGAACATTGTACATCTTTAGCTCTTGTGGGACAAAGTTTAGACCAAGACGTTACTGTATGAATCAGAAATGCAATCTGCAGTTTATTCACTAATAAATACATTCTTAGCTGCAGCCGCAGTTCAGTGGTGACAAAATTGACTAGCACTGACCCATTAGGTGTTTACGCGATCTAAGAACGACAAAAAGGGTTGCATTGTTATACAAAGATAAGATTAAATGATCGAATCCTGTGGAAGTTGAGGACTTTCTTCGTTAGTTTGTCATTCAATGCAAAACAAAACGAGAAATTTGAAAACGGCACGTTGGGCTTCGGAAAATTATGTGTGTTTATGTAGAAGATTGAATAAATACGATTAGCTTCCAATATAAACGTTTTATTGGCAGCATGCCTATTGAGTTGTTTGTGATGAATGGAAAACTACAGCTTGAGCCTCAGCGTTACCATCCTAGGGTCAGCCAGCAGATGGACTCTGATAGAGATTTACGCCACGTTACTATAACCCTGCCATACCTCACTCTCTGAGGCCTTGATGAGAGAGCGCGCGACCGAGACAAAGATGTGTGCTGATGTACGAACACGCACAGACACCGTGACTTACAGCCCAGTTCTTTTCTTCTCTGCACTGTAGGAATGCTGTTGTTATGAAGACCTTCAATCCATTTCTTCTTTGTCCCCTCTCTCATGGACTCACTGCAGCCCTGTAACTCACACTGATGTCAAAACAAACACACTGATAAACAGCCAAAAGCAAACACCGCTTCCCCCCCCCACACTCGTGCACATGATCGGCGGAGACATGAGCGACCCACCCCTCTACTTTTACCCCCTACCCACCAATCCCCACACCGCCGTCCCCCACATTGCCACCAATATTTCTCATGAGCTCTCGGCCACCAGCCCTTCATGAATTTTTATTAAACAAAACTCTAAGCAGATTGATTTCACACCGGCTGCTTTATTGCATTTTTATTTAATTCTTTCTCTCACTCAGATGCTCACTTGCTCCTCCCTGCCCTTACCTCAGTTTCACTGCTCCATCCTTTCACCTCTTCATTCCTTCCTGATGCTTTGTTCTACTTCCTTTTTGTGTTTCTTGCCCGTTTTCTCGCTGCTATCTTTCTTTTTTACACTGTCTTCCCCTCTTTCCCATCCTGCCTCCTCTGCCTTTCATTCGCTTCATTTCCTCAAGCCTCATTTTCCTGCCAGTCCTGATTTATGTTCCTGGATTTGTGGCCCTGAAGAGAGTTGTTGTTGGTGGGCTGATGAGCTTTGTTTTGAGTTTTGTGTGCGTGTGTGCATGAGTGTCTACTCTTGTAGGCATGTTTGAGTTTGTTGAAATGCATTGGGTTTTATGTGTCATTTGGGCTGTTTATTAAGTAGGATTGAGTTGTGTAGTCAGTGTGATTAGAGAGCATTGTTAATACTGTACATGCAGATTTCATTTACCATTATCTGACCTTGGTCAACGTGTAGTATGTTGCAAAAACGTGAGGGTCATGCACTCTGATTCACATAATTTTCACTTTAAACATACAATATTTTGGAAAATATGAAAGCCTGTTTTACCACCATGTTAAAGTGTAAAGATGGGGTTTTACGGGAGGCAATTTTAGTAGCACTACCCCTAATAGTCAGCCAAATGTTAAGCTGTAATCTGACCAAGTTTTTTTTTTAGTCGGTCCTCTATTACTCTGTCAGAAATTTTTGTTTTCCTGGCCAGTGCATATGATTATTAGATAGTAATTACATAATGACTACTAACTGACTTTGAAAATCATCATTCAGGCTGAAGACAATAACTTGCTGGATGCTCGCTGTCACTCTGGCGCTGCTAGGAAGTAATTTATAACCCTGTAAAGTCGCTGTACCTGGCCAAGAAATAGTCCACTAGATACACCCCTTGCAAAAATGCACTGTGATGTTTTGATGCAGGATATGGGTACTGTGTTTGTGTCCGTTTGCGTAGGTATTTGCTCCTTAGCGAGGTAGAGTCATTCCTCCATCACTAGAAATAAAGCGCAATGCTTAATCTTTTGCACTCAGAAATCACCACTGTAGCACGTTCAAGGACAGAGCATGGTCAGTCCTCTGCCTATGGCTTATTATCTATCACAGGAGATTACAAGTTTTAGAGTTTTACTAATGTTTATGTGCATTCCCACCAACTCATACTTAACAATCAAAGATGGTGGGAATGCTCTGACTTTCGGAGCTGGGAGTCCGACGTGACAGGGAATCCCAGTTTCAAATTCCAGAAAATGAGAAATTCTGACTTCAAATGGAATTCACTTTAAAGATGTGTTGGTTTGTCAGCTTAAGAGGTGTTGGGAGGTTGATTTTATGACCACTGGATAGAGCCAAATTGCCTGTTTCCCATTTTTTCCTTCTTTTATGCTAATCTGTATTTAACAGACTTGATGTGAGTGAATGATGTTGATTCTTTCTCATCATTCTGAGCAGAAAATAACAAAACAACAACAACAACAATAAAACCCCTCCAGCTACTTCACAAAAACGTTTGGCTCTTTATTGACGTAACCTCTTGCGTCTGAAGCCGTCTGAATCCCGTTTAGAGCTCAGCGTGGTACAGTCATGTGCTCCTGTATCTTTTATATATTTATCGTAATCTGTGACGAAGGTTCATCCAGATAACCAGGAGTTATAATTTAGGAAAATGTCTTTGTCAGTCATAAAGCTGTTTGCATAACTGATGCTCAGCTGGGAGATGGTCAGCCTCTCTGTGCTTATAGCATCTGGTACTGTGGTGTGTGTGTGTTTGTGTGTGTGTGCAGCAGTAAGCAGTCGTTGTTCCCAATACAGCCTGAAGTGATGAGGCTGTGTGAGGCTCCTGCTGAGTGTAATGAGGCTCCCTGCAGCTCTGCGCTGCCTCACCGAGTCTTCCTCTGTCTCTTGACCCAGCAAGCTAAAGCACACATGCACAGACACACACACACACAAAGAAACTCCTCTTGCTTGTATTTTAAATGTTTGTTGTATTGCTTTTTTCTCTCACCTTTCTCTCATGTGCTCTCCTGTACTCTTTCTTATTTTTTTGTTCTTTGGGCCCCTTCTGCTCCACCGTTTTTGCTCCTACCCTTGTTTGTCACCCTTCGTTTTTTTTCCGCTCTCCCCTCTCAACAGGAGTTCTTTGTAATTGGCCTGTCGACAGCACATTAGCCCGGATTAGCACTGTAGTGACTTCTGGCTGATGCTGTTGACCCCTCCAGTCTTAGGCTACAGGTCATAAACAGCAAAAATAGCAGAAGCTGCTTGGCCAACTTCTGCTGTTGTGTATGCGTGTGTGGGTCTGACTGAGTTAAAGTATTATAAGAACTGCTTGATAAATGCATACACTTTACAATTTCATATAATTTTACTGTGTATTTTTTTATGCTTACTTGTGAACAGTTTACAAATCGTGTGTTTGGTGTGTGTGTGACGGGGTTCAGTAGTTAAGACCTCAGACACATCAGCCTTGTGCAAAGGTTGACGTATGTATATGTGCCGACCATGTGTTAAGTGTAAAGACCCTGCAGAGTGACAGGTTATCTGTCACTACGCAGGACCCCACCCTGTCTTCTCATCCAGCTGACACCTCCACGTGTGTGTTTGGTCCCGTCACAGTGTTCAGGTGGGGGAGGTGAGCAGAAGCAGAGTAGTTGCCGATGAGCGTACTCTAACTGAAGTGTTGAGTGTCTAATAGATCAGACGAGACAGCCCTAAGGCCACTGTCTGCCAAGCAGTCGTTCTCTCAGTGGCGCTCTCTGTTATGTCTGTGTCGTTGCTATCTCTTCCTCTAACTCACTGTTTCTCTTTAAACTTACAACCTTGAAGTACAGACGGGGTACGGACAAACTGGCCATGGCGTGCACGCGCGGGGAACTCCTTGTTTTGATAACAAACGTCAAGTTAAGGACTGCTGGCTGTGTAAATGGAAAAAATAACATTCATCTTTTCTCTGTGTTCCATCGGTGTGAGGAAATATCTGTGTTCAAGGACATTTTGACTAATTTTGTCTGTCTGCTTTTTGCAGTTTTCCTTTCTCTCTGTCTTGCTCTCTTTGTCTCTGTAGGCCTCACATAGCTCCAGAAGCACCACCTCGTCCTTGTCCACCCACCTTTGTTTCTAAACAGAGCCACTTTTTATTGCTGCCCCAAGGCAGATCGAGCTAAGCTAAGGAAACAGAGAATCCTAATGTAAGGCTAGGTATGGAAATGAGCCCTCTGTCACAGTACTCAACAATATCTCCTGCACTCCGTCTCATTCTCCTGAAAATAGAGAAGGGGGAGAGGTAGAGGAGATGCTGGCCGGCATTGTTCTTCGTGCCCAGTTTTGTGAGAAATTAATTAATTATGAATGAGTAAGTGCGTTAAGAAAGGGGCTTTTGGATTCTATTGGTGTTAACATAATTACAATTCTCTCTTTTTTTAAATGAAGGGACTGGGGCTATTTCTCCCGCCTCTCAAATGGGTTTTTATCGTCTTCAATTTGGGAAAGAAAAGCTGATAAAAGCCTTTATAATGCTTTAATTTGGCATCGATTTGCATGAATCTCCTTCAGTAATTATCAACTTACCCCTCCCCTTATGGATGACAGAAACAGCAGATTCTGATAAGACAGAGGGGGAGAGTGTGTGTGTCTGTAAGGGTGGGGGTATCTTCTACTCTCCATCTCCCATTTTTCTATTTCCATATCTCATCCCTCTGTCTTTTCATTGGGAGAGGCGTGGAGCGAGTGATGGCAGTGGCAAGGGAGAGGGAACAGAAAAATCCTAAATCAAAGCACTCAATTATAGGGCTGCAGTAATTATGGGAGCCCTTGAATTGAAGTGCTCTCGGAGGAGAGATGGATAGATATATGGATGATGCATGAGGGGCGGGACAGATAGGTAAATAAATGAATATGCCACACAGAAATACAATGTAGCCTCCGAGTCCGGGATGACATAAATACATCTATTAATCGATAGGTCGCAAACCATCCCAATGCAATTAAAAGGGTATTGAGTGGAGTGGGCCACACTTGGGCTTGGAAGTGACTTTTGGCAGGCTGTGGTGTGTCAGAGCCCTGACCTGAGGGAGGGTTAATGCCCCCTTGGCCCTCACTAGCCTCTGGCCTGTGTATGTCCAAATGCTGAGGGTCAGTCCATAAAGGGACTCCAGTCTCTGTGGGACTGTTTACAGGTCAATCCAACAGAATGAGTTCTATCAGCTTTACCACCATGAAACCACTCCACTGCTGATAATCCTCCTAACACTGCTCGGAGCATCCGTTTGACTTTTTCTGTTTATTTTTCTCTTTATGTCAGAGTGTATTTTTCTCACTCCTTTGATACAGCCTTATTGCAGATCTCTCACAATAAGCACATCCATGTGCATGTGCCCATATGCGTTTGGGTGTCAGAATGTGCGTAAGTGCGCGCCAGCTTGCCATTGACTGGCTTGAAAATCCATCCTCGTATTAGCACATGCAGGAAGTTTGTCATGGGCCCTCTGCTGTGCCAGAGCTCATTTGGTGCGAGGTGAAATTTATCACAGATGTTTCTCTTCCCTTACTGAGCTTGGCTGCCAGAAAATACAAACAAAAGACTGGTCTCTGCACACAGATTAAAAACAAAACATCACAAACTAACAGATGCAACCCCTTGTTTCCAATTAAAACACACTGAAAGCAAATTGTTTTGATTAAAATGTAGTGTAAATGTAGTAAATGGATTAAATTTTTTTTTTTTTAAAAAAGAGACTGTGTCTTACTTTTAATGAACTGTGTATTAAGCATTGTGTCTTGATTAACATGTTCGTGTGAAGTTGTTAGTCTTTGCTTTCATCTCATCATTTCTGTATGGGTTGTCTCCATAAAGTCGGTGCTAAATGGATAAATGGATGGGACTCTGCTGTACCTACAGCACAGAGTTGGGGCCTGTGTTTGTGATTAATGTGCTCCTGTCTGGGCTGACAGTGTCAGAGGGAGTGATGCGTTGGGATGAGTGCCACAGCAGCCTGCTGAATTACTGGCTTCCTTTCCCACTGGTGTAAAGTCAATCTCCATGGAAGGTCAGTCGCCCCCACACGTACATTAGCGTCTTTTAATCCCCATCCGTCAGGGCAAGCCAGCACTATGCAAGATAATATAGGAATATAGAAAAATGCAGGAGGCTTTTCTGGAAAGTGGAGGGATGTGGACACACACACTTCCTTTTTTTGTATTCATGCAACTGACTGGACTCAAAGTGTGGAATCAAACTACAGTAGTGTATTATAACATGTGTGTGTTGTCTGTACTGAGTGTGAGTTGTACTTGTTTCTTTACTTGCTATATTTTATGATGTGCTGCATTTGTTGCAACTTCTGCTGTCCTCTTGGTGAGGTCTCCCTTAAAAAGAGATTTTAATCTCAATGACACCTTTACCTGGACAGATAATAATAATAATAATAATAATACTAAGACCTTGTTTGTACCTGACTCTAAACTTACTGGATTATAGAAAAATGATCCATACTAAAGGGAAACCTTTTAGCTGTTTAGAAATAATTAAATTATCTAATCTTGGGATCATATTTACTTTTTGGTTATACATACTGTTTATAATCATTCTTTCTAAAATGGAAATTTCACTTTTTTAGTTTTTGAAAGCCCGAAATAAGACACTTTTTTATTATAATTTATTTTTGTATATATCATACATCAGTGGTTCCTTTCACAATTTACATGGTGACAATTTAATATAAAACCACTTTTAAAATTACATCCAATATTAAAATATGTTTTTGGGAATGTTTCCATTACAAAAAGCTGCCCAGAGAATTCCAAACAAGAGCTGAAAAAAATGGCTTGCAAAGACTGCTCAATCCAAATTTGGCAGCAGTCTACTCTTAAAATGGTTCACACCACCAGGTGCTTTGGGATGTGTCTTCGTATTGCTGTTTGATTTATTTCTACCAGCATCCAATAAGTCTATATGTCCCAGAAGCTGGCTGTTTGTCTTTTAACTCTCTCTCTCCCCTTTCTCTGCCAGCCTGTCTATGTGGACATGATGCCTGCTAAATAGAGACCGATTGATTGTCTGATTGATTGGTGTCAAAGAAGAGTGTTTTTTTATTGCAAACTGCAATGATTAGTGTCTCTGAGTCTGCCGTCCCATCCTTGTCAGACCACCTGCCTGTACAATATCATCCAAATTTTCTTTTTCTTGCCTACATAAAAATCTTTTACTTTACTTCTCCGTCTCCTACTGATTGTCTTCGGTATGCATTGGCCTCTCTGTCTGCTACAGAGTCGCTTGGCTCCTGAAGGAAGACAGCACTAGACAGGTAATCTTTTAATCTCCCCTCAATCTCCCTGCCTTTTTAGTCCATTCACTGGTAAAACATTTCATATTCTAATCGGCTCCTATGTGCGTCACATCCCCCGCAGCACCTCTTAATACTATTCTATAGATCCATCAAACTCACCAACAATCTAAGATTATTTAATTTTTTACCCCCTCTCTTCCATGTTCTTTTTTGGGGGGGCATTTACTGGAATTCAAATGCAGATTTCTACATCTTCTTCCTCTTACCTCAGTCTCCTCTTCTTCTCCTCTTCTCTGTTTTTGTACCTTCATTCCTCACCACTCCTTTTTCCTCCCTTCTTCCCCCACTCACCTCCTTTTCTTTCCCTCACACTTTGCCTGGAGGTTAGTGCTAAACGTGCATCATTCAGCGAAAAACAAAAGGAGTGAATTGATTGGGTTATCAGCTGCTGCTCTGGTGGGCCCTTTGATCAGAACTGAAAAGCAGCGCTACATGTCAGAATTCTGCTTCAGCAGCTCTTTCTGAGTTTTACAATTACTACACGCCACGGTCACATCCAAAGTTTCCCCTTCCTCTCTCCCCACAGTCTTAGGGTTATAGCCTGCGGCAATAAGCGTTATTACAGCTCATTCTGCTTTCTCCCTCCTGAGCATTCAATGGGGAGATTGTGTTAAGGAGATGCACTGCTGTGGTAAGCTGGCTGTGGTAGCATAGGTGCACCTGGGGCTGGCCTGTGCTGCTTTGACACTGTCGCCCACAAAGGGCACCCACTGTGGATATTCCCACTCTGCTTTGAATACAAAAGTATAAACAAGTTTATCTTTGGATGAGTTATCCTTGGAGCAAGATAGAGGAAATGCTGAAACTTCCCAATTCATTAATTACTAAGCCGTGCAAGGCAAGGTCAGCACAGAGCAGTGGTGTTTGCTCCGTTCTACTTTTCTCAGGTTTACCATAACCGGCAAGGTCAACGACAACAATAGAGAGGGAGATTGGCTCTGTTCTGACCTGATGAGAGGCAGCAGTTCACACATCAGATTAATGTGCGCTACATTGCGGTAAGTGTACGTTTGAGGAAACCACTTTGGTAGAACAATGAAGCAGGGACTCACAAAAAAATAGAGGAAGTTCACTGAAAAAATAACCGCTTAGGATTTCAAATGAAACACACACACACACACATGTATGCACACGTACAGAGAAAAACGCATGCACTAAAACAATAGCGTCGTTCATTTCTTTTCTCTACAGAGAGCCTAAGGGTCTAGGCTCCTAAACAGTCACCTCGCTTCCTCAGTAATTGGCTGGCTGGTACTTAAGGCCAACAGCTTTTAATAAGCAATATAGGCAGGAGCCAAACTGACAATAACAGCTGCCCTACATCAATTATTGGATACATATCCATCACTTGCTGACTTATATGTGACCCCAGGCACCTGCCAGCTAAGGTATTGACTGGCCAGCTCTCCCCAGTGCAAGTGACAAGTTCCATTTGCAATCACATTTATTAAACAGCTGTTAGAATGACTGAAGGTGTGGGCCAGCCCACGTTCCTCCACCAGCTCTGGTGCTTATTAATCTAAAGGCACCAAAGAATAGATAAGTGTCTGAAGTGGATCGCTATGAAGTGGGTAAAGTATGCAAGAGAATTATTAGAAGTGTTTCTCACTCTCTGTCTCACCTACACCTCACTAATGCATTGTAACAACTTTATCTAGACGTTTGTAAACTGGGTGAACTCAAACTGTGTTTGCTTGTGTTTTTTTCCTTTATTACACTTAAAACTTTCTTTTTAGATAAAGGGCTGGATCACCTTCAAACCTCCCTTAGTTAGACTGCAATATGCCTAGGCTGCTGGGGACTTGCCATGATGCACTGAGTGTTTGTTTTGAATCATTAATCATTTAATCATTAGTTATTATAAATCTCTGTCTCTCTTCCACAGTGTGTCTTTTGTCCTGTCTCCCTCCTTCTACCTCCAGCCGCTCAGATTGCTGGCCTTCCCTGAGCCTGGTTCTCCAGGAGGTTTCTTCCTGTTTAAAGAGTTTTTCTTTCCCACTCTCCCCAAGTGCCTGCTCATAAGGAGTCATCTGATTGTTTGGGGTTTCTCTCTATTTTTGCAGCGTTTTTAACTTACAATATACATCACATTGAGGTAACTGTTGTGGTGTTTTGGAGCTATATAAAGAAAATTGAGTTTGTAATAGATGTTCACTCTGAAATGTTCATCGTAACTTTTGAGTTCACTCAGTAAGGATATAAGCCTTTGCATTTCTAAATGTATAACTGACAGCTCATTAACATGTGAAAATACCATCATTTTTATTGCCATTTGTAAAGCCCTGTAGTTTCTGCAGCAGGTCTTTAAGTGCTTTAACAAGAAAAAAAAAAAGCTTAGGAGTTCACAGCCAAGTCTCTTTCAAAAATGAAGAGAGAGGGAGATCAGAGTAGAAGACCTGATTAAATGAAAAGGATACTGCAGAGGGGCTGAAAGTAGTTCACTGCCATATCAGTTCATATGTAGTTAATGTCATAATATTTCTTAAAATAACATTTGAAGTTAGTTTGTCCCTTTGCACTTTCTTAAACACCTGCATTGTTATTTTTGTCTAATTATTCTCTTGTGATAATTTCCACACACTGCTACCTGACCTAAATACCTCATGCTATGTTGTATGCAATCTACATCTTAATACATTTAGCAAAAGCATAATAGTCCATCTGCTCATAATTGCCCACCTTATACATGTACATAAAGGAGAGAAACACACCCTTTGTCAAGCTGAGTTGACAGGGAAACTGTGCTTCAGGCTGTTACCCGTGTTTTGTAAATAAGGTGCACAACTCCAGGATGATCAGAATCAAGATGCAAAAGGCTTTGTTAATCTGGTTGTCTGGGTAAAAGAGCAAGTGAGAGGACGAGGCAGCAAAATGATTAAGGGCCAGCTGAAAAGCAGCGTCCTGTCTTCTTTTCTCTCTCCTCCTTGTTCCCCCAGCCTTCCTACCTACTTCATTCCCTGCCCCATTGAATTATGCCTTCCCTAATTGGCTTCAGTGGCGCTTAAAGCAAACAGTTTAAATAAGTAAAAGGCACTTGGATGAGGAAGCCGGGCCCTACAATTATTGGAACTACATCAGTCAGGGTGCTGCTGTTCTTTCTTCTCACTCTCACTTACTCTAACCCGCATCCACCTTTCTTTCTTTTTTTTGATGGTGGGGGGCGGTTAACCGAATAAGAGAAGATAAAGTGAAGTCATGTGTGCTTCTGTGTGTGTTTGAAAGCGACAAACTGAGCCAAGGTAGCGCTGAGCTGGCCTGACAGGGAGTGACAGGCAGCCCACAGGTACAGGATCCATTATCTAATGACCGTACCGTTTAATCACGCGTCTCACTGACATGTTTATAAGGCTGAACTTTGCGGTGCTATTAGAGAAAGAGACGAGAGAGGGCCGCAGCCCCAGCTTCGACGCCCCCAGGGCAGGCCTGGCCCTTTACCTCCTCTCCCTCACCTATTATATGCTAATTACACCCATTTTTAAACCACGCTTACAAGGAGTTAATTTAGTGGGCCATTACGCTGGTCTATATTTCAGGGTGCTGTGCGTAGAGCCTTTGTGGGGCTTTGGGGAAAGTGTAGAAGTGAGGATGGGAAGCTGGAGGAAATGGGTGAAGGGTGCTTTATGTCCCACAAGGGAGATGGAAACAGAGGAGGGAAGAGTGGCAAGTCTACTGGCTCTGCTATTTGTCTGAGTGGAATGAAAGAGCTGGCACAGCCACTTTGGGTCAAAGGCTCAGCGACAGGAGGAAAACTGTGGGCCTGACACAGTTCTGGTGTATATGATTCTGCTTAGCTTGGTGGGTTACAGACATACATATAATTGAATTACCTAAATTAGTTATTTTATTAATATGACTGTCTAAAAATTATTTACTATTGTTTCATTATACACAGGATAATAATTTACTTATATTATTGTGTTATAACTGGTGTGAAATTTTATGAGACCAAGCCAATTATAGATAAAAACTAACAAAATTCTGTCAGATCCTTTCAGTGAAAATGACAGAAAATGTGTGAAGATGTTTCCACCACTTGCTCTAATTTGAGACGGACCTCAGTGACTGTAAAGTATGTTTTTGCGATTTTTTTTAATAGTCTTTCTGTGTAATAATCAAAGTATATTAATATTAAGAAAACTCACACAACTGTCATCAGCAGCAAGCATCACTCAAATGTTTTATTCATATATTCTGAGTTACTTTGAGATTACTTTGCTACAGCTGGGGAAAAGTGATTTGAGATTTTGCTGCTAGCTTATTCTCTGAGAGGAGGGTAGGTAAAAACAGGCGCAGGGGGATATGTAGTGTGTGAGAGAGATGGGAAGGCATGGAGCAATAGGGACATGAAATCAAAAGGGGAAAGTGATATTTAAGAACTCTAAGGGGACAGAGGCCCTGTGGAGCGGCAGAACTGAGTAAAGGCCAAAAAAAAGATGGAAAGATGTGGAGACCGGAGGAGGAGGGAGTCAGATCAGTGAAACAGCAGAGACGTAGTGGTGATAAAAAAAGAAAAAGCAGGTCCCTGCTCTGGGGGGTAATTAAATGGCTTTCTTCTTATCTCTGTTTGTGACACTCAGACACACCACTCTATGTCCACACATACATGTCTACATCCTACACAGTGAAAGCTTGTCTCAGTTATCTGTCTTCATGTCTGTGAGCATGTGAAGATAGCAGTCACAATGTGTTGTCTGTTTATTTGAGGCTATGGCTCTGCTGTGGCTCTACCTCCAACAGGCAGGAGGCTATAACTCCATCACCTCCCAACATATCGACTCCCTCTAAGGGGGATCGATACTGGAATGATGGCCCTCCTATGTCTTCCCCATCCATCCGCTAGGCCATTGAGTGTATGTTAATGTTATGAATTATCGAGAGAACAGTTACTATTGATTGGCTGAGGATTATTGGTGGGCTGCATAGTATGGAGTGGGGAGGGTGAAGTGAGGCTGGGGAATGGCAGACCAGAAGGGAAGGACAGGTCAAAATCCTGCAGAAAGGTTTAAGTATCTACTAAGACTCCTGACCCCTAAAGAGCCTAGGTCAGAGGTGGCCTGAAGGGCAAGGCTGACTGATGTTTTCAGTCCTGTGATCGTGTTCACGGTGCTCGCTATCGTATCAGTTTTCTGTTCACACCAGTGCTCATTTTCTCTGCAAAACTTCAGTGCACACCGTACTACTTTGTTGACGAGCTCTAAATGAAAATTAAATAAGCTAAATCTTTTTTCAAATAAAAAAATATCTATATCTCCAGCAGTTCTTGGTGTAACGTTGGAGCTAAGTAAAGCCATTGTTAAACAAATTGCTTTACAGGAACAGTGAATTTGATTTCCACCAGAGTTCTTGAAAGCTTTGAGAACGTGTTTGCTGATAGGCTAGTGCATAGTATTCATATAGTTGTTCATTAAAACGATAAAATAAGATCTTTATTGTCATTTTTGCAGGAACCATGAAACAAAGTTTAGCAGCTCTTTGGTTTAGCAGCAGAAGTCCAAAATAAATAAAACGTATAAAAGCAGCCTTACTCTGGTATATGGTTTTTATTTATTCTGTCAACCAAATGATATTAATCAGTGTTAATACATAAACCTGTTTTTACCTCAGTCAGGCAAAGGAATGATGACCCTCTGTGTTGGTGAGTAGTCTGTCCACAGTTTACTGTGGGTCACATTTTAGTGTTAGTTTTATTTTAGTGATCACCTAATAAGTCCTAAGAAGTTCTAAGGCCACTTTTCCTTTTTCACAGCATAACCTTCATGTAAACTACTTACAATTTCACCAAATTCTCACTCCTGATGTACTAAACAATATTCAATTTAGACTATTGTTGTTAACTGGAGATTCTCAATGTTAATACATTTTACATAAAATAATGAAGGAAGAACTTACTGAACAATGAAATAGTAAATGATGCCTTGCCAAACAAGTTTCATACCACCACTTCTTTCCTATTAGATGGTGATGACCATGACCCTATTGGTCAAGATCATAGGAGGGGTCCTATTGGTTGACTCTCACTTTAAATCACCATAATGCTAATCTCAGTGATGTGGTAAGTGCTATGACATGCTGCGCAATACAAGAAAATGTATCACGTTCTTTCTGTACTTCACACATTACATTAATAACAACATATACACAACAATATGAGTCTTTAAGGTTATTTAATATGAAAAAGAATGTAGTACTCATAAATATATATTTATTAGAGTGTAATTATGTCTTCCATCAAATTGACGTATTCTCATTAACTTTGAATTAATCCATTAAAAATATATATGTGTGGGCGGCAGGTTCTAAAAGCTGCTACTGTGTCCCACCATGCTGATTACAGTGGCTGGGATGGACTTCGCTGTTCCACCAAATCACATTTATTCTATGTGGCCAGAGACCACCCACATATGTAATGTGCCTTAAAAGTTAGTTTTAATAAGGATGAGAAAAGACAGTGACAAGACAGGAGGAGAAACAGAACTGAAACACAAAGGGGAATCAGTAAGTAAAGTAAAACTGAAAACCCTAGGTCCAAAACCCAGAGATGACGACAGAGACAAATAGATTTTGAAAAATGAGCTGGATTTACTAAAGTGAGCCAATCTGTTGCATCTGCAGTTGGACATTAGACAGTGTTAGAGGTGCCTTTTCATTCATCTCGGCAAAAACAAGAACAACTCTAACCATGGTATCTGCAAAAAAAAATGTCAACAGTTATTTCCTTAAAATATTAAGAAAAACAAAAAGCATGATAAACATTTGATATTTGTTTAACTGATAACTAATAAACCTTTTGACTTTAGCTAACAAAAAGCACTAAAATGCAGTTGAAACAGACATACATATACAAGAGACTGAGATTATATCTGCATAAAAGTTGCCAAAGTTAACACAAACTCAGACACATATTTTAAATATTTGCTTAATCTGCACTCCATCTGCCTCTTGCTTGAAGTTTTATGAGCCTATTGTGTGATTGTTTACAGTAGCATGCATTAGTTACATGTGACACACATATCTAAGAGAGATTATTTATGCTAAGGGCAGGGTTCTTCATTTTTGGAAACTCACAGGTTATTCTTTATTATCTCTTGTTGTCTCGCTGCGATATTTTCATTTGAATGCATGACTCTGAGAGAGCGTTAAAGAGGGGAGATCAAAGTCTGTACACCTAATACTGTCAAAACACAGACCTCCACCCCTCTGGGAGGCATGTAAACACTCAGACACACATTCATACACACATGTGACCATGACTGCCTACATTTACCCTCTAGTTTGTATGGTTTGGAAATCTCTGAGCTCTCACAGAGCCCAGGGGACAGAAAAAAAAGCTCTTTCCCAGGCAGATGCTGAGCTTATTCAGCTCAGGGAAATTTTGCAGCCTGAGAGAAGTTGTGCCACTGCTGCCTGGGAAGCTGTGTGATTGCACAGGTGACCATAACAGGACTTCAAATGGGAGCTCGCTGAAAATGTAAACTGTGTTAACAGATGCCCTAAGTTAACTGGTTTTCTCTCGGTGGCCTTGGTTCATTCACCGGTGATGAATGATACATGTGAGCATCCAACACTGTTGCTGACACTTTGTGATATAGTGTACTCTACTGGGTTTAGGGCATTCAACACAGAGCACAAGTACAAACGGAAACAGTGTGCTTGCCAGCAGCTCTTATTGTCCCACAAAATCCTTCAAGTCTTTATATGAGCTGCTGAGCAGTCACATCACAAAAGCAGTACCATAAGCTAAACCATTAACCATAGGATGGCTGATATAGCGCAATTATTTTTCTCTTTTAAACATGCAGTACAGTGTATATCATAGGTTTATCAAGTAACTAACCATTGTAGTCTCCTTTGTACAGGTATTATTTTTCACAGAGTAGTGCAAGCTGTTCTTTTTGGACATGAATGCATCAAAAACTAGAGAGACAGACATGGATTTTACAAAGAATCCCACAGCCTGTGGTGATAAAGGACCAGGCTGTTGAGTTTGTGCAGCAGTTTAAATACCTTGGCTCTATAATCGATAACAAACTGACCTTTGAGCTTCAGGTGGATTTTGTCCGTAGAAAAGCTCACCAGTGTGTGTATTTCTACCACAAGCTTCGTGGTTTTCATGTTGACAGCACTTTTATGATCATTTTAATTCCTGTTTTATTGAATCTGTTCTTACTTTTTTTTGTATGCTGGTTTTGGGTCATTGACCCTAAGGAATAACAAGAGAAGTGTAGTCACAGTGTGGGTCAAACATACAAAAATTGTAGGTGTAACTCTGACCTTCCTCACCTGTATAAGGTTAGGAGGCCCAGTCTATCCTGGCTGATCCGAGCCTCCCCTCCTCAGAAGAGTTCAAGTTGCTTCCATCCTGCTGTAGACACAGTATCAGTACAGGACAGACGGACTCAAAAACTCATCTGTCCCCGCTGCTACAGGTCTTTAAAATAATTTTGTTTTGTGTTTCGCTGATTTTGTTGTCTGATTGCTGTGATTTCAGGACAAATTGGCGTTTGGAGATAATAAAGATATCCTTAATCACTGATTTAGTGAAAATGTGGGACATACCATGTTAAAAAACAGTCAGTTGCATCTGCCAGCTACAAGAAAGGCCTAGTTTTTAAATCATTAGATGAGTTTCAAATTAGCTTAGTTTAGGTGTATAGTTAAAAATTTCAATGGGAGTAGCCTTGAAAAAAAAGAGAGACTAGGCTGTATGTACTGGTATGTTTTAAATAATGAAATGTTTATAGTGCTACAATGTTTTAGCCCATAATGGAAATCAGTGCAGTAAATATACTCTTAGACTTGCTATTCAAATTATCTGATGTGTTATGGTAGACCTGAGAGATTACCAATTTTTACAATGACTATTACCATACAATGCAGTATTATTACAGTAAGTACCCGTAATGCAATTGCTATCCCTGCAAACTGCTGCCAACTCTTAAAGTACCCCAGTTGTTAAGTATAACTGCAGTGCTTGTCTCTTGCTGCGTGTGTGTGTGTGTGAGTCAGTTGGAGGGAGTAGTTTTATCTACAGATGAGTTAGAGAGAAGTGTTCATTTCCTGGACAAAGATGTGTTGCTCTTTAATATTCTTTTTTAATGTTTTACTCTTGTCATTTTTTTCCACCTTTGTGTGGTGTCCAAGGCATGGATTAAATTGATGATGAAGCTAATGAGTGCTGATAGAAAGCCTGGATAATGTGCTCATTGCCCGGTCCAGTGCTGGATAATGTTTCAAATCCACATTCCCAAAGGTTTTGTTCAGAGTCAACAATCTGCACACCGGGGTCTGTTTGATCATAGCAAAAAAAGATGACTCAGAAAACAGCTGATATCCACTTAGTTTTTAAGAACAGCACTGGGAGTGAGACAGGTTGATAATAAACATTTTTTATCTTATACTTTTCCAAAGCTCATTTCACATTACAGTTGTTTTAATAACCTTTCAATTTAAACAAGCAGCGCAGTTATTTGGGGGCATGTCATAAACTGTAAAACTAAGATGCCGCAATATAAAAGGGAAATGAAAACCAAAAATATAAATGCATTGTCTATAATGGCAGAGGATGGGATTATTCGAAGTATCTCTAAGCCATTTATGCCTGAAGCATTCCCTGCTTTAAAGTCTTCTCCGCTCTGAGCCTATAGACATTTACTGGCAATTGATCCTATGTCTAAGTGTTAGTCATAAATTAACACTCCTCTGCCCTCCACCTACGCCTTTCTGTATTGTCATCTGGCTCATCCAATCACTAGCTACACACACCATCCCTCCCTCCCTCCACACACACACACACACACACACACACACACACACACACACACACACACACACACACAAACATGCACTATGACTCATTTGGCTTTAGTCATTCTAGGATCTTTTTGATTTAGCAGGGAAAGTGTATGAAATGAATTAGTTCAAAGAGACCAATGGGTGTAAAGAATTGGAAACAGGTGTGACACTGGAATTGGTGAAGACGATGGTACAACTACAGATATTGGCTAAAAAAGAAAAACATCAGAAGCATGGAGGGCTGAAGTAAAATACCTTTGATGTCTGTGCGGTTGTTGAGAGAGTATGCAACACATTAGGCCTCTCCTATGTCCTGTGGGATTAAAGAAATAAAATAAATAAATAAAGATAGTCTCTCCTAACAGCAAGAGCCCAGCAATCACTACCTGGTGCCACCAGTATGTTGAATGAATTTTTAAAGATGCAGATTAAAGTGTGTAAGAAATATTAAGAAAGACATTGAAGTGAGGCAAGGCAAGGCAAGTTTATTTGTATAGCACAATTCAACAACAAGGTGATTCAAAGTGCTTTACAGAGACATTAGAAACAAAAACAAATAAAAAGCGGGTGGTTTATTGAGCACAAAATAAGGACAAACAGCAAATGGAGCTCGAACTAAATTATACTGGGAAACAACTAAACTATAGCGCAGAAACCAGAACATGAACATGAAGCAGGGCGAGCAGAGGCAGACGATGATAGACAGCAGGGTGAACACACGAGCGAGACACGGTGGTTACACAGACGGACCAGCAACTACAATGACGGAGGACACGACTTAAATACACACAGAGAAACACGGGAATTACACACAGGTGGTGGACACAGCTGGGAACAATCAGTAAGACGAGACAGAGGTAAAACTGAACACACTCACATGAGACGCAGACCTTCACAATAAAACATCACATGCAGGCTCGACATCGAGAGACAGACAGGAAATGACATATGAAACTAAACCCACATCTTAAACCCAGATAAACAGAAACATGGAACTCTAATAATAGACATCATAATCATCATCATCATCATTAACACAACAAGAGAACAAGAAAACAATCCCTGATGCAAAATTGCACCAAAACATAATAAACTCAAAATACTGGGTCCCACGGACCCAGAACCGTGACATATAGAAAAGAAGGAAGTAAATCACACATTTTCCATCCATCTGTTTTTTTCCACTTCTCCATTTCGTCACAGGGCTGACACAGAGAGACAGACAACCATTCGCATTTACACTTACAGGCAGTTTAGTTAACATGCATGTCTGTGGAGTGTGAGAGAACCCACACAGACACAGGATCTTCTTGCTGTAGGGCAATAGCACTGCCACCACACCACTGTGCTGCCCACATCTTGTTAGTTCATAAACACTCAATGGCCAATCTCTTGCATAGATTCAGTAAGCTGGAAATATTCCTCAGACATTTTGGTCCATATTGTCACTACAGCATCACACAAGTGCTGCAAATCCATGAAGTGATTCTTTCTTTCCACCAGATCCCAAAGATGCTCTATTGGGTCAGATCTGGTGACTGTTTAGGCCATTTGAGTACAGGGAATTCATACTGAAGAAAAGAGTTTGAGATTATTTGAGCTCTTTGATATTATTGCATTTTCCTGTTGGAAGCAGCCATCAGAAGATGGGTATACTGTGATCATGAACGGATGGACATGGTCAGCAATACTTAAGAAGGCTGTGGCGTTTAAGTGATGCTTAGCTGGTACTAAGGGACCCAGAATGTGCAGAGAAAATAAAGTCCAAGTCCAACCGTAGCCTGTTGTAGCGGGATGGATCCTTGCTTTCATGTTTACATCCCTATTATCTTTATGTCGCAACAGAAATCGAGAGTCATCAGATTAGAGAAAGCTTTTTTCCAATCTTCTGTTGTCCAATGTTGGTGAATCCATGTGAATTATAGTCTCAGTTTCCTGCTATTAGTTCACATGAGTGTTTTTTCAAAAAAGAAAATTTGTATTTTAATTGATTTATATGGTGATGCAATTTTACTAACAGCTGATAAAAATGATTAAGTATATTGATCAACAAAAAAATTATTATTCACAGGTGCTGCCTTTCTTTAAAGTTTCTTTTCTTTTACATATCATGTTATTGTAAACTAATTATCTTTTGGTTCTGGTGTGATTTTATGTTGAGAAAATATTAGTCATAGTCATTTACTTAATTCCAACTGAGACATGCCTTTCACTATCGAATTTCAAATCAAAATCAGATTACTGTGTGAATAAACAGACTACCAGTCTAAAAACAACATATCAATGAGAGAATGTGGGAACAGGGCAGATATAGTTAGTTCATTAGATTTCCAATAAAATGTAACTAACCTGTGAATAACAACTAAATCAGTCTTTTAATAAGTTCATAAACAGTGAGCTGGTGAAGACTGGGCAAGGGGTGGGGGGTGGGGTGGGGGTGGGGGTTCAACAGGGGGCTCCTAAATAAGAGTTGCTGCGTGCAAAGGCATATATCAGGATCTGGCTATAAAGCCTGCCCTTTCTGGTGGGGAGTAGTGGGAGCAGTTGACTCCTGTCTGCTCTAAATCATTCAGTTCCCGCCTCTGCCAGTCTAGCGTGCACACTCCCACCCTCATAAATGTCACCTGTTAATCTGGCTTCAAGTGCTACTCAGTGCATTGACCCAGTAACATTGGTATAACATGTTCTACTGAAGACACAGAGTCAGTACTACATTATATACTTATATATTCACACACAGTGCTAATTGTCGTGCAAGTGATAAAATACAAAGATCAGACCTCTGGTTTTCTCTTAGCATTACTGTTGCTGGAGACTCTTACTATGTTGCCACATTAGTAAGCGATAGATTGAGTTACTATTTGCCTTATCAAAGTGCAACGGTAATGATCAAGCATTGCAGAAAGTAATGTCTGATTTAGACTTCTGTGGTGTATCTGTGCTGACACAGTTACCAGCATTCGTGCATTTGCGTGTTCTTTTATTTGTTAATTAGCTTGTGGTAATGTCCCAGTGTTTTATACACGGTGCTAGCCATGACACGTTTTGCTGGGACACGTTTTGCAAATAAAATGCTGGGAATTTTTTCCCCTTCTGGGTACCTGCCCTTTGTTGTGGTCATTTTTAAATAGGCAAGCATCCTGGTCCCTTAAAATTTTCCACTTCTTCTGTAAATTCCTCCTCATGTCCATTCTGCTAGTTTCTGCAATCTCCTGCCAGGAATTTGCTGACCTATGTGAGTCCTTGTATTGGGCAGATGATCTTGGCTCACTGATCCATCCTAAAACTGTGGCTAAAAAGTAGCTGGAAATGCGCAGAAGGAATCAAACACTACTTAGGTGGCCATAAACAAGCATTTAGGTCTGTGTTGATGCCATCGTACAGTTAAATTTCCACAAACGTACATGTCAGGTTACAGCACAGGTTATATGGTAGGGCTTCGAGGTGGTTTGCAGTTACGATGTGTATATTTAAAACAGAAGTATAAATCCTCTGTAAGTGCTCCAAAAAATCTCCTATTAGTATTGGCTGAGAGAGAAAGCCATACCAGCATTCACACCTACAGTCGATTTAGAATGACCAATTATTCTAACATGCATGTATTTGGACAGAGCCAGAGTTTTAAGAAACAGTGAGAACATGAAAACCCCACAAAGAAAGGCCCCAGCCATCCAGTGATTCAACCCCAAGAACCTTTTGACATTAGGCGGTAGTGCAAACTACTGTCAGTTACAAGGAGTCCTTGGGTGGCTACTGCAATTACAGGATGATAACGACACCACCACACACACTTACATACATACACGTTAGAGGTAAATAAACATAGTTATCTTTAAAGGGAAGGAGATGTGTAGGAGATTACAACCACACAACAGTACTGTATGCTGGAAGTTTACTTGTCTGATCATCACCACACATGTATCTCTCTCCTATCCTTGCTCTCTTGTGCTCTCCCTGCAGCCCCAGCACTGTAAAAAGCCAACTGGGAAGAGTCATGGTTCTCGTGATGTCCACTTTAGCATCAAATGTTTCTTGTTTTGTTTCCAGATTTGTTTTATATTAATTTCATACTAATCACAGTCATTCTGCACACAGAGTAAAATTTGCAGGTTGCTGTGATTACACAGACTAATATATACCTTACCCCTCACAAAGACACACGCTTCAGTGGGGTCCAAGCCCACCAACAAAGACTGTTGTATCTCAATTTATTCAAAAGTGATATACATTTTTTTTTTAATGACGCATACGCCTGCTTGTTTTTGTGCGGATAAGTAGTCAGGTAGTCATGTGTCTTTGTGTGCGTGTATGTTTGTGTGTGTGCGGTGGGGGGGGAACCCCTCAAAAGTGCACGCCGATATCCAAGTCACTGTATATAAACGTGCGCGTGTGGTGTTGTGGCTCCAGGACTGCTGTGAAGCAGCCCTTGTCTCATTAGCATGTCAATTGACTCCATCTGCTTTGCACATGAAAGAGCCAGGATGTGTAGGAGGACAGGAGAAAGAAAGAACGAAGGATGTGGAGGGAGGGCGGGGACAGCTGTGTATTTATCTCCACCTTGTAGGAATTTGTATCATACACTGAGTGCACTTATTAAGGATCACAGTATGCTGTGCTGTCTCTCTTTCTCCCTCGCCCTCTTTTTCTCTCTCTGTCGCTCTACCACAGTCACACACAGACCTATAAAAGCAGAACACTTCTGGTTCTGATGTTCTGCTTTTTGCCGGCACAGGTTCCTGTCCTGGGGGACCAGAGAACAGAATTTGCACTGCTGTTGATAACAGAACAGTATGTGTGCTCATGTTCACCTTATGCTCCCTGTTTGCTAAAGTGCAAAATACGGTGCCAACACCTCTCTTTTATGCTCTCTGTCTGTGTGCGTCTTCACAGCAATGACGATTCCCATAGTCTGGTTTAAGACAACAAACCACATCCAGCTGTTGCGAAGTAAACACAGACAAACAAACAAACACATAGAGAAATGTACAGACAACACACAGGCTGTTGCTACTGTTGCTAAGATGAGGGGGGGAGGGTGATAAAATGAGAGAGGGAGAGGGTAAGAGACACACAAAGAGGCCTGAGGGGAGGGCAAACAGCAGGTCTGTTTTTGCCCAGCAAGCAGATCACACACCCCATAACTGCTCTCTCACCATCTGCACCTGTTGCAGATAGCGCCTGGATGCTCCCAGCCTATTTAACCAGCCTTTATTCACAGTTAGTTCATTTACAAGCACCTAAGTAGCTTGGTTGTCTGTTTTTTAGCAGTATAATGGAATTTCTTTAAATGCTTACACACTAGCAATAACAGTTGGCTTTGCTGTAAGGCATCTGTAACTGGCCATCACCTGTGTTGGCCTGTTCCACTGGCACATATCAGCCCTGGGTTGTGGTCTTTTAAAAAAAATAATTCAGCATGAATCTATTTAAACTTTTGCTGAATAAAAAGATAAAACATGTGGCTGCTCTCCCACATTAAAGCCCACCGTTTCACTGTACTTCAAGTCCAAATGTTCTCACAAAAGGGGCAGAACAAATTCATTCAATTTATGGTCATGTTAAGATGATAATAGGCTTTGTGGGTGATGCGTGTGGAGTTTGCCAGCAACGCATGAAGCTGACAATACATAGAACAACTGTGGTATTATGTTCCAAAATGAACATGTCAATATATGATTAGGAGCAGAGATGGGCAGTAACGCGTTACTTGTAACGCGTTACTGTAATCTGATTACTTTTTTCAAGTAACGAGTAAAGTAAGGGATTACTATTGCAAAATCGGTAATTAGATTACCGTTACTTTCCCGTAGGAACGCTGCGTTACTGCGTTACTAAAACCGTGATTTTTTTTGCAAGAATGTCTCATGACAGTGACGTAAGCAAGTGCGACGTTAGTGACAAAAGCTGTGTGCAGATCAACAATGGATAATATATCGAGTGCGGGAGAGAGTATGAGCGTGCAGCGTTTAAAGCGTGGAAGTACTGACCTTACTTTGAGTTTGATTCCATAAAAAGTGACAAAAACATTAGCGTCCATCGTGCGTGGGAAGAAAACTTCTTTTTACAGCGAAAAAAACCCCTAAACTTCCGAGCAAGCACCGAGTAGCTACGACGTGATGGGAAACTCACAGAGACACTCGCGCGGATTCTTCAACTGACCGCAGCACACCTACACCAGGGTAACCCTCCGCCTACCCTGCTCCTGCTTTACAGGTGAAAATAGAGCAAAAGGACCGCTGAGTCTTTGACTTTATTTATTTTCTGCTGTGTTTTACTTGCATCTATTTGAAAGAGTGAGTGAAAACACAAAAAATATTTTATTTTATGTGCTGGAATGTGCAGAAAATAGGTTTAAATGTTAAACTAATTTATTCAAGTCAGAGAATGTTGCATATAATTAAATGTTTTGCTTGATGCATAAAGTTAAAAGATTAAAACTGATAAAACAAGTTTAAAAAAGAGACTTTTCCATTTGATTACATTTTGTATGATGGATTATGTAGAAAAAGTAGAATTGGGCTGAAAGATCTATCGCTTTATCACCTCTTCAGGTTGTAAATCGTGTTTTTAAAAAGTAACTAAGTAACTAAGTAACTAAGTAATTAATTACTTTTGAAAATAAGTAATCAGTAAAGTAACGGGATTACTTTTTGGGGGGAGTAATCAGTAATTAGTTACTGATTACTTTTTTCAAGTAACTTGACCAACACTGATTAGGAGCAGAAAACATGTCAGCCTGAATTCTTTGTAACAGATTTTGATGCCTGTCTTTGAGGCGCTTGCACAAGTTTTTACATTTTGGTCTTTGGGTTACTGATGCACCTGTACTTGCCACTGCCATTGCACATGGTGCCTTAGTCAGTATCTCCTGTAAAAATATCTATATGGTAATTTTTTATACTTTTAGTACCATAGAAACAAAGAAAAAATATTTTATTTTCTACGGTGGCCCCTAGAGACAAAGCACGTACAAACTCCAAAACACTTGCAAAATCCAAAACACTTGCAAACTAAAAAACACATGCAAACTCCAAAACATGTACAAACTCCAAAACACTTCAAGTTGCAGTTATTTATATGTCTTATCACCTTAAATCTTCACTCAAAGACAAGTATCTTTGACAGTGCATATATAGGTGTATCATATATACACTCAACAAAAATATAAACGCAACACTTTTGTTTTTGCTCCCATTCCCCATGGGATGGACGTAGAGACCTAAAATTCATTCCAGATACACAATATAACCATCCCTCCCAAACAGTGGTCACAAATCAGTCCAAATGTGTGGTAGTGGGCACATCTGCTATATTGAGATAATCCATCCCACCTCACAGGTGTGCCACATCAGGTTGCTGATCTGACATCATGAGTAGTGCACAGGTGTACCTCAGACTGCCCACAACAAAAGGCCACCCTGGAATTTGCAGTTTTTTACGCTATTGGGGGTCTGGGGACCCAGAACCGGTCAGTATCTGGTGTGACCACCATTTGCCTCATGCAGTGCAACACATCGTCGCATGGAGTCTATCAGATTGTCAATTGTGGCCTGTGGAATGTTGGTCCACTCCACTTCAATGGCTGTGCGAGGTTGTTGGATATTCGTGGGAACTGGTACACGCTGTCGTATACGCCGGTCAAGCACATCCCGAACATGCTCAATGGGTGACATGTCCGGTGAGTATGCTGGCCATGCAAGAACTGGGACATTCTCAGCTGCCATCTGCCCTGAACAATGTGAACCATGATTCATCCGTGAAGCGCACACCTCTCCAACGTGCCAGATGCCATCGAATGTGAGCATTTGCCCACACAAGTCTGTTACGGCGACGAGCTGGAGTCAGGTCAAGACCCCGATGAGGACGACGGGCATGCAGTTGAGCGTCCCTGAGATGGTTTCTGGCAGTTTGTGCAGAAATTGTTTGGTTGTGCAAACCAATTGTTCCAGCAGCTGTCTGGGTGGCTGGTCTCAGACGATCTTGGAGGTGAACCTGCTGGATGTGGAGGTCCTGGGCTGGTGTGGTTACACGAGGTCTGCGGTTGTGAGGCCGGTTGGATGTGCTGCTATATTCTCTGAAACGCCTGTGGAGACGGCTTATGGTTGAGAAATGAACATTCAATGCACGGGCGACAGATCTGGTTGACATTCCTGCTGTCAGCATGCCAATTGCACGCTCCCTCATTGCTTGTGGCATCTGTGGCATTTTGCTGTGAGACAAAACTGCACATTCCAGGGTGGCCTTTTGTTGTGGGCAGTCTGAGGTACACCTGTGCACTACTCATGATGTCAGATCAGCATCCTGATGTGGCACACCTGTGAGGTGGGATGGATTATCTCAATATAGCAGATGTGCCCACTACCACACATTTGGACTGATTTGTGACCACTGTTTGGGAGGGATGGTTATATTGTGTATCTGGAATGAATTTTAGGTCTCTACGTCCATCCCATGGGGAATGGGAGCAAAAACAAAAGTGTTGCGTTTATATTTTTGTTCAGTGTATATATGTTGTTCCTTCAGTATGTTGGCATTACTAAATTTGGCTCATTGCTTACATATATTTATAAAAAGAAAATGTACAAGCTGTGATAACTGTTTCTGATAAAATGAAGAGTAGACTGATATATGAAATATTCCTTTATTGGGTGAGAAAATCATACCATGTCATAACTGCTTTAAGTCATACAGAATAGATATCAGAGCCTTAAACAGGCTGGCTTCTGCTAAATGGGTCAAACTGGGCAGAAAGTATACAAATGCATAACATCCTTATAGAATATGATGTAACACTATAGATCAACTTACCTCAGAATATATAAAGCTTATAAACAATTACAGCAATATGATGCAACAAACACAGCAGTGCTACTAATCCAAAATACTCAAAGCTTCATAGAAATGAAACAAACATTAATTTTTAGCTCCATTCTGCTGCTGATACATACTTTAGGTTTCTGAATATTACACTTGTTGCTGCCTTTCATAGTGTGTAACTTGAAGGCCCTGAGTACTTTCTCCCACACTGAAAACACTGGAATGATAAAATGATTTGAACATTACCTAATAAGACTGATTCAGGACAGACAATTAGTTATTTTCAACTTTTCTAGCAGTCCTTCACAAACAGGGAACAGTCTGTCTATTCTCTCCATCTGTCAGCTGCTGCTGGCTCTTCCTCCTCCTCTTCCTCACACACTGTTGAGTTTGTCCCGGTGGATCATCAGGGGTGCAAAGCCTCACAGATGATGTGCAGCAGTGTGTCCCTCAGTCTGTCCTCACTCTGGACACTTGCAGTTGTCACACATGGAAATCAAATGTGTGATAAGCTGAAGGATTCAAACACAAGTGTGACTTATAACCACATGTTCATACTTTTATTACACAATCAGAGAGAAAGAAACAGAGAGCGAGTGCAGGACAGACAGACAGGTGAAAGTCTCAGGTGTATACACTGCTACAAAACAGCACAAAAGAAGGAGGATTTAGTGTTTGTGTTATTACGAAACAAGAAGAGTTCCCAGATGGTACAGTGGACACATGTGTGACTCCTGCGATTAAAGCATCTTTCTTTCAGCTTAACGAGTGAACCGTCAGCTCGTTCAAACACACGTTAAAGTCCGTTTGGCTCGACACCACCGAACAGAGGCAGCAATATAACATAGCTAACATTAACATTGCAGTGAATCCTGCTTGTGCCGTGATATTCAGGACTGCAAACCGAGCAGCATCACTGACTTTCAGCTTGTTGTGTTTGTGGATATATGACTGACTTTAATTATCCACAAAATCATCACAATCTCTGTAAGATTAAGGTCGACTATATATATATTTTTTAAAGTAAAGGCTTTAAAACCAAGTTAATTCTGAAAGTACAGACATCGCTAATGTCACATAACTTTCCCGACATGTGGCCAACAATAATGGTTTAATGTTCTTCATTAAAAAATTATTTGCGCATAAATAAGTGACATAATATTCAGTACTTACTTCTGAAAGTTTACTCTTCCTCCGCTCCGCTTCCACCGTTTTTTTTTCGGCAAAATTATCCACACCACCACCGCACTATGAAGTCTGGGATATGTTGGGCCATGAAGGCTACACCGACCCATCCTTAAAATTCAGGGAAATTAAGGACGCGTTTGAGGGCCGCATGTAGAGCAGCCTTTGAATTGGGACAGCCTTCTCTTGTCGCTGTGACGTAATCGGCCTTAAAATGCGGCCTTTAAGGCTGCAAACCCCAAATCCGGTCATTGGTACTTCCTGGCTTGTGTAGTTACTAGGTAACAAAAGCTCAACACTGCCCCTAGCGTCCTGGAGCACTTCCGTTGTGTTTTGGAATTTGCATGTGTTTTGGAGTTTGCAAGTGTTTTTGAGTTTGCAAGTGTTTTGGATTTTGCAAGTGTTTTGGAGTTTGTACGTGTTTTGGAGTTTGCATGTGTTTTTTAGTTTGCAAATGTTTTGGAGTTTGCATGTGTTTTGGAGTTTGCATGTGTTTTTTAGTTTGTACGTGTTTTGGAGTTTGCATGTGTTTTGGAATTTGCATGTGTTTTGGAGTTTGCAAGTGTTTTGGAGTTTGTATGTGCTTTGTCTCTAGGGGCCACCGTAATTTTCAGACTTTTGGCAATGTTCTACAGCAGCGGTCCCCAACCCCCGGGCCTCGGACCGGTACCGGTCCGTGAGTCGTTTGGTACCGGGCTGCGAGAGTTGAGGCTCAGGTGTGAAATGTATAGTTTTCAGGGTTTTTATCGGTTTTCAGCATTATTTTGTTATCGTTTTTATCGTTTACTCGGTTTTCCTGGGTCTTTTCATGTGTGCTATGAATAAATTTTCTTTTTTTCGGTACCGGTACTAGTTTTATTTTGTTGTATTTATCCACGACACCTTAAAGGCCGGTCCGTGACAATATTGTCGGGCATAAACCGGTCCGTGGCGCAAAAAAGGTTGGGGACCGCTGTTCTACAGGGTGGGCCATTTATATGGATACACCGTAATAACATGGGAATGGTTGGTGATATTAAAGTCCTGTTTGTGGCACATTAGTATATGTGAGGGGGCAAACTTCTCAAGATGGGTGGTGACCATGGTGGCCATTTAGAAGTCGGGCATCCTGGATACAACTTTTGACTTTTTCAATAGGAAGAGGGCCATATGACACATCAAACTTATTGGTAATGTCACAAGAAAAACAATGGTGTGCTTGGTTTCAACGTAACTTTATTCTTTCATGTTATTTACAAGTTTCTGACCACTTATAAAATGTGTTCAATGTGCTGCCAGTTGTGTTGGATTGTCAATGCAACCCTCTTCTCCCACTCTTCACACACTGATAGCAACACCGCAGGAGAAATGCCAGCACAGGCATCCAGTATCCGTAGTTTCAGGTGCTGCACATCTCGTATCTTCACACCATAGACAATTGCCTTCAGATGACCCCAAAGATAAAAGTCTAAGGGGGTCAGATCGGGAGACCTTGGGGGCCATTCAACTGGCCCACGACGACCAATCCACTTTCCAGGAAACTGTTCATCTAGGAATGCTCGGACCTGGCACCCATAATGTGGTGGTGCACCATCTTGCTGGAAAAACTCAGGGAACGTGCCAGCTTCAGTGTATAAAGAGGGAAACACATCATCATGTAGCAATTTCAAATATCCAGTGGCCTTGAGGTTTCCATTGATGAAGAATTGACCCACTATCGTTGTACCCCCATATACCACACCGAACCATCACTTTTGTTGTTTCAACAGTCTTGGAGGGATCCATCCAGTGTGGGTTAGTGTCAGACCAATAGCGGTGGTTTTGTTTGTTAACTTCACCATTCACATAAAAGTTTGCCTCATCACTGAACAAAATCTTCTGCGTGCACTGAAGGTCCTGTTCAAATTTTTGTTTTGCCCATTCTGCAAATTCTGTGCGCCGATCTGGGTCATCCTCGTTGAGATGCTGCAGTAGCTGGAGTTTGTAAGGGTGCCATTTGTGAGTAGCTAATATCCACCGAAGGGAAGTTCGACTAATGCCACTCTCCAGTGACATGCGGCGAGTGCTACGATGTGGGCTCTTGCTGAATGAAGCTAGGACAGCCACTGATGTTTCTTCATTAGTGACAGTTTTCTTACATCCACGTTTTGGCAAATCCAACACTGAACCAGTTTCACGAAACTTATCAAGCAGTTTGCTAACTGTAGCATGGGAGATGGGTGGTCTCGTAAGGTGTCTTGCATTGAAATCTGCTGCAATGACCCGGTTACTGCGTTCACCAGATATCAACACAATTTTGAACTGCTCCTCATGTGTTAACCTCTTCGACATGTCAATGGCTGTGAAGAAAGAGAAACTTGTAAATAACTCATGAAAGAATAAAGTTACGTTAAAATCAAGCACACCATTGTTTTTCTTGTGACATTACCAATAAGTTTAATGTGTCACATGGCCCTCTTCCTATTGAAAAAACAAAAGTTGTATCCAAGATGCCCGACTTCTGAATGGCCACCATGGTCACCACTGATCTTCAGGAGTTTGCCCCCTCACATATACTAATGTGCCACAAACAGGACTTTAATATCACCAACCATTCCCATGTTATTACGGTGTGTCCATATAAATGGCCCACCATGTACATTCTTCAGCTTCTTGTCTTAACCTTGTTCCTTGCAAGCAATCGTCATCACCCAAGTGCAATTCTATGCAAAGTAAATTCCTAAGTGGCTACCTCTCTTCAGCCTCCCTGCTCCTCTGTGATTAATCTTTTCAGTTTGGAGGTGTCTGATGTCCCAGGGATATTCTGCCATTGAGGAACTGTGGCCCACTAGCCTTAACACATTGGGGACCTGTGGCGGATACATTATGAGCTTTCGTATCCTGTCCACACGGATTCCCAGCAGTCTACAGAGAGCTGCTGGATCTAGCATTCTTTGGGACAGGGGCAAGCTAGAGGGTAAAATAGGCAATTAGAGAGAGTTAAGGGCAGAGCAGTAGGAAGAAAAGGGAAGAAGGGTGGGACAACTAGGATATGAGATGCAGGGATTTACTCCCTAATCACAAATGAGGGGATGGATAAAGTGAGGGCATGTGACAGGATGCACCAGAGGAAGATATGGACAAAGACGCGCCAACATCAAAGACTGCATCTTACTACCTCCATTACTTCACTCTATACTGCTTCTGCTCTTGTGTTGGTGACTCTCATTCTCAATGCAGACAGCAGCAAAAAGAATATGGCTCATTTACTCATAAAGCTGGGCACATCATCTTAGGATGCTTATTTTTTATTCTTCTCCTTTTATTTTATTTATATACTAAAGTCCAGTTCTGCCTTAAAGTAATTATAACAAGGGTTTATTTTCTTGATGTATATTTTAAAATTCCCACTTTTTATTTTGTCTGCTGACTGTTCATAATCAAGGTGTCATACTGGCACTGTACTAAAATGAAAGCACAGCCGCAGCTTGGTTGATAAATTAAAAATGCTAAATAAAAACTTATTTCCTTTTCTGGCAAATGTTAAGACAATGGCAGATATTGTCCAGTACAAAATAATTTGGAGCTCTGTGTTTTTGGGTTCGTAAGTATGATCCTAAACTGTGAATAATGTTGAATAATTCAGAGCTGTTATTAAAGAGATAGATGTGGTTGTAGTGGCTTTTTGACCAGGAGCAAAACGGTGAAAACGCAAAAGAGGCTGCAGGTGCCTTCAGACACTTCAGTCGTGGGTGTACAGCTGATTCTTGGAAGCAATAAAAAAACTCCACAGATGTAAGCACAGTGTAGAGATCAAACACTTAATGTTTCGCTCTATGTGTGCATCTGTGTCTGTGTATGTCAGTGTGGGGGTTAATATGTGTGGGTGTAGTTTCAAAAAGATCGTCTTGATGAAACTCATTGAGTCAAAATTAGAAGCATATGAATGCATCTTTGCTTCTGAGTACTAATGTGGATCACCACTTCGATGAAAGGATGAAACACTGGAGGGTGAATCACTGGCATCAGTCGTGTAACATTGGGACCACTCACCTTTTACTCACAGTGTGTTTATATTGTCAGCCTTAGCCTCATCTCATTGTTATGTAAAATAAAATGTACTGACATGAGGGTGTGTGTCGACTCTGATCAGCCAGTCTGTAGTACGACTGTGTGCTTGTCTATATTCAGTCATACAGTAAGATTAACCATACATTCCTGTTAACCCTCAAATCCGAATCCAAGTGCAGAAAGCTGCTTCCTGGACTGGGCTGTGGCTCTGCCTGGAAAGCCACTGTCTTCCCCTAAGTGGGAGTTTTGATTGGACCAACAGACTCATGCATGCCGGTCTGAGTTGGCGGGAGGCAGCTGCCGGTCCCTGTGTTTTTCCTGGTCTGTTTGGTATGGTTTGAACTTGGTTTTTGTCTGTACTAGCCAGTTGTGACCACATCAGTGGTGCTTACAGGTTTTACTGAGGAAATGAACAGATACATCTGACTCAGCAGCACTTAGTTCTGGTTATGATCTTCATATAACACACACACACACACACACACACACACACACACACACACACACACACACTATTCTGTCTTGATTACATAGTGTACTATAGAGGTTTACTCATACGAACACACTCAGCACAACTCGTCACAACTCTTTTTCCGTTTTTCTCTTGTCTTTGGAATTGCTCATTCTCCAGAAAGGCCACAGTTCCCCATGCCAGTGGAGTTAATTCTCAGGCACCATGACTGAGTCATGTGTTATGCTACTCAGCAATACATTTCACTCACACAGGTGTAGGATCTGCTGACCGGGCTGTGGGCCTTGTCCCAGTGGATCCGCAGGCAATGATCTAATGGTCATCTGATGCCCTCAGCTCCATCGCCATGACTGTTCTCTCTCACCTTTCTGAGTTTCTCTACAAGTCAAACTGCTAACTCGCTTTCTTTCTCGTTCTCTGAGCTTTGTTGTCTGGTTGAATGTGACCAGAATAGTCATGGTGATGTCATCGGTGTGAGTCAATAGGTGCTACAGCGTCCAGCTGAGTTGGCGTTCTCTGCAGGCTGGGAAGTTGTTCCATGTGATCACGGCTTAAAGCAATCACATCTGGGTTTCACTTAGCAGGGGCTTGGCCATAGCCAGCACATTTTTTGTTACTTTCACTGTGATTATGGTAAGACCTTGTGATATTAATTTAAAAAATGCATATCTAGATATTTTGAAACGAGACTGAGTTTAACACAGTGTGATTTATATTGATGTAATTTTTTTGTTGCATTACCGATATTGTATATTCAGTTTATCCAGTGCTTGCAGATTTCCCCTCACACACAATCCCAGCCTTGCTCCTACAAGTGAAAGACAGTCGGACTGTGAACATTCAGTTGACAAAGTTAGGAGAACTGTTAAAACAATACACTAATAAAGAGTTTGCTCATTTTTAAAACAGCCAGAATCTGTTGAGGGAAATAGTGATTTTTAAAAAACCTTGCAAAAAATGGGAGTTGCTGGTCTGCTTTTTAGAATATTTTTAACACACAATAACGATTCCATTGAGGCAACAGCAGACAAATAGCTTCCTTGATTGTATGTGGTACAATGACTGTCTTTGGCAGTGGAATCTGGGAGACCGGGTGGAAACA
This sequence comes from Diplotaxodon limnothrissa, assembly GCF_057381915.1. Classification (NCBI taxonomy): domain Eukaryota; kingdom Metazoa; phylum Chordata; class Actinopteri; order Cichliformes; family Cichlidae; genus Diplotaxodon; species Diplotaxodon limnothrissa. Next base: position 28,411,649 of record NC_140615.1, on the reverse strand, counting down.
CTGAACACTTTTACATAATTTCCTCAGGGATTAATAAAGTATTCTGATTCTGGTGATTCTGATTCTGAGACAGTAATTCACTGTCCTTGGAAAGAATGCAGGTAGAGTGCAGAGAGAAGGTAAAGTGGAAGAATTATAGAGCACACTTAAACTGATTTCTTGTAGGTATTTGTCTGTTGTGGTTGCTGACTGTGTCTACAACAGGACATGGCTCTAGCTTCTGTGCCAGTCAGTGCTCCTTTCTGCGTAGGATTATTCCTACTGCCATTCACTGTCGCTAACACACGACTCTGGTTTATAACCTCATTCAACCTAGAAAGAAACTAAACTACACTACATAGACAAAGGTACTAGGCTACCTTACACCTGCAGGAGCTGGTTAGCTGTAGAAACCCATGCCATCCAGCTCCTGGCACACAGTGCTGATGTTAAAGCCAGTTGAAGTTTGGAACTCTGCACTTATAACGCAAAGTGTTGGTGACTTTGTGCCTCACCACCTACTAATCCTGCTCCATAACATCATGGTTGAGTCACTTTGTTCCTAAACACTTCCACTTTTCAATAATACCACTTACAGTTGACTGGAATAGCTAGAAGGGAATAAATTTAACAGATTGATTGCATCCTATTACAGTACCGAGTTTGAATGCAGAGAGGTCTTCTCTGCATTCTTTCACAAATGTTTGTAAAGACAGACCACATGGGTAGGTGCTTGATTTTAGGCACCAATGGCAATAGGAATTTAAACACCTGAAATTCAAAAATGAAGAAGTGTGGCCCAATTTGTCGATATAGTTTATGTCTAAATGGTTTTACTATATCCTGAAAATTTCCACAGCACCTGTCTGAGGAATAAACTACTTTTATATATGACCTATGAAATTTGTTTTGGCATTTTATTGATCCATGCTAAGCATTACATTCACAAAATTGCCTAATACATGTCATATGTTGCTTTCGTAGAAAAATACAGAGATATTTACTGTGTATCGCTAGTCAGCCTAAACATAGTGAGGCATGATTTGGTCCACCCAGTCCCAGTTTGGGGTCTTTCCGAGTCCACATTCCAGTAAAGGAGTGCAAGGATTGTGGTAGCTATGTTGTAATTCTCTGCAGATAATGTGCGTGTACATGTTTGTGTTTAAGAGAGAGAAAAAGAAGCAGTTGGGAAAGGTGGAGAAACTAGGAGGGAGGTGTGTGTGTGTGTGTGTGTGTGTGTGTGTGTGTGTGTGTGTGTGTGTGTTGACGGGGGTCTTTTCACTTACCACTGAATGTGGGCAAAACATGTTATACCACTTGAAATTTCCCCTCTGCTGTGGCATTTTCCATAAACAAACTTTATTTTTCAGCGCCCAGACAAAACATCCAGCGCAGCTGAGAGCACATTCATATAGCTCCAGGCCATGCTAGAGACGTGTGGGCAGGAAATATTATTTGTTACATTGCGTTACACTGTAAATTGTATGTAATGCACTTTGCAAAGTAGTGGTAAGGACAAGCAAGTGTATTTTTAGGTTTATAGTCAGGGATGAAACATAATGACTGTAAAAGTTGATTTACTTGCATGTTACGTTGTTGTCTTGTTATGAGCCTCCAATGACACAGTGACCCTGAAGTGATTCAGAGGACAGATGATTAAATTGTAACATCTGTTTTGCACAGTTTATCGCACAGTTTCAGGAGAAATGTGTCTGCTCGTTTGTAAGTGTTTTTCCTGAAGGTTTTCTCATCTCAGCGGCAGTATTCTCTGTACACTATTGTGCTGAGTCTGATTCTTCCTTATGTGTGACATCAGGCTTTTGAAATTAATCTTAGGCTGACAGCAAGTGCAGAGTCATGTTTTTTCACATATGGAGTAAGAGAAGTAAGTGTGAGAAATTGCATCCTCTTTAGGGACGCAGTTTATGTGTTTACTTTGCACTCATTTGGCAAACTCCTTTCTCTCCCAGACTGATACACATCTTCGCCTCCACGTCTAACTTGAACTAATTTGTTCCCCTTCTGTCTTTCAGACCCCCTCAGAAGTGTTTTTCATTATGTTCATCATCTGACCATATGGTTTCACACTATTTGTGTGTCTGTGTGTGTGAAAAATCCACAAGAGTGCAATAAGATCCACACATACACACACTCATGGTGACTTCACTTATTGAACCACACACTCTGCACTTGAGCCATTTGATTCTCAGAGATCACAGACTTCACTCTTTTTGCTGTGGTCTTTTTATTGGCCTTCTGGTGCATGTCCATAATATACACAAACACGTATAACCATGTGTACATGTGTGCGAGTGTTTATGCTTCTGCTATGTGGGTTTCGCCTCATAATGCTGGGTTTTTCAGATGCTACACATCATTCCTGAACACACAAACAGGCAAGCGCACACAGGAGCTGTGGTTTGACCTGACGTCGGCAGATGAATACAACTGAGACCTTTTGTTTTGGGTCAGACTAAATGTTGTAATATTGTGAAGGAAGAAAGCAATCCAAAAGCTGATATCTGTGCTGCAAAGTGCACTGCTGGTTCAGAAAGTATTTTTTACTGTTCAAGTTTGCAGTCTTTGAAACTGAAACATGCAAATCTCATGAGTAATTTAATTTTAGTAATATTTTCAGTCATGTCAGGGCAAATGACAATGAACATAAAGTACAATAAATAAAAGAATAAAACAGTGTCCCAGTTTCAGTTCATATTAAAGGAGGCTAGAGTCTGAAATTTAATTGCTGTGTAGTAGTATATTCCCATACAACAGTATTATTTGGCCCGCTTATGCTGTGGGCAATATGACATACTTAATCACACTGAGAAAAGTAAAAAAAAAACAAGGGAGGAAGATGTTGTATATATGCTAAAAATGGGTAACTTTATCCCATTGCTAGATGGTTGCTAGGCAGCGTGATTGTGTCATAATATATCAAGCCTAATTAAACTTTTACCCTTATAAATTAAATGTTGTTGACATGAAATCAGAAGGACAAGATGCTTTTATAAGGTCTTATAGGTGCATAAACTTTAATTATTTTAGTCCATTGCCAGATGGTTTCTACATGATGATGTCATAATAACTGATATAGATACGAAACTTCAAGGGACTGAGATGTGCCTGTGTTCCACAGACAGAGGTTTTGTATATTATAGTATATTCATATAATACAGCCCAACTGGTGGCTCCATAGTATTGTGATTTAAATATTTACCTGATAAGTGAAAAGATCACCAGCTTGACTCTGGAAGAAGACATGGGTTTGCACCAAGAAGGGCACCGAATGTAAAACTCTGTCAAAAATCTGTCAAACATACCGAGCTACCTACTGTGTTGAGCCCTTGTAAATAAGGGATAATTTTTGGATTAAAGGAATCTTTTATTGTCTCTTTTAAAAGAATCTTGAAGACTTGTGCTGAGCTGGACATTAAAACCCAACCATTTCAGTGCTCTCTGATGGACCTCCAAAACTCAGTTTCAATCCAGATCAGCACCTCCTTATCTGTTTCTGCTCTTACAATATATCTTTGCCATTACCTGGGACTGTATACTTTCTGTCCAGATGCCACACAGGCACATACACACATAAAGCACATATAACCACATACAGCACAGGAACACAATAACCTCAGGCCGCAGAATATTAGAAAATCACCCAAACCCATCGTCCCCTCAGTCATGGAAAAAGGGGGGAAGATTTCCCAGCTATATTAAAGGAGAGGTAGTAGCCTCTGTCCTAGCTTCCCTTCATCTCTCCCCCGTTTATTCTAATCACACAGCGGCTGTCTGCTCTCCTGCGTTTATTTTGCTCTATTTTTCCATCTCTTTGTTTTGTTTTTCGCCTGACAGTGACTGGGTCTCTTCTGCCCCAGGGGAACAGAGTTATGAGCCTGATGTCCTTTCATAGTCAATTGTATAATGTGGCTTGTGTGTGTTTGTGTGTGAGACGGTGTGAAAGAAACGAGGGGGGATGCTCAAGAGAAAGTGTGCGACAAGAGCCCACGGATAGCTTATATACCAGTGTGGGTGTCTGCTGTTTACAGCTCATGTCCTTCATTGTGGTATGTTGGTTGGGTCCTTCCAGGATGCTGCTATCATGCTGACCTCCCCGCTGTCCTGTCACACACTACTGGAAGTGCTGTAATCATACGTTCAGCACAGTCCTCCTCTACGTGGCCGTTTTCTCCCCACGATCCCTTTGTCCAGTGCCATGCACTGAACATAAGAGTGGTCAATTCATTCTCGTTCTTGCTGTGCTGTCTTAGGTATTGTGCATGTATTTATTTTGAGCGATTGTCAGGTGTCTACCAGTAAGTGTTGTGAACTTTCTTAGATAAAAGTGAGGCGCAAGTGTTGCCTGGGGGCTGAATGTTCTTGGCTGTTTTTGTAAACAAAACCTCCCCACATCTCTGCTTATCAAGGGCAAAGCGAGGCAGGCTGACTGCACATCTTCCCTGGTGTCAGGCCCCCTCACCCGGGCCGGGAAACTCGAGGTGCCCCTTTCACCTGCTCCTGAGCGGGAAGCCCATGGTCTGTGGCTTATGTTTGAGCTTATTGTGCTATATTCAGACAAGCTAATCTCGCTTACTTTCTGGGAGTAGCAAGGACAAGAATTAGCACTACCAGGATGAGTGGACAGAGAGTTATAAAGGGAAATGGTCAGTCATCGTTCTGACATGTGTTTACATTGTGGCCAACTTCATTTTAGTCATAGCTCCCTTAAGAAAAAGGTACTTTCCCATGTCACTGTTTCTTGCATCAGGTACTAAACATCACTGGGTGGCTGATGTGTGGTCCATAAAAATGTTTTAAAGCCTTAAAGGTGGTAACGCCTTTGTGTGTATTGAATGCTGTCAAATGGCTTTTTAGTGTGAATTTTGGTGAGAAGAATTTCTGTTGTGCGTGACCTGCAGTGTTTATTCCTGACGTGAATCAAATTGAGTATTATAAGAGAAACCTACACAAATTGAGGAAATTCTTTATATTAAATAAAAGGAAATTTTATGTGATCCTTTTAATTCATATGTATTTATTAAGTGGAGATATTTTACCACTTGTAATAGGGATTTGATTTTTGATTTCACTCTTATTCACTCAGAATAAAAGTGAAATCACCCCAAAATATAGGAAAAGGTCAGATGTAATCTCGACTTTTTCGAATAATGTTTTTAGGGTGGGCATTTATTAAGAAAGGTCCCAGTGTTTCACACACAGATGTATCAGTCTGTGATCACACCTGCTAAATCCCACCCACCTTTAACAGAGTCTTATTAGTGCTCCAGTTCAAATGGTAACACAACCCTTTTGATCCAGTAAATTGTTTCGAGGTGGTGTATTTACTGATTATTCACTTGTTGACTCATTAGTTATTTACTACTTTAAAAAAAAACTTCTTTTAGTCTCCGGTGTGCTTTCATTTGAACTTTCTTTCAAAGAAATGATTAAAGACTTAATTTCATGGCCATATGACTTAACTTACTTGCTATTTCACGGTATGATGCTGTGAGCCCCACACAAGGCAAAGAAGCCTGACCGTGGCTGACTACTGCTCTCTTAGGCTGGGCAGGGCACTTCTGGAAAGTCCCTGGCTGATGATGGGGCTGGCAGGCTGGGGGGGGTGGGCTGGAGTCCTGGAATTGTGTATGTTTTCCTGGATCAGGAAGGAGGATGTGGTAGACAGAAGACACCCCTCAGCTCACCCTTTAAAAAAATCTCCAATACCCCCTACCACCCACATCTACACACTACCTCACCCGACAGCCAGTCTTAAGAGGTACAGAGAGCAGGAAAATTACCCTTCCAGTAAAAGCCAGGGCAACAGATGAGGGGAAGCAGGATGAAAATGATGGAAGGAAAGTGTTCAGAGGATTGGGAAAGTGAGGTTTGTGGGGCACATAAAAGGCTAAAAAGCCCCCAATAGGAATTGTAACTGAAGCAGACAGAAAGAGGGTTGATTTCCAGTTAGTTTGTATTTGCTAAAAACACGTCACAGTGCAATAAATTACCACTGGCTGTTAAGGTGAATGAATTAAAGGTAGACTGGGTTGTGTGGCAAACAAAATGCGTTCCCTTGTGAAGGATTATGTGTCTTATCTGTAAGGTTATGTGTTATGTGTTGACAAAAAAATGGGAACTAACAGTAGTCCATCTGGGCCGCCCTGCCTCTTAACCCAATGTCTGGTTGCCATTTATCTTACAGGCACGAAAACCTACACACACACATCCACACGCAAACTCCACCACCACCGCACACGAGAGAATACAGCTGTCATATAACCACATCACACACACTCACACACATAAGTATGGTCCACATTAGCCCACTCTCTGAACACACTCAAAGATATTTATAACCTAATAGATATTTTTCTCACGAGATGGCAGATTACAGTAAATCTGTGTGAATCTGGTTTTTTTTGCTGTTCCGGTTATATACTGTAATTATGAGTGACTCAGATTGTGCGTGCCAAAATCTGTCCTGTTTTGTTTGTTTTTCATTTATATATATTTTTTCCATCGTGTGCACATGTGATCTGTCAGTCATACTCCACGGGTCTGCATTATGTATGTAGAGCTGAAGAGCTCAGCTCAGCTGTATGGCCCACTCAGGTTTCACCTTGGCACCAATGCTCTCACCCTGGCAGCAGATTCCACACACTCCGCCATGCCAACTTTCTACTGCTTTCCACACCACCTGTAACATATGCTCACTTCTAACGAGGGTAACTACTGTTTCCAAGACTGCATGAGCCACAACATATCATATATCCTTCTGCTGCAGAGGAATAACAGAATATTCCACATCCATATTGCTCGCAGTATTTCTGTATGTATAAGAGAACTTGCAATTTAATGCATACGTTGCAGTAAAGTTTGGCTCATAAGGTTATTGTTGTGCTTCCAAGCATAATTGTCTGGGATTCGAAAGTGCTGTTGTTAACTAATTTTATTATTTTTTTGCAGTTATTAAAAAAAAACCCAAAAACTTAATTGCCAATAGTGTATCTGAAAACCTTGATGCATTGTCTTTAAATACTTGTTGGAGGTTTTTTTTGCCCGAAGCAGAAAAGGTGTCCAGTTGAAAACACCAAAAATCTCAAAATTGGAAAATTGTGTTTTATTTGCCTTAAAAGGGAACTGATTTTATAACTACTGTAAATGTCTGTTTACATATTTTGGGCAGTGCAATGCATATATGAAAACCGAGCTGACTAAAGCTCTTGGATACTCTTGCATGAGCTGTGTAAATGACTAAGTAAAGCTCCTTGAAACACTGTTAGTCATGATTACCTTTCAATAATATACCTGTAATGGAAAAATATGGGTGGGGGGTCTTTAAAAAAAAATCTATCATGAAAAGGGAATTAAGAAGCAAAAAGAAGAGGTAAATTATATACTTTGACCCTTTCTCATTAATTTTCTATCATTAGAAGTCCAACAGTGTAACAGAAAAGCTAATTGGTGGATTCATTGATTGGATAATTAGAAGATTTATCTGTTCTTTTACTTTCTGCATGTACTTTTATTTATTTAGTTTAAGTTGAGATCAATGATTTAATTCAGACTGAGGGACAAACAGATGGAGGCCCAGTGGTGAAGGCGACACTAGATTCTCCTTATGTGGGCACTAACCTTGGCCCTCTCTCTGCCAGTTTCCTGCCCACTTTGTCAAGCCCATGGGGGCACTGCGGCATCGGCATCCAACAGGCTGGCAGCTGTTTTTAGGAGTCAACCCCTTCTTGACCCGGCCTCCTTTCACCTCACTCCTGAGGGAGCAGTACAGGGATCAGACTCCCATGTTGAACCGCTTTTCAATGATAACACTAATGTGCCCAACTTCCTCGCCTTCAGGATACGTTCAGCAGTGGTGCAGCGAAGGACATGCTCTCACTTCACAGAGAAACACTGCGGTGTTCAAAGTAAAGGGCATGGCGGACAAAGTGTGCGTGTGTAAGTTTTCTGTGTGTGCGTGAGTACACACAGAAAACATCTATAAATGAGAATAAGACAGCAGAAGTATCTTTAGGCCTTTTCTGCCATGTCAGTACCCTTGTTCTGCTCTGTGGTCCTGCTCTGACCTCCTGTCACGAATCTCTCGCTACATAGCACTCAGAATAAATAACACTCACGACCAAGTGTAAGGAACTCAGCGCTTTACCCAAACTGTGGCCTCACTCAACCAGCTGTGGGAGGCCAGGGCATCGGGGTGTGCTGCGGTGAGTGTTTGCATGTGTGGTTGCTAGTTTGGGAGGGCTGCTTGTATGTGTGGGTGTGTGAAAGCAGTCTTTCTTCATGTATGTTTTTGGTGTGTATATGTTGAGTTTAATACTGAGAACTGGAGAGACTGAATAACCCTGGTGATATTTGTATGTTTTGCTATGATCAAGTTGCTGGTGTGAAAATCATTGACTTTTAAGTCTTATGAATATTTTAGCCGATCTCACCTCTTACAGTACATTCTAAGTAGTACACTTAAAATAAGCTGGTACTGATTTTTGAAACTAAACTTGTGTTGTAGCCACAATATGTAAATTACTGCAGTGTCAACTTATTCAGATGGATTACCATGGAAACACATTTACGGTCCTCAGAAGATAGCATTTATAACACCACTTCTTGAGACATATTACTTTTCCGCTGGCTTTAATTATGCTTTGTTTTTACTTCTGCTGCTGTGCATTGATAAAATTGTGTGTAAACTGTTTACAAATGACAGTTCCAACCATGCATTTAAGATTGCCAATGATATGTTGAATTTAGTTGCCGTAGTCCAAACAGTGTCCACAGTTTTTATTACTGGAACATCTGGCAATTTATTTGCACAGAGCAGCAGGCTCAGACGTTTGCTATTGACACATCAGAAGAAAAATACTGGGGTAATACTTCAAACCAAAAGAAACTGAAGAAACCCAAAGTAAGTGTACCTGCTCTTCAAGCAGTTAAATAGTTGTTGACTGATGCTGATACCAGCCCATTATTTCTAGAGAAATGAGAAACACTGGGTTGGTATGTGCAGTATATCTAGACAAAAAGCTGACACTGTGTATGGATTAAATTTAACCAGCTAGCTGAAAATTGATTGATCAAGTCACAGAGGCCTCCTGGTAACCTCCTGTCACTAGGGAAAAAAGTGTGTTCGTTGAGTGGTTGGCAAGTAGTTGCTGGATGTTGTTTGTAGTTTCTAAGCATACGTGGTCACAAAGAGGTATATGATGCTACATATACCACATTGCATTTGCTTTGGTCCTCTACAATCATCCATAGTTTGTATGAAAGATACCTAGACATCTGCTGGCATTCACCACCTGCTTGCTAAGTGTTGAGAGTGGTACTGTGTGGCACAAACCAGAAATGGAGACTGCTCACTTTCAAAATAAGGCTTGCTCCCTTTGAAATGTATTTCTTGTACTGGAACAACTTTTACTTTGAAGGTAAACGTTCTCTGTTTCCAGTTTATGTTGCATTTTCGGAGGTTTCAGTACAGCTCTGTTTGTTTTTGAAGACAAGTCTACATTTTCCATTCAAACTATGGGCGACCCCAGCAATCCTGCTAACAATCGTACTAGCAACCAAAAATGATCACAAGGAGTCTTTTTGGTGAATTACTCTCTTTGTGACTGTTTTCACTCAGTGATAGCCACTTCCAGCAGCCACTCGCCAACTGGTCAGGGAGTACACATTTTTCCCTAGAGACTAGAGGTTGCCAGGGAGTCACTGACTACTCTCTAAGCCTGTGTCTGTGAATCACTGCAGCTACTGACAGATACTGGAGCTTCAAATGTCATCATTAAACTATTTTTAGACCAAACATGTTTAAATATGCCAATTCTGATTAAACAGGCCAATTCATCGTTCAACAGGAAAGTTGGCAAAACACTCTAACAAGCAAGTTAGCTTACTTGTTCAAGATGAGGTAGCTTGTTTCGCAGTTGAACTGTGCGATTCAAATTAAAAAAGTTTACACCTGACTTTTTGGCCATCTGTCGAACAACACGGAGCCTTCTTTGACACGGTGTCAGTTAGTTTGGAGTCGATACTCAGTAAATGTTGTAAATGTAAACACTAATTAAACTAGCAATCACATTTTGGGTTTGGGCAAATTTACAGTCAAAGCGGGGTAGACCCGTCTTCCTAATAAAGCTGTTTCAGGACATTGCTTTATGAAAGTAACACAGGTAACTGTTTGTTTAATAAGAATTTGATCTGACAAAAGAAAATTGACTAGTTGACCCTGAGATTGCAACCCCTGAAAATATTGCAACCCTTATTATCTGATAACCTGAAACTATTATCACCCAGGCACAAATCGGTTTGGTATAGACATTTCCTGTCCACTTTTCTTTTGCTTTAATCAAGTCAAGCAGATGGTTAACTCTGGGCTTTGTTCCTTTGCATACATTTCTTCTCCAGGGTAAACTTCCCACTTCATCCCCAGGCTTGAACAGGGTCTCTCTGGGGATAGTCACAGTACCATCAGGCCTACTTATACCTCTGATTATGCGTTGCTGGGCCAGCCGTTCGATTGTGTTAATCTAATGACCAGTGCTGTATACGACTATTAAATGATGTTTTCCCCGAATTACAATAATGCTTATTCTGTGCATGAATGCAATACAAAGTTTATTATGCTTCCTATGGATCAATAAAAACTTAGATTTACAAATACAGATTAGCATAGTGAATAACAATTAAGAGGAAGGGTGGATCGATATCACTCAAAATAAGTTGGATTCAGACGGAGCCTCTGGGGATTTCCAGCCAGCTTAGCCTCTGACTCACTGAAGGGAGCAACAAAAGCCACTAAGGGGATACCAGAGAGGTGTAAAGGATGGGATTGTGAGGAAGAGGATTTAGGAGTTTGAGATTTTTTACAAAGTGGTACAAGGAAGACTTGGAAAAAGGGAGAGCTATGGAGGCATTTGGCGGGAGGTTGATGGTGTGAATAAGGAAATAGATGACAGAGAAAAGCAAGGATATGAAGGATTAGCAAGGATGATAAAAACACACAAGGGAAGTCAGGAGATAGAATTAGAAAGGATAAGACAGACAAGATTTGAAATAAAGAAAAATGGGAGCCTGAGATGATGGAAAGGATTGGACAAGAGAATGAGGAGCAGGCACGGAGAGAGGGTGCTCGGTGGGGAAGTGGGGTGCTAATTCAGAGAATGGATGTGAATAGCAGCCAAGGCATTTTTGTATTAACATAATTAACAGATGGTGTTAGTGATTAGGTTACATGCGATTCAGGAAGCCAGGGTTGTTAGCTGAGTGTTAAGGCTGCACATTCTGTGAGCCATGAAAAAGATCGGAAAAGAACAATATCAGTGGAGGGAATTAAATCAACAACACCTACACGCACTTAAACACACAACTGTGGGGGAAGTGGGGTGTACCCGCACACACAATCACAGACGCATGTGTGCAAACACATAGGCGCCCGCACAAACATGAACACACACTGGATACTCACACTCTTTAAACACGTATAATAAGATCAGTAACACACACTAGTCCAATTGCAGACTTAAAATGCATTGTTTCTGGGTTTTTTTAGTGTACCGGCGAGGGACATAAAGGCATTTTATGAGCCATGGCCCACTTTCAAAGCTTTGTCGGCTATAAACACAGCTTTGATATGAGAATAGTGACATGCTGCTGGGAGAAGACTCTTTGTGACTCAGTAAAATATAAAAATAGTCCTGTTGGCTCACTAATGTGAACATGGTGATGCCTTTTGTTCTGCATGCTATTGTCTGTAAGTATAGGCAGAAATGTCTTTCCGTGTGTGTGTGTGTGTGTGTGTGTGTGTGTGTGTGTGTGTGTGTGTGTGTGTGTGTGTGTGTGTGTGAGAGAGAGAGAGAGAGAGAGCAAGCGAGAGGGATGGGTGAGAGATTACACCTGGGTTAGTATCAAAGAAGCTCTGCCATATTTATGAATTTGTATGTGTGTATGCTTCATATTATACTTTAGTCTGTTCGACTATAAGTTGCTTATACAGCACAGTTCCCACCAGTTTTGATTTAGTCTTTCACCTGTTTGATATTATTTTGTATTACTCACTTCATGTCTGCTGCCATGTGAACGTGTCTGTCTGTGTTTGTGTCTGTCTGTATCTCTGTCTGTCACATCTGCCAATTGCTTTGTTTTTCCTGTATACTTACAACAGCGAGTTGAGCAATAGGTACTTGTGCACATGTGTCTGTGTGTGTGTGTGTGTGTGTGTGTGTGTGTGTGTGTGTGTGTGTGTGTGTGTGTGTGTGTGTGTGTGTGTGTGTGTGCTTGCGTGGTGACTGTGTCTTCAATGCAGTCTGGTTTTAATGACCGTGGGACTTTGTCCAGCATGTAATTCAGGCAGATGGGAATGTGTTTGGATGATTCTGCGTGTGCATCAGTGTGTGTATGTCTATTTATGTGTGCGCATTTGCATTTGGCAGTTTGGTCTGTGTCCAGACAGTCTTAAGAGTGTCGTCGTCCGCTGGGTACTGGCGTGATTGTGACTGGCCCTCTGGTAGTTTTCAAATCAATCACAGGTTTTCAAACTCAGACCAAAACTCCGACTGTGACTACCAGTTTCCTGGAATAATCTTTTCCCCCTAAATAACCTCACATGGTTTCAATGACTTCTGCTTTGTGATCATGCAGGTTGGCGTGTATCGGTATTGGGTGAATCCTTCACCCCGAGGCTGCTTGGACAATATAATATGGGTCTGTGTGTCTTTCATTTTGGCTCCATGTTGTTGTATTTGGTATAAACTGGCAGTTAAGGGAGCTCATTAGTGCTTGATAGACAGATCATAGCTGTAGATTGTTAATCAAACACGCCGCCAACATGGGCACCAGCACCAATCTCTAGTCTCAATCTTAGCTGTTTGTTTAAAAAAAAACCAAAAACCCTCAGGCTCACAACAGTCATACAAATTTAATATGGTTATAAGTACTTTAAAGATTAATGGGTTACTTAACTAATTGCTCAATAGCTGGAAATACTTTTTTATATAACATCACAATTTAAAAATGATTTATTTTCTCAGATTGTAGAGAACATTCTAGTGATCTCTAAAGGATGGATGTAGTGAATAGAAGGTTGAATTGTTTTGTTAAAAATGTAAAAAAATGTGTTCACTGATGATGTGACTGCTGATGAAAGTAGCAGGATTGTGTATAGTTTGGCTATACTCGCTGCTAAAGAGGTGAAGGTCTGGCAAAAAATCTCAAAGGAAGAAACAAACACTGGGCGACATCCATGATTTCTAGACTTCAGACGGTTCATTGACTGCAAAGTTGTGTTTTTTTTTTTAAATCCTAGTCCAAAACATCCTTTTATTTAAAATTATGTTAGTTTGTCTTGAGGGGCTATGTGTAAAAACAGCTTTAATTGTTAATCAGTTAATGCAGATTTTCTGTAAAATTCCTTGAGTTAAAGCTGAAAGTCTGCACTTCAGCCACATCTATTTATTTTACTTTACAAAATTACAAAAATTACAAATATTGGGCCACTTCGATATTTGAAGAAATATAGAAGCCTTCACAGCAGAAGAGGCAAAGCTGAGGATACCGTCTGTGTCTTTTTCGTCAGCATTGCACAATCTGGCATCTTTAGCTGAAGCCCCCGATAAACGTATCACGGTGTGTTAACTTTTGTGCCTAACTGTCAATGAGAGTGGCTTCACAATGCTTATGTATGTTAATATGCATTACAGATGATGCAGAGCAGGAGAGGACTGATACTTTCTTTTCTCAACTGTGCAAAATTCTCAATGGAAACAACCCCAAATTATACAGCAAGAATTTTAATACAGTATCTTTCTTAAGTGAAAAAAAGAACATGTAGTCTGCAACAGATGGTTTGGTCTCCAAAGATCTGATCTCAGAGTCGTTAGCTAATCTGGGATTTCATGCAAGATAGAAGCAATGGAGATGATGCAAATCCAGACAACTGTAGCAAGTTCTCCAAGATGATTTTAACAACTTGCTTTTCTGGAACTTTGACAAACATATATATATATTTATTTGGGTGAATGCATTCTGTATTTAAGTTTAATTGTATTTAAGTTCAATTGACAGCAGGAAAGTACTTGTGAAATTTATGTGTTTTCATACTTATAAGCCATATACTTAATAAACATGTGTGATTTGCATCTATCTCTGGTGTAAAGCTAGGCATTTTAAAACGGAGGTGGATGGGGATCATAGCCAAGACCCAGTGAATAGTGAAGGTGCGTCTGATGTAGCTTGCTATTTCAACATGTGCTCACATGCTAGATGGTGTCAGAGCTCTCTATATGTCTGTTCTTCCTTTCAGAATTTCATAATTCAGTGATGATAACTGTCTGAAGTTAGTAATATGGTGTTGTTTTGCAGCATTAGAAATCTGTGGTGCTGACTCACATTTCCTCGCAGGATATTGCACATCTTTTTCCAGTTGGTAAGAAGACAATTTATGACCTTTACTTTATTGTTACTCTTATGGTTTACATTTTGGATTTTTTATTTAATCCTACAGATTAATCCCATCATTAGCAATTTGTCACTTAATAAATTATAAGGCCACTGTGTATCATTTTGACCACCATGCTGTATTGTGTGTAAGTGTGTAGATTTTATTTAAACAAATGAATGAAGTTTTAGAGGTGTGAAAATTATTGTATTATAAAATGAAACGTGACAAAACGATCACAACGTTCATATTTATAATATAATCAGTCCTGTAGCTAATCGTTGCTTCAATGGAGTAGTATTGGCTACAGTAAAGACGACCAGACTCAAAAATTCTCATGCAGTTTGAGCCAAGGTCTTTCTCTCACCTCTAGTTTGAATCTACAGTTATTGTTCCTTCAGTCCCATGCCCACTCCACTTCATGCCCCCTTCTGTAGCCTAACTTCAGAGTGGAATCAATGCAGTATTAGAGTAATGGCTTGCTGCGACTGTGCTTGGGTCATTTTATGGTGCGGACATGGAAGCAGAGGATCAATCAGAGCCATGATATCTTATTACTAACGTTAATTCACCCAGAGCAGTATGGATCTGTGCATTAGCCCGGCGGTGCCGGGATTTAGAGCAGTGGAACTGAGTGTGGATATGGCCATATGCGTGTTTGTGTTTCTAACACACATAGTGTCTGACTTTTGTTGGTTTTTGTGCATGCTTTGAGGTTTGCTCCATTGCATACACTTGTGTGAATTGATTTTTGTCATTTTACTGCAGATGAATACATTCTGCATGATATTTAAATGAACTGTAATCAGGGGGACTTCACAAAGGAGCAGAATTTAGGATAATAAAATGTCCAGTATTTGCTTCTTCACCCTTAGAAACAGTCAAGGCAAAGCTCCAACAAACAGCTTTACTTACCAAAGCAAAGCTCAGCTGGTCATCCGTCACATGCACCCTGTTGCTCTTGCCACATGGGATTATTTCCTGGTGGAAAATATATCTGAGGAGTGGGACTTGCCCAGGAAGGCTTCCCCCCCAAAAACATGTTTTATTCATCCAGTGTGCCACTTGGAGTGGCTTGTTTTGGTTTTTGTTTAATGTTTCTTCTGAAGACCAACATGTGCGTGTGTGTTTTGTTGCTATTTTGGTGTTTCTGTCTGCATTTCTGTCTCCCTCTCTTTCTCTCTCTCCCTCTTTCCCCTTCTCCCCTCTCTCTTTTCCTCCATAGTGTGTGAATGAGTTTGTGCATGTGTTTGTGTGGGTGTTTCATCCCTGGAGAGATGAAAAGCCTAGGACCATATGTTATGCAGCAGTAGGCCACAACAGACAGCACTGTTGCAGAGTTCAATAATAAGGATTGCCCAGTGGCAAAGGGCCAGTTGGAGGTTCAGTTGGACCAGTGGCCTGGTTAGTTAGTTGCCAAATTGGGCCTATGCCTAAAAAGTTTTTGTCTTACTGCTTCTCACTGGCAGTAAGCCTGTATCTTTGTCTTTCTCCAGTGCTCTGCTTTGTTATTGGCTCTCTAGGCCCTGTGTAATGCTTTAGCCAATGGAGATGTTTCCTTGAAGAGTGGAAACATGGCCATCCATGATCATACTCTATTCTGCCACTGTGATTTAACTTTCAGAATAATAAATGAAGGTGGTATTTTTTGCAGTTTCAACATACACTATGCAAAAATAGTTTTTCATATGATTGCCAAGCAGCGATTGTAAAAATTTGCGGTGCTAGCTCACTGTCGACCCGCATTTGTAATAACTTGTTCAGTTCCCCATTACAGTGTAGTTGTACTGTGTGACTGCCTTCTTATTGTTGTGTTGTGACTGTCTGTGTTTCAGTCTTGCCTGGTAAAATCCCCCCTTCCATGTTAAGCAATCTAAATCAAGCATCAGGACATGCACTGCCATGTACAAAACAACAGACTAATTGAAATTTAAGAGTAAGTACTGATGTCAGTCCAATAACATTTACTCAATCAAAATCCACACTACGTTATTTGGACTCTAAAGTGAGTCTTAGAACACAAAAGATCCACAGAACCAGCAGTAAATGGAAAACATATTCTCACTAAGTTGCCCTGGCCTGATATAATATGTTCAAACACAGATTCAAGTACAATAAAATCAACTTGACGCCACAGCGGTGTTAGTGAGTTGCAGTAAATATGATTTTAAATCGTGGCTGAAACAGAGGTTTAAATAAGAATCAGAAAGAATACAAGACTGACAAAACTGCATGCCCTGCAGTGATTAGTGGGATAATGCTGTGTGTTATAATAACAAATATACCAGCCATCCACCCATTTTCTACTGCTTTGCCTTATCAGAGTCACAGGTGCCTGGTGTCTTGCAGGCTGCCCCAAGTGGCGGGGTACACCGTGGACAGATTCCCAGCCTGTCACACATCAAAAAAAAGAAGTTAAAACTAGTTTGTAAATGTATTTTTAAAGATGTATTTTTTTGTTTTTTATAAATGATATAATAATCTATATTTACTGAGCATGACTGTAATTCATGATCAGATTGTGGTTGTTTATACACAGTTTTAGGGAAGTGGATCTGCTGACATGTGCAAATTTAGCTAAATCCACCCTGTTGTGGTTAACGGCTGTGAATGTCGCTGCTGTATATTATCACATGCTAAGTTAATATAAAAAGCAACATGGCACATATCTATCTATCTATCTATCTATCTATCTATCTATCTATCTATCTATCTATCTATAAACACAACCCTGCAATGTTGGCAGGAAAAATAACTGAACTTTACCCAAGCACCTCTGCACAACTCAGCCACACAGATATATGTGTATTCTCTTGTGTAATAAGGACAATCAATACTGTCACTGTAAAAAATCAGAACAAAGAAAGAGACCAAAGTGAAATTGACAGATAGGTGGGGGAGTAACAGGTTTAAAGTTAATTTGTGTTCACTCTCTCCTTTTTCATATTGTCTCTAGAAGAATCTCCTCCCTTCATCTTACCCCCTCTTCTGTTTTTTTCTTTTTCCTACTCTGTGTCTCTGTCTACACACACACACAGACACACACGCACACACACACAGACACACACACACCTACACACACACCTTCCCCGTAGAGGTCATTTTAAAGACAAGGTTCGGGCCAATCAAGCTGAAGTTGTATAGCCCTAGTTGTGGCTGCCTGATTGAGAGTGACATTGACACGATTACGACAGACAAACTAGATTAAGAACGACATGGCACTCCCTGCCTTACTTCGTCTACCCTCTGTCCCTCTCTTTCTATCCTGTTCCCCCTCCTTCATTGCTCTTTGCTCTTGTTGTCTGTAAGTATACGGTTGTATTTCTCACAGAATTTGTCCTCTAATGACTCTCAGCAGCTCATCTTTACTCATTTGTGTGCCTTTCATAACAAAACTTTCATGAGCCCACTTTATGTGTGGGGCCTGCTTCTATTAAACCTCATTATCATCAGTAACTAAAGGCTTATGTTACTCAAAGCCTCCAATTGCTTTATCAGAAAATCATGCCAGTTTCTGCTCTTCTTACCCTGGCTACAGTTGACCCACAGTTACAGGGCTGTTTTATTAAATGCACTACTGTCAGAACCCAGGACCATTAGAAAATGGTTGTCAGTAGGAGCCTTTTGCCAGCCAGCAATCTTCTCAAATTGCCTTACCTCACTTTCTTGGTAGCAGCAGGTCTGGTACTGGACCTACAACTCATACTGACATGGGATGAAATGAATCTACCGCTTGCATTCTCCTTTGTCTGGTGAAATAACAAACCTGGCTTGATGTGATGTGCATGAAATTCATTTCTGTGGGGACAGAGGATCCAAGCTGGCTCTTACTGAAACTAGGAGTTTAACATCATTATCCTTAGTCAGGATTTGATAATAAGGACAGAATATGTGCATTGCTGGGATGCAGAATGTACTGAGAAGACTGCTTCAGCACCTCTGTTTGCAGTTGCCCGTTGATAACATCATTTAATTTCATTAATACATGTTGGAGATGATTTGTTGAAACTGACTATTAACTTTTTACTTCTCAACATCTTATCGGCATAACATGGAGAAAACAAGCGCTTCTCTTAAACTGGAATTATGCTTCTGTGGGAGTAGCGCGCTCGCAGTGAGCTGGCAGTCTGTGGACAGCCGGTTTACCTGCAGAGAGCATCTGTTGTCAAAGGAGGCAGCGTACAAAGTATGTGGTACAACTGATATGTGGGGTACTCTTATTTGTGCTGATTTGTTGTAGGTTCATCAGGGCTAAACTTACAAGGTGGTGAAGTTATACTGAGTGTTAAAACAATGAAAATTGTGAACTGCAGCTACTGCCTCTGGGTTTCATGCTGTAATTTTTGATCTTTGATAGTTTCTTTGTGCTTCTTCCATTCCTGGTAAACTTGAATATTGCTCCCTTCCCTTTTCTGACCTTTCAGCGATTAATCAGCATTCAGTGACGTAGAGCAACACCCGCGTCCGATAACATACATTTGGGATTTTGTAGGTCTGCACGGGAGCAACTTTGCAGTGGGTTTTCTGCACATATAGAAATTTGTGCGCAAACAGAGACCATTGCAAGACCATAAATTGAAAGGCTGATACATGAGGTGACTACTTACTAGCAGTTTTAACTAAAGGTGGGGTTACCTCTCCTTAATATCGTCTTTTTGTCTTGTGTGTAAAATCGTAAGAAAAACAGAAGCTCCTGTGATTTAAAACAGTGTAATTCTTACCTCTTTTGACCTTAGGCCTCAGTCACACACGTCTAGAGACCAGTTATTGACCCCCAGGCAACCTCGGGTTGCTAGGGAAAAATATGTATTCTCTGGTTCTTGGAGGTTGCTGGGATGCTGGGTGAAATCATAAAGAGGTTGCAGCATTAAAAACATCCTGATTATTGCTTTGGTTGTTAGCAGATTGACACAGTCGCCCATAGTATGCGTGGAAGACACCGACTAGTTTCAGCTAATAACTGCCAATATCCTCCACCACCACTTGGTGGTAATGTGAGCAATCTTTAGGAAAGTTGTGATTCAATGTTTTTACATGTAATGTTGTGAATATGACTTTTATTAAGTCTATGTGTCCTTTAAGCATGCATGTGTGGCAATGTTTTGAATACATGCATATTATGCTTGTGCTTCTTTTTTGACAATTCCATGTTATGTGTATCTCTTTGTCTCAGTCTGTTTAACTGTGTGTGTGTGTGTGTGTGCATGTGTGTGTGTGTGTGCGTGTGTGTGTGTGTGCGTGTGTGTGTGTGCGTGCATGTGTGTGTGTGTGTGTGTGCGTGAATCGAGCTATGAGCGTCTAAAGACAATTCCCTCGGTCTGATCTAATAAGTGTTCATCTCATTTCTGAGCTTTCTCCTCACCTCCTCTTTTAAACTTGGTTAGTATCGGTAGCCAGATTAGCTTAATGAAGTCCCAGGGAAGTCACTTTCCCTTTGGATGTCTCTCCACTCCACACTTTGCTTTGTACATCCTGCTTCACATGGTGCTCTGTGGCTGGGAGGGTTAGCGAGTTGGTCAGGGATCCTTTTTCTTAAGCATCAACCTATAAAAATTTCTATTTACACCTTCACTATGTGTGCTGTATAGTATGACTCTGAATGTAACACGGCTCTTTTGAGTGACATTGATCCCTTGGTGATTGACCTCTGATCTCTGACTCTTCTAGATGCCCCTTAGGGGTCTAGCCAGTATGCGCTATCAGCCTCTCCCAATCTAATCACTGTTACACCTAATACCTCTGAGTGCTATTAACTTACCATCAGGTTATGGACTAACTTGTGACAACACACACACACTCACACACTGTTTTGTATTGACGTTAGAGATGGACCGATCCGATATTACGTATCGGTATCGGTCCGATACTGACCTAAATTACTGGATCGGATATCGGAGAAAAATAAAAAATGTAATCCGATCCATTAAATATCACGAAAGCACCTCACAAAACTTGCAACACGCCGTAACTCACCTCGGAACGTTAGCATGTCGGAGCAGTATGCATCACGTGATAGAGCGGCTGTGGCATTCGGGACCTGTAGGTGGTCTGGATAGCATTTGGAGCTTCGCTAGCAACCCGGCATTTCATCTCCGACAAAGTTATCCCGAGAGAAGTAAAGCAATTGTGTAAGTCCATCTCTGAATGTTTGTAAAGCATTCCTGCGTTAAGCTTAACAAGCGACTGCCTCTTCTTGCTGCTACTTCAATCATGAAACTGCTTAACGATCAGCTGATCGGCTTTTCTGTCGCGAGTCCGTGTCTCTAGTTTGCTTTTGGCCCACTTTGCACCAGAAAGAGGAAACCAGCGGCTGAACAACAGCAGCACGTTTAAGCTTGATCAGCTGTTGTTAGAATGTATTTAATATTACTTTCTACTCGAGGATCTTTTTCTACGTAGCTGACGCTGGTAACTGTGCAGGGGCGGATCTAGCAAAGTTTAGCCAGGGGGGCCGATAGGGCATTAACAGGGAAAAGGGGGCACAAAGACATACTTTTCTTTCTTATTCTCATTTAAAATGTCTAGCTTTTAATAAATAATTATCTGACACCCAAAGTTTTAATTTGATGCAAAATGAATAGAAGTCCATTATTGTATATAGTAACTATTAAGTCTAATATATATACCCTAGTAAGCTATAGTACTTTTTCCTTTGGGAAGGTACCATCTGTGCAGTCTGCAATTCTGTTGAAGAAAGATGTTGAATCTATTTAATATTTCTTGAAAAATAATTGATTTCTGTGCATTTTTTTTCACACTGCATCAAATTAAGGTTGATTACGTCGATTAAGCATCATGAGGTGGAGCGTGAGGGGTGGTTCCCTATTTTTTATTTATTTATTTTTGTTGTTGCTGGGAGTTGGAACCCTATTAGTTAGGTTGCTTAATATTTATGCTAAGTACTCTTTAAAATACCAGAATAGGGAGGATGGTGTAGGTTTAGGTTTATTAGATTGATCAGTATTGCTGAACTATGAAATATTTTTTTTTGCATACAGGTATAACAGAATAGCTTTAGTGTAGTTGTTGTTTTAAACTTGAGTATGAACTTATACAAAATGCAGCAAGATATTTAAAAAACAGTTTTGTTGATTAAAAAACACTATATCGGATTCATATCGGTATCGGCAGATATCCAAATTTATGATATCGGTATCGGTATCGGACATAAAAAAGTGGTACCGTGCCATCTCTAATTGACGTGTCACACAAAGATAAAAATAAACACAGTGTTGAGGCTGCAGTTGGGTAGATATTTCTCCTGATTTGGAGGAGAAACAAAGGCTGAGGGAGAGAGAGATAAATGGTGGCACCTTAGCAATTATACAGGTGCACTTTTCTTGGGGTTAATGCTCTTGATCATACATCAGTATCGCCCAGCAGAACATAACTCCAAAAGATCCCCCATTGATTTGTCATAAGGTAAGAGAGTGCATGTGTTGGGATCTCAGATATAATTCCTTTCATTCCTGTGTTCATCCTAAACACCTAATGTGTGTTTTTATAGCCTAATTCTGAGTCTCTCTCAATTTTCTGAAGTGTCTCCATTAGTGGTTGGATCAACAGACTGGTTTTAGTTCCCCTTGAGGGAAAAGAGTGAAAGCACCCCATTGTGTATCTCTTCAGTGATCCATCTCCAGCTGGTCAATACAGAATGATCTCTGTTATGGAGGACTGATTCTTGAAAAGGCACAAGATGACTCCGTCTTGCACAGACCTGTGTGGATTTCATATTTTTGCTTTAAGAGTAGTGCACGTTTCTGTTTGGCTCTCTGTGTGCATGCAAGTGTATGTGTGTCTGTGGTGCTGGTCTCTTTCATCCTGGCCTATCCCTGGGGACAAGAGTCATAGTGGGCATGCACCCTACTCTAGACCTTCTTTGATAATCTTCCCTAATTGGTCTTAGTAGCAGTCTCATGAGAAAGCTAATTAAAACAAGGTGTTGAAGGGGAAAATAACAAAATAATTGTGGTTGTGTGTGTGTGTGTGTGTGTGTGTGTGTGTGTGTGTGTGTGTGTGCATGCTCATGCTAATATCTGTGTATATTCATGTGAAGCCGTGTTTCACCAAAGTCACATTTGTTTACAGAGATGTGACTTGAGGTTTTCTTGTGAGTGAGTCTTTATGTGTTTATAAGGAAAAGTGTGATTGAGCATTATATTTGCTCCATCCTCTACTGTTTGTTTCCATAAATGCATTGCATGCAAATGAATGTTTGTGATTGTGTGAATGAGTCGAGAAAAGCAGACCTGCTGCAGCTGATTGAAGTGCGCTTGTTTTGTTTTTTTTGGAGTTGCATTTTCTCGGTGCGTCTAATCATACGCGAGGTCCGTCTTTACTGTTTCAGCTCTGAGCCCCTCCAGTCTCCTCCTCACCTCAATTTTGTCTCTTCTCAGTTTCTGCTCATATGACTTCTCAGTTTCCTTTGTTATGATTTAAAGACCTAATGGCTTTATTCTTCTCATTTATTATCTTTTTGCTCTTGTATTTGTAACTTGATATGTGTACACGCTCTATTGGGTCAGCTTTACATTCATATATCTGTATTACAGTAAACAACAGAATGAACGGGGTTGGGTTTTGAGGTTTGGGGTTAGACAGAGATAGTGAGAAAAGTGAGTCAGAGCATCCAAGTGAGGCACATTGGTGCTGCACCGTCTTTGCCACAACAGCCTGTTCAATTTGTTCTCTTCTTCTTCTACTTCTTTCCCTCCTTCATTTCCTTTTTCCATCACTGGCCATCTCCATTTACTTATTGAGCTGTTCTGTCATTGATCTGTCCATCGACTGGCCCTCTGATCCATCCTCCATCTGTCTACCACTGACAGACTTTTAATTGATGAGAGAGCAGGTCAAATTAAGCAATTAGGCCAAGTGGCGGAAAAAGAGACAGAGCATGTCTTTTTCAGGTAGACGGAGGGTGAGGAGGGGCGCTGAGTGAGGATGAAGAGGAGAAGAAGGGGTACGAGTGGGGAAAACGAGGGAGAGTTGGGAGGGAGGACGGGGGGATGTTGTGAAGGATAATGAATGCGGGAGGCATAGGCAGATGCGGAATGTTTACGCTTTTTCATTTTGGAATTTGAATGAATTTTTCATAGCTATTCATAAAAAATCCATCAATATTTCACCTGGGGAGAGTGAAGGAGAAAGAGAGGGAGAGGGAGAGAAAAAAGGACCCTTACGGAATGAGTTGTCATGAAAGTCCATTGAAGCAAACAGAGTCGCTGGAGAAGAAGAAAAAGAGGGAAGGAGGAGGGATGTAGGGATGTTTATGCCGAGGACACAAACACCTAGATAGGGGTAGCGGTGCTGGAGGAGGGGGAGTGCGAGGAAGGGATGCGGAGGGGAGCCTACAACGTATATGTCTGGGTGAGAATGAGAACGACGGCTGGTGTGGTATCTGTCGGAAGGTGTGTGTGTGTGTGTGTGTGTGTGTGTGTAGTGTAGTCTGAGACAAAGCCATATCAACCACCCCCTCTAACAGCAACAGCAGGAGTGGGGTTGTGTTAATTTTCACTTTGTCAAACCCCATTATGTGAGAAGAGCGTCTGATCCTTCCCTATTACCATACAGTGGGCCCAGACACCTGCGATGGGATTTCGTGTGCCTTATTGCTTTCTTCATGGGGAGCAGCACAGGGAGTCATGAGGTTGGAGGCATAGAATCAACTAGTGGCTTTCTTTAGCCTGCTTGCTCCCTGCGCACATTTACTTTAATGTAGACTGATACACGTGTACTGTCTAATTTTGACTCGGTTTACAGATATTTTCAGGTAATAACCAGGTAAACTTAACCCACGATCTCTATCTATGACTCATAACCCTGCTTGAATATAAGAGAAAAGTGTAATATTCACCGATCAGGTCACAGCCCAGTGATCAGTGACTAGACTCGATCCCTGCAGCCTCTAGTTGAACTCTGTCCTTACCAGATTGTACCACTAGATCTACCTCAGGGCAGGTCATGCGGCGTGTCATTTGCATTAATTTATGCCAGCAGGCGGGTCAGTCATCTGTCTACAGGTAGTCAATTAAATATCTAATTAAGTGGGGAGGAGTTTGAATAATGTAGGTGTATTGACTGGCTTGGTTGGGTGGGAGAAGGGATGATAGCTGTGTCTAAATCAGTGCTGCGGCAGACGTGAGGGTGATATAAACCACTGAATATCTGTCAGAAGCACATTAGAGGAATGCGGGAGAGGAATACATGCTCCAATATAGCACTGTGCAAATGTCTCAAGTCCCCCCTCGTATCTTTATGTGTGTATAATTTTTTAGGCCTGTCACATCTTCTTTTGTCCTCCACTTGTCCAGTTACCTTAGTATTTTTTAAGGAAGCACTGCACAGCATGCTGAGGTATGCCAAGTTTTCAGCTAATAGCTCTTTGGAAATTACCTCATTGGTGCAAAAATACAATTTTTTGCTGCCTCTATAAAAAAAATAGATGCCAGTAAGTATCTAAAAATACAGTTTATTCCTGGTGTTCACTGTTTTTTTGTGTCTGAATGATTCACAGGTTAGAGTCAAGTGGTTAAACAAACAAATAAACAAAAAATATATACCTCAGAAAATGGTCAGGTACAAGAACAGGATTGCAACTGAGTGAAAAAGCAGCCAGTGTCCCAAGAAAAAAATTGAAAGCCCTTCAAAAAGAGTTGAGAAGAGAATTTTAAAAATTACAATAAAGACTGGCTCATTGGAAACAAAATATAAAGAAGTAATGGGGGCTCAACTACTTTTGTGCAATGCTGTAGATTAAAATTTAGATTAGAATGTGTTTTAGAGATATAGGATCAGATACTGCTGAAAATATTTTATTTTGGTTTGACATCTATGGCAAGATGCTGGAAGTGGTTGCCTCCAGAAGAGGTTGTTGAAATGAGTTTTGACTGTTGCTTACTTGAAAGATTAGTCAGGTGAAGTAGAGTGTAACTAAATTTGGTTTGGTTCCTATGGTTCAGATTTTCACGCTGATTTATTTGAAAATAATCAAGAGTTGTAAACAAAAAGTCCGACTGTTAAATGAGTTAACTCGTTAACTGGACAGTTTTGGTGACATGCCTTTCTGCAGCAGCTTTGCACAGTACAAACAGGTATGTAAAAATGGCAGCGCTTTACCACACAGGTTTAAATACATGTTTTGCATCTACAATCAAGCCACAGTCATGTCAACAGTTGTTTTGACCTACACAATTGTGAATAACACAGCACAGCAAACCTATGGAGCTAAATGTGCACACAGTACATCATCATACAAAAAACCTTTGAGAACACTCAAGTTTTCTAATGAACCTAAGCGTGAATACATTTACATTTATAACATATAACATATTATGTTGATTAAACATGCACCGTATAGTTTTCTCAATTTCAAATAAATTATTTTTAAATGTCACGTTTGTTTTGATACCACCTCAATATTTATAAATATGTCTTTCTTTCTGACATGGAATGAAACACAAATGAAATTATGTTTTTAAAGAAATAAAATTACAATAAAAAACCCTGAGAAAATACAATCAGCATTTTAGGAACTGGACTCCCAAATGCAGTAAGTGCGTATTCATAAGGAGATATCTGTTTATAGAGTTTGGCTTCTCACTAACTCTGGTACACATCAACACAAACTGAGAAAAATCATCTGAGACACTCTGTACGCAACAGGCTGCATCTGTTATGTTGGAAGGGATGTTTAAGTTAAAACAACTAGACGTACTGCAGATGTTGGCAACCTTCACGCTGTCATCAGAAGTGATGTTTCTTGGGTTTGTGTGAGAATTTCTGAGTGTTTATTCATATGAAAGATTAACTCACAGACTAAGCCTGCGCTCATAAAATATTTATACTAAACCTGTGAAAAAAACAAGTTTATTACAGCTGTTTAAGTGGTTTGTAAATAGGTTCACCTGTATATTTCATTAAAAATAGCACAAAGACAGTGCAGGCTTACAGATATTCTAACTGAGAACTTTGATTTTGGTGCCAGCAGCATGTTTTTGGAAAAGATGTGTTTGGCTAATTTGGTTAATAACATGACTGTGTATAAAAAGAAAGACTATGAGTGTAGATTAGCAATTTAAGAAAATATTTTTATCAGTGAAAGATTGTGAAGACTTTGGGCATTTTAACATATGCACACTAAAAAGACTGAAAGAATCTAGATAAATCTGTGAAACCCAGAGACAAAGTCAAATAGCTATATTGAATAGCAGTGATCTTCAGCCAGTCCTGCATTAAAAACAGACACGTTTCTTTTTTGGAAATCAATACATGACCCCGGAACACATCAGAAAATGATTGCCAGTGAACATTGTTGGGCTCTGAATACACAATGTAAGTTAAAAGTGCACAATACATATAACCCACCAATACATATTAGGCGAGAAGCGGAGTACACCGTGGACAGGTCGCCAACCTATCAGAGAGCTAACACAGTGACAACCATTCGAGCTCACATTTACCTCTATGGCCAATTTAGACCATGACCAATTAACCCAAGTATGTCTTTGGATTGTGGGAGGAAGCCAGAGAACCCATGCAGACGCAGACAGATCATCCACACAGAAAGGCCTCAGACTGGATTTAAACTCAGGATCGCTTTGCTGTGAGGTGCCGTGCTAACCAATGTACCACTTTATTAGAATATGAACAAGAAGAAAAAAAAAGAAAAAGAAGTATCTTTCAAAGCTATATTTGATTTAATAGGTTTAATGGTTTAAAACACAGCTGTCGATCTCAGTCTCATTTGAAATTGAGGTATTTTTATGGGTTTTTTTTCACATGGTGACAGCTGTGTCTGCACACCTTATTTATGTGTAATATAACAATGGCATCATCCACAACAATGTGAATGTATTGCTCTAAACAGGTGCTAATAAACACATCGCATATGTTTTTGTGTATGTTGGCAGTGCTAAATTTGCATGTTGGCACTTGGCTCAGTGCCATTGTGATTGCTTTATTCTTTTATAAAGCTGCCATGAACACAGGTATGTCACTGTTTAAATTGCATCACAGAGCTTTAAACACAGCTATGCTACAAAGATAGTCATGAAACCACAGATGGATGCAGACACAAAGCAGAGATAATGGTTGGTATAAGATTATTTGCCCTTTGCAGTCACACAGAAACATAATACAATTCAATGGGGGTCCCTCATTTAGGTTTCACTGTGCAAATGCAGTGTTTTCAAAGAATTTGTAGTCATGGAAAATTAATAGATAGGAATCAGCATGGAGCAGCACATAACCGTCTGCCCAACCCTACAGTAGGTCATGACTATTTCGCTGCCACAACAAAGATAGAGGAAGGTCAAGGGTGAGAAGTTGTGAACACTCTAGTTTTCCAATGCACAGTAAAGTATTAGAATTAAGTTTAGTCTTGCTTGAATTTAGTTTTAATTCATTTTCTACTCCAGAAATTTGTTCTGGTTTTGGGAAAAAGATCTTTGCATGAATTCTTTTAGCTAGTAGTTTAATATAATTGGACTGACTGACTGCCCAACCAGTCTACATGTGTTTTGTGGACTTGGAGAAGGCATTCGACCGTGTCCCTCGGGGTGTCCTGTGGGAGGTGTTGCGGGAGTATGGGGTGTCTGGCCCATTGCTACGGACCATTCGATCCCTATACAACCGTTGTAAGAGCTTGGTTCGCATTGCCGGCAATAAGTCGGACTCGTTCCCGGTGGGTGATGGGCTCCGCCAGGGCTGCCCTTTGTCTCCGGTTCTGTTCATAATTTTTATGGACAGGATTTCTAGGCGCAGCCAAGTGGCGGAGGGCTTTCGCTTTGGTGGCCTCAGAATCTCATCTCTGATTTTTGCGGATGATGTGGTTCTGTTGGCTTCATCGGGTGATGGCCTCCAGCTCGCACTGGAACGGTTCGCAGCCGAGTGTGAAGCAGCGGGAATGAGGATCAGCACCTCCAAATCTGAGGTCATGGTTCTCAGCCGGAAAAGGGTGGAGTGCCCACTCCGGGTCGGGGATGAGTTCCTGCCCCAGGTGGAGGAGTTCAAGTATCTCGGGGTCAGCCGGAGATCGACAGACGGATTGGGGCTGCAGCTGCAGTAATGCAGACGCTGTACCGGTCCGTCGTGGTGAAGAGGGAGCTGAGTGTAAAAGCGAAGCTCTCAATTTACCGGTCGATCTACGTCCCTACCCTCACCTATGGCCACGAGCTGTGGGTAGTGACCGAAAGAACGAGATCGCGGATACAAGCGGCAGAAATGAGCTTCCTCCGAAGGGTGGCTGGCCTCTCCCTTAGAGATAGGGTGAGAAGTTCGGCCATCCGGGAGGGGCTCAGAGTAGAGCAGCTGCTGCTCCACATCGAAAGGAGCCAGCTGAGGTGGTTCGGGCATCTGACAAGGATGCCCCCTGGGCGCCTCCTGGGTGAGGTGTTCCAGGCATGTCCCACCGGGAGGAGGCCCCGGGGCAGACCCAGGACACGCTGGAGAGATTATATCTCTCGGCTGGCCTGGGAACGCCTTGGTGTTCCCCCGGATAAGCTGGAGGAGGTGGCTGGGGAGAGGGAGGTCTGGGCCTCTTTGCTTAGGCTGCTGCCCCTGCGACTCGGTTTCGGATAAAGTGGATGAAGATGGATGGATGGATGGATGGATGGATGGTGTTTCATTTATCTGTGACAAAGCAAAGGCTTTTATATTTTTGTTTAATGCTAGTTAATATTTGATTTTGAAGAAAAATGAAAAGTAGTAGATTCATGTTAAAAAATGAGAACCACATCAGATGTATGTGAAAAGCCACAAAATCTGACAAACTGAGCTCTGTGACACACAGAAGGGACATAACTGTGTTTAGCTGAGTTTTGTTCATGTTTTTTTGTGTTTGGGGCAGACAGACTGACTGATGGGCATATGGGGAACATGGTGCTGTGGCACAGCTGACTGCCTCTGACATGACACAAATGACGGCGCCTGGGGGAGTTAAGTGGAGAGTCCCTGATTCCACCCAGAGTTTATACTTTCCAGGTTTGCTGTTTCTTGTTTGGTTTTCTGTCTCTGTTAGGGTTGATCAGGCTCAAAGAAACCTTCTACTACTACTTTTGTTCTATTTCCTCCTGTTTTATCAGTCTCCCCCTTATTTCACCCTCAACCCCTCCCTTGCCCCTCACTCCCCACCGGCTCCCTCCAGATGTGTTAATCAGTACTCCCTGTTAACACATGATTCACCCCATATGTCTTCTACAGCATCAGGCCTCCACTGGGGAGCAGGGATTGCGTATACGTGCATGTGTGTGTGTTCACATGAGTGAGTGCAACTTTGATGTGTCTTTTCTCTATTTTTGTGTGTGTGTGTGCACACGTGTGTGTGCATGTGTGTAAATGCTTGAAAATCCACCAGGCTTGCCGGGGCTTTCTCCAAAGGGCTGCTGCTGTCGGCTCAAATCAACCTCCTCTCCCCATGAGTGAACACACTAATCCATTTGTGTATCTGACTACATGTTGTGTGTGTGTCTGCGTGTGTATGTAAGCATGCTAATCCAGGGGAGGGCCTTGCCTAACACCCCATGAAAACACTCCATTCACTAGCAATTAGAGGCAGGGGCCCTAGGCCCGGTACTACACTTCCACTGGGAGAGAGGGAGACAAAGAGGGGAGGAGAGGAGGAAGAGATGAGGGTACTACAGGGACAAGAGGAGGGGCACAGGTCTGAATGTCTGTGTCTGAGGGACAGGAACACTTTGATTTTTGGTCATCTAAACTTTTTCCTGTTAACACTTACCACTGGACTGCTTAATAAAACTGTCTTCATGCCAAGTTTGCCCATCAATAAGACAGAAAAACAAAGATGCTGACCAGTAACATTTGTCTTCTAGTTTAATTATTCCTTATTCATATCATGTGTCATTATTAATGGTTTATTGATCTATGATGAATCCAGACTGAGCTTTATCCACTCGGAGAGACAGTCATCGTTATGAGTTAACAGTCTGGAAAAGATCTCTGTGGAACAAAACATCTTTCTTCCATTAAAGCCCACTAAGAGACAGGATTTATCTCTGCTTCTGGTTTTTTAAAACAAGTATTCATCTCTGTCTCTTTCTGTGTGTGTGTGTGTGTGTGTCCATTGTTAAAGTTGTTGTTCCCCATGTAACCAACACTGAACAATCATGTAAAACACTAGCACTGGGAAACCAACAGCCACAATCCCAGCTGCACACTTGTTTGTGCTTCTACAAACATTAACCTAAAGTAAAAACTTTCATGAGAGTATGGTGACTTTCATTTAATTTGTTTTTGAGTGGGAACCCCCCCCCCCCCAAAGAAAGTACTTTCAGCTGTTTCTGTATTCACATGGCGTCGCCACAGCAGCTTTGCATGTTTGATTTGGCAGTGCTTTTTTTTTTTCTTAATGGTGAGTGCCCTTCCTGATCCAACACCAAAGGGATATTTGTCTTCTTCTGGTGTCAAACCCGGAACCTTTAACATGTAGGCAAATGTGCAACCCACTACACTATTGAGCTGCTTAATTTGGCTTTGATTCATGCTTGAAAATTATACCAGTTAAACTTTTGATCATTCTTGTATTTTCATGCTGTCTCTGGTTAATATGAAAAAACTCAGTTGTAAATATTTGCAGGTCAATAAAAGTATGGTGTCATAGGTTAATAGATTTTTGTGCCTGGATATCTTAAACTGTTAAAGAAATTTAGATTATATGAGGTGTGCGCCACTTTTGCTATATGGTGCTTTGATTGCATACACTTAACACATCACCACCAATGTCTGTTATTGTGATGTTTTTTTGTGTTATGATCAGATTGATCTCAGTGCTGCCACAGATACTAAGAAGTTTTCCAAAAAGAAAATAGAAAAACCTGAATGCTACATAAATGCTGATGTGGTAAAACCTTACTTTGTAGCGATCAAGAGATCAAATAAACAGTTAAACCAAGCAAAGTAGCAATCAATAACTCAATCAGACTTTTCCACTGAAGATAAAATGACCTTTAACACCATCATTAGTTCACATCATTAGTTCAAATATACTTTTAGCATATGTGATGGAAACTTTTGCATATAAAACATAATATAATATCAAATTAAAGAAACAAAATAACAAGAAAAGAGGCAGAGATGTAAAAATATAACTGATGTTCAGGTTTTACTAAAACAAAAAAAATAATGAATCCAAATAACAGCATTCTTTCAAGATTTACTTATTTTATATGTTATAAACATCAGGGCAGTTACTTAAGTGATGTTTAAAATGCCTGTTAAATAGTTAAATTTAGTTTCTTCTTACTTCACAAATATACAGCCCACATTAAGAAAGCATAAAACTCTAAACTTGGCAGTTTAGTTGAAGAGAGAGCCTGTCATCAGGTGAGGTGTTGGATAAGATCATTTTGCTTTGCTGGCAAACGAAAAGTCATTTGTGTGTATAATTTAAAACCTTTTTTCTGTTTGACAAATGTGATGATTAAGAGGCAGGAGAGCAAATGGACTGAACATCCAGTATCACCACATAGCAAGTCTTAAAATAGCACAGAAATAACTGCCACAAAATGAAAACCACTGACAGGTTTAGTGATCATTTCATGACAATGCAACCCTCTGCTTAAAGATTTTAGCATCTGACATTCACATGGAAATTACTTTGACACAATACGTCTAAACATTGTGGCAAACCACTGGAAAAGCTGCTCGAGGAACACAATAAACACTCAGAACCTGCCAGATCCCAGTGTTACTGGGTGGATATGGGAAGTGCTTGAACAAGCCTGATCCATGAAGACCCTGCTTCGGAACCTACATGACTACCTCTGGACTTATAGTTCAGAGCTGCTTTAGTAGAACAAAAGACTCTTACCTGGACTACTCCATGTGGTTCTGTAGGTATAAGTTTAATGCCAGAGTATCTAACTTTAAAAAGAAGACCATGGCTAAGATAGAAACATGGGCCAACCTTAGCCAATTAGTCTCCTAGAAGATGTGAATGCAGCATTACAGACAATCCCTGCTGCAACCATTACTGATACCAACCAGCTGATCTACACTACAGCAGCAGTGATCCTTGAGATGCTTGGCTGTAAGTTAAACAACCACAAGGAGCAGTACCCTCCATGAAGAAGAAACTAGAGGCTAGAGAGGAAAGAAAGTTTAAGACAGCACGGAGGAACGTTAGCCAACTATTAGAACTGCAGAAAGGTGTGATAAAGAAGATGCCTAAGAAGTACAATAAGATGTCCATACATGAAGACTTAGAAACTGCCAAGCAAAGACTCAAATCCTTGGCCAGCCACTTGCAGAGGTATACCAGAGAGTTAGAAGCTAGGAGAATAAACCAGATGTTCTCCAATGAACCATCCAAGGTGTCCACTCAGTAGCAGGGGAACAATATGACAACTGCCCCACCAAGGCTGGAGACAGATTAATACTGGCATAAGGGAGAAGGATGCAACAAAGAACAACAATGCTCAGTAGCTAGTTGGTCAAAGAGCAGAATACAGTAACCTCCCTAAACAGGATCCAGTAACATTCACAATGACAGACATGCAAGGATCCCCAGAAGGTACAGGTCTCATCCTTGCCTTTCCACTTCATGGTAGCTACTGTTAGGTATCATAGTGACTAAGATGAAAGGCCACATGTGTGTGTATACATAATCGGGGCCTAGACGGGAATTCGCAGGAACACCAGAGCAGCAAAACACCAACTATTAGTAGAACAGTCACTCGAGACTGTAAGACCAGACTGACCAACCTGTACATCACCTGGATTTCCAAGAAAGCCTTTGTAGCACATGGATTCTGCAATGCTTAGAACTGTACAAAATCAGCAGGATCCCAAAAGCCTTCTTTAAGATTTTAGTGTGGATGTGGGGAACAACACCAGAGGCCAACTTCAAGCCAGTTGCACAAGTCAATTTAACAAGTCAAAAGAATTGCCATCATAAAATCTACAAGTCCAAGGGTTTCAATATCTAGGACTGGGCAGTTGTCACAATGAAGCAGTGCTTATACCATATGGCAATGCTAATCCTTTGAAATACTCTTACAGTGTAGCTCATCTCTATTGATCTGTGTGGACATGTAAGTTCTAATTACATGACCGTACAGATCATCTATAAACCAAACCAAAATAAAGATTCTGAGTAATGAATGTGAATATGAATAATGGCAGTAAAGGATAAAGAATTTAATAAGCCAATATTACACAATAAGAAGTAAAATAAAGATGCTTAAGATGGTTAAGGGCAGAAGTGGAGTGCAATGTAAGAGTAAAGAAAGACTGCAGAGCAGAGAGTGTGTATTAAGTGTGCCTGAATGTTTCACTGGAAGTGCTAATGCATTAAACAAAGGTTTCAGAAAAATATACAGTACTGCTGTGTGTACACGCACATTTGACCGTGTCTGTTAACACGCTGTAGACAGACACATGCATAACCATGCATAACCAGTGGTGCAGTGGAGCAAGTAGTGCCTTCAAATCATTGCCATGGGCCATAACCTTGAAAACTCCAGTTGAAAACATTTCTCCCACTTTTTTATATCGCTATTTATGTTGACAGCACCTTGGCTGCTTAGAACCCTCAATCTATCAAAGCTTTTCTGCCTGTTTCAAAACTGCTTCAGTGGCTCATAGAGAAACAAAAAGTGCCTTTAAACATGAATGAAACTGTATTGCTTTTGAACTCGCAGGTCCCTTGCAGTACCCTCCTCCCTCTCCCTTTCTACCCATCGTTTCTCCTCCCTCCTGTCTTTTCTGCCAGCTTTAATTTTTAATGCATGTTCCTGAATAGGTTTGTAATAAAGAATAGGTACAGTAAGTAGCATAAAATATAGATTTTGTACATTTCCTTATGAATTTTTATTCTGTGGAATGATTAAATTTTTCATATTTTCTGTGCTTGGGAGATTTCTGATGAATTCATCTCTGTTTATTGTGTGTGAGCACACAACTGGTGTTCCCAATTTGGGCGAATGAATAATGCAGTCAGTGTCTTTTGTGTGTGTGTGTGGGGAGGGTGCATGCATGTGTGTGTGTGTGTGTGTGTGTGTTTTTTCATAATGCTGGGTTCAGGTGTACATAGCTTGCTCAGTAAGGTAAGACGTAAGTGTGTGTTCAAGTTTAGTAAATGGAATCGTTTCTCCCCCAGACAAAATAAATCTGAGGTTTTTTAACAGCCAAGGAGGATGCAGTCAGTGAATAAGAAAAAGAGAAACTGAGTGTGTGTGTGTGCACATATATGATGTTGTGTATATCTTTCCTTGGGGCTAACTGAGAAGTGATAATTAAAACAATGGTATGATTAGCCATGCAGACCAGTGGCCACAGGCTCCCTAAAGAGGCAGAGTAGGGATGAAGAGAAGAAAATTAAAAAGGGAAAAAATATGTCTTTTTGTTTCTACTGTCTGCTACTGTACTCAGACTGGATCTCTCTACAGTCTCCAGATCATTTTAAAGCTCTGCTTTAAATCACTTTATGCCTGCCTAGAGACAGCTCGGTGTCATAGCCTTTAGTACACACACACACACATGCACACATCCACACAAACACACCACTGTTGTCTTACTTACATACACATGTGCACAAACTCCACAATGTAGAACACAGACATGTCGTAATAGAGATAAGTATTGCAGCTCGGTAAAATGCACACTGTTAGTCTTACTTCAAGCGCAGATCTGAAAAATAGACATCATAAATATGAGAATACTAAGACGAGATAAAGCAAACAAAAGATCTATCTTCTGACCATTCTTAGCAAGTTCATCTCTGAGTTCTCATGGTAAAACTAATATCAAAGAGTGACACATCTCATATCACGTCTGGACTCGACTTTTATTGGTTTCAGCGAGAACTGTAATTGCACAACGGTAAAAAAATAAAAAATAATCTGTTGGATGAAATGCCAGAGGGGGGAAGGACTTCATTTGTAAGTGAATTGTGAAGTGAATGTGTTTTGAGGGGACCTTGAGCATGAGTTTGAACGCGATCGATGCGCATTTGGGAAAGCCAATGGTGATCAATGAGAATGGATTTAGAGAGAGGGCGGGTGCGTCGCAGCACAACTGCGACTGAAGCTGCTGAAATAGACTTTATGAATATTAAACAGCAGGGGGTCGATAGCAGGGACAGGGCTGCTACAGTCAACGCAGGGACACTACGGTAAAAATGTGCTTTGGTGGGTGAACCGAAAAATATTTTGCTTTTGAACCTTTACGGATCTGAAATATAAACTGGTATTCAAACAAAGTAATTGACTTTGGTAATGAATATTTTTCCCTGATAAATGAAGTCAGCCGTGAGTTATCCATCACCAAAAGTGTTTCCAAACTGCCAACACAAACACTGCTCACACCCAGTCCACCCCATCAACCCTAGAGTACCTCCAGCCTCCTATTGCTGACAAGCTGAGTGGTGTGATGGTAGAGTGTAGTAAATAAATGAATAAGCAGACAAAGCGTGTTTACAGTACAATGTGACCTCTCTCCTAATATCAGCCAGGCTCTCTCTGCACCCCCAGCAGATGAACTTGAGGCCTGTTCAAGGGTATTCTTGTATAATAATAAACCTAGCGTGTGTGTATTTGTGCGTGGGTGAATGAGTGACTGGGTGAATAATATACCATCTATTAGGGAAACAAATTGGGCTGGTGTTACCTTGCTGGAGTTGAGTGTGGGGTGCTGTCACTAATATGTTCTGACATGGCCCCCCAAGACCTGAGAAG
This sequence comes from Diplotaxodon limnothrissa, assembly GCF_057381915.1. Lineage (NCBI taxonomy): Eukaryota > Metazoa > Chordata > Actinopteri > Cichliformes > Cichlidae > Diplotaxodon > Diplotaxodon limnothrissa. The sequence continues at coordinate 28,375,535 of NC_140615.1, read as the reverse complement.
TAGTGTCTGTGTGTGCATGTGTGTATTTTTGTGTATTTGTCTACATCTACACACATGCTTGCATGTACTGCACACCTATCATTTGGACTGGTTGTAGATTAAATTTTTAGATGCTTATGCCCATTAGTATTCCTTATATTGGAGGTCTGAACTGGTTGTACCAGCCTGTTTTGACTTCGACGGCTGCTATTAGAAATTGGTTTTCAAATTACATTTACTTTTTTTCCTACATTTATGTAAATGACTAGTGACTTGGGGTTAACCTAAGAAAATGGGAATATATTACTGACATCATTTTTTAACCTTTTTTCGTTGATGTGGTTTTATATGTTTGCAACAACTCCCTTTCTTACTCGTCTTGCACCAACTGAGTCACTCATTCAGAGTTTTCCACTTTCTGGAAAACAAGTCTTTGGTAGCAACGGTCTCTAGAAACCTTTTGGCAGATTTAGCCCTTGGCCCTAACAGCCAGTTTTTCAGGGATCCCAATGTTCATACCTGGAACATCACTGTTTGTATCATTTGCATGAATTGAGATACTCCTTAAAAAGCCAGTAAAAGCCCAGTTGTTGCCAGACGGTTGCCAATGGCTTCAAGATTTGCATTTCAGCAAACCAAACCAAAGCCTGCTAGAACATGATTTGTCAACAGATCTGCAACTATAAACAGAAACTAGACAGCTTTTTGACCCTTTGCATGTTCTGCATATTCATGTGCAAATATCTTTTTATGGAAATAAAATTTTATGAGATATAAGCAATATTGAGGAGTAAGGTTTGATATTTTGTTGTTCTTACAACAACTACATATTTTTGTGTATGTACTTGATTTTCTTAGCTAACATGTAAACGCACATATATGCACACTTGCGCACACTTCTTTAGCCTGTGCCACTCAGTGTTCGGTTAATGATGTCACTGTTTGCCGTGGCCTCTGCACCACTGGGCTCCAGTCCCAGAGCTGTGAGTCTAGGGAGCTAAGACTCTAGTGTGCTCCCTGTAATTCCTCCTGAAACTCTAGCTGAACTGTCAACAGGGCATCCAGCCAACTCATAATCTAACACATTAGCTTGAAAAAGCGAAGTGACAACAGATTCTGCATGCATATGGACCCCAGAGACAGTTGCATCCCCATTTCCCTTATACTCACAACTGGAACTCAGTCTGTCTCTGTATCAGAATCGGTGGTCAAAGTTCACATTTCTGGCTCATTTCATCAAGGACTCTGAACCACTACACCAAACACACATCACTAGCAGTCACACTCAGCTTCATGTCGCTATTCATGTGTTTTTGTTCATGAAACACATGAGTAGTGTACCTGCACACTCCTCTTTTGTGTGTTGTGTGCTGTCGTCCCCCCCCCCCCCAAAACACTTCTGAATACAACAGATGTCAACACAAATACGCACCAACATTACACTGATTGCTCCTCTCATCTCTTCCAAATGGTCTACCAGGGAAAGGAGACCAGAAGAGTCTCTTGGGAGCAAAAGGGGGTCTTTAAGTAGTTAAGAGAGGAATTGCCAGGATGGAGCGAATTAAGCAACTCAGTGCAAACTGATAAACCTGTTGTCCAAAATGTAATTAAGTAATTTGTTTGCTTTGCTAAGATATAGCACAGTCATGACAGTTTAAAGTTGGAATTCCTGTCCTGACTCTGTACTTAAAAGTGCTGGCTGGCTGTGTAGATCTATGAAGCGGTCCAAAGCTGCTGGGTTTGTGTACTAGTCTTCTTTCTCTGTGAATGTGTGTTTGAGATCATCTGGGAAATCCAAGGCCGCCTTCGTGTGCTGTGGAGATCAATGTTACCGGTCTGGCTATGAGATGGAGAGAGCTGTCAGACCTGAATTAGATGTTAAATCTTTTCGACAAAATGTATTGTGTTCAGAATTTATCATGCGCTGTTTCCACGGCACTGATGTATGTTGCAGTAGCCGTGTGTGTGTGTGTGTCCACGTGTGCAAGCGTGTGATGCTGCAAACGTCCACTAAAATGCATGGTCTCAGGAGTGAAGTGGTGGAAAAACATGATAGATTCTTGTCATGATTCTCTCGTACAGCAGTAACTCTCTGCAGTTCTCCTTTCCCTACACTTCTGTTTTACAATCTTTTGCTTTCCTTATTATTTCTTCCCTTCTTTCTCTTCTTGTGTCTCCGACTTTTTTGAATTAACACACTTTTGATTTAGTTTTTTTGTTTCCTTTTATGCCTTCTTCTCCCGCATTCCTCCAAGGCAGTCATGTTTCATATATCTGCCTTCTTTTAAACTGTGTATCTTAGACCAAAGGTATAACCCATTCAGCCTCTTAAAGTTACCAAGGCTCCCCACCAGTTCTCTCTCTTTATCCATCGCTTTTCACCCCATCACTCCCACTTTTGCTCTGTGTGCTCTTGCGCCAGTATGTCTGTCTGCTGATTATGGAGCTGAGTGAATTTATTTGCTAAATACAACGCAAGCTATGGTTTTCCTTCTTCCCTTTCTGCTCATTTTTACACATCATATCTTTTAAAAAGATATGACAAAACTTACCTAACTGTAGGACTAACCCTAAGCCTCTTTAACTCTTAACTCTAAATGAATGTCTTAAGGTTGTTCTTGTTTGTTTATGTCAGAGATTAGATTTATCTGTAGTCATTTTAATATATAAATTTAAAAAAATACAGGGAGGCAAACAAACATAAACTCACTGGACACTTCAATAGGTTTGACCCCAAATGCTGCCTTAAAGTTTAACAGCGTGCTGGAAACATTCCTTAAATTTTGGTCCAGGTTGACATTATAGCATCACACTGTTTCTGCAGATTTGTTTACTGCACATCCATGATGTGAATCTCCACAATATCCCAAAGGTGCTCCAATAGACAGAGATGAATTTTGTTGTGTTCAAGAAACCAGTTTGAGATGATTTGAGCTTTGTGACAGGGTGTGTTATCCTGCTGGAAATAACCATCAGTAGATGGGTACACTGTGGTGATAAAGGGATGGACAGAGCAAATAATAATCACAATCAGGTAGGCTTGCGAGTTTAAAGGATGCTTCATTCATTGGAAGGAGCCCAGAGTTGTCAAAAATAATCCCAACACCATTATACCACCAGCACCAGCCTGAACTTTTAATACAAGGGAGGATGGATCCACATTTTCATATTATTTACACCAAATTCTGACCCTACCATCCGAATGTTAAAGCAGAAATCACGACTCTTTGGACTACACAACATTTTTCCTAATTTTTTATTATCCAGTCTTGGTGAGCGTGTGTGAATTGTATCCTAAGTTTCCTTTTCTTAGCTGACAAATGTGGCACCTAGTGTAGACTCCTGCTGCTGTAGCCCATCTGCTTTAAGGTTCAATGTGTTGTGCATTTGGAGATGCTCTTCTGCATACCTTGGTTGTAAAGAGGATTCTGGCGGTTCTGACATCAACAAAGCACTTTAGCCTAAATAACTTTTTTAGACCATCTTCTGTAAACCTGTGGCGAAATTCCAGTAGATCATCAGTTTCTGAAATACTGAGACCAATCCATCTGGCACCAACAATGATGCCATTTTCGAAGTCACTCACCCCTCTTTCACATTCTGATTCACACTTTGAACTTCAGCAGGTCAACTAGACCATGTCAACATGCCTAAATGCATCTGATTGCTATTTAGATATTTGCGTTAACAAGGAGTTGAACAAGTGTACCAAGCAACGTGGACATTGAGTGTTAGCTTAAGAAAACCACAGATGGATTAATCTAACTGGGGGATTCTCTTTTGACCCTTGTTCAAACATTCTTTTTCTGCCTTATATACTCTGATTAAACTCTAATTTATCACGCAACAGAAAAAAATCACATTGTCTTTCTTTCTGTAGAGTATACCAAGGTTGTAACTAATTGGTATTTTATGTACTGATTATAGTATCTATTTTTTTAATCATTTGGCCTTTAAGAATATCTTGGAAACATCACAGGCTACCTCAAAGCAAAAATGTTCATCAGGGATCTTTAGATGTCTTGTTCGTCTAACTTTTTCTTATTATTAGTCATACAGCAGTGAGTTATTCCGTGTTATACCCTCTATGCAGTAGAAGTGCAGGAGCTGCTGGATGCTGCTCGAGCTTAATTGTTAAGTTTACAAGGTGGCTTGAGAGACATGCATGATGAGACCCAGCTTTTACTAGAAGCAGCTTTAAATGGAAGTTAACATTTTTGTGGCAAATACAAGTGAGAGAAGACTATTTGTGCAGCAAGCCACCCCAGGCATACCTTTGTCCAGACCTGACAAGGCCATGTAAGACCCATTGACTTGCTACTGCAAGACAAGTAGGGATTGCAGAGAGGTATAACATTTACCGGTGTTGCTTAATCGATTATAGGATATTATCTACTACTCAGTTCTAATAGTCACAGTCATTAACTGTATGGGGTGTGCTGGGATTGGTGAACAAGATTTTTGGGATACAAACTTAAAGTGTTGTCACGGCTTTCTGCAACGTTTAAACCCAAAGCTGGAGCTTTATGAATTCAGGTTTTAGGATCCACTGTGATTAAACTGTAAGCTCTAAGTCTAATCACTCATATTTTAATTTAACCTCTGGTGGTATGATACAATACAAGTGGTGGCTTTCACTGAGCACTGTGGTTCAAGGAAAAGTCGTCTGTAGCAATTAACAGAGAGATGAAAGACACGTGGCTGCCTGCTGAATAATTAAGACTGGTTTGATGAGCAGGAAGGGGCTCGGGGGGAGAGTTCAGTGCAACTCCTTATTAGATAAGTGTGTCCAGTGATGATCTAATGTGCTACTTTGACACGAGTAAATAAATTTGTGCTTGTGTTTTGATTAATTGGGTTTGGAGGACAGAAGAGTGCAAGTGGACTTTTACACAGATATCGTGTTTTAGACCTCATGAACGTCCAGAATTTGATTATTTTGTCCTCGGGCAAGTTAAGTTGTCCTGTGGTAGTGGGTTCAGAGCCTGTCCTGTACAATGTGGTGGTTGCTTTTCTGCCATAGTGGTCATACCATTATGCAAATTACACAGCAGGGTCATTGGAACCATTGATCGAGTGGTTGCTGGTGAGGTACAACATGAAGAAAGAGAACAAAAAAACCTGTGCATGAAGGCAAGAGTTTGATCGGTAAATTTAAAAGAAAATTAGTACTGCAGGGATTGTGAGATGCAAGCAGGGAGAATAAAGGGAGCAAGAGATTGAGGCAGACACAGCACACAGGAACTCTCCCAGGAGTGTTTCAGCCAAATGTATTTAAATGTATTCTGCTAATTACAAAACTCTAAACACATACACGCTGATGCAAACGCTGTCTGGCATTTTGTAGCGCCATTGTACTGAGGTAATTACATGCGCTTGCTTTACATACTGTGTGTGTCTTTGCGTATCTGTACGTGTGAGTGTTTTCATGAGCTCACATATGTGTATGCGGGTTTGTCTAAGGAAGAGAGAAGATAAAAACAGACTTACATGCGGGAGACACGATAAGAGGAGCCTTTTCCACAAAGATTAAGTAGTATGGATTAAAGCAGAACATGCGGGTGGTTGGTTGTTCTTTCTCCCCAGTGAAGATGAATCAAGGCACTATTATAGCTGAAACTAAAACATTTACAGTAGCGATTTACTTCAAAAACATCTCTAGTGTCTTGGGGAATCCTATCTTTATTCACACCCAACCACGGTAAAACACATTTGAAATCTCTGTTGAGTATTTTTTTAATGCAACATTTATTTTAATGTATTTCAACAAATGCTCAATTTCAGAAATGTTTTTTGTTGTTCGTGCTTTACAGGGTGTTTTTTTTTTGGTTAGAACAGAGGTAGGCAGAGAAAACATGGAGAGTGCTGTTCTTTTAGCCTGATGCTAATCAAGCTGATCGCATGAAGGGTAGCTCTCAATAGCTACTCTAACCACCTGCATGTTTGACCCCTTCATTGATTTATTGACTACTGTCTGTCTGGACATTGGTTGGACAAACGCCTCTTACCGTCGCCTTTTTTCACCGCACTTCATCTGTTTTGTTTGCCGTCATCCATTCCTCAGTATGCCCATCTCTCTGGTTTTAATGTGCCTACATGACGTGCACTCATTTGTCCATAAAGTAAAGTAAAGTGTGCGTCTTAGTCCCCATAGGGAAATAGTTCCTCTGCATTTAACCCATTCACCCAGTGAAGCAGTGGGCAGCCACGAGTGCAGCGCCCGGGGAGCAGTGTGTAGGGACGGTACCTTGCTCAGGGGTACCTCAGGGTAGCCGTTCAGTGGAGTCGAACCCCCAACCTTCCGATCATGGGGCCACCACTCTACCTACTGAGCTATCCCTGCCATTCAACCCCATCTCAATGCAATTTGTGAAACAGTTAGTTTACAGGACTGCCTTATCTGTTTCTGTTGACGTAAAGTCTAATGAACCAATGACATATAAATCATAAAAAGCCACCTCTGAGGACATTTTAGTAGAATAGAATAGAATAGAATAGAATAGAATGCCTTTATTGTCACTATACAGTTGTACAATGAGATACAGAGCATCTCCTACTCAGTGTAAACAGTTCTGCAGCGCTATGTACATATGGACAGTATGTACATAGTGCCACTTTTCTTATGTCCTTACACATTATTTGGTCCCCACTGTAGTTGCCATCACCACGCTGGGCAGGCAGACAGTGGGTGGCATGGATACTTACGTTTGTCGATGTGTTAACTTGAGAACGATGTGACGTAGGGGTTTCAAATTGATACAATAGATCTATCTATTAAGAATCTGAGTTTGAATCTCAGTGACCTCGACCTCAAAGTCAAAGGTCAGAGGTCAAGTTTTCTGAAAATCTCGTGAATGTGATAACTTGAGAAAAAATGTAGGATTTTGAAATTGATACAGTGTAGACACTGTGGTAGCACTGGCGGTTGTCAATATTTGTACATATGGCTAGCTAGCAAATCAGGGGTTAATGCTAAGGTAAGTAGGACTCATCATTTCGCAGTTTTAGTTACCTGTGGCCAACATAATCATTCTGACTTTGTTTTTGTAAGAAAACCCAAATCTTGCTATTTTGATTATTTAACATTTGTATGGATGCAAACAACCTTTTAACTAATAGTGATCCTCTGTGGTAAAAATGTAGGAGGAGACTGTTTATTAGGTCATATTGTCAGCACGTTTTTATTCATTATTTAAGCAATAAAAGCTTTGTGAAAAGTGAATGATTTAATGACTTGTCGAACTGCCTATGCCACCAATAACCTAAAGCAATCATTTTCTGTATGACTTCATGTTGTCCTACTCTTCTTTACAGTGTTGCTTCAGTTAATCTACATACAGTTCTCTTAAGGTTCCTATGATAGCATTTGACTCAGGTTGAGGTCCAGGTTTGACTGGATCATTGCAACACCTTGACTCTTCTTTTTCAGCCATTTTGTTGTATATTTGCTGCTGTGCTTTGGCTCTTCGCCCTGTTACATGACTCAGTTTCAGCCAAGCTTTAGATGTTAGATGACCTCACATTTGACTCTAGAATACTTTGTTATACAGAAGAGTTCATAGTCAACGCACCACCATGCTTTACAGCTGGTATGAGGTGTTTGTGCTGATACAATATGTTGATGTTCATTATGGCCAAACATCTCCGTTTGGTCTCATCTGTCTAAGGACATTGTTCCAGAAGTCTTGTGGTTTGTTCAGAGTGAATTTCTCCTGGCAACCCTTCCAAACAAGCCCTACTTGTTCAGTCTTTTACTAATTATACTGTCATAAACCTTTGCATTTAACATGCTAAATGAGGCGTATACAGTCTGAGATGTAGCTCTTGGTTTTTTTTAGTGATTCCTCTGAATATTCCAGTGTCTGACCTTGTCTTCATTGTTTTCCACTTGTAAATAGTTTCTCACTGTGCAGTCATGGACTTCATATTGTTTTGAAATGGCCCAATGAGCAGGAACAACCAGAGAACTAAGATGACTGATGTAACACATTATTTACTTGTGTGTCAAGCAACTAACCTTTTTTTTTAAATAATGACAGTATTCATGACAGGATTGTTGTGACATAGTTGCTGTAGCTAGCTAACCTTTATATGCTTGTTATTTATATATATTTTTTAAATATCTTGTGCTACATCAGGATTTATTTAATTTAATGAAGGAATTTACGATGTATATACACCAGAGCAAAGTATTACTTATCAGTATTGTGAGCCAGCAAAGTATTTTGGAGAGCTGTGACTAGAAAATGCATGTCACTTCCAGTTGTTTGTGTTACCGTGATTCATTTAATTTTATATTTCCTTTTTTCACTCACATGTGCTGTGCAAATTAAGTTTAATTGTGGTAAGATTGTCCCATGTTCTTGGCCTTGAACACTCTTAGTGTGCTTTTTCATCCAGTTTTATTACATGCGTGGTTTATACGTTGCGTGTCCTCAGTTGAACTGATATCCTGTCAAAATATTTGTTAGAGTCAGTAAAAAACTGTTTTTAATTTTCAAGTCCTAAAACAACTACAGATGTTTGTCAAGCATCTGTCCAGAACAATTTAAACTAAAGAGCAAAAAAGGCCATTTTCTTCAGTGGGAACAACAGGGGAAGAGAGCAAGCAGATAAAAAAGAAAGACATGTCTCTAGGGATGCATTTTAATTTACTCAATTGCCCTATATTCCCTTGCAGTTTTTGTTTTGATGATGGTGACGCTTTGCATATCTTCACCCTGCAACCATAGAGGATGTGCACAGGAGGGGGACATGTGTATTTGTGTGTGTGTGTGTGTGTTTTCTGCCTTCCAGTGTCATGGTATTGTATTCTGCTACACTGGATGGGCAAAGAGAAGTTGGGATTGTGACAACGTGAATTAGAGACACAGAAAGAGGAGGACGGTGAGGTCATGTAGCAAAGGTGCAAAAGCGGAACATTGAGGTTTCGCTGAGTGTCACCAAGAGGTGAAAAATAGGGATGTTAGGAAAGACTAACTGTCTGACAAGCAGGTGAAATAACCTATCAACTATAAGTCAGTTTTTTCCTTGGTAAAAAACAGATGGCACTGACTCAACTATGTAGTAAAATACAGGAAAAGCTGACTGCAATGGTTAAGAGCTTCTGGAATATATATTGGAAAAAGAACACGTGAAAACTCAGTGTCCTTGAGTAGTAGGCGAGAACTGCCAAATGAGACCGTACTTCATGGTGAGCCAACTTCAGGAGAGAGGAAAGGAAGACAACTTCACTTTGATTTTAACAAAGAGGTAACATAATGCTTATTTAGAGAAGACTGACCTTCAGGGCAGATTGTCTTGAAAGTTACAGAAATGCAGAATTAAACTCTTGGATGAAATGTGTTTTTCAGTCATTATATGAGGCAATTGGTTTATTTTGTCTCTATATTTGTTTTTGTGAATATTTGTTAACAGCACTATAGAAGAAGTTTTGAAAATATTTATTATGTGACTTGTTTTTTTTAATAACTTTCTTGTTATTAACTATTGGAGTCAATATGAATCATGGCCACTCAGAGAAAAAGCAAAATTGGATATTTTGCATCATATTCTGACAAATACATATCAGATTGAAACCAGATCTCATGCTAGATCCACGGATTGCATTGGAAATGCATTGAATGAAGGGAATATTCAACTTTGCCAGAGGTGTGTAGTAATGGACTGAGCCTGTCCTGAGCACAAAAAGATTATTTTTTCATATTTTTACCTTTTTGTTATGGGTAAACAAACAGTGTACCCAAATACCAATATTTGTTTACATATCGAGAAGCTTAGTTAGCTTAATTTAATGAATGCTGGTAGGAGCTACTTGCTGGTGGGAGTGTTTCTTTTCCTGCCTTTTGGTTTACATAGTGATGCCTCTGGCCTGTATGACTGTTTCTGATGTTTTTATTAGGTTGTAAGTGATTGACTGAGCAGAGGAATGTTTTTTTTTGGTCCTTTCAGTTTAAGAGCCAACCTGTCTGCTGTTAACATTTCCATCATTGTCCAATTTGTCATGATCTTCAAGTCCAGGGTTTTCTGAAAATGTCTGCTTGACCTGGCAGTCTGTAGATCACAGCACATTTACATAGATGTTTGACATTTAATGAGTTCTGGCAAGCATAATCACAGTGTGACAGTATGTGTTACTCAAATGAGTGAACAGGTATGAAGGTGCAGACTGTATCTGTCACCTTCATATATCTACAATGGGAGATAAGTGAAGACTGCTGTAGAGTATGAATGTTGGCAATAATCAGAAAATCCGCTTCATGGTGCCTTGTTGTATTATTACTATAATAAAATAAAACTGTAATTATGATCCCCAAACTTGCTGACAGAATACACTGAAACTGAACCTGGCAGAACTTTTTTGATGCGCTGCAGTTTTGACTTGACAGAATAGTAGTACCTAACTGGCTTGTTAGTGACGCTCCCACCATCGCACCTCTTTAGCTGAGTGCAAACATTACCATGCATCCAGAGAAAGCTACTTTGTCAGTACCCACACAGTAATAGACTCAGCTGCTGGAACTATATGAAATGCCTTACTTAATCTGCACCATTTTTGCTCTGTTTTCATTGCTTGGTTTGTTCTAAAGTAAAAGCAGGGAAATAACAACTCCTTACTGTTTGTCTATTATTGGACCTGAGAAACAATTAACTTAGTTTGAGTTGGTCAAGATATATGAGACACTGTGTGTGCGCGCATTGGTGTCCATGTTGTTGTGTCATGCTGGAAAGAGCAGTTGAAAATAAGATTTATTTTTGTTGTTTTTATGGCCACAGTGAAACTCCAGGCCTGTCCTGGCAGCCTTCCCACCCACCTTTATTCCAGATGTTACTATGGTGAAACTTATGGGTGGTATCCTGGCAACCAGACAGCGGTTTGGGAGTTGGAGACAACTGTTGTATGGGAGTGATAGATAGATTACGAGAGAGAGAGAGAAAGAAAATTGAATAGTCTCCACTCTTTCTGTGTTGTTCTTCTCCCTCCAGAGGCTAAGGTCTGGTGTTGATTTAAGCCCCGTCTTAATGTGATTATCACCCCAATGTTAAGGGCTCTGCTCATTCCCTCTGCAACATCGATTTCCATTTAAAACTGTAATTGAGAGGAACAAACATTGGTATTAGCTATTCTCACTCTCCGCTGCTCTCTTGTGCTCTTTGTTACAGCAAAGACTGCTTAGTTTTTTTTTTCACAAGTCCATGGAGGGAGGATTCATTTGGCAGAAATCCAGAATTCTGAAAAGGTTGGTTCCTGGGAGCAGAGAGGAGGAAACTGGGATTTTGCCAAAAGCTGTTAACTCCTGGGCATATGATGGACCAGGGCAACACATTATCCCACATCATCTCACGGTGACATATTGTGATCCTGACTTGTATACAGTTGCGACTGGTTTGCTTTTAGGCTCTTCGTCTGCAATGATATCCCCATATGGTGAAGTGTGGTTTGGCGTGTATCCAAAGCAATGTTAGCTCATTGAGAAGAGCACCTTTGGAGCTCAGACACTGAAAAGAAAACTAGAATTGTTTGGGAAATGTGTCACGATGCTAGACATTCTTCCCATAGCGCTGTCCAACCATCTAGATTGTTTTGGTGCAAGCTGTGCAGTTTTGAAGATATCTGCCTCTGTATAATAAGTGTTGCTTGCTTCGTAATGCTCAACATGCCTTTGAATAATGTCTTCTTCCAGAAATCATAACCTGATTAGTTAAACACTGTCATGAGCAGTGAGTCGCATCCACAAACCCTGTCGATGAGGACAAGCAAACATGCATGTACCACAGCAAGAAACCCTCTCTCAGGACACTGTTACAAGATGTGAACATAGTTCAGTGGAACGAAATAGTTCCTCAGTCCTCTGGACCTGGTTAGGTGTGGAGTAGAGGTTCAGTTATTATCCCTATGATTTCTCTTGTGTGGATCAATATGTCTGTATCTGCATTCATATGCAGTGATGCTGGCGAGGTAAATGGGGATGTATGTTCAGGTGATGAGTATAGGAGAATATATTGACATAAAAAAGAAAAGCAGTAGAGCTTAGAGAGGGATGTGGCATGTGAGAAAGACACATTTCAGTGTGAGGAGAAGAAAAAAAGTAGAGGTTAGAAAAAAACCACTCAAATGAATTGGATGATTAGTTGAGGCCAATCATGGAGGTGTTTCTCATTGGCTAGACAGATTGATGCACTTTTCTCTCATTTGCATAATCATTCTCATCATCAGAATAAATACTCACAGTGGGAGAGAAACCCAGAGTTCACAAAGAGAGAGAGGTGGAACACTGGAGAAGCAGAAAGCTATGTGCAGGAAAATAATGAAGGGCCAACCTAGCACTGTCAGCGATGTAGCAGTATTAGTATCTTCATCTTCATTACAACCCGCAAACTGTTACACACAAGCATGTCGGAGAATATCATGAAACCTTGAGACAACAATGAACTACATTCGGTCAGCGTCACTGCTGCGGAGACATCCTACCCACTTTGTTTCTTCAAGTCTTTTCACAGTGCAGCTCAGCGTGTGCACTTACGGAGGAGGATTCAAGGGCAGAGCTAAGTGATATTCTATGCGGGAGTGTGAATGTGAAAGGGGGGGCATAAAGGGAGAGAGAGAGAAGAAGAGGAGGGTGAGGAGAAGGAGACAGCGGCGGTAGATGCTGCGAAGATAGCGGCATTGTTGGGGACCTTTTTTGTAGTTTGGTGTTTTTGTTCCCCTCATCATTCCCCCACCTCTTCCAAGTACAAAAGAATAAAAGAGTTGACATTCAGCACTGGTGTGGGGAAGCCAGGCAAATGACAAAACGCAGCACACCCTGCCACTGCTGTCACTTGTGTGTGGGTGTTTTTATGCCTGTGTTTGGGTGTGTGTGTGTTTATGTATGTGCACCCTTGGGTACCAGACAAACAGTCCAGACATTTTGTTCTCAAGGACAAACTCACCAAGGACCTGAAGGTTTTCTCACTGTTCTTCTTGTAGGCCGTGTTCCTATTGTCTTGTACTTTTACTGACAGCGTTTTTACATAATTCTCTTCTCATTTATATGTTCAAAAACCATTTTTTTCTCCCCCCCATCATGAGTGAACTCATCGATACACATCTTGTCCTTCATCTGGTTGGGAAGCAGTGAAGCGACTAGTCTTCAGGAAGGTTGGTGTTGGCTTGTTGTTGGCATGTTGTCTCCGCTGCTGGAGGCCCCATTGAAATACCAGCTGAGTGTCTGAAAGAGAGACAACCTCACTGATCAATCAGGAATCTCCTCATTCATTATTCACAGTGAGCCCATCCAATAGCTCGGAGCCCAGGGCCACCACACACTATCATCAATGCTGCCATTGATTATCAGGCCTCATCAGCGTTTGTTTGGCTTGTCAAATCAATGCCTTTTTAACAGTATGCCATCCCTGCAGGAGACCACAGATGAATATTTCATGTCCCCTCTGATCAAATCATAATTCAAAGCATATCACACAGCTTACTCTCCTGTTGTTATCAGAAGCCCTTTTGTGTTCATCATTGTTCCACGGTTTCTCTAATACTGAATAGTCAGTATAAGTAAATCTGCAAATGAGAGAAAAGGGACAAAAATGCACCAATGTTTCATTAGGTCTGGTCTTTAGTCCCGGTTAATAATTGTGAATTTGGGTTATTTATTTCCAGTGTCTGCTGTTGTCAAATGCTTAGGTGTTAGGTACCTTTCCTCTGTAAAGTGTCACAGGATACAGCCAGCTAGCTTTATGTTTAGCTTTGGTTGTTATTACAATAATGAATTTACTGGATTTATGGTGAGAATACACAAACTGATAACTGAGGACCTGCGATTAATTTAAAAGCTGGCAGAAGTTTGAGGGAATTTCTTTAATGAGTAAAAGATGTGCAATCTGCTTGAGGTTTGGCATAAGAGCAGTGATGGGAAATGAGAGGCTAAATGAAACTCTAAGCATGTTTATCGTTATAGCTTTGAATTGAATTCTCACCACTTTAGGGTTTATTTGTTGCAGTCAACCATCCATGCATCAGTTTTCTTAACCACCTTATCCACAGTTGCAGGCATTTCAGAGTTAGATATTTCTGCATTTTTCTTTTGACTTGAGCTTCACCCCTGATCCACCTGTTTGTGTTGCGGTTATGACAGGTCAGTGTAGAAAAACTAGTGCTGACAGGCTTGGTTTTGCTGGGAAATGGTGAAAGAGCACTCCCCTCCTTGTACGCCGTGTGTGTGTATGTGTATGTGTGTGTTTGTATGTGCATAAATCCCCATGACAGGAAGTCAGCAGGAAATGGAGGGACTTCCACAGCAGTGTTTACTTTCACATTTCAGCGAAAAATATCTGGCTTCATTCTAAACAGATAGATGGCATACGAGAAAAGGAGGAGTTTCATAGGGCCCTGAAAAATGAGCAGGGGAATGTAAACATTATGTACCAGACTAATATTTTTGTTTGCGGTTCTTCCTTTCAAGGGCTTATTGATATGTGCAAAGATCACAGCTGTGTGCGTATGTGGGTGCTCAAAAGTCCTGCATCTGGATCTACATCACAAACATTTCTGAACAGGTCTTCTTCACTGCTTCTTGAGTGAGCTGGATTATCTTGGACTAATGGTACAGACTAGTGATGGGTCGTTCGCGAACGAAATGGCTCTTAGAGCCGGCTCTTTGACGTGAACGACGCGAGCCGGCTCCTTATCGCGAGCCGTCACGTGGGTTTTTTTTTTTTTTTCTTTCTCTCAGCCTCTCTCGCACTTTTTTTCCGCTTCAGTCTGCACGCGAGCCTTGTGCTTTACGCTGGGCAGAGGGGGGAGGGGCGGTAGTTACACTCAGTAGCACAGGAACAGAGCCAGAGAGAGAGAAAGAGAGGCAGGGACAACAACATTAGAAAGGTATAGTAATCATCCACAACTATTTTCGGTTGCAGATGATAAAGGATTGAGAAAGTTTATTCATGCAGGTCCATATGACAGAGAATATGCATGTTCTTTTAGTTTTCATATTATAATTTATATTTAATTGTGTTGTGGTTTGCAGTGTTTTGTGTTCTTTTCACTTTAAATTTGTGAAAGGAAAAAGCTGAAAATTGAAATAGTTAAAACTTGAAATGTGAATAGTTGATTTTTGTATTATATGATTTATTTATTACATTTTATGTGGAGTGAATAAATAAAAGTATATTTACGGTGGCCCCTAGAGACAAAGCACATACAAACTTCAAATCACGTACGAACTCTGAAGCATGTACAAACTCCAAAACACGTAAAAACACGTACAAACTCCAAAACACGTAAAAACTCCAAAACATGTAAAAACACGTACAAACTCCGAAGCACATAAAAACTCAGAAGCATATAAAAACTCAGAAGCATATAAAAACTCAGAAGCACATAAAAACTCAAAACACGTACAAAAGACAACAGAAGTGCTCCAGGATGCTGGGCGCAGTGTTGAGCCTTTGTTATCTTGTGGCTACACAAGCCAGCAAGTACCAACGACCGGATTTGGTGTGTGGTAGTAACAGGTAAATGAACTTTTTTTTAAATTATTTGAATATATATGAGTGCCTGTGTATAAATACACAAACAATACACACATGCTTTCAATTGTGTAATTTAAGTGATCTAGTAGCTCTGCTTTGGAAGTTCAGTTCATGCTAGAAATGTGTTTTGGAGTTTGTACGTGTTTTGTCTCTAGGGGCCACCGCATATATTTATATATAAACATATATAAATAAAACCACTTGTTTTTACGTTAGTAATTCCTTTTGTGCATAATTTTATATTATTGTTAATAATAAATTAATTAAAGCAACAAAACAACCTGAAGAGCCGGTTCGGAGCCGAAAGAGCCGGCTCTTTTTAGTGAGCCGAACCGAAAGATCCGGATCTCTAAAAAGAGCCGGAAATCCCATCACTAGTACAGACAAGGTGATTGCTGAACACAGAGACTTTAAAGCCATTAAACCGCAAACATAAACGCACAGTTGTGTTCGACAAATCCACGTCAGTGACTGTCAGTGACTGTCAGTGACCGTTTGTGTTTTTCGTTTTCCATTTCTTGTTTCTTACTCTCTCTCAGTTTCAGGGTTAGTTAAATGGGGAAACTCTGGGGAATCTGTTTACTGTAAAGTGCATTCAAGACATGGCTTATTCTTTTTTTAATGTGCGTGAGAAGGAAATGAGACAAATCTGGCCTTGTTTTAAAGGTGTCCAATTTCTGCATGTCACTTGTTATATCATCTTTAGTGCTCTCATGGTGTCTCTGTTGCTTACTTGTATTCCCTCGCTACGCCTTACCCCCATGGAGATGTCCTCTGTGTCTCAAAGGCATTTCAACTTTAGCCTCAGGCACATCTTTTGTTCTTTCATTCAGTATCCCTCTTGTTAACACCTAAAAGTAGAGGCTCTGCCCCTAGCCACAAAACGGAGGCTGGCCTGAAGCTCTGTTTGAGGCACAAGCATTGGGTGCAGACAGACATGCTAACACAGAGAGACATTTGGATGTAGATGCAGACACACACACTTTATGTCTGTCTCTTTCTCTAGCTCTCTCTCGCTCTCTCACACACTAACACACACACACACACTTGGATACATCCTCTCTACCTGGGGCAATAAATCAATGAAAGCAAGCTCTGAAGTATTTGACCTCTGAGCCTGGCTGTCGTGCATCACCAGGTATTTTCACTCATAATATTGCCACCAGGGAAGAGGCACATGCCCACACAGTGGCGTGCACAGATGAACATGACCTAGCACCATTTTGTTCTTTTTTCTTTTTTCTTTTATGTGATTGTAAATCCCTTGATTTTCTACTCTTTCCGACAGATTTGTTATTATTTGTTATGTTTGCAAAATCTTTATAGATTAAATGTGTGTTTTTTTGTTTGTTTGTGTGATTGGCCTAATTCTAGGAGGCTTAGCAGTGTATTGCATATTGGTAAACGACATATTTTTAGAAGGCAAATGTCTAATGTATCTGTCTTTAACAGATTTTAACATTTTGGAAGATTTTCTCTTATGTGTTAAGTTTGAAGCCAGCAGCAGTAACAAAACTGAACAGTAAGAGTAGTTCTGTCCCACGAAGCAAAATGCACCCACCAGCACCACCTCTAAAGCTTACTCATTAACGTGTCACATCTTATCATTTAATCCTTACAGACTGCACAGTGTAAATGAAAAGCTGTAGTTTCATGAGAGGATAAGCGTTGACCTATTTATTGGCTGAGAACTTAACCACACGCTGTCTAGCTATTTTTTTTAATCCTTTCCAAGGATAATAGCTGCAAAAAAACATCACTTTTATGTACTTTTTAATGTTTCTTTATATATTATATCCATATTTGTACGAAAATACTAAATATTAAAACATTGTCATTCACTTTGAGCACATCCATTTGTGCCATTTCTGTCATGCCGAATAACAATAATGTGAAAAATCAACTCAAATGGTCAAATATGAGTTTATTGTTAGCATTGTCTCAAGCATGGATTTTGAGTTTGTAAATAAACAGTCAAGTGTGTGTGTGTGTGTGTGTGTAGCAAGTGTGTTTTCATGTATGCCTTTTTGAGCGTATGTGTGAGAAAGAGTGGCTCAGAGGGAGAGTGTGTTTAGTTCTTCCTGAGTGGGTTAGATCTGATAAGGCTGACAGCCACAGGTTGATATTCCTGAGAGCAGCCAACTTCTCCTCTTCACACAGACCCACAGAAAGAAATAAGATTTATGTCTCTCTTTGTAGAATGTTTTGAAATATAAAAAAAAAGACACTGAAATATTTTTTGAAATGTTTTCCACAGGAATGCACAAACAGATATTGAAACAGTGGTGATGATGTTGCAGGGATCTGTTAATACAGTGGCGTTTTTTTATTGCAACATTAACTGTCTTTACAGAATTAATCAAACCTGAGAATGAGCCAGGATACACTTTGCCAATGCAAATGTTCTAATGGGAAAATAGTGTGTGTGTGTGTGTGTGTGTGTGTGTGTGTGTGTGTGTGTGTGTGTGTGACAGTTACACTCATATTTGCCACACCTAAAAGGCCTACTTGGACTCCTACTACAAACACAGCCCTAGGCTGTCTGTTTGTGCTCTGGTCATGTCTGCATATCTGCTCGTATTGTTCACTCGGCTTCTGATTTGTCTCCCACGGGAATAACGCTGCGCACCTAACAGAACAGCTACATCTTGACATGCATAGATTTTATCCTTCTAATTTCCCAAAAGGCTTGGGAATGCATACATGTATGCACGGTGTTGATCACTCACGTTCACATTTTTGCTTCACACAATACATAGACAACTCGGGAAAACAAATATCCACAAATGCCCACAGAAACACAGGTGCATGCAAAGCACCCTCCACTGATTTCTTTTGCTTATGATGTGGGCCCTTGACGAGGGCAACGCAGTGGCACACTGACATTGAAGAGAAGCGTTGTACATATAGAATGAAAGAGCAGAGGAGGAGAGAGAAGAGAAAAGGCTGCACCTTTATTCAATTAGCGGCACTGGCCCGGAGTAATTACTTCTACTCTCCCTAATTCCCATGTAAATTTGCGACGAGCACTGCACTATTTTAATACAATTTAACGCCACTTTGACTGGATGCCAGTGTTGTGCACAGTGAAGATGAGCTTTGTGTGTCTGTGTGGGTGTGTAGCGCTACGCTTGAGTCAGGGACATAACCGACATAGAAAGATGAACCCTTTGTGTGATTCTGCTGTAGAGTAAAGAGAGTGAGAGTTGGAGAGTAAACAGAGAAAGGAGGAGGGCACTTAAAGGAGAGGTCTATCGTGATGACACGATGATCAGATAAGATCTACAGTGGGACCTAACTCACATTGCCTGTCCTGTGGGAACGGCAGCTCTCACTCTTTCACTCTTTTAACAAATCTACGGTCACCGGTCACCTGAATGCTTCTACCCACACATGCCCAGAGGAAACATTCAAATTACAACCCAACATCTCCCCAGAAAACAGGAACAGTTAGAAATGGATCTATTTTGATTTTGGGCTCATGGCCTAAGTGATACAGAGATCGGATTATAACCTACACAGTGTC
The DNA here is from genome assembly GCF_057381915.1 of Diplotaxodon limnothrissa. Classification (NCBI taxonomy): domain Eukaryota; kingdom Metazoa; phylum Chordata; class Actinopteri; order Cichliformes; family Cichlidae; genus Diplotaxodon; species Diplotaxodon limnothrissa. The sequence continues at coordinate 28,356,508 of NC_140615.1, read as the reverse complement.
TCTTTGTCTCTTTGTGTGAAGTTCACTTGTGCAGGTGAGGTAATATAAAGCAAATCCCAATCTCTGCCGCTATCTCTCCCCTGTATCGATTTTCTTCAGCCAATAAATTGTCTGCTTAGATAATTGTCTAATTAGCCCTCTAATTGGTCCGTATAATTAGCCATTTTAGGATATTGTCCTGGATGAATAATATTGGCCTGTGTCAAAGACTCCCCAATAGCTGTTCCCACACTGCACATCTCTCTGCCAACCACAGAGGCACAAATCGATGCTCAGCCTTTGCCTTTGTGCTCCTGCCTGGCCACAAGTGTCTGAATGGACAAACAGAGTGAAAGGAAAACCGGTACACAGGTAGGTGGAAAGACATGAGAGGAGTTTTAGGCATCTAGACAGACAGAGTCTGTGTATAGCCAAACAGCTATAATTGCCTTCCAATTCATTGCAATTTTCAATTAAATGTTGTTCATATAGCACTAAATCACAGCATCGGTCCCCTCAAGGCGCTTTATATTTTATGGTGGAGACCCATCTACCAATCATATAGTGCTTTTTCAGCGAGGATCTGGTCACAGTGGGAAGAAAAAACTTCCTATTAACAGGAAGAAACCTCTGGCCAGGCTCAGGAGGGATGGATGATCTGATATCGTAGTAAATGTTGTTCCAGGATCAACATTGCAAGTGACCAATCACATTGTTGTGACGTTATTCTTTGACGCGCCAAACCATTCGTGCATTTACGAAATTCCAATTTTGCAAGGACAATAGCAATTCTGCGTAGCGTTTATTAAAGGGTCAGGGTCCGTTGATCGGCGGACAGAGGCGGTTTCTCGCAGCTTAAGTACAGTTTTTAGTTTTACAGCGTTTTTTCCCAAAGTCGCAAAAGTATGACGTCACAACATTCTGATTGGTCACTTGCAATGTTGATCCTGGAACAACTTTTACTATGTTGGTCTGGGAACAACACCAACACGACGATATCAGATCGTGCCAGGAGGGATAGCCATCTGTTGTGACTGGTTAGGGGTGATGGAAGAGAGACAGAACAAAAGACACAATTTACCACACACACTGACAAATGTGAAGAAACAAATATCACACTTGTCATCATTAAACACAAAGACAAAGACTATCCTGCTGACTGGCTACTGATGTTTTACTGAAATTGTTTCATTTAATTACAGGAAGTTGTAGTAGTGTTGTGTAACATCTATTAAAACATGCTGATAATAAAAAAGCAAACTAACATTCCTATGTTAAATCACAGACATTAAATTATTGCAGGTATTTAGTTAATGCAGGATTTCCATATCTCTGCTCCATTTAAGGGCTTAAAGTTCTCATTAAAAAGTTTTTGAATTGTCTAAAAGGCACCATTTGTTTTAATTGTATATGAGCATTTAAACATAACCCAGTAGACCACAGTTAAGATTAGCTCAGCTGTAGCTTGTGCTGAATCATTAAAATATATCTGGCTCACTTCACCTCACCATAACCTAATTTTTATGCTGCCTGTGATCTTCACATCTGCTTGATATCATTCCTGCAGCTTTAGTTCAAGGTGGTTAATTTGCAAAGAATACACTAAACAATGATGAAATCTTACCAGCACATCTGACCAGGGTTTAGATGCGGGGATTTCCCATGTAAGTCATCAGTCAGACTTCCAAATGTTGCCAATTATGGTGGTGTACAGCCTGGCATTCCTGCAGTATATCTGCCTCCTAATTTACTTGAAAACAGGAAAAAAAAACAACTGACTGGCAGAGGGGACTTGACTTCACTTTAAAGGAAGAGCGAAGCGTGCTGTGTTTAAAACCCAAGCAGTGGTGGAGAAAGAGGGGCCAAGTTATGTTTGGTGCTAAGCTAGAAGGTTGTTTATTGATTTGTGTACGGTCTCTGTGAACTTTATTTGAGGTGAAAACAGGCCATGCATGGCCATTTCAACTGTGTATATGGGTAAGCACTTGGGTGAATCTTCAGGGGTGGGAACCGTGTAAGTGTGTGTGTGTGTGTGTGTGTGTGTGTGTGTGTGTGTGTGTGTGTGTGTGTAAAATCACATAAGCATGTGTGTTTCACAATTTAGTTTGCGGCAAGAACCCTTTGACTGCTCGCGCGGCCTCTGACTTTGTTCACCCTGGTTTTTCCCAAGCTCTCCTCTGTTTCTCTCTCACAAGAATAAAGGATCTTTTTACCTGTCCCACATTTGCAGGTTTTACTGCACTCAGAGCAGCTGTACGTAGGTGTACTGTACATAGATTTGTATGGGAGCTGGGCAGATGTCACCTGTTTTTCTCTGTGTGGAAATCCCCAGCTCCCCAGGCTCTGCTTTGCAACGCAGTGACTCACTCTTAATTTCAAGTGTTTGGCTGTGTGTGGTGTACACATCTCTGTGAGTGTGAGCGTGCACTGGTGCAAGAAGTGTAATTACACTCGTACTATTATGCAGGTGTATTGTGGATGTCTACTGTGTGTATAAAGATGGTTTGTGTGTGTGTGTAGATGTGCTTGCTTCAGGTATTCTATTTTTGCTTTTGTTTTAGGCAATTAGGACACAGATACACGCACGCGGTAACTTTTTAACAAGTCTTCTTTTTAGTAAATGCTTTGTTAGCGCTGGAAACAAGCCAGCCTCTTGAAGTAAATCTAGGGTTTTTGTGTGCTTGAGCACATTTGTATATGTGGTGCTGGTCTGTGCGTCTCGTGGTGACCTTTGACATTTACAGCTGTTCCCCCATGACCTTATTAACATTGTCTTGCCCTCACAAGCCCTTAAAGACTTTTGTCTCCTCTTTGGCTATAATAAAAAACCCTCTGCTCGTCCTCTGATCTAGCCTCATACATTTGCTTTGAGTTATCTTGGTATTGAAAGCAATTTCTTCTTTGGCATAAAACAACATTTTTTGTCTTGCTTTCGTAACATTCAAATTAACATCTTATCCCTCACGCCGTCTTTAGGATCATTCCATGTTTCCGTCCCACTTTGGCTTGAATTTATGCTCTTCACTTTGCTCAAAACAAACTCTTGTCTCCCCCTCTCACATTCCTTTTCTATTATAAGCAGCACTTTGCCTGTCTGTAAGTGGGAGGCGTATTCTTACACATGTCTTAGCCATTTTCACTTATTCAATTCAGTGTCCTCAATTCATGTGCGTAATGACAAATGGAATTAAATTAAATATTTATAATAGGAAGAACACCCCAGCAAGTAGTCTGCACATCATGTACAAAGAATAAAAGGTGACTGTCGTTCAACAGCCAAGGACACGTTCTCGTCTTCTCCTCTCTGTATCTCTGTGGTTCTGACATAGTGGCAGTAACATGTGGGTATGTACACACTAGAAAGCATACACACACACACACACACACACACACACACACACACACACACACACACACACGGAAAGGGACTGTATTTTTAGGCACACACATGCTCAGATATCCGGGTATGGACACATATGCTTATGCCATTGACACTTTCTATTTCTGTTGGCGTGCACACACACACACGCACATGCACACGCACATGCACACGTATCAGATAATATACACAAGTTGCTGGCACTCTGATATGTGCTGGTGGATTGATCCAACTCTTTTATCTGCTAAATAACTTACCATCGATTGAGCGGGGGACGGAGGAGGTGGAGGAGTAAGAAGAAGAGGAGGAAGATGTGGATGTGCAGAGAGAATTAAAGCTTACCAATATCCAGGAGCTGTCCACACTGCCTGAACAAGTCGGCATGTCACACACACGGCAGAGAGAGGACATGATAAAAACAGATGCAAGTCAAAAAAGAACTTTGGTGGACCCGCATGGAAAAAGAGTTTAGTTTCGCAACCATAATCCTGCAATGAATAATAAGTGGAATAAGAATTATGGACTTTTACAGGTACTATTTCTTATCATTTCAGGGAACCATGAGGTGAAGTGTAATATTGGATCTCTCTTCAGCCTCAGGGGAGCCCGCTATACACCCATGAAGGGTTCAGGGGCTAATTGGATATATCACTGTGAAAAACATTTAAAATCCCAAATCAATACCTGCCTCTTTAATGCTTTTCCTGAATAAGTGCTCCTCTCTATCCCCCCCCCCCCCCCCCCCCCCCCCCCCATCTTCAGACCCTGCCTCCTGTACAATCCCTCACTGCCTATAGGGCAAGAGAAACGTGTAGGGGTCAGCGAGCTAAGGGCTACTAGGGGCCAAAACAGAGTGAGCCCCATGGGGGTCTTAGAATTGAATGGTGGCTGGAAATGTTCATGTGAGGGCTTATGGGAAACATCAGTAGAAATAACATCCAACTTAACACTTCTGCCTGACATGAAGAGTGCATACAGAAGTAGATATTAAGTAGAATAGCTCCAACAACATTGTACATGTCAGTTTTTTTGCCAGCGGAAATTCTTGCAAGAATATCTTTGACTCTGCGTGTGAGAGTTGAGTAAAAGTTTGGACAAAAAACAGATGTCCATAGCAACACACCTTTCTTCTCTGCACATCTGACTGCACCTGAGGCATAAATAAAGTTTAGGGTTAGAGTTCAGCAACTGTTTGACTTACTCATTTACCCTCTCAAACAGACATACATCAAATGCATTTTATACTTCAGCTGTGCAAAATGGCTTTCCCACTTTCTCTTGTCTGAAATTGTCCAGACCTGTTTACAGAGTCCAAGATGACATTATTAAAAAAGTATATTTTGCTCACTGTTACAGGATAAACTTGGTAATCAGAAGATATTGAGCTGCCCCATCCATTGTAGTTTGAGAAGGTAAATGTTAAATAATAACATTAGGCCCAGAATATAGCTCTTGCATGGATCTGTGAATATGTGTATGAATGACGCTTGTCGTAAGAAAGCAGTTTGAATGCTTAAATAGAATAGAAAGGCACCAGTCCATTTAATATCTGTTTGATAGCAACAGCATGTAAGCATGTATTTTTACTTTGCAGAATGAATGAACATATGAATGAATCTCTATTTATCATTTTCTGTGAATATATTTTTGTAAGCTCTCTTTCAACTCCCTTCCTTTGACATATGTCTTGCAATGATTTAGCTGTCTCACCATTTTTTCCCCCTCAGAGGTATAACATCTATCTTCAGACACAAGCTTGGCGCCCAGGAGTGCCGTTTCCACAACTATATATGTTTTCTTCCAAACCTTCTCTGTTACAGCACCAGTGCTGCCTTGACAAGATGCTAAAGCGGGGGATGACAGGCTGTTGCTAAACTGCAGTAGCAACCAGTAGCAGGTTTGAAAGAGTGAAAATTTAGAGATAAAATCACTATTTGCCTGTTTTGGTTGTTTTTACTGCCAGTGATCAGATGTCTAATTAAACGCACGGCGTCTTGCAGAACCATGTTGTGTCCTGCCTCTTGTTTTAACTGTGGATTGTGGGTTTTTAAAAGTTTCTGTGTTTTTATGTGCACACAGGTTTAGATTTGCATGAGCTTTAGGGATCCGTTTTTAAAAGCTTGTGTTTCGCTCTTCCAACATTAATGCCTTTGACATAGTTTCATTTCCAGAAAAACAGGAAGCAGGGATGGTTGTCTTGCACTTCTGTCCCAGCGGCTGCAGTCAACGTGACCCTGGATGTGGACTGATGCATTTGTGGGCAGTGTGTTAGATAATCTTTGCGTATGTGAGGTTTGTGTGGTGTATTTATGTCTATGTAGGGAGAAATGCAAAAATAGGTCACTGTTCTTTTTGTCCTTCTGTAAGTACCTTGCAGGCAGTTCTCAATATGTTTCTTTGATTGATCTTTGAATGCCAGTCGATCTCCTTCTGCCTTTGTTCTATGGTCTTGTTCTGGCTTTGTACAAGTTGAGGTCGTGGACAGAGTGCCCTATTGCTCTGAAGAAGTGGTAATGAGTCTATCCCCATTCTGCATAAAAATGGTACATTTGACCCTCTGTTTTCATTGGAGTTCATCCGCACTCTGCTTACAGTTTCACCCCCTCGTCTCTTCTCTCATTCCCTTTCCTTCCCCCGCCAAGTTCCATCCTCCATTTCTCCCCCTTCCCACTCCTTCCTTCCTCTGTTTGCTTTTGCTCCCTTGATTCACTTTCAGTGCCAACTTTTACCCTTTCTTTGTCAGATGACTCTCTCCCAATCTCTTTACTGTGTCTGCTTGACTGCAAAAGAGAAACTATGAAGGCGAAGGCAAGGCAGGGAAAATTATGAGGGCAACTAATTGCGAGGGGATGTAGCAACTAAATGGTAAACTGGATTTATTTTAAGGTTTTCTGCTTTAATACTAAACTACAGCAAAACGGATTATGGTGGAGCCCTTCTGACGTAAATGAACAGAATAAATAAACAGAAGAATTGTAAAAGTTTGTATTTTGAATTTTATGTTGTTGTGCTTTTAATTAAAAGTTGCTGCTGAGTTAAATTTTGAGCAATGAATCACAGAGCATGTTGCTCAACCGATATTATTAGAAACTGGGCTTCAGCTTAAACTTCTCCCTCAATAAATAAACCATTACTTTAATTATTTAGATTTATCTCTTATCAGATCGGGGTGGAAGCAATAAACAATTTGCTTTAGACTTCATGTAAGTTCGTAGTGATTTCCTAATCATGTAAAGAAAGCATGACTTGGAAAATAAATAATCAAATTCATAGTCAGCACATGTTACTCTAGAACATTTGTTCCTCTGTGACTTTCACTATTCATACTATCAGAGTGTGATGTAGGGTACTACTGTATGATATGAGTCATTTTAACAACTTAGTTAAGTGTTTAATGAAAGAAAGTAAGATAAGAAAAAGTAGCTGTATTAAATCCCCATGACAGGAGGTGACCTCTTTTATTTGTCATATTCAGCTGCCTGTAAGTGCAGAATAATACAAACAAACAAAAATAATCAGAACTTCACACATCTTAGAAAGATTATTGACTTTTTAAAGGTTTTTTCCCCCTTATTATCTGAATGTCTCTGTCATCTCTTACTTTAGCTCTGTTCACTGATATCTGACAGGGATATCCTTGGAACATTAATTAAACATTATTGTGAGGTATCTCCAACAAAAACTGTTATCTGTTTAGTCTTAGTTTCTCTCACAAGTCTGATTTTCACTTCTCACTGCACAAAAAGGAGATTCTGAAGTTTACACTATAATGAAATTGTCATCGCTGGAGTAATGCATTGTTGTCATTATGATTATTAGTTGTCACAAAATTAAACTTGAGATGCATGCATACAAATGGGCTTGAATAGCCTTCCAAGCACAACTCTCCCCTCAGGCCTCCTTTTGTGTATATCTGTAGGGTTCATCTTATTTTGTTTCAGTGTGTATCTGTGTGTAAGCTGGACAGATCCTCTGGAGTGTGACTGATGCGTGGAGACGCACGCCATGAAGTTCGAACAAGCTAGAGATTGACACGATAACCCTTAACCGTTAACCCCAGAAGGCAGATCAGTTGTGTACTCTGTTTGTTTGAGCTAGTCTCCTTTGTGATGACACATTTCGAAATGCCAACAAAGATATCCAAGTAACCATCGACGTAAACAGCTGATAAAAGGTTAGGTCAGAAGACTCTGCAGTGCTCCATATGGCTTTAGTTTGTCAGACTTAGTGTCTCCATACAGGCAAAAATACAGGAGAACTGAATGTGAGCAAAAACAAAATTAACCACAAATTTGAAGGAGGGAACACTTTCTTCAAAGAGGAACCATTAAAATAGCTTCTCAACTTCCCTAAAATGCCCTTATCCACTGTATTTGGTGCTTTTTCTTTGTATTTTGAGTTGTGTCTTCAGGAATTGTCTAATCAAATGAAAAGAAAGTTCCAGTGGTGAATATAGAAAGAGGACCTGGGAGTTGTCCCAGATGTACTTGTTTGCATCACTCTCACATACTTTATGATTTGGCTTTAGCGGAAAGTCGTTCTCACTTCAGAAACCAGTGTCTTTACTATTATTTTTTTATCGATTTCCTCTATCAGCTACAATTTTTATGCAGTCTCTTAAAACTACAACCATATCCTATAAAATCTTGAATTTTTCTGTTTGACACACAAGTCAGGTTTTATTTCAGAAGAAACCTCTTTAATCCATCAGCTGGCTTTTTTTTCGTGGTATAAATGAAAGTTGCTTTAATGTTTAATATGTGCAAACAATGCATTTCAATACATTGTCTTTCTATTGTGTGTTGTTATTGCACTAAGGACAGCTGGCTACACAATAACAAGAGGATAAAAAGGCCCCCAGCATTCTTATAGTATCCATCTTTCTGAATGACAGATGCACACTTAAATACCTAACAAAATATGGCGTGCACAATGCAGACACACACGCACACACACACACACACGCACATCTTACAATTGCTTATGCCCTCCTTCATTTCAAATCAGTTGCCAGATGCCCCAACTCCAAATGCTGTTAATCATGTTATCTGGAATCCCTAGAATGAAATCCATAACTCCTCTATGTATTAATCACCGGGAATCTTGTTATCACGTCTATATTAATTAAAGCCATCTGCCAGGAATTGGGTGAGGATGGGTTTAAAGGGGAGACTGAGCAGTGGAGTAGAGGGAGCCACGTCAAGCTGCTTGTGTTTGAAGACATTCAGCTTGATTTTCAGGAAGATGTCAGTTTGCTATTTTAGGTAATTTTGTGCTTAGCTGAAATGTTAAACTTTCCTGCAGCACTCTGATTACGGGTGACGATTCTGCCAACACTGAAAGACATCTACAGTGAGTTCATTGCAGGGAGTTGTAACATGACTTGACAAGCACTTCCTGGTTCAGTGTCACAGCAATCCTCTTTAGCTGGTGATCATATATCCATCTGTCTCTGCTGTCAGAGTGCATTATTCATTCATGGCATGAACACATGCACACGTAGGCTTTAACTTTCTGTCTCTAGTCCTGCGCAGGCGAATGGAATCAGACATTCAGAGATTGGAAAGAAGGGGAACTGAAGTCTTCGGTGTGGTATGTTTCAATCGCGAGCTCCCACCACACATGAGGCTGTTTGACTGCCCGTAAGTGATGGTGCTAAAGCTTCTCGTCTCTCCTCATAAAGGGGTTGCCCTGGAGGAGGAAGAAGTAAGCGCACGAGTGAAGTTCAAAACAAAATAATATTGAACTCAGCATTATTCAGAAAAGGAAATGCCGTTAAGTTTTGATATGTTGCCTTTTCTGCAGATGAGGTATGGCTCCAAGGCAGACAGACAGTCAAAGACAGAGGTGGAGTTATGCTGGGTAGATGGAAGGTGGGAAAGGCATCTTAGATGGAAGAAGAAAGGAACAGAGCAGTGTACTGTATATAGCCTCCCACATCTATCCATCTATCGCCTTTGCCAGCCCCTCCCTCCCTCTGCTCACACCCTTCCTTCATCTTTTGAACTTCAAGGCTCTGTGGAGGGAAACATGTCAGTAACTGGGGGCGTAATCCTGGGCGGCCAGTGCTTCTCACTCAAACATGCACAACAAATACACGTTACCGCGCACACGAGGCCTCGCCTGAATGACAGCTGATCAGGAGTTCCTGCCAGCACCCTCCTCTTCTCCGCGCTCCCTCCTCTCATCTCAGCACTCATCTGATTTGATCCATTAGCATTCTTTTCTCTGTGTTGTTCGTGCTACTGTCAGGCTCAGTGGCACAGCCTCAGTCTGAAGCAGTTAAACTGTCGCCTGGGGGGCCTCACCTGAAAGGGCTGACAGCTGCCTGCATAATCAGCTGCTCTGCCTGGATCCTGATAGGCCCGGACTAGAGATCAGGTTGGGGGTGGGGTGAGGTTGGAGGAAGCAGGTGGTGGGTGGCTGCACAATTGGAGAATGGGCTTGCTTCAAAGATGCGCGTGAGGATTGAGAGTGGGGTAGCAAATGTAAGGTGGCGGGGTGGTGCATAGGTGAGAGACTGTGAGGGACTGGTGAAATAGGAGCATGTATGGAGGAAGTGTGATGCTGGCAAATTGTAAAAAGGTATTTCTTACCACCCCACTGGAATCACAGCGGATGACTTACGAGAGATACTGGGAAATAAACCACCCACACAGTATGTATCCTCAAGCTTCCCTGTTGCTGTTGGTCATTTTAAGACGAACAGAGGAAGAGGAAGTGTGTTCGTGTGATCGGTTTTTCTGTAGAAAAACCAGCCGAGCACTGTAAAATACCGGAATATTGAGAAACCAGGAAAATAATATCACAAACATTGTGATGTTATGAAGCGGGCTCTTGGACAACGGAAGAAACGATTATGTGAAAGAGCAGAAGAAAAAAGAGAAACAGAAACGTGCATATGTGCATTAGAATGTGTTCATTTGTTTTCTCCTTTTAGCCGCTTGCTTTAAGTTATCTCCACAGTGACTTACGTTTCTTATATATTGTGACATTTTCCATTCAGTCCGTGAGCAGTAATTCGCAGGAAATCCCAAAGCTCCTTTTCCTCGCTTGACTCGTCTGGTGGAATTGCGGTTGAATTGCACACAGCTCTTAAAAATTAAATTAGACGACCTTCTCCGGTTAAGCTAATCCACTTAAAATAATTCTTTAGATTCTGCTGTCCTGCCCTTGGCCCCTACCCCTGACACCTGGCTCAGAGCAGAGGAGGGCTCCTAGGCTGAAGCCCTAAAATAGATCTGTCACATTTTACATCCTGGTGTTTGTGTCCCCTCCTCTGGCCCACCCTGACCCAGACAACCACCCCTCTGTTGGCCTCTGTTTGCTCTGGAGAGAGCCCCACGGCTTACAACCTCAGCCTACGCCCACCCCAAACCTCTCTTTCTGTTCATTTGAAAGCTCTGCCTCAGTCCACTTCTCTCCAACTTCACTGCTCATCTCTTTCTTTTTCCCCTGCCTGTAGCTGTTATGACTCTCTCATTTCTCCTTGTCTCTGTGCTTTGTTCAGTTTTCCTGTTTCCAAGCCATACCTTCCTTCGAAGCTTTTACTTCACTATTACTCACTCTCCCGTGAGATCAATTTACCTGCGCGTGGCCGAATCTTTTCCCCCCACACAGGGCTCTTCTGTATGCGACTGTTATGGAGTCCTCTCCTCTCTGTCTTCTCCCCTGTCATTCAGCGGGGCTCTTCATCTCCATTGCTAAGCCTTCCACAGCTTCTGCTAACTTTCTAGCTCCCATCTCATTTCAAATTCAATTAAACCTCCGGAGATTCAACTAACTTTTAAAAGGATCGGGGCATATCTCTCTGTCTCTTTCATTCACCATAACTTTGTGGGAACCTCCTACTCGTCTTCTCTCTCTCCTGATTCTTCTTTCTCCCTCTTTCTTTTACTCGTTGCGTGCCACATTATTACCTTCAGTCCTTCATTTCTCTTTCTTGTACCTCCTCCTTCACTTCAAGGCCCCTCTAACTCCACTTTTCTGCAGCTGTCTAAATGGTCAGTGTTGTCCAGGTACATGTTATTCTTGGTAGAGGACAGAAGTAGGGCATGGAGCCGTGCTCTGTGGGAAAAGGACTTAGCAAACCTTTTCCAAGAGAGGGGAGGGGGGGTAGATTTCTCCAAAACAAACCTCATCAGTCTTCTACCAATCTTTTCTTAACCTGACCAGAGGTGAACTTAACCCATGTCACAATCCACGTTGCTGTATATCCTGTCATACAGTTCACACCACTGTATTGTAGATGTTCAGTAAATCCAAGGTAAATACAGGTCACTTAGGTTAAGGCCCGTGCATGCCAGCGATGAAAGAGCCACCCAAGGGCAAGTGTCTAGCTTTGGGCGAAGAAAAAATCTACAAACTTATTATGAAACAAAACCTTGTTATTGTCTTCTTATTGTTTTACAGCGGTTATAGAGCCGTCGATCTTTGTGCTCCTTCTTTTGCTTTCAGTTCATCAGAAGTCAATTGGAAGACCGCAAATCGTCCAGTGCGACATTGTGGTGATGCACTTTACAGCAATCGTTGGCCACAAACTTGTGATGGATCGTCTAGCTGATCGCTTCTTCCTTTTTCTCATCTGTAATTGGTGGATTAAAAATGACTTGTTTGTATGGCCGTGATGAGATTGCGGCGGGTAAATGAGGACATATGTTTTTGTTTTTGGTCAGAGCAAAGCTGTATACACAAACGCTGTTACAATTTAATGGGTGCTTAGTGACTTGGCCCGTGATTGATGTGTGACTGTAATGCCAGTCAATGGCCCGTATAAAGAGATTTGGAATATACTTTATAGTGTTTGATTCAAAAACAATACAATAGAGTTGCTCGTAAAACTACAATGGACATGCAAATGCAAGGACTGATAATGACTTAATTGGCTGAATTATTTATTTAGTGTAGAAAGTGCAGCTTTGTTATTTGGCTCGCATAAAAACATATTTATTTGCTTATTTTAGCCCCATTCTCCTTTCATTTTTTTAAAATTTAAATAATACCTTGCTGAGCGCCGTGTATATGTGTGTGTGCGCATGCTTGTGTGAATCTCTGGGTCATGTCCCAGCCTGCTTCTCCACAGTAAATCACAACCAGAGTTTTTAACGTATTCTCCAGTGCGCCTGGGAGAGTCATTAACACACACTAGAGTTACAGAACACTCCTCAGCAACCCTCCTCACTACTCTCTGTGTATGTGTGTGTGTGTGACTGTATATGTGCCCTCTTGTGTGTCTTGTGTTTCTTTGACCTGACCGCTGTATGTTCAGGTGTTGCCAATCCTTGCAGTTAAAACAGTGTTACAAACCCCATATGTTTTACATCTATTCACACTGCATTAGTACCACCACATATAAGCATCCAGTGTTTAACATACATTTGACTGCCGTTTAATTCTGTGCTGGACTGTCTTTTCTATAGGATCATATCCATATACTCTTATTAGTCGGTACCCTCCAGGGATTACTCCAGAGGTTACCCTCTGGTAAAGGTGGGAGGGCAATAGCTCTGCCTCTGAGCTGACATGGTTATTGGAGCAGAGATAGCACCATGGGGATCCATCTTACACAGAGCAGAGAAGAGAGGGGGTCTGTCTTTTATAGTGAGATCCCACAGCTGATGTCGATGAGGTCAAATTATCTGTCACTACACCTGTCATACTTAACACTTCGTACCAGCTCCCCATGGCCTTACGTGCTATGTCCCATTCTGCTGTTCAGTCCTTACTATGAAAATGTGCCAAATGTGTGTCCCTGTGTGTACACATGCTCAGATTGCAGGTTTTTACTATTTGCTCACTTGCTCAAAGCATGCTACCACTGCATGCACTGGCATAGTACAAATATTGACTGTCTGCTACCCTGCATGGTCACAAAGCGGAGATCTGCATGGGTAAATGAATGTATGTGTGTGTGAAAAGGGTATAAATTACAAATTAAAAACAAATAACGATTGAAATACTAGTACAATGCCGTGGACACAATACACCAGGTTCTAGGATCAAATGTCACTGGTGTTAGTGGGTATCGGAAATGAACTTTCAAGGCCAGCAGTTAAGCACATCCTCCCACAAAAACTAGAGGAATGAAACCTTGCTAAGGGTTATGTGAAGCCACAACAGATTGAAGAGCAAACTGTGATTTTAAACACCAGTAATAAAAAATCTCCTCCTTTGTTGAGTTTTGCAGTAGCATTGCTTGGAGAGACCTCCTTAAGAGTTAAACAACCATCTGAAGTAACTGTTAAAGGACCAGCTTCCTTGAAATGTAGCTTGTCAGTTCTGACCTTTATTAGGATTATTGTATGTGGCATTTTCTTGCAGATATTTGGATAACATACTGTAAGGGTGCTTGACCTGAACAGTTAAGTGTTGACAAGCTGATGCCCCTCTTTTCCCCACTTTTGGGGTTAAATGGGAACAATATGAGCTCCTGAAGGGTTAAGCAATACACTGCTGGGGCCGTGCAGCCCTAAAGCTGGGCATAGGGCCAGCTCCACTCATAAACATGGAGAGGTTCAAGTGTGTGTATGTGTATATGTGTGTATGTGTATGTGTGTACATTTATGTGAGTGTGTCTGCCTGTGCCAGGGACAGCCCAGTGACTCACAGAGTACAACCCTGCCCCTTTGGCAAGAGAAGAGCAAAGTTTTAAAGAGACACGAGCCATCTTCGGAGAGAGAAAGAGAGAGTCATTCAGACCGAGGCACAAAAGGAGGCGCTGTAGAGCGTATGTTTTTCCACTTTGCTTGAAGCGCTGATGGATGATCACACAGTTCTCATATCCTGTGGAAAGATGTCAGTCCTCTACCACAAGCCCTACTGGGAAACTAAGAGGCCACTGTGTGTCATACTATAATACACATGCACACTCAAACACAGACATTTGAATTTGAAATTCTAGTGGAATTAACTCAAACAACCATGCAAAACTGTTAATAAGTAAGTAAAAACATATTTAATGTTATGTCACCTTGTCATCTTATTGCATTAGCAACCAACAAAATAAAAAAGACAACTGAAATGAGTTACATGCATCTGCACTCAACCTTTCGTTAAACTTTTTTTTCCCCTTTCTTCTCTCTAAATTTGACTGTCCAGTCTTTCTCATTTAGCACACGTTCACTTTGTCTTCCTCGCCTTCTGTCCTTACACACTCACGCAACAGGCACCAGGCCAGCTGAGTCACGTCTAAATGGCGTGGAGTGCGATTGCAGCTCACACTTACATAACCTCTGTCTCCACACCACTGTCATTAGAGCAGCTCGGCAGAAGGGGCGAAAACAATTCTTTTAAGTACTCTGTTGCCAGGAGAGCCTCACGACTCACCTTCTCAACCGATTGCGTGCGTGTGTGCATGCTTGCCTGCGTACGAGCACTTGCATGTGTGTGAGTTCTGCTCTGCGTGTGCTCATTTGTGTTTCTTATAACATCTGCTCCTCAGAGTTAGAGTGGGTTGTGCTTATATGTCGAAGTGTCCTTGGGTAAGCTACTGAAGCCCAAAAAATTGCTCTTGATGTTGAGGCTAGCATCTTCCGTGAATGAAATGTAAATTGTAAAGGAGATTTTTACTGCTTTTTTTTATCTGAGCAAGTAATGAGGGAGTTAAGTTTCTCTGCTCCTCTTTGGACAGAGGGAGTCGACATTCTGGCAGCCTTTAGTGTGTGTGTGTGTGTGTGTGTGTGTGTGTGTGTGTGTGTGTGTGTGTGTGTGTGTGTGTGTGTGTGTGTGTGTGGAGAGAGAGAGAGCCTACATTTTGGCAGGCTTCAGTTTATACAGATGGAGCAGCTCTCGTTGGATAAACCACAGAAAATTCCTCCCACTGTCCAAGTTAGCACTTCTTAGGGAGAGAACCATGCACCCTCCCCTCTATCCTGCATCGCATCCTTCCACACCTAACCTCTCCCCCTCCCTCACTGTCCCTTGTGATCCCCTCCAACGCCTCTCACCCATCTCCCATTACTACACCACCACACTGGGCATCCCAGGAGGAGAGTAAAACAGGCCCTGCTTGTCGAGCACAAATAAGGCCGATTACTTTCCCGGCTCTTCCTGTACTGGAGCGGCCAGACCAAAGCAATCAAACTTGAAACAATTGGAGGGCTGAATGGGACTCTCCTCTCCTCCCTCCTCCTCTGCTCCTCTTGTTTGTTACCCTTTACCTACACATGTACCGTCCATCAAACACTCTGCTTCTAATAATGACAAGTTTCTTTAAAATCTGGAGAAGTGATTATGTTAACACTTGATCTTTACTACAGAGTGAGCTGAATCATGACCAGTGTTTTTTTTTTATTATTTTTTTTTCAGAGTAATGACACATCCCCTGCTTTTCCGTTTAACCTCAGCAACCTCCATACTGGGCCAACTCCTTACCTCATGTGGCTGGTGTCATGGCTCATTCACTGCGTACAAATGTCTCGGTGAAATGTAATATCATTATATCCATGATAGCTTTATATTGGACTCGGGGTCTAAATCGGCAGCATGAGTAAGTGGGGGCCTGAGTGTGGGAAGCCCCCCCCCCCCCCCCACACACACACACACTGAATGTAACAGCCTGTTTGTGATGAATTAGTTCCGAGACTGAAGCGATTTCAAGTTACTCTGCAATAAACAGAAAAAGAGTTTGAGTTCGACTTGTCTAGGTTAGCAGACTTTTGAAGTAAACTAATGTCAAGCTAAACAAATGTTTAATGGGGGAGTGTTTCCACATAACACACAAACACACGCACGCAGCCAAAAATGATTTCAAGGCGATGCTGCTCTTATGCTTATCACAAATGACCTAATTCCTCGCCGGCAGTGTTTTCATTGCGCTACAGCATGTGTTTACCAGTGGCAGACTGCCTCCCCATTAAAGCTGCCATTCCCCTGAGGCCACAACACACATCATTAAGACACAGGATATGGACTCTGACCATGGCATCCTACCTCTGCCTGTAGCCACATGGTTCCTACCTGTAAACCTTATTATATGCAACCATTTTTCTGTCTGCCTGGCTGCATGCCTACTTTCTTCTTGTAAGTTTCTTTCTAGACCAGTTGATAATATATTTGACGAGATGGGCTGAATTAATGGTTGTGACAGGACTGTGCTGAAAATGGCATAGCAATACTGGGTGTGGAGGAGTACTGCCTCCATCAGCTCCATCAGACTCTAATGAATAGCTGTCATCATTACAGCAATAGTAGGCGGACCTGCAGGTTAACCCCTCACTCATCTGAGAGCTTTGTGGAATTGGATTGCAAATAGGTGAGCTGGTAAATGCTGCACTATGAGTTATACAAAGCTATTTATACATGCAACTATTTATTTATTTTAAAAGCCAAACAGAGAGAATAATGGAGGTGAGAATGTGGAAACCCTTCCAAAGTAATAATAATAGGTGCAAGGCTTTAGCAATTTTGAAACAAGACCAGAGGACAAAGTAGTCAACACCCTGCTGCAATATGCTATCTGGAAAGTGTACTACTTGCCCTATAAGACACTAAAGAAGTGTAATGTGCTCATAATGCATGCAGTTAAAGAAATCCCCCACCCAGTCTGGATGCTGTTCTGGCTCCCCCACACGCCACCATCCTACCCTGAGGCCAAAGCTCCCCAGCTCCCCAGAATGGAGTCATTAGCTGGGTGCTAATGGTTTCAGACTTTCTAATTGAATGGGAACCCATTGATCTGTAGGTAGAGAGAAATGGTTCTTTTCATTGCCTCAGTATGGCCCTGCGCAGCATTTGTCTCCATTCAAAATTAAAGGCTTTACACATTGGAGATGTAAGATTGAAGTAGGAATATACACAGACACACACACACACACACATGCGGCATCTTCTACAAACACACACATATGCACAGAAGTTAAATCGCAAAAACTGTGAGCTCATGTGTTGACTGACACACGCAAGCACACTGACACACACACACACACACATGCAATTGCTCTGCTGTGCTGTGTGTATCCTTAAGGGCTCGCATTCGGAGATGAGCAGCCTTTAATCTGTGTTCGCTCGCAGAGTTGTCCTGGTGGGAGGCTATACACCTCACATCTTTTTAAACACTGCAACAACAAGGGGTTGCCCGGGGCAGCTGGGGTCAAGGAGGCAGCTTAGTAGAGATGTCAACTGCCGAGCAGTCTCTGTGCATGTTGGAGGTTGAAGTGCACAGGGCTGAAAACTACTGTAATACTGATAAAGGAATGTGGTAGATATTCCAGCAGTTTATCCTTCATTTGCATTGAGTGTAAACACGGATCACTCATCTCTGCTTTATCTCGTGTCACTGATAGGTGATGTTGTTTTTGCATGTGTTGTCTGGTAACTTTGCTCCTTTGAGATGATGGAACGATTCAGATATACACACAAGAAGTGAACGCAACTTCTGAAGCGACCAGTAAAAAGCAGGCAGCGGGACTGGTCATTAGTTATCTTTTAAACTTTTCCACAAAGTGAATCATAATGATGTTAAATTTGAAATGATTTTATTAATATTGTAACCCAACCAATAAATGGTTGCAGGAAATTTGCACGTAGGCTTCTTTTTTTGTCTTCATAGTCAGACACAGAGTTACAAAAATGGTAAACAAGTTTATTATTGTAATGATTACAATCATTAATCACTATTGCAAGCGGGCATGCAGCGCTAGCTGTTTTAGTTGCATGTCTCTTAGTATTATTTTTGAATAACTGCTGAACTTACTTAATAGGTTTTTATTTAAATGTCAAAGCAAGAACAATTGCTCAGGATTGGTGTGTATGTTTAAGAGACAAAGCCAGCTGGTTCTGGTTATCAAGCTGGAATTCACTGTAAAAATTACAACATTTTTTTTCTCTCTTTCCCCCCAGTCCTCTTCCCCAAACCGCACTTGCACACATGCTCTTTCTCTCTCTCTCTCTCTCTCTCTCTCTCGCACACACACACACACACACACACACACACACACACACACACGCACACGCACACACAACCCATAATTATACATCTCCATTGCTCTATGAGAAGGCTCTTGCTTTAGCTACTTCTTGAGAATATGTATTTTTCTGCTAGAAAAAAACACAAAACAAAAAGCAGAAAACGTCTTACTTAAGCCTGCTATTCGAGCATTAACAGACAGCAGAAGAGACTGACCCTAATTTGAAAAACAAAAGACTTTCATATAAATTTATAGCACAGTTCTATATACAGTAGATAATGAAAAAGTCCTACGTCACAAGCCTGAGCTTGTGTCAGGTTTAAAGACAGCTCTTAGGAGCTGACTGACATCATGTCTGGGAGGGTCCTATAATAACATCTCTCTCTCTGGGCAGATGATCTCAAGATAAGTAGTCTGTGTGTGTGCGTGCATGTGTGTGCGTACTTGAGATTGTGTATTGATGTATATGCCTCTTTATGTCTTAGTGATTTTCCATGATACGTTTGCATACGTTGACGGCTAAATGAGGGGTTGTGGTGTAGGTACGAGGTTAGCACAGACTGAATGATATCGGACGTCCTCGTGAATCTTAAAACCACTGAGTGCAGTGGTTGTGTGTAAAAGTGTTACGCATCTAAATCGGTGTGAATATCTTTAAAAAGGGATAAACAAAAGATCTTTATTGATGTAGCTGGATTTTTAAAAGCTTTGAAGAAACTATTATAAAGAGGTTTTTCTGTGGCCGACTTTCACCTATGCCAGCGTGTTGCATCTGGTAGCCATTTTGTGCCAGCAGTAGAGCCAGAGTTTCCAGAGAGGTAAAACCACAGTGGCAGAAGGTGGGGAATCAGCAAGAGCCCACCCAAGGGTCGTTAACCTACAACAGGCTTGTTTGACACAATTTACTGAAAAATACATCCAAGCGCTGTGGTTCTTTTTATTGACAACAGCACATGTATACCTGAAACCTGTGTTCAGTGGATGAATTTCAGTCAAACAAGGCCCACGTTAAACACAACGTGCATCTGATTAGAGCAGCAGCTGTAGGACACTAACAGATTTCTCCCTGTCATTTCCTCCTGCATTTTCACTGGATCGTTTTATTACCCTGCAATAGCCTGGGGCTGTACCAGCCTATGATCCAAGTGTGAGTTGGGACGTGTGCGTGTGTTTCAGCGTGTTGGCGCAGCGTGCCTTCATCTCTCCACCCTCCAAAGTCCACTGTCAATAGCCTCTCTGGACTTTGCCAGGCGACTTCCACTTGGAGACAAACATTAGAGCAAAGCCTGCCTGCATGCTTTAAAGTCACACTCTCACTCTCATGCAGTGTCATACTGAAAAATGGCAAAGGTGGGGCACATGCAGTGCTGCCAGCGTCACTGCTGGGGGATAAGAGGGAGTAAAATGGACAGAAGGAGAGGATGTGATAAGAGCGGATCACCTTTATAGTCTGAAGCTATTCGCATTAAACCACCATGCTGACTGAACCTGAGCCAAGTTTTTTTTTCAATGACGTCTACGTTCACAGGCTGCTTCACATACGGCAGCGAAATGAAAACGGGCCATTAAAGTGCATTTTAAGTACTCCTAAAACAAAACAAAAAAACACCCAGTTGATGCTTAAAGCAATCAAAAATATAAGCAGAAGTCTTGCTCCCGGGATTGTCATTGGTTTAACCTTGATTTGATATTATAGAGTAGCATGAAATTGACTCTTTCAAAGAATAACCACAATATTGCTTTGGCCTGTGCAGGACATTCTTTCAGAGGCAGTAACCCTCAGGTTAAAGAAGAGAAGTCTGGAAAAATGAGAAAGACACTGACAGAGCACGAGAAGGAAACATGAGATATTTGAAAAGTGGTGAGAGACCCGGAGTGGAATCGGAAAGTAAGGGCTAGAGATCAGGAAGAAAAAAAGAGAGATGACATAAACAGACAGAGCAAAACAGAGATGGAGAGCGATTGAAGGTGAATTGCAATACCGTTCTGGCTCTGGGCCTTGCCTCTGTTCTGGAGTCTCTCTTCCATCCACAGTGACATGTGGTTTCACGGCCATTACCACACACATTATAGTGATATGTGCCATAATGTGAGGCATCCATATGTACTCCACTCTCTGCTGGCTCCATAAAACACACAGGCCCAACTGTTTATGCTGTTTGCTGGTGTCAATGTGTGCTGTTAAGCCTAATTTAACTCATTCTTGTCCACGGAGCATCGACTAAGTCAAGCAAAAGTTAGCGAAAGGGTGCGTAAAGATTCAGATGTAATGTGTGCACTTTTTGAACAATGAAATCTCTCCTTCCAGATGTCACCATCTGCACATTATTTAGTCAACAAGTCTATAATAAATGTCCAAGTTGGAGCAAACCACAAAATGACAAATAGAAATGCTTCACAGAGTCACAATAAAATCTTTCCTCAATTCTCTATTGTTGTTTTCTCTGGGTGGCTGTCTCTCTCTAAATATACGTGTGTGTGCGTGCGTGTGTGTTTTGTGCATGTTTGTGTCCTGTGTTGAGGAACAGAAGGTCTCTGCAGGGCTTGCCTGTGTGGGTGGACTCTGGGATTCACCGTGAAAACAAGCGAAAAGCCAAGGACATTTCCTAAGTTGGAGCTTGCACCATACACTACAGCGTCTGGTCATCTGTGCTACATGTGTGTGCATTTATTCAAGAAAACTGAGAAAAGTGTTTTAGCATGTACTCCTATATTATAATGCTTAGTAGTGTTTACAGTATGTGTTTACTGGAGATAGATTTGCATGTCTGCTTGTGGCATGCAGAGGAAGAAAAGTGCCTAACCTCTGCCAGCTCCAGCTTCCTATAAAGGCGTCAGTGTGGGCGTGCAAAAAAAATAAATAAAAAAAATCTACTTATCTGTCTCAACTCAGATGATTATTTTGTCAATGCAGACTGGTTGACATTAAGCCTTCACACAGAGAGCTAGATTGTGTCCTTAGGTCTGATAGTTAGACAGTAGCTGTTGAAACACTGCTCCACAGTCTGAGCTGCAGCCAGATAAGTGGAAGACAAAGACACTATTATAGTGTTACACGTGGCCCAGAGACATTACAACTCATCACAATGGCTTAGTGCTGCAGGCCGCTGTAGGAGTGGGCCTGGATAAGGTCTAGTTGCAGATCCATGCACAGTAACTTTGTTTAACTCCAGCTAATCTGTCACCGTGTGATTTATGGGAATGCTTTTCAAGATTTTTTGGATGTATTTTTTCTGGTTATGAGGCCAACTTTTTGGGTTCTGTTGTCCACACCAGTTGTAGACATACTGATGTTGCCATGCACAAAGCTGTACTTTTAACATTTTAGTTTTCTAATTTGAAGGTAAACTTGCCAGATTTTAAAGTCTGTTTGTACTTGCGTTACTTGAGCAAACATACAGTGAAGATATTTGGTGGGAAGTCAGCTTGAACCCCCCTTTTGCCTTCAGACCTGACAGACTTCTTTATACATAGATTCAGCAAGGTGCTGGAAACATTGCTCAGAAATTTTGTTCCATGTTGTCATCATAGTATCACACAGTTTTGCAGATTTGTCAGCTGCATATCCATGATGTGAATATCCTGTTCATTGAGATCCCAAAGGTGCTCTATTAGATTGAGATCTGGTGCATTAGCCTGTTGGAACATCTGTACGCTGCGGTCATAATTAGATGGACATGGCCCGCAATAATACTCAGGTAGGCTGTGGTGTGTAAATAATGCTAAGAAGCCCACAGTCTACCAAGAAAATATTCCCCAAGTCATTATACCATCACCACCACCATACAGTAACCAGTAACTGTTTATTAAAGACAGAATGGATCCTTGCCCTCACGCTGTTTGCTCTAAATTCTGACCCTGCTGTCTGACTGTCAGACCAGGCGTCAGTTTTCCAGTTTTCTATTTTTGGTGCGCTTGTAGCCTCAGTTTGCTGCTCTTAGCTGACAGGAGTGGCACCTAGTGTGGTCTTTTGCTGTTGGAGCCCATCTGCTTCAAGGTTTGATGTGTCGTGAGTTCAGAGATGCTCTTCTGCATAACTTTGCTCTAACTTGGTTATTTGAGTTTCTTTTAACTTCCCATTCTGCTCCTGACAGCAGCCAGGTATTTTCTCCAGAGAACTGCAACTCACTGGATATTTTTTTTCTCTTTTTATGACCATTCCCTGTAAATTCAAGGGATGGCGAGGTGGGAAAATCCCAGTAGATCAGCAGTTTCTGAATTACTCAGACGAGCCCGTCTGGCATCAACAACCATGGCACATTCAAAGTCACTTAAATCTTCTTTTTTTTGCCATTCTCATGCCCGATTTGAACTTCAGCAGGTTGTCTTGAGCACGGTTACTCTCCGGATTTATGCCTGAATCCACTGAGTTGCTGCAATGTGATCTGCTGACTAGATATTTGTGTTAACGTACAACTGAACAGGTGTACCTAACAAAATGGCCTTTTGTCTACATGAAGAATAGATCTCTGTAGCATGCTTTTCATTTCTGCTACTAGATAGTGGCTCATAGCTAAAATAGCTGCTACTAGCATAGTATCCATGTATCTCTGATTAAAGCCAGAATTTAAACTGCCTTGTGGATAATGTAAGCATTAAGTTTAACAAGGAACAACGTGCACTAAAAATCGAGAAGCAGTTCTGTTTTTAATCGGTTACATAACTTACTCTTTCATTATGATCCACTTGCTTGCCAACTGCTTTTTCTCCCTAAGCGTCAGATTTTGCAGTTTTGTCAAAGTGTCTCACAAATACTCACAGGATGTCTTTTGCTGTGTCTGTCCAAACCAGTACTGTATAGAAGCTGGTTTTGGCCCCCCTTTACACCACTGGGATAATCTTTTAAAGCAACATATGTTAACCAAAACCACAATATCTTCCTAAAAATAGTGAATCTAAACTGCAAGTAAAATTAGTTGTAAACACCAAGTTAAAAAAATTAAAAGCAAAACAAATTGTGAAATGCTAAGCTTCCAAAACAGGACACAAACCACATTGCCTTGGTTGACATGATTGTGATTTACACCACCATCACTCATTCTCCTTCCTTATACAGACTTTGGCCGTAACACCAAGGGACATCTTGTGCATATCTTTGTGTTTTGAGTGGCTCCTGAAAAAAAAAAACAGCGGCATTTGATGCCCTGTGATATGGATGCTTTGACTATTCCCATGATAACCTTGCTGAAGCAACGGACAGTAATGGATCTCTTGTAGCTGGGTCACCTAATGTCAAGCACAGGTCAAAAGACTGCGTTTACACTGCAAATAGTACAGTTGGGTTAATTAGTGGCTCATCCTTTCCTTTTGTTTCTCAACTGTCTGTAGGGTTTCTGTTAAAAACAAAACAGTTGACAGAAAGAGCTAGGATGGTTGCAGTGGTGTTTACTGCGCATTACTTTAGCATTATGCATGTGCAAGTGCTATGTAAGTCTATCACACTCCATGTAGTTTTATTCTCGATTGCTGTAAAATTTAATTTCTACTTTTCTGCTCAGTTAATTCATGAATTACCTGCAATAGTCATTTTATATGTCATATCTAAAATCTGCAAAGTTGTCAAATAAATGTGGTACGGTACAATATTTCCATACATCCCTAGTAGAAGACATGTATACAATAAAATAGTATGAATCTGACACTTTTAAAGTACCTTCACGTGTTTGTTTGGGGTATAGTGCTTAAGAAATACACTCACTCCTGCTTAAAAGTGTGTATGGGTATTACAATATAGCCTAAAACTAACTCCTTGAAGCATGCAGCGTTTCACACGAAAAGCATCATGACAAAACTACTATCTTTCATATTTTTTGACATAACTGCCAAAAATATTAAGCACTCCTGCCTAAGAATAGAGAGACGTGACATGATTCAGAGGTAAATGTATTCCTGCCTCCTCTTGGTTATGAGCTGAATATGAGCAGAGGGGAAATAAAGGGATAATACTGGTGGTGATCAGGGCCTGGTAGAATGGCCCATGATGGAGAGCTATAAATAGCTTCACTTGGACACTCTTCTTGGCTCTTGCCCCATCCTCCTGCACCACCCTCTGCTCTGCTGTCCCACACCTCCATCCTCCCTCTATCCTCTCCCTGTCCTTCCCCATTTCCACCCCCTCCCCGCATGTCTCCATCCCTCCCTCGTTCCCATATAGCACCTGCTCTGACACCTCCTCTGCCACCTGGCTGTCATTTTTTGGTACCGGACAGACGTCCTCACGCCTAATTCTGTTCTACTAAATGGCAGCCAGTGCAGAGATGACCAAGTTTACCCACACACACAGACACACACGTTGCCTCCTCAAGGATGTGCTAATCTCACGACACACTGGCCATGGCGTGACCATTCGAATTTATTTTGAATGCTTAAGAAATCCCCTGAGGTGTTTGGACATCTTGGAAATGCATTTAAAACCAATATGGGCACCTGGATTAAACACTAGGGCTTCAACTGATGATTATTTTCATTATCTGTTAATTCTTTTTCCTTACTTCATTAGTCATTTCCAGCATAGTTTCCCAAAGGCTGTGGTGACTTAGCCCAGTTGTTTTTCACGAATAGTTTGTAGTTTTATAGTTTCGTACCAGTTACATCTTCAAGTAGTTACATCTTCAAGTCTTGTTATCTGATCGCTATGGATATTTAGTATATAAATTTAAGTCTTCAGGAGTCGAGAGATGTTTGAAAAAGAGATGCAACAAAGATCCCAGTCTGGATTTAAATCAGAAGCTAAATCAGAGGCTACCTCCCCAGGTTAAGTTTACTTTATTACTTTTCATCACTGATAGCAGAATCTGTTAGTCTTCTTTCACTTCTGCATGGTCCAGCCAATCAGTGTGAATAAGTGCACTTTTAATTCTTTTAATTTAACCTTAACCCAGCTGCTAAAGAGCCCACAACATGTGTGTAAGTGTCCACTGGCCATTCAAGAGCTTTTTTTAGCCTTCATTGCACACATCATCCATATGGCCTCTCATCAGTTGTGTCACTGACCCCTAACTTTGTTATTGCCACATAGGGTCCTGTCTCCTTTAAACACACTTTGCATACCCTCCGTCTGCCTGCATTTCCTGTCTGCATCGTCTCTGTTTCCCGTGTTCTTAAGCTCAAAAGTCCTCCATTGGGGAACTTGCGGCAACAGCATCCCCACTTCTTGTCCACTTGACTCTCACTTGGATTAAAGCGGAGACTTCGAGACTCGCTGCGTCTCCTCGTGTCTGGGCTCATACAAATGCAAATGCCAACAGGCAAAGGTGCACGGCTACAGAGTGCCTTCATAAATGTAGATCTGCTCTATCACATTGTACCATTTCAATTTCTCTGCTTTCTATTGTCACGCTGCCATTCTTTTTAATGGACTTTTTCATTTGCTCACGAAAAAGGCAGCGCTTTTCAGTTTACAGCAAAGAGCAGTTCTGGTTAAAATAACAGGAATGGACCTTAAATTCAGTTTTACTCATGTTTCTTCTTTCTTATAACATCTTAATTACATTGGCTATTATTTTGCTCTTTTTGAGATTCCTTTTTTCACCTTTCACCAGTGTCCCTGTTTTTTCTCATCTGTTAGACTGTTATAGTAACGGTACTGATTTTTAAAAAATACAAGCTGCTCCTGCTCTGTTTTTATTTATTCCAACTGTATGAGAGCCGATAACTTGAAAATATACAGAATTTTGGAGGACAACTGGATATGTTATATCCCATGATGATACATTACAAACAAAAAAGTGAAAGATTCTAAATGGATTTGCCAAATCTGTTAGAAAAACATTCTTTTTTCCTTTGTCCACAGAACAGGGAGTGTAATTCATTACCTCTTTCTTTGAAACAGCGAAACTACATTTCTGTTTATATATTTTCCAGCTGTGAGTTCAGGGAGGCTAGATCATGGGTCTGATGTAATTAATGTATTTATAAGCCAAAAGAGAAGGAGGTGAGTGAATGACAGTAAGAAAGGAGTAAGCTGAAGCCCTCAAAGTTATGGAGCCACTGAGTCGTTCGTGCCTGGAGCCTGCTAGTAAAACATTTTGACCCCCCTCATTATCGCCTATTAAGAGGATCAGGGCTCTCTAAGACAACTTGTCTGTTTACTTGACTTTTTTGACTTTGCAGGCAGTCATGAGGTCACAGTTTGGAACCAGGTCTGGCTGGTTGAATCTGGAGCTGGTTGCCACTTCCATCCTCTGTCATCCTCACACGGCTATGACAAGGGCTTGCAACATCAGCTGCGGGTGAGGCTTCGGTTTAGGAGGAGGAACCGTGAATCACAGTACATCTCCCTGTGTCTTCTCTCTCGCTCTGTGTCTGTCTGCCTTTTATCTGTCTCCCTCTCAGAGATATATGTGCATTCGCGTTTATTTGCGGCCAGGCACAGTCTAAAATTCCTTGAAAAACCACAGTCATCATCATTCACGAACCCCCACCCTAATAACCCCTCGCAGACTAACTTGTACACTAACACACGCACGCACACACATGCACATTATAAAAACCTTGTTTATTTGAGGGAACTGAAAGAAGGCCTTCCTCATCTACTCTTCTCTTCTTTCTTTACCAGGAACCGTGTGTGCATGTTAATGTGTGTGTGCATGCAAAGAAATGCGGTTTATGTCCTGTAAAAAGAGAAGACAAATTATCTTAAAACTTCTTGAGTTTCTGCCTAAAAATCTTCAAATTTTCACGTCAAAATATTATCTCAGCAGACTGATCTTAAGCAAGAGGCAATCTCCAGGGGTGACTGTTGAAGCCAAGGCAACGGTGCCATTGCAATTCTACAAATGGCCACTTGAGGCCGGCTCTAAAACCCAGTCAGTCCCAATAGACTCTCACGTTAAAATGGCCATCTGTATACATCTGCCTTTGTGCTGACACTTTTTATGATCTGATGTAATGATGGTGATAATGATGATGATGGTGATTAGCACTGTCGCTTCATAGCAAGAAGGCTATTGGCTCCAACTGTGGGGCCCCTCCATACGAGCATGAATAGTTGTCTGTCTCTCTTTGTTACCCTGCGATAGACCCGTGACCTATCCTGAGTGTACACTACCTCTTGCCTTATGGCAGCCTTTCCCTAACCCCTGTGACCCCTAATTGGATAAGCATTTAATAAAATGCAGTGATTAGTAAATGTCCCAGGGAGGGATTTGCTCTTTAAAATGTGGCATAAATATTCAGCCAAGAATGAAATAATTAGGGTTTTGGCAGTTAAAATGTATTCATGAAAAAACAGGAAATTCATTAGCTTATTATAAAAAAGAAATCATCCATTCATCTAATACCAAAAAATGGTAAAGAAAATACAAAAGGTCATAGGTCTGTGTCACTATAATGTTCTGCTAGGAGACTTTTCTGGCCATTATTCCGCACCATGACTCACAATATTCCCCGTTTGATCACACACTGAGTTGATCACTAATCTCAGTTGCACACCTTGAATCAGTGGTTATTGATGGGGCTCCTGTGCCACTGGACATGCGAAGTACAATATTACTATAAATTAGTCTAGACAGCCGTGGACGGAGATTTTGTAAATATTGCATTGTATTGTATTGTACATCTCTTATTCTTCTTTTCTGCAATATGAAAGGATCTCTAGCTGACACTTCTATCTTGTAGAAGCCGCAAGAACAAAGGAGGTGTTAATATCACAGCAGGGTTGTCTCCGTGTAGTATTTCTTCTCCTTTGTTTGTGCTATTTCTAATGTGCTCGTATTCCCATTTGTTTACTTTACACTGCATAGTTCGCATCAGCAGAATTCTTTCTAATCATGTAGGCTACATGCTGCTCATGTTGTGGACTAACAGTGGTGGTGTATTTAATTTTATGTGAGTATAGCAATTAAAAAAAAAAAAAAAAAAAAAAAAAAAAAAGCTTTTAGATCTGGTTGGGTCCAGATTGCGCCAAGCCATCCTCTTCCTGCTGTTTATTTATAATCTGGTCCATCTCCTGACCTGTCCTACAGCTTTCTTTTCCTCTTTGCCCCTTCACTCATGTCGCTATTAATGCTTGGTCATTCTTTCCATTAGTTCACACGCTTTTTTTCCCCTGTTCTGGTTCTGACAATGTGACTGCTTACCCTCTTGTGTCCTTTGAGAGCAGGCTGAAACAAAAGTGCTGAGTTAATTTCTCTAAAATTTTCCACTGAAACTATGAGGTGAGGGCTACCAGCATCAAGTTTCGATGTTGTAACATGCGTTAACTGTCCCTTCGTCTCAAAGTGAGTCAGGTCAGAATGAGGAAGAACTGAAAAAGAAAACGAATTGAGGCAGCAGATGCGTCTTCCCTTCCTCCAGTTCCGATAAATGGCCACTTAATATGCAGGTTGCAGGTTAGAGAGTGATTGGTTTCATGGTAGAATGCATATGAAACACAACTGTAGGAAAAGAAAATTTAATATAATGTGAAATATTACATTTATTGTTTAACTAGGAGATTAAATGTTAATGTTAAATTAAACTGTAAACGCCAACTGCACCGGGTTTTTGTATGGTTATTGGAAAATGCTCCATCCAAAAATGGTACTTAATTTTTAATAGCTGAACAGGAACATTTACAGCAACCGTGTTTATGCTTTTTGAACACATGCTTTGCAAGCGTGTCTGTATCTATATATATATGTGTGCTCACATCTTTGTGACCACATGTTTGGCACAGTTTAATCTTATCAGTTGAAGGATTAGTCTCCTTGACACGCTCATATACACTGCAGCCTGTACGACTACTTGTAAAAGACTTGCAAGTGTCTGCGTGTGTGCTGCACTAATATCTGTGATGACATCACCTCTCATCACCAGAGGGACTGGAAGGGTTGGCATGGTAAATCATTACCTCAGTGGCTCTCTTATTATTCAAAGTTACCACTGCTGCAAGTATATAGGCTAGCATAAAGCCCACAGACACACTAGAAGAGTCTGAGTATCCATATCTAAGACATGTTTTAATACATGTTTTTCTTTATTTGTTGAACCAAAAGATTTTGTAGTAAGAATTTGACAGATTTGTTGTAATTTCCATTAAAATAGAATAGAATAGAAAATAATTCATATTCTTCTGCATTAATTTAGATTTATTTATTCTTATTTATTGCAGTTCTGGTTGCTAGTGTGCTCTTTTAAGAGATTATTATCCAAAGATTTCTAAATGATATTAGCTCACATAAAGCATCTCAGACATGTATATGTTATGGAAAATGTTATGGAAGTTAGCTAAAAAAGACCTAATAATTAATAAATTATAGATGCAGTAATCCTAATATAATGTTGAAGATTGTTTCTACCTTGTGAAGCTTTTAACCGGATATATTCACTATCACGACTCCAATAAAACTATAATTGTACTTCTCAAGGTGCAAAAAATGTCCTTTTGAAACAACACTTAATGTCTTAAAGCCCTTTCTTCATGCTGAGCTTCATTCTCAGATAACGACTTTAGCCTAGTCATGATCTGAGTGAGTGCACGTGTACAATAGCTTTTCCACTGTGTAATGCTTTCAATGTGCTGAATCAATCCAATGTTCAGAGTTACATTTCTAGTTTTCCCCTTCTTTATGTTATTTTGAGCTCAAGCGAGCCCAAGTCATAGTCACGTTGATTTTGGAGTTCATCAACAGGATGCAGCTGATGGAGAAGTCAAGGGCAGTTTCACAACTTCGATATGTTTGAGCTGCTCGAGAACTTCCCATATGAGCGCAATTCAGCTGCAAAGGACAAAAGTTAAACTCTCAAGAATGTAGTAATATTATAGTTTTGAGTTACAAAGTATTTCGTGTTCTCTCTTTTCCCGTTAATCTATTCTGCTCTCCCTCTTTTGCTCTCTCCTTCTCTTTGTCTTTCTGAGAGTACAGTACAGCCGCGGATGGGTAATTACTTTGTGCTCCAACCCTAAAATAACACGACTGGCCCAATTACAAACTGGGCCTCATTAAACAGCCTTGCAGAATAGAGGGAGAAATACTAGACCAATCAAAACAAAGAGGGAAAGCTGAGATGTAAGGAGGGACAACATTTAGCGTTTACACAGCAGGTGTTGACTTAACTTGTGTGTCGGGGAGTGTTCAGGTGGCACAGTTGAGCGCGGTGCATGCCATGTCCTGTCCTGGCCTCGCAGTGTTATGTGTTCAAACTGACAGCTCTTTGTTCTCAGTTCTTTCCACTGACAGCAACAGTGCCAGTAGGTGCTGCTCATTTCATCACACATTCAGATATGATCCTCAAAACGTCACTCCCATATGTGCACATATATTTATACACGCTTTCCATTTCGACCCATGGCCTCTAGTGTGGTCAGGGCCGGGCTAGGCTGGGTCTATGCCCACTTATGTAGCTCTTCAAAGCAAGCCAGAGAACGAGCACACTGTACTGGGGAAAGGAAGTGTAAATATATAGCTGTTGCTGGCATACCACACGGCCTCACTATACATCAATTACATATGGGCTGCACAAAATCATACAAACATCTTCATATATATTGAAAATGTCTTAACGCAGAGTCGTCTGGCATTGGGAAAGCCACTCGTGGATGATGACATGGTCACAATGTGCGTCTGCCTTTAAAATCCAGTCATGAACTCTAAATTCCTAGAAACCTAGAGGTTTCTGGTATAGATATGATGCTGTTATGGTTAGACACTGTATCCCAAATTAGACTAAACCTCCTTTTCCCCCACTGACCAAAGCTTGACAGAAAAACCCTGCCAGTGCTTTCTGTGTAAATGTATCCTTGCATATCTGTTGCTGCTGCTTTTGTGTATGTGTGTACGTTGTTTGTTTGGTTTATACAACATGTGAACATGTATGAGTGTATTTATATACATAAGGCCAAGTGTAAACTATATTGCCAGACTAGACAAATGTTTTTAAGTCTTTATTTAATTTTTTGTCTCTACCACTTTATGACAGCAAACAGTGTTATGTGGCAGTGAAAGAGAAGGTTTGACAGCACTGCTGATCAGACAAGATAGAACATGGTTCTCACTCCCAACTAAGTGACTTGGACCTGGCAGAAGGCCTGAGGAAATTTTCTTGGGAAACATTTGAAAATTCCTTTAACTAACTGAATTGAGTGTTGACCCCGAACACTTTTTTAAATGACAAAACAAGATTTCAAGTCCAGGATTTAAGAAACAAGCAAGAGCTAAAAAGTTATGCATGAAAGGAGAGGAAATCAGCAGAGGGGTGTTTAAAGGAGTGGGATAGCAGAGAAAGGGGTGGTGGTTAAAGGAGATGGGGCACTGTGTGTTTGTTTCAGTGCCTGGCACAGCTTGGTCTGGTTATGCTCCAGGCCTCTCTGGGGGAGCCAAGTCTTCTCCCCGGGCGCTGCCAACTCCCTGTGGTGGTGTAGCTACATGTTCAATTATGCTCTGGAGCCTGCCTGTCTTTACCTACGCCTCACAGAAAAACAGCCTCTCTGCATGTGTGTCACAGAAAGCGATTAATAGAGATCATGATGTGATTTTCAGCACGGGAGAATTCATGTGAATTAAGGCTTCATTCATCAGGGTTCACAAAGTGCAACAAGAAAGGAATGCACTACCATGGATTTCACTCAGCCACAGTTCATGTCATACAGCAGAAAGAAACCACGGGAGCGTTTCTTTTCAATTTCAACTTTTCCCTTTTATCCATCATAGTTGAGAACTTGTGTTTCCATAGCGGAATGCTTTAAACACTCACCTAACAATGAAAAGATCACCAGTTTGATTCTGGGAGGAGATGCAAATCCCTTGAGGATTGTACCAGGAAGGGCTAAAAAAAGGGGTTAAAGTAAAAAGAAATCAAACAAGCAGAGCTAAGAGCTGATCAGTAAAAGTCCCATACTCTGAGCAGAGACATTAGAAAACAAAATCATTGGATTTGGGTGTTTTACTGTTCAGCACTCAATCATATACTGACTTAATGGCTGCCAGTCCTCAAAATAATCTTGAACTATATTCCAGTACACCGACACAACATACTTTTTAATTGTTTTAAAATTGATGTACATTCACTTGAAGTCTAGAGTATGGAGTAATAAGGAAAAAAAGCCATCGGTTGCTTTCTCTCATAGTTTACATGAAAACAAAAGGGAAAGTTGAAGGTTTTGTGTAACATGACAGTGCAGAAACACTGTTTTCAGTTTTGATTTTCCAAAAATTAGAAAACTCAGTTTAGGGACAGCTCATTCTGTTGCATGTCTTTTAGAGTTTGTTTTAGATCAGATCTCCAGAATTGCACATGTTGAAATTTTTCTAAAACAAGAACAGGGATACATGTGCCGGCGGCACGGAGTGTGGACGCATTCCTGTGGCCGCGTAAGTGTGTGCATGTGTGTGGCGGCATGGCGGTAAGGAAGCATCCTTAAGAGGAGGGGGAGCAATTATCACTGCCAATAAAACAACAACAAACAAACAATCATTGTTCTGGGCCTTACCTTGTTGTACCACACCCCTCTATAAACCTTATTTCATCAGGACAACTGACACAGAGAATGTGCTGCGCTGTGCTGCCTAAGCACTCTCCCTAACTAGCATGTATGTAGCTGGCACACTGCTCCCACGTGTACCTGTGGGTGTGCTCATGTCAATTACATGCATGCACACAGACGCAGCAGTAAGAGCACATGCCTGTATCGTATAGAAACATCCGCCCCAGCAGTGATTTCAATCAACACTACAAAGGTAACTTTGCCATTTATACATCTTGTCTTCTCGCAAGATGTCTTCTCAGCACAAAAAGACACAGGGCACATGAAGTATTGATTTTGGGTTGTATAACCCTGTGTGTGTGTGTGTGTGTGTGTGTGTGTGTGTGTGTGTGTGTGTGTGTGTGTGTACAGTATATTTGCGATGTGGCTAGCTTAGCCGCTAGAGTCACATGATAGACGAAAGAAATCCACAGTTTTGCATTTCTGTGCTTTTATCTTGTTGATGTCACCAAGAGGAAAACTATCGTTGCTGTTTCACTGGTGTGATATTACTGTCTTTCGGTCACGTTAGGATGATATCAGTATATGATATGAGGATAATAAATTGCCATGATTGAAATAATTCCCAAAACTTCTAAATCGCATAATTTATCAGTGCGCAATACCATTTATGGCCAGAGCATGCTTGCAACGAGTAGTTCTTGTAACCACACTTGAAGGTGTGGCGAAAAGCTTAATGAGAGAGGCATGACACAATAATAATTCACACAGTGCGATACTGATGCATATTTTCAGGCAGTCTCTGCTGGAAAGCATTAACAAATGTTCCACTCATTTGTACACAAGAACCAAGACAAAAACTAGTTCTGTAAAGAATTAAAATCAGCTTGAGGGAGAAGTTCAAACCCTACCCTGCTGGCAGATTTATGCCGAAGCTGCCTGCTGAACTACCGATCAACCTCCCCTTCAGAATTCCAGATATCATTGCTAAACAGTGAATTCTGGCAAGATGTTTTCCTTTTCTCCTTCATCTGTCTTTTGATTGACTCGACTTAATTGAGCCACAGATTGAGGCTACAAATTTGTACCATGGAGAAGTTTTGGCGCAGCGATTGTGCCTCAGGGGACCTTTCTGTGTGGGATTTGCATGTATGGGTTCTCTCCATTCTCGCTACGTTGGCTGTAGGTGTGAGTGGTTATCTCCGTGTGCTCTATTTCCAACGTAAAATTTATGCAGATGTCTAAAATTTAAGTTACACATGCTACTGTAAAACATGTAGTAGGTCATACGCCACATAAGGTCACGGCCTTCTCATTACCAGCACAAATGATGACTTATCCCATTGAGCTAAAGAGGCATCATAGGTAAGAATCACTCGCCACTGGTTTATATCTGAAGGTCAGAGGGATAGTTGTGAATTTACACTTTAGGGTTGAATTTTAAGTCACAGTTGCTGCAGAGCTCGAGTCTATCCAGCTGCCATTGGGGACAGGTGGGGTCCAATGCTTATAACGAAAGCAATGCTTGTACTTTGTTGTGTCAGCTCTGCTATAGTTCCTTAAATTATTTCTCTGCTAGGATCACGGACATTCTTCAGTTCCTTAAGAACATCTTGAGGACACAAGAAAGGAGAGCTCTGACAAATCTGAGAGTAAAAAAACACAGAGGCAATCCTTTTATCAATGATATGATAAATACTGGAAAACATCCAGTAGTTGGTAAGATATGTTTAATCAAAAACCTGATGATATATACAAGAACTGATTTGCAAAAGCTTGCAGTCTCACATAAAGCAGCAGTTTTCCATTTGTTTGTTTTTTATTTTGTAAATGGAAGACCTTCATTGGCCTATCTCGTAGGTATATAAAAGATTTTAAAAATGTTCTTCATTAGGTGGGTTCTGCTTGGTTCAGTGGGTGTTCACCATGCATGTGTGCATGGGGTATCTTCCAAGTGTGTATCCACATTGGTGTGTACGTGCATACATATGTTTGTTCTGTGGAATATCCCTGTAGACCGCTGTTTTTTGAGGTCTCTTTACCCCAGTTAGCCCAGTCACTGGGGAGCCACATTTGTAAACATGCCTGGAGAGGCCCGCATCGTATGTTTGTGTGCACAAATTTAAACATGAAGTCTCAAGAGGTAATTTCACTGAGTTTGTTTTTTTCCCCGACTTTAACAACATATTGAAGTCACATATTTGCACGTGTTTATGGGGAAATAGTGTGTCTTTTGTCTGTCTTTGAGCTAAATGTTTGGAGAATAAACAAATATATTAAAAATAATGCATCGTGTTTGATTTTTCTGCAGCTGAAAAGAAGAAATTAGCAGTCTAGTTAGGTTTTGAAGAAACTGGATTTTCTTTAAAAGGGTTAAAAGTCAACATTTTCAGTCCAGACTTTCTTAAAATGACTTCAGATCCCACCCACCCGCTTGTCCCTTTGAGGTTTTCTCTGTCATTGCGTGCTCGAAGTGTTGAACTGGGCTCCTGCCGGTTTGTTTGGAGCTGTCCAATCAGGCGTGTGAGATCTGGACACAAACTGACATCAAAGACATGACACTGCCACCATTCAGAGTCATGGCCTACTTCTCCCTCTCGCTCTCTTTCTGTCTTTCACTCCCTGTGTCTCAGAAAGCAGTGAAAGTTAAATCCAAACAAACTAACTTCACAGAGGTAACGTCAACTCGATAAATGACCGTTCAAGTAGGCAAACACTGAAAAATAGATAAACATCTTCCAATGTCTGAAGGTCTATATTCAGTGTAGGTGGTTATTAGTGCAGACACTCCTTATATTTAACTGCTGGGAACTAACAGGACTATTATAGACCTCTTCCACTAGACCAGTATAGCACACTTTAGCTGGGCCAGACTGTAATCATATGCATTTCTGTTGCACGTCAGTAGCAGGGGATAGCCGCTACTGATGTGCAGTATTCTGGTTTTGCAGCACCACAGTTATTATTAGAGTTTTGTGTTTTCTGATGAGTTTTTAATTTCTATTTCATTTTGAGTTTCTGCTTTAAAATGAGTTTAGTTTCATTCCTTCCCAAAGTGGATTTGTTGGTTCTTTTTAGTTTCGGCATTCATTTTAGTCTTTGCAATCACTGCGATGTGGGAGTTCCTTGTTAGGAGGAGACACTTTGAGAGGGCAGTTTACTCAGAGTCATGTAGACACCCTATATCTTGTTGGGGTTAGGCTGTGCTAACAAAGACTAAAGCTAAGGACTTTTTCCTCTATATTTTTATTTCAATTTAATTCGTTTTTGTAAAAGCACTCTACTGTTATTATACATATCAGCTGTAATTCTTTTAGTTTTTAGTATAAATATAATAACTATATATAATAATAATATAATATGGTGGAGTCGGTTGCTTAAGAGCAACCGACTCCACCCTCAACTGAGTCATCTTCCTGAACCAGTATGGTCAGAAAATTAGAGAGAAATTACTAACGCATTGTTATCCAAATTAAAACTCTCGCTGTTTACTGAGTTCAACTTCCAGAGCTTGTGTTGCTTCTGTAAGAAAAGCTAATTGATCTTTACACACTGATCTCATTATCTCTTGCCATAGCTGCTGCCTATTAGCTTGCAAAAGCTACTGCGAAACCTTTCCTGTGGTTACTGCTTCAGATTAAAAGCTACTTGCTGAATTTACCAGAAGTCTCAGGAAGACCTTGTGCTTGAACCGTTACACAGCTAATGAAATCCATATATGGTATTTTTTGGTGTGCAAATCAATCTGTTCTTATAACAGAAATAGCTTACTATTAATCAAACTAATTATTGGACTTCTTGTTTAATTAAAAATAGACTCACTTTTTATGTAGTAACTAAGGCCTACAGCTTTCCTTTTTTATCTGCTGAGAATCAGGCAGGTCAGCCGGCTCTGATCGTGCTCCAATTGCATGTAAATTTTGCATTTAGTATTAAACAAAATACAAGGGAAGACAAATTTGCCATTCCAAAAGTGAAGGAGGAACTTCAGGAGGTGAGAACTTGCTGTCAGTTCCTTGACTCGGTTAAATAGGAAGCTGAGTAAGAAACGGTTAATGACTCTCATAGTGGTGAGCTCTGGTGAACTCTCTCCTCTCCCTTACTGTCTATCTCTGCCTGCCTGTCTGTGTCTATCAGCCCACAATGGAGTCATGCAGCCTGCGAGCCGCGACACTCTGACCAGCATTAGTGCAGAGGTGTGCAGAGCGACACACATAGTCCCAGATTGTTCCCACAGCAGGCCAGACACCAGGCTGTTTACTTAACCATTAGCCCAGGGCAGGGTGAACTGAGAGGGACACATGGCTTTTAGTGAAATTTTAAACACAGTATTTGAACTGTTTGTCTCGTATTTTGACTAAGGGGTATGTTTTTTTCTGAAAAAAACATTTTCAGGGCGGTTTAGCGTTTTTATAAATCTGTAAGAGTAATGCTGATCACAGCGTGCACTGGAAGGTGTGATTATTAGATCGTGTTGTTTGTAGTTTAAAGACAGCACGTTACACACAGACCTTTTGAAATTTGTTTGGGTACAAGGTATGAAAATATTTACTTAAACTTAAGCACCTTTTGAGCCGATCTTATTAGGAAAAAAGTTGACTATTCATAAATCCAGCAGTTATGAAACCACTACAGTTTATTTCTAGTCATATATCCCATATTGATTCACTTTTAGCTCTGTTTTTCAGTCTCTATCAACTCTCAAGGGAAATATGTAGCACTTAACTCAAATGCTTCCGCTGTATATCAGCAATGTATGTATGCTATGAAGTCTGAAGAGTCATTTTATTTTTTTAAAATCCGGTTTTATGAAAGCTTATAAAAAAGTTATGAAAGGTGAGCATGAAGTCGTTCATTTAAATGAATTTTATGCATATTTATTTATTAGATATTTTGACTTGCTGGTGTGCTCAGTGATGTTTAACATCTTTTTCATGCATGTAAACATTGTTTACAGAAGCTGGTGGCTGATTGCAGAGTGACTCAGAATGATTGCCCACAGTAGAATAAACTTACACAACCCAGCTACCCACACCACAGCTGCTCTACACAGATAGTTTAAACCACTCAGACTGATACTGTGGCTGATACTCTTCCACGGTCACAGTGACATAACTCCCCCAAATGATGCACAAAACATTACTATAAAAGTTTTAGCTGTATTTAACATAGCACAAATAAAAGAAGCTGAGCGAGAAGTTAGAAGCAGTTTCAGGGAGCACCGAGAAGGTTTGATGGGTTTCTGCTGCAAGAAAGGGATGAATGTTTTAGTTTGAGACAGGATGAGGTGGGAACACCGTCTTATTCCATCATGAAATAAGCAGTCTAATGATGTCCCTCTTTCTCTTTCAGATGCACACATGCACACATGCAGGCATGCACACAAAGCCAGACACAAAAAAGAAAACTGTACTTACTGGAATTCCTCCACCCTGTAATCCTTTCAAACCAAATCAACTTTGAACACCTGCAGTAAAAGCAACAGCAAGTGCTCTTGCTGAAAAGTCATACAGGCCGGTTTAGACGTCACAGACTCTCCTAATGGAGCACAGCTTATACGTTTTCTCAGGCCAGTGCAGGATCTCTTTTCAAAAATTACAAATCTCAACATCATTTCTGGCCAATCTACTTCACAGTAAGGGCTGTTTGAGGTCACGGTTTTAAACAATAGCTACTCATGGATTGCCATGTGCATGCATCCATCCATCTGACCATCCATATGTGTTTGTGTGTGGGAATGAGATATAAATATGAATATAATTATTGTGCATACCTGTTTTTGTTTCAGTGTTAACACATTTCTTTTGGAAATTCGTTCTCTTACCGATATTGTGCTCCAGGTAAGCTGACCCGGGCTTTCAGTGGGCCTTTGTAAAAAGAGGTGGATGAGAAGGGCAGAAAATGGGAGGAGCGTACGGTGTATAATCACACCGACTGGATGACACTGAAAAGCCTCGGGCCTGCACTGACAAACACAGCTGCTTACTGACACAGTAAATCTACTGGATGACTCTCTGCCCTCCTCAGCCTGCCTTCAAACACACACACACACACAGTTGAAACTGAGAACGTTTGAAGGTTTGAGCATTGCCACTGGGCTTTCTCAGGTTGGATAATAACTCTTGGCCTGTCGGAGCAGAGCGCGAGCTGTCCAAAAAGCTGTCAACATCCCACTTACCCTAAACCCAGTGCCACTGTGCCCTGTGCTTACGGGATCTTTGCAGTCTTCCCGACACACTTCAGCTGACACACACTGTTACAGCTGCTGGAGTGACACGCAACCTCTTTTTTTTTTTTCCAGTGGAAAACATAAAAACATAGTTTGCACCACTGTTCTCATGAAAGATCATTTTGAGCAGTGGAGCCGGTGGAACCGGATTTAGTTCCCGATTACCTTGAATGCTAAATAGGCCTATTTGGAGGAAATTCAAGTGCTCATATTATGCTGTGTTTTTCTTGTTGCATGCTCAGTCATCTAGGTAAGGAGATGCGAGAAAGTTGATTTTGTTTGTCCAGATGAACAGAATCATCTTTCTAGAAGCACCTACTGGCTAGTGTGTACATCATCAAACGAATGAAGAGTGGGCTCTCAGTTTGCTATTGTCTCAAAAATATCTCAGTCAGAAGCAGTGCATGACTGCACACGATGAACACAAGACTCCCGAGGTGCTGAAGCCCCAGGTAGCCAGCAGCAGTTACATTACAAAGCCAACACTTGGTTTTGCCAGCCCAGTCAGCGCAGTCTGGGCTTTTTGGAGCTTAAAGAGAAAGGAGATTTACAGCAGCAGTTTAGAGTATTAGACATTAATGTGATTTTCTTTTAGGCATTAAAGCACATGAAACTGCTTTAGTAGACTAACCATCTATCCATCCATCTATCCGTCCGTCCATCCATCCATCCATCCAGCCAGCCAGCCAGCCAGCTATCTAGCCATGCATTCTTCTGCTTATTCAGTTCAGTGTTTTGATTGGGCTGGAGCTTATCTCAGCTGTTACAGGGTGAGAGGCAGGGTACACCGTGGACTGGTCACTAGTTTATTATAGAGCTAACCCAGAGAGACAGACAATAAGTTATGTTCTCATTCATACCTAAGGCTAATTCAGAAACACCAGTTAACCTAATGTGCATGTCTTTGGACTGTGGATGGAAGCCAGAGTACCTGGAGTGAACCCACACAGGCACAAGCAGGACATGCAAACTCCACACTGAATGCAGTAGAACCCCAAAATAAAATGATCAGTCATATTATCAATAGAACATAGCACTGGCAATTTAATACTCTTTACTTTCAAAGCTTATTATAATTTACTTTAGGCGGTGCCGCTTGACAGAGTAAATCTCAAAGCCGGAATTCAAAATCATCTTCTAGCGACTGCCTGTTCATCCACTTCATGAACAGTGGATGAACATCCTCAAGTTCATCCACTTGAGGATGGAGGTTTGTGCGAGCATGAAATGCATAACTGTTGGACAACATCTTTTACTTTTCACGTTAAGAAACCTAATGGCTGTAAGGGGTCTTAATGCTGTCTACTTCCAGTAGATGTGTACTCACTGGCGTGCACATACGTTAATGTCATTAAACAATGTAACAACATTATGTCTTTTCCAAGCCTGGCCTCTTCTTTCTCTCTCTGTACTTTTTTCCCCTCCAACAACGTCCCTTCTGCCACAGCCTGACCCAGATCAAAATATGAACTCGGAGAGAGAAGTTAATCTCCCACATAAACGCAGAGCAGAGGCTGTAACTCAATACAGCTTGCTTTGTGGGAGGCCAACTTGTTCTCATCTCGGAGAATTAAATACAAGTTGTCCACTTATGAGGAATGAGATTAAAATGTAGTTGGCTCTTATTAAAGCTCAAAATGAACAGAGAGGCATAAGGGATCTCTGTGTGCGGGTGTGAGAGGGTTCGGAGGTGCAAAAGTGTGCCTTTCTGCTCGTGTGTGTGGCGCACATTAGGCACAGTGTGTGTGCAGGGCGGGGGCTTATGATTCCCAGGAAGGCCTTATTGGAGATGATTACTCTCATAAAACCTCTGCTCTCTAAATTGCCCCCAAACACACCCTGCCCCCATCCTTCCATCTGCAGTCTAAACACACTTAATCAAGCGCAGGTGTGTCTTGATGCATTTACAGACGCCTCGCTGACAGACAATCTTCAGCAAACGAGAGAGGGGACGAGGCTGGAGATGTTTTGCCATCTTTCCTATCTTCTGTGCTTTGCGGACAGAAGTGTTGTTTGAGGATGAATGTGAATGATAATAAATTTAGCTATTGATTTTCTTTTCTTTAGCCTCTTCTCTTCTCTTCCCTTCGTCTACCGCTCTCTGTCCTGCGCCTTAATACACTGCTGGATCAGCCAGTGCTGGAGATCTGTGGGTTAATACGGTTACCGGGATAACAATCTCCTCCTGCATCGCTTCATGATAGATGGGCACAGTGTGTGTATGTGTTGAGTGATTGAGCAAGTGGGTGAGTGAGTGAGAGATAAAGTAAGCGGCGGCCGTGTAAAAATGTGTGTGTGTGTGCGTGTGCGTGCGGTCCCTGAGCAAGAGTGTGGAAGCGGAGGGGGCCATGGTATCCGTCAGAGGAGAACAATGGCTTTTAAATGAATCTGGGAGCTCGTAAATCACACAAAGAGAGAGCCCAAATGCAGCGCTGATTGCCTGGACGTCAGAGTCAGCGGACGACAGGAAGGAGCGAATGAACGAGAGCCCCAGCGAGACACCTTGTTAACGCCTGAACAAAACGCCTCCATTAGGAACCAATGGCCTACTTATGCAAATGACTCCACATATGCACACTTTCTCTCCTGAAAGTTCTGTCCTTGGGAGGCACATGCAGTCAGTCAGTCAGGACAAATGTAAATAAATCAAAGGACAAACACTTTTCCATTTCATATTTGTCAGTCTGAGGTGAACAGAACTTGAAGTGGGCCTTTTTAAGTTATACCTGTGCAGGCGTATAACTCAATTGCCCAATACTGTTGAGCTCTTCATATATTCAAAATCGTCGAGCTAAACACATTTAAATGGAAGACAAAAAGGATTGGCTAAATTGCCACTCTTTAAATCTATATTTTTCTTAATCTCATGTAATTTGGATTGGTTTGATAAAGATGTAATTTTACTGTCGCTGGTAATGTCTGAAGCTGTTAGTGTATGTGCTAATGCTAAGCAGTTGTAAATCATTAGAGCCTGGCTTCATTATGGTTTAGCACGAGTGTTGCCTCAGAGAGCGAAAGATGAGTGGTAGGCAGAGTGTAATTACAGGTATGTGGGGAGAAAACATGCAATTAGAGATGTAGAGGAGGCAGTTTGCACACTTTTCAGCTCACGGGCTATGGAAGCTTGTTTACCTCGCCTCTCGTCCTCTCCTGGCAAGTGTCTAAGCACATGTACTCGAGTACTCAAGTTTTTTATAACTTTAAATGTTTTAATACATCAGGGCCTAGAACAGTAAATCCGAGTGTGCTGTTGTATTTTTATGCTATAAAAACTGTTTGACCCCAGTGTATACAGCATACTTTTCAGATTGGGATTTTACAGAACAATATAGAATGATAAAAATATGCATTTTTTTTGTTTGCTATCCCAAATGGCTTCTGATTTCTTATCTGAAAAATTAGAAATGAATTAGAAATATTTCTGCTTGTGTCACATCCCCCAATTTTTTGGTGTTTTAAAATCTAACAGAGGGATAAGTGTACTTTTGGGTTTAATTTAAATAAATGTCTTTGATATTATTCATTACATCATGTTTAAATACTTTTTTCTCCCAATTTACATTCATGTATTGGTAATTTTTCTTAAGTTAAAGTTGTGATTCTTTCCTTTTTCTTTTTTCCCAGGCTTGTTGTGTGCCTTTAACAACTGGCAGTGACCCTGAGTCACTGTTAGGGCTGAGGTCAGGTCAGACCAACTGATGAACTGAGTTAGAGGGGAGAGGTCAAGGGTCAGGGCCTCCTGGTTAGCTCTTCCACTCTCACCTGTCTGTTCGTAGGGAAAGCGAACAACATAAATGGTAGTGAGAAAAGCGAAGTCAAAAAAGCAAACAGCTGTCACTGTCTTTTTCTCTCCATGTATTTCTTTCAGTTTGGATTTTATGCAAAAACCGAATGGCGAGAAAAAACCCAACAATAACGTTGCAACAGTTATAGCAACTGAAGTGTCTCACTTTCTTGTGTTTATGTTT
Organism: Diplotaxodon limnothrissa; assembly: GCF_057381915.1. NCBI lineage: Eukaryota > Metazoa > Chordata > Actinopteri > Cichliformes > Cichlidae > Diplotaxodon > Diplotaxodon limnothrissa. The sequence continues at coordinate 28,313,643 of NC_140615.1, read as the reverse complement.
TTTACCACTCTCACCTTCTCCCTCCCCACGCTCTAACCATAATAGTGTGTAATGTGCAGGCTGATTAGGACTTTGACGGCGAGGTTCAGACCAGCCACCCAGACTCTGAGGTTACTTAGTCTGGGTTTTGTGGCCAGACTTTTGGCTGGGAATACCCTTCTTTTAGTTAAACCTTGCTTGGCCACAAGTGACGTTCCCACATGCACACAGTGTGTGGACGCACACCTGCTTCAGATCAACTTTGGCACAACAAAATTACAGATCAAAATGATAACTTTTGCATTTCTAAGCTATTTCATTTTTTATAATAACCAGATACAGTGTATCTTGATTATCAGTGGAAGGTCCAGTAAAAGACATGCCAGGAAACAAACTGGCCCCTGAAACAGGGTATACGACAGCTGAGCTTTTCCTGCCAGGACTGAGAGAAACAAAAAGTATGTGGTTATAAAAAGAGACAGTGCTCCAAGTGAATGTGACCACCACCAGGCGCAAAAGAAGAAAAAACAATAAAAAAGACAGGTGGACACCTGCAGTTAGGTTGATCATCGTGCAGGGTGGAATGAGAGCAGTTGAGAGAACATTTGGAGCAGTTAGTTCCCGCAAAGTGGGCATTCTCTATATTTTTCTCTGACGCATTTCGCACACATAAACATACAGACTTGCAGCGAAACACGCAAACACACAAACAAAAACACATTTACGCTACTTAGAGTATTTGGTGACAGGTTATAAGAGGCTGACTGACCTCCTCAGACATTAATTAAGAGCCTAGGAGAGCAGAGCCTTTAGGCCAGCCGAGGGCCCTGCCCAGACACACTCCCTCAGACTGCACTGTTTATCTTTCATTAGAGCACAATTACATGTCGCATCCCTGTCTCTCTGTCTCTCACCAACTCTCACTGGTTTTGCCTGATTCCCGCATGTTCGTGCTGTGTACGTTTACACTCGTTACTCAGCGAGCTCAAGAACAGAACAACCACAGACACAAACAAGCTTCTCAGAGCCTTTTGCCTTTGCTAAACATACAGGGAGCAGAAGCAGGACAACAGAAAAACTGCCAGATGTGGGGAAGAAAATGTTATAATGGTTAAAGATAAAGGAATGCAGCAGGGGCTGTAGGAGGAGGGAGGACATGGGAGTAGGAGGTGTGCCTTCCAGTAAGAGGTGGACAGCTCCTTCACAACACCACAAAGGAAATGACTACAGACAGAACAGAGAGGTAGAGGCAGAGAAAGAAGTGGAGTGGTCAAAAATCTTTAATTGGATGGAGTTTTCAAACTTGTAAGTGACCTTTATCACAGTACCCAAACCAGAGTGCTTTCTGAACTGACATCATCTTTAAATATCTGTACACATGCTGTTGTGACCCAAAAATACATATGATCACGAAATGCTTGAAATAAACGGGTTTATTTGTTATATGAACATTGTCTGATAGGAGTAGTATTTCTAAAAAAAAAAGAGTTTAATTTTAAAGAATGGGAAAAACAGAAAACACTCTTTTGTGACATTCTCCCACTCTGAAGTACAGCTCACAAAGATAATCTACAGAGGACTTAAATAGAGCGTTTTGGAAAAAAAGTGTCCTTATTTTCTCACTTTCATATGAATAACTGTTGTTTGTTGGCTTTCAGAAGTTGCAAAAATTGTTGGATGGGCATCCCCCTCACAACGTGCATCATTGGAAAAGTGTGGGAAGAAGGGATTTCACTGTTCTGAGAGGAGAAAAGCACTCTGTGTGATTCATGCAGACACTTTGCACTTCATCTGGGATCTAAGATACACAGACTCGAACTAAGCAAATGTTTTGTAGCACACAGCTGATATAAAACATCATTACCTTAATTAATGATGGACTGGTGACCTGCCGGGTTGTACCTCACCTTTTGCTGTATGTCAGCTGGGATACTCTCCAGCCGCTATGAAATGGATGGGTAATAAAATAAAACGTTACTCTTTTATTTTAGTGTCTATTTCATATTTTCTGTACCTCATGCCAAATTAGTTTAATCTTTATCCATCAAGTAAACTGAGCATTTTTAACCTAATATATATGCAAGATAAAAACTGTTGCAAAAATGTAAAGTGTGCTCTGATGCCTTGTCATCAGCAGGAACTAAATGTGCAAAAATGACTGGACATCATTTAACCCATGTGTTTCATAATGTTTCATCCCACATAATGACTGAATTACGTGTCATTTTTTTGTCATTTATTTGGTGGAAAGTACAAATAAGAGGCCAGCCTAACATAAACTGTGGAAAATCTGAATGATAGGGGACAAATTTAACAAAATGAGAGAGACCAAGTGGGCTTGAATGACTTGGAAAAGTAGTTTTTCTTACTTTCTTTACCTGGAGATACAGAGGAGTAATTAGCAGCTTTAAATCAATATTTAGTGATTGGTGGCTGTTTACTCCCCTCAGCCATCACCACCATCATCAAACATGCACGTGGAGTCATCGGGTCTGGACAGCTGGTCAAGACAGACACAGTGTTAACCCCCGTACATGGCCAGAAGGCACAAGCAACGCCCCACACATCAACTCAGTCCCCACAGATGTGACGCTTATAGAAGGAGGCACACTATAGGTAAATCGTCTGCATCCTTTTAAAGCTACGTGTTAATTAGATATCCTTTGTGGAAATGTGCGATGTGTTTGCCGTGAATAAACCACAAGCCGCACTGAGGTTTAGCTTGTGAGTCAGCAAGTACAGGTGGCAAAGTCAAAAATCAAAAAGCAACACTGTTGTTGCAGGTTTGCATAACAGTCTAATCTGTGATCTGCCCAGCAGTGGGGAGAGGAGGAGAGGAGATCTGGATTCCAGTCCTGCACTCGCTGTCTTTTGGCTTATCTGAACAGCAGGACAGATGTTTCCATGAGCGTTCACGACCTTTTCTTTGCTACTGTCGCTCTTCTGCTGTTCATGTTGTTCACTTTGTTGTCTCATTTATTTTCATCTTGCATTTTCCTCCCCTGTTCCTGGTTTCTCCCTCTTTTTTTTCTCTGTCATTTCCTGTGAGAACAGGAAAGCCCCTTCAGACAAACAGCTATGGTCTGCCCATCCAACACACTCTCTCTCTCCCTCTCCTCTCTTCTAGGTTCAGCAGGCTATGTAAACAGATTGGGCGGACTACAGCTGGCGTAGAAGGAGAGCAGTGGGACATGGTGTGTGTGTGTGTCTGTGTTTGCGTAGGTGTGTACATATTTATGTGAACGCATGCAGGCATAAGTGTGGTAGAATTGGGAGTGACGAGACATTGACCAAAATGTATGTGGAGCAGGAACGAGATATTGAATCACTTGGAGACTGGAGAAGAGACTCACAAAGTATGGAGCCCGTGGGGGTACTGAATGCCTCATTAAGCTGGTGTATGTGTGTGCGTGTGCATGTTCATACAGCTGTAGACGACATACAGTGCCGCACAGGAAATCGGGAGTTGGCCTGAGACCTACCCAATCAAAGAATGCTTTAAATCAAAGTTGTGCTGTTGACCACTGTTGGGTATTTTTAACATAAAACGTTGGATTATATGTATGTGTGTGTGTGTGTGTGTATCTGCTTGTCTGTACTGTGCAGTTGCGCAAAGTTTGTGTTTGGAGAAGGAAATACCTTGACAGGTTTCTGGAACACCCGCCTGGGTACCCCCTCTCCATCTCCCACTTTCCTCCTACTCTTTCTCTCCATCTCATTTCTTCTTTTAGTGTAGTTTCTAGTGTTATTTTACACTCACGCCCTTCCTCTGGCTTAGAGCAACACTCTCCCTCCCTGTAACTAGTGTTGTGTAACTGCCATTTGGTGATCAAAAAACTTAACATTTGGTAGACGAAGTGAGAAATCATTGTAAATCCCATTCTGTAATACTACTGATGGTATTATGTCACTGGTTATGTCACTTTCGCTTCCTGAAATAAACTTTTCCTAATTGTTTCCTATAAAGTCAAATGACAAATTCGACCTTGGCTCCATATATTTATAAAACATGTCCTTACTGGTTGTGTACTCATTCCTCTCCACACACCCTGTTTTCTTGCTTCTCTTACTTTCCCTCCCACCTTGTTTCTTTTTTCTTTTCAAACAATCAACATTGTCGACAGTTTAACACCAGAGAGAAATGCACTCGCATTTTTCATTGATAGATGTGTCAGTGTTTCATAATGATGAAAGGTGGCATTCCAGAAAGCTCACAGACAGAGGACAGGAAGTGCTGCTCAAAGGCCACAGGAAGCAGGAAGCAAGTGGGGATGAGCTGCAATAGTCACTTACGGTTACTCATGAGGAGACATGGGAAGTAGTCAGAAGATGAGGTGAGAAATCATGAGCGAATATAAAAAAGAAAAGGAGAGAAGGAGAAGGAGTTACAGATTAAAATTGTGAGCAAGATGAAGGAAAGAAGCGTGTGTGTGTTGAAAAAGCAGCATAACGGGTGGGAGGAGAGAAAGAAGCCGAGAGTGAGTCTATAACTAGTTTTGTGCTGAAAGGTCAAAGTCAGGCCTCGGATTTGAAATTGAAATGAAGTGTTGGTTTGGCACCATTCCCACCTCACTACTCTATGGAAAGAGAGTGTTTGTGTGTGTGTGTGTGTGTGTGTGTGTGTGTGTGTGTGTGTGTGCGCGCACAGCAAAACACCACCTGAGTACACATTTTGCCCTCATTTCCCACTGTTTTATATGTTCTGTGCTGGGATTTTCTTATGGAAGCATATTCAGTAAAAACAATGACTGTACACTCACTTGCCACTTTATTAGGTCCACGTGTTCAGCTGCTCACTAATACAGATGTCTGATCGGCCAATCATATGGCAGCAATCCATTTAGGTATGTAGCCAAGGCGACCCAACCTGTCAGATGATGTCAGATGGGCTGGTGTGTATATTTCAGAGATCTGCTGGGATTTTCCCACACAACCATTTTACTGTTTACGGAGAATGATCTGAAAAAGAAAAAAATATCCAGTTAGGGGCACTTCTCATGGGGAAATGAACTTGTTGATTCCAGAGATCAGAGGAGAACGGCCAGATTGCTTCTAGTTAATAGAAAGGCAACAGGAACCCAAAGAACCAGTCATTACAGCCAAGGTATGCAGAAGAGCGTCTGTGAACGCACCAGAAAGCCACACTGGCTTCCACTGCTGTCGTCTAAGAACAGGAAACTGAGTCTACAGTTTCCACAGGCTCACCAAAATGGGGCAACAGAAGCCTGGAAAAACATTGTTTGATCTGATTAGTCTTGATTCTTGCTGTGACATTTGGGTGGTAGGGTGTGAACAACTTGAAAGCATGGATCCACCCTACCTTGTAACAATGTTTCAGGCGGGCGTTGGTGGTGTGGTGTCCATTACATTATGATCACAGTTGCCCATCTTCTGTTGACTTTTGGACAGCATGTCACAGAGCTCAGATGATCTCAAACTGGTGTCTTGAACATGAGAAGGAGTTCCCTCTACTTAATCCAGTAGAGCACCTTTGGGATTTGGTGGAACAGGAGATACACATAATGGACGTGTTGCAGGAAAATCTTCAGCAACTGTATAATGCCTGTTGCATCAATCTTTCCAGCACCTTGTTGAATCATGAAGATTCAGTTCTGAAGCCAGAAGTTGGTTCCAACCTAGTATTAGCGAGGTATACTAAAGTTTAATAAAGTGAGTACATTTCACATGGGTCAGAGCAGTATTTCTTCACTCTCATGGGATTCATTGGTGCTCCACTAACACACCATTGCTTTCACATTATGGATGTGTGAATACAACTTTGTTGGATGTTCTTACATGGCCTCCTTTCAATGAACGCGATAACAATACAGATATAAAGATTTTGTGACATTTAGACTTAAAGTTGACTTTCTTTTCATTGCTGTGTTTCAAATGAAAGCATACAATAAAACATCTTTTAAGAACCCATAGTCAGTGCCAAGCCTCACCTGTGAGCGTTGTACCAAACTAACTGCACAGAACATCACCGATTTTGTGAACTTGTGACTCAGAAGTACTACTTTTTGCAATTTATGGTTGATGCAAGACCTAAATAGATATGGAGTTAACAGATGGACTTTGCCTCAACAGACAGTTGGAGAAGTTTCTACACAGTGGTTTCTGCACTTATTTATTTTCGTGTCCCTTCTCAGGGTTATGTTAATTCAGGGCACAGCTGTTGTTCTACACAGAAGAGCCATCTTCAGGCTTCAGGCCTGCCCACTTTTAAGCCTGGAGCTGTTGATTTGATAGTTTAAAGACAGTAGATTACAAAGTGTAGGCCTTTTAAAATCAAACGTATTGGTGTGATTGGGGGAGACGTTATATGTAATTTGCAAGCCTTTCCTGTGTGTAGCTCGACATTAGATTAGTGCAAAAAAGGTGAATGTCATAATTGGAGGTGAGACAACCTTTTCATCCTTTAGATCATTTTTTCCAACAAAAATCTGTTAGGAAAAACATCCTCACCAGTTCAGACTGACTACAAATGCATGTTGAATTACCATACACTGCAGTCAGGTACAAGCAACCACACTGTTTCTCTCTCGATGATGATGTTATTCATTCAAAGAGTAATAAATAATACATAATTAGGTCAAACATGGGATAATTACCATGAAATGATCATTTAAACATGCAAATATCAGCTCAGTTATTTGATTTTTCAGCCTCCCTGGCTTCAGTGTGCATTGCAGTCAGTGAGTGATAGTGCTATCCACCACTGTGTAACTGACTGAGAAGGATGACTTAGATGTTTGCTGAGAAATGGATGGGTAGTAGCACAGGGTGAAATGGGGGAATGGGCGAATGGCTGGCTGCCAGAGTCGAATGCCAGGTGCAGAAGGTAGAGAGGTGTCCTTCCTCAGCTCCCCTGTGGAGTGAACCAGCCCATACTGAACATCCACTGCCCCAGTACCCTCTACTGCTGCAACTGCCACTTTTCCTCCTCATTCACCTCAGCTCTTTCTTAAATCCTGCCCTCAAATGTCTCTGTATTTCTTCTCAGAAACAGAAAAGGGCCATTGTGTCAATTAAATGACATGTGCTGCACACCATAAATCCTGCACACATGTTCTACACTCGCTGGCTAACCCGTCTGCCTCTCTTGCTGTCTTCCTCTCTATATGTTGGATGGAGCCACAGAGTTTTATGGCTCATGTGTGTTGTGACAGTGTGAAAGGCACAGGAAGGAAAGGCCACGCTTCCTCTGATGCTCCTGCTGCTGTGGACCAGAAGAGATAAGAACACACACACATGGATGCACACGCCGCCACGAACAAACAATCACAACACAGACCCGTGCTGCCTGCGCTAACGCCCCCTCCCTCTCCGCCTCCCCTGCAGATCGACTTCCACGTGGTTTGGCCTTAATCAACTCCCCTGCACGGCCCCACCTCCGTCTCCTCTCACACATTTTGGTTTGTTCTCTTCTCAACAATTTGCACTCCCCGGTCCAACTCAGAGTGTTTAAATTGGCATCGCTAGTCGGACACTGGATGCTTTTAGTTTCAAATAGGCAAATAATCGCTGCTCAAGTTATCAGCGAACTATTTGGGTTAGTCATTCTGGTGACTCTGCCATACGCAGCGAGCTGTAGATGTAGAGAAGAGTCCTCTCTGTTTTATCAATGGTTTATAATGTGCACGTGTGAAAGAAAGGCACTTCCTTCAGAAATAAGTAAAGAGCTTCCTGGACAGTGTATATGCTGTGCTTTCCTGGGTGAGACTGATGCTGAGAGTGTGTCTGTTATTTTCTGAGTGTGAGCGTGTGTGTGTGTGTGTCCGCTGACGTAAGCCCCTCTATCTGATGATGCCCTTCTAATCCCCACAGTGATGTGTCATGAATATGGAGTTTAAGACTCAAATCCCCAGGGATACACAGGCTATAGATAGCTTGTGCCTTCTTCACACACGTATACACACACACAAACACACACACACACACACACACATGCTGCTGACTCTTGTGACGTTGCACTGGTTCACTCTAGCCTACTCTGGTCTTAGCCATTCCTTCTATGTGCAGTCAAATTTGCAGATGTCAAACCATGATTTTTTATTGTTAGTGTTCTGGTTTTAAATGTACATGATATTGTACTTGAAACATCAGTGAGATATTGAAATAATTGATATAAGCCTCAAGTGCCTTTTCTTCTGAAGCAGCCATAGGCAACACAGTGTATTTGTGTTTTGACTAACCATGACCTGCTGCAAAACAAGACTGGTCATTTTCAGTCAAATGGCTACAAAAACAGAACAGCAAAGAAAATGACAGTGAACTTTTTTATATCTAAGGGAAGCTTTCCTTTGTAGTCTGCTTGTAGTTTGAGATCTGTTGACCGGTTATGTTTGAGTAGGCTCTGGTTGCATGAAGGCAAAGAGTCCATATGAAGAGTGAAAGAGGGGTTGTGTTTTCTGAAATCGAACCGAGTCAACAAACTAGCTGATGGATTTCCAGATTGTATCCAAAGCACAGAAAGTCAAAGCTAGAACTTCAGCACGGGCAGTCAGTTGATCATACTGATCTCTTAAATGCTTCAACCCACCTAGACGTTTAAAGTAAACAAAGATGATCAGTAAAATGAATCCCTAAACTGCTCTTTGTAGGAATTAGTTTTACAAATCAGCTTCAATCTTGAAGCCAGCTCTGAAGTGCATGTAATGTCTGATTGCATGCATGTGAGGATAGTGTAGGTAGTTGTACGGTGGATTCACAGTGAGCATGTGTAAGCTCCATCCAGGCAGAACTTTCACCTAAACCAAGCAGACTAGCTAATTGCGAGAAAGGACGATGACCCAATTTCTCCTAACATTTTACAGCGATTCCAGTTGCAATAAATCTAAATATACTTGAATCTTAAAGGAAGCAGTATTAAAACACACTGCATGATACCATACCATCATGTGATTATCATTAAGTTACAATTTAAACCACAAATGACTGAAATAATCAGCTTGTGTAAATTTACTCATGTGTGCATGTGTGGTGTATTGTTATGTAGGCTGAAATGTGCTGGAAACTCTCAATGTTTTAGTGAAAGCTCTAATCTGAAAATGTGGTTCCTTAGGTTATTGTGGCCTAGACTACACACAGATGCATACTGCAGGTGATAAAAGACATACTGTAGGTATAATCACACTTGCTGCCTTACCCTGCTCACACACAAACACACATGAATCCCACCACACCCCAAAAGCTTGCCAACCCATATGGCTTGGGGATAATAAACTGAACAGCCAGCAACACGTCTCCTGTGCTCCCAAGCCAGGCAAGCCAAAGGAATGCACATCCCTCCAGTTCACTCCCTCTCTTTATCGGCCTCCCTTTTCTTTTTCTTTTTTTCTGTCTGTTTGTCATTCTCTGTCTTTTCCTTCTCAGTTCTGAGAAATTGAGTAACGGACCCTCTGTTAAAGTGAAGAGCTATGTGTCTGAACGTATGTTGGCACCCAAAAGTGTGTGTTTGTGTGCGCGAGGTGTGCCAAAGAAACCAGTCTGACGAGTGTGTGAAGAGCTTGCCCTTGGGATGGAGGGAACAGGGGAAGTGGGATGGAAAAAGGGAGGGACTGTAAGGATGAAATGAAAAGGAAAATAAACAGTTATGTGAAGGAGAAGAGGAAAAAAGAGAGATATTTGGGAAGGAGGGAGAGTTGCAATTACATCTCCTTCCTAATCTCTTTCTCCAAAATGCCAAATGTGAATGTGACCAAACACACGTGCCTTGCTTCTCCCAACGCCTACTTTCCCCCTTCTCCCACCCACCCATGGTCCTGTCTCCTCAGGCCTCCCACCTCTCTGTTTCTCTGTGGTGCAGCGGGACAGCGAGCAAGGCCTGCGGCAGGAGTGCTAAGCCCGGGCCTGGATTTGGAGCACGGCTGCTCTTGGTTGAGCAGGATCCAGGCCCCCTGAGGGCTGAGGGGTGGCAGCGGAGGGTGGAGGGTGAGGGAGGTAGGGCAGAGAGGGAGGAGAGCAGAGGCAGCAAGCAGTACAGTTCTGGATCACCTTCAAAGAGCTCCAATCCCAGTGGAGAGACTGGATTCCTCTGCGGAGAGAGAGGGAGGGTATGGAGGGAGTGGGAGAAAGAGGGGGAAAGATGTGGGAGACAAGAGACAAGGGGGGAAAGTATTAAAAAAGAAAGGAAAGAAGTGATTTGGGTTGTAACTTTTTTTCGCACTCTTCCACTGTCTTTCTCCCTCCCTCTTTCTGTCTCTGAGGCGTGCATGCACTTGCCCTTCAGACAGAGGGCTATACTGAGATGATCTATCTGTGTGCTGGAGCGGGGAGACATGAGAAATCTGGCCCGCACAAAGGCTTCGTTGTGCCTCTCTGGAGCTTCCTTTAGGGGCGTCATGTGTGTATGTGTGTATGACTGTATTTGAATGTGAAAAGGATGAGTAGAGTTTACTTTCTCAAGGCCCCCCAACCACCCTCCAGAAGGTACTCCTAATGCAAGCGTGCACACGGACTCCCAGATGTGCCTCCAGAAATCCAAGGACATTGCAGATTGCCACCTAGGCATCTTATTCTTGTTCATGTGGTGGATGACTTTCAAGCTCTGAACCTATAAGCCTCTTATAGAACGCAAAAGTGTGTGACAGTTTAGGAAACCTCAGATTTGTTCCATTGGAGTTGTGCATGTTCAGTTTTTGTGAAATTGGGGTGCAAATAGTACACTTCATAGTTTGTGCAGGCAGGAGTGTGTGTTTCTCTGTGTGCATCAGTGACAGACCTTCATCCTGAGTTTGGGTCAGCAGTTTGTTTTAGCATCAATTAGAGGCTCTGTGTTCCTCAACGCAAGCGTGAAGGGAGAATTAACGTGCAGTGGCACATTCCCATCAGTGTATTATTACACACAGCACCTCAGCTGCCAGAGTGCATGCATGTGTTTGTGCATGTGCATGTCTCTGTGCGTGCGTTTTGTGTGTGCATGAGCATGCCCATATGTGTGCATTTATAGGTAAATCATTCAAATTCAGAAAGCTCTTTTTCGTTTTTCTTTTCTTCCTCTCCGTCTTCTTCTCCTTGCTTGGCACTTCCCTCCTCTTTCAAGGACTATGGTCTGACCACAGCCATTTCCCTTAGTCTCTTCCTTGCCTAGCAGCACACAGCACATAGTTTCCATAGAACTTGCATTTAATTGGAGAGAAGATATATTAAAGATACTAGAGAAAAGTGTCTTGTAAAGATCCCCCGTTTTATTCAAAGACACTCTGAAGAGCACATGTTCACTGGTTCTGATGCAGATCTTCTCTTGGAGGTATGTTGATTGCTATGCATAAAATAAAGGTTAAGAATTTACGAATATGATCTTCTGAACAATGTTTCAGACAAGACAAGGTATGTTTGCCATCAGTGAATCATCCAACATAATTACTTTATCCTGTGCTGCTTAGTCTTTTTGTACCGTCATCATTTTAGTTTAGCTTTTATGCTAGTGTAAAACAGTTGCTTGAAAGTTTTACGTAGTCTGATTAAGACCATAACCTTTGAGGCATAAGAAAAAAACGAATCTTTCTCATCCTGATGCCGGTGTTTTAAATGTTTTTTTCCCCATTTTATCAATTTACAAGTTGACTGCAAAGGTTGCCTTGTTTTGAGAATGCATGACTGCAAAACAAAGAAAGAAGTTCAGAGTTGTTATATAATGCAGATTTACCTGGAAACTGTAGAAGCTTGTGAATGTAAGCTTAACCTTTCTGATTCTTTTAGGTCTCTGCAACTGTCTGTACAAAGCCAACTTATCAAATGAGCAAGTTGCAACCTGTTAATGCGCACCCTATTATAGTTTTCATATTTAATTACAACCCTGGTTATTAAGGATTATTATTTGTAGTTCAGCATAAAGATGAGCCTGAATTTGGTCCAAATGCCTCCAGGTTCTGTTGGCATTGTGCCAGGCTGCAGACCTGAACTTCCTTCATACTTGATGTTATTAACAGCTCCGTCTAAAAAAACAGCCAGTATCATGCTCCTCGTGACATTTAGAGATATCATCACACCCTGACACGTTAATAGAAGCATTGTTTTTTTCCTTTTGTTGTTCTGTTGCTTCCAAGAAAGATATCCATCATTCATGAACATTCGGCTTTATTATGTTAGAAGTGATTAGAGCATGCCTAACCCTCTTAGGGATTACTGGATTGAATCTTTGCCAGGAAATGTGCCACACACTGGCACAATATTGCCAGGATCCCTCAGTTAGGCAATATACGTGTTTCTTCTGTTGTTACTCTGATTACACCCTCTGCATAAATATGGAATATAGTTTCATTGCTTTTGTGTCCCTTTTTGTGTTGTTTAATGGGGGATGGGATGTCAGTCGACTGCTTCCAGGGGAAAGGTTTCCTGTCTTTGCCAAGGTATGCCCTCCTCCCTGTCTCTCATGTGGAGCAAGGCTCTATACTTGCTTGTAAATAGTGAGATAAGTGTGGTTTACCCGTCGCCGGGGTGTAAGGTGCACTCAGCACCGCCCTGACTTGTCTGTGCCAAAGCCCAATAGGGGTGTAATTACCTGAGACTGGGTCAGCACTTTATCCAGGGTAAAAATACCTGCCTACTTATAGAAGGGGAGTAGTGAGGGAAGCCTGTCTTCACACATTCAGCCAAATGCCCCCTTAGTATTGGGGAAATACTCTGGTAGTCTCTCTGCTTCTTCCTTTAGAGGAGTTATATAGCATTAATTACGCAATATCACAGGGACTTCTGAAGTTGCCTTTCATAGTTGCAGCAGATTGCCCTACAGAGCAGTGAGACACATCCAATATTCCACTCTACCTCTAACTGCAGCCGACTTTCAGCCCGGTACCTTTCCACATTCACTGAATTCCCCTACTCCGCCCCTTTCACACCACATCTGTCTCTCTGCCCTCCGAGTCAAGGACAGAGAGGACCAAGCAGACATGGAGAGGACACAGCAGACACAGAGAGCTTGTGTCAATTAAATGGTATGTGCTTATGCCGCAAATCACAGACACATGTTCCTTCTCCCCTCCCACCCTGTGGCTGTTGCCTCTCTTCTCCACCACCTAATGCAGCGTAATCATCCTCATTACCTAATGAGACCCTACTGTACACACAAAGCCTCCCCCCGCCCCCTCCCCCCAAACACATATGTATAAAGAGCAGCCACATGCTCATGAAAAACACTATAGACTGTTATAGCAATGCGATAAACAACGCTCTGAACACCTACCACACTGTCAACAGAGTAGCTCTCAGTGCCACAACATTGTAAAGCCTCTAATGCCACAGTAATACTATTGTAGTGTGTATTATCAACAGGACAGTGAGCACTGAATTAGGCTGGCAGCTGGGGAGGGGAGAAACCCCTCATTAGCTCCCTTCAATGTATCTACTTCCCCTAATCGCTTACAATAACATAATCTCTTTAAAAGTGCTGCAGCTTAAGTCCAATCTGCCTAAAACCTGACACGTGATTGAGGTCAATCCGCAGTAAAACCTCAACTGTGGGGTCCCAAGAACTTCCACCCAGTATAAGCTACAGTACTCTATGAGCAGGTATGCATTTATTGCCGGCACTGTGCAGAATATTACATAGTGCTTCACAGTGATTCAGACATGTCGCTCCACAGCTGTCTTCATACATACCCTCAGCGAGACAGAGCACAGCCGGCCGCCTTCTTCTGTGCATGATCCCAGTGCAGTTTGTATCCTTCTCACAGCCTCCATTCTCTCTAACCCTAGTAGAGGAGACCCATTATGCCCTTTTTTTTTGAGTTTTTTGATGTTTTTCCATAGTGTCTCTTGCCTGCAAACCACTTACAGATGTTGGCAGCGGGGAGCGTTGTGGCAACTCCAAACGAGGAAATCTAAATAGAGATCAGGCTGTAAAATAAAAAAGAAGGCCAAGCGAAAGAGAAAACAAGGGTAAAAGCAAGAAAGCAAATGCGAGAATGAGGTGAATGGGTTAGAGAGAAAGTAGAAGGCATTAGTGTGGAATTAGTAAAGACAGAAAAAAAAACTTACTGGGCAAGTATGAAATGTGATGTTATTTTTAATGACTGGTTTCTGCAGAGCTTGGACAGTTTGCTCTGGTTTGCATCTTTGTAAACATCTTTATTTCCCACACAACAGACAAGCAGAGGTAGTAACAAACACAAAACTGTGGCACAATGGTGGTATACTTACAGAGCAGGACTAGGTTACGATAGAAATATTGCCAAAAAAGGCAGCTACTGTAACAGGAAACATACACTTTCAACAAACTACTACAGCCTCTCAGTAGCTGATAATTATACCCTTAAAATTCTATATGGCTCAAAACCACAGCTTCATATTCACCTTTCCAGTTGCTGCTCCCTTGGCAGGTTTTTACATTAAATAGTGTTTTATAACATATATAAATAACCAGTACCAGCTGGAATTTACCGGTGCATACTGGAAAATAGGTTGGCTGGGCTCAAATAGGCTTGGTTTGATCTGTGGGGGCGGCTCCATGTTACCTCCCTCCACCTGTTTTACAGGAAGTAGGCTTGTCCTGGTGGATCGGAGAGGAAATGTGCTGAAATGCTACATCCTGCTCACAGCTTTTGGGTCACAGTTCAGTATCGCTAGTATTCGCTACGTCCAGACACCTGCTAGAGAGAAAGAGAGCACAGAGAGAGAGGGAGAAGTGGCAGCGCGTGTGCAGCCATGTCACTCCCCCGAACAGTGATTGTAAAAATGAGTGACCTGTCTCTCCCGTCTCGCTTCTCGCCCTCATCCCCCCTCCCCACCACCCCCTGCACTTTATTTATTAATGGATCCATTCAATTATTTACCTCACATCTTGGGGCGACAACAGGCCAGAGCGCAGTACATAAGGTGGAGATGATACAGTCGACATGCACAACACACAGACACAGAGCGTGTTCTCTGTAGAATTAGCTGACTGCTACCCATTTCTCAAAGGATTGTTTTTGATTTTTTCTTTTGCTTGTTCTATTGATTGGTAGAAATCAGCTTCCTGGGGCCCAAGATGATGTTTTTAAATAGCTTACTTTGTCTAATCACTGGTTTAAAACTCAGTAATCAATATTGTGAATAATCAGTATTTAAGCACAAAACAAGTACAAGAGTTATAGCATTAGGAATCCATACAAGTTTTATACTTATGTGTTTTGTTTTTTACTAATATGCTCAAATAAGTGGCATGTACGGCTTACGTGGAGAAGCTTGAATGCTTCCTCCACCAGTGCTTTTCAGCCACAGCACTTAAACAGCAGCAAGTTCCTTTTACATGACCTGGTGACATGCGGTCTGTATACCTTTAAAAGTTACTACAGCATCCTGTTTGCAGTAGAGGTTGATGGTCAAACGTATCATTGACTGCTCTGTGCCTGCTCTTATCTTCTCCCTCTGGCCTTATCCCCGCAGTGGCCAGACATGGATCAATCCCACCCGGAATTGGGTTTCACATCCCGGAAGCAGAGATGTACACATGGGTCACTTTCATCGACTCACTGCGGCCATGGCTATAGGTATCCATCATACAGACCATTGACTGGTTGTGACCATGAAGGTACAAATTCATCACAACGAGAGAGTGTGGTTGACGAGGTCAGTGGGAAAAAAGTAGCTCTTTCCCATCTACAGTCAGGTGAAAGTTAAGCCTTTTGACGTATTATCATTTAAGTTGGTGTAATAACAGCACAGTGTGAATGTGGAAGCATTTGGAAAGCCCATATTTTGTGTCAAGTGTCTGTCTATGTGTCTGTGTGTGCATGTGCCGGATCACATGACATAAGGAAATATATTTATACTACCTGCACCAATCTGTGTGATATCTACCAGAGGAATGATGTAATGTGTGTGTATGTTATTATTTAAGAATGTGCATCCGTGTGTGTTTTTGTGTTTGCGTGCATGATGCGTAACATGCTGAAGATGAATAACAGATGCTGTGACGCTGTCGCTATCTGAACTCCAGACTTGGCTGGCCTCGTCTGAGGACTGAAGGGGGAGTAGATGAAGGGAAGGATGACGAGGGAGATGAGGGAGAGATGAGGAGAAGATGCTGAAGACTGATTGCCACTGACTCGCGTCCAGTGTACTAATGTAACTGGGAGATCCCCTCAGCATATTTGGGAAGAAAGCAAACATTTCCAGTGCCAAGAAGAATCTGACAGCACTCAACCCTAAAGAGGAAAGCAGAAAATAGAGAGATGAAACAACATATTTCTTTCATCTTCTATTCTCAATGTGTTTGTATTGGTAGGTAAATACTAACACATCCAAAAACAGTCTCAGTAACTGGTTAATGCTCTTTTGTGTGTGTGTGTGTGTGTGTGTGTGTGTGTGTGTGTCCCTTGAAAATAGCCTGCTGTAATTTCCCAGGAAATCACTGTGATTTAGAGTAGCAGCAAAGTAACTTCCAATTACAGTGAATGGACTGCTAGTGTGGAAGTGGGCTAGACTGCTTGTGCACATGTGTGTCTCTGTGTGTGAGCAATATATCTGAATGGGATTTATTCCACGTTTAAATTAATGAACATGATAATACATACAAAGCTCAAGCTATGCTGGTGGTAATTAAAAATAACTAAATGTGGTTCTCTCAGTTGAGCAGCGTGTGGTAAAATTAGCACAAAAAAAAGATCCCCTCTTTTTTTTCCTAAATGATGAAAGATGCAAATGAGTTCATGGTTTGAGTTCAAGTCTGCATAGAGGAAGCAGCAGTGAGCACACACTCTTCAGAGGCTCTAAAATGCGTGCAGCTGGGTTGAGGCTAATGCTTGGAGAGCTTATAAAAGGAGCTGACCTGCTGAAGCTGACTGGAGCATAAAAATGTCATGAGGTCCGGGCGATGAACAGAAGCATGCCATGATTGAGGCTGCTGTCCCGGACTGCTTGATGCTGCCGCTGCAGATACAAGGAGCTGAAGGTGGAGGCTGGCAGAGCGGGCTGAATGCAGATAGGAT
Source organism: Diplotaxodon limnothrissa (assembly GCF_057381915.1). Classification (NCBI taxonomy): domain Eukaryota; kingdom Metazoa; phylum Chordata; class Actinopteri; order Cichliformes; family Cichlidae; genus Diplotaxodon; species Diplotaxodon limnothrissa. The sequence continues at coordinate 28,296,748 of NC_140615.1, read as the reverse complement.
CTCTGTGGGGGGGCATGAATGTGTGATTGGAGACTAAAATCATTACAGTACGCCAGGTCCCTGTGTCCTTGGCTCTTCCGCTGAGCTGAGGTTGATGCTGATGCGCTCTCGTAGTTTCAACCTCTGCCTTTTTCGCTCATATTTTTTTATCCTTTCCCCAATTTATCATCACACATTTCTGTGAAATACACACAGTCCCCAATGAAAGACGCTCTTCTTCGCAAAATTTTAAATCACTCTCTGTAGGCAAGAATATGACAAAAAGTTCCCTTTGAGATGTTATCGCTGCAGCTTGTTAATAATGCACATAAAATGCAGTCAGGAATCATGTGAGCAAAAAATAGTGTAATAATGTACTCAGGTTTTCAGATTTTTTTAGACATAAATCAGATTGCCGTAATATTTTTTAGGATCAGCTTTTTTTATGCTGTCCAATGTTGATGCGTTGCTTTTCAGAGGTTTATCATACATGTGGCGGAAATAGAATTTAAGCCTCTGCGATGAAATTGGTAAACTTCGTCATGTATTTGATATTAATGCTGGATTATTTCCCTCTGTGTGTCTCAGCGAGCGCTTCCAGACTCTTTCCCCTTTTCTTTTCCATGCATCCAGCTGAGTTTCATGCACATTTTGAGTGCTGAAGTCATAATATGATTCTTTACATAACCTGTTTAGATCTGATTCACTCATGAAGTGACGTTTATGAAAAATCTGAAGAAAAGAATCGGGATAAAGATAAGCCTATTCAGTTGTTTTTGTTATGTTCAATTAAAATCACATATTAAAGGCCTCTTTCTCCTGGTTGACCCCAGTTGCACTCATGGCCCCAGGCTGCTGGTGGCTGTCCAAAGAGAGAGAGGGAGAGAGAGGGGAGAATGTAAACTAGACTTGCCTTCCTTGAGTCTCATTGGTTGATTCCTTCCTAGCGGTTTTGTCCTTGAGAATGTGCAGACATGGGGCAGATAATGTTCTGACACCAGAAACTCTAGACCGGGACCAGATCAACACTTACTCCTTTCTTCTTCTCTGCTTCTATCATCGTACTGTCAGGACATGCACATTGAAGAGTGACGGTGCTTTTGATGTGTATATATACTGCGCCTAAAAATCAAGAGTGTGTTTTCATTTATTTAGTTTGTTTTAAGGCAAATCAACAAAATACCAGAATTGTATACTTTGCTCAAGTGTTTGCATGCAGCAATAATCAGAAGTGAAGACAGACTTCCGAGGTATAGCAAGTGTGTTGACACATGGCAATAATAGATTCCATTACCGTTAACCGTAAAAATATCACACCCGCGGGCGCACACGGGATTATTTTGAAACTGAGGCCTTGCTCCGCGCGTTAGGCGACAGGGTCGGACTTTTTTTAAGATTCTAATTTTGTAAGAACCAGTTAGATTTAGCCTTTAAGTGTATTCAAAGCCATGCACGGTGAGAATGAAAATTATTGTAACACTTAATGTAAATTTGAGGTTTTCATCTCTTCTCCGGTATATTGCAAGGTCAAAGATCTCCTTTTACGGCGCGGGGTTTCTGCAGAAGTCAGCATGCCAGCAGAGCAGCGTGTATAGGAATCTCCCTGCAGCGGCACATAAACTACCATACCCGGTGATCTAATCACTGCAGGCCAGTGGGCTTTAATCCAAAGTTTGCACTTTGTTTTTAAGTCTGAAAATAAAAATGAAGGCAAAGTGCAAATGAAACGGAAACTGCTTGATTAGTGCAAATTAGCTCTTAAAGGGAAAAAATAATTTTAAATGTTTTTCAGGGCATTAGCAAACTTTTTAAAGATTCATATTGTTACTGCCGTTACACTGCGTGGCAGCTTTAATTACCGCTAGTATGCTGTTGTTTATATGACAGAATGATTTTGTCACAGATCCTTAAATGTGAAAACGAAAAAAATAATAAAGTCTGAGAGGTAATTATTGCCATTTCAATGACTTTAATAAGCAAAATAGGAAACAATTTCTTCCAAAAAACAACAAAAAGAGACAAAACAGAAACCAGCCTGAATGGAACAGTTCAAATTTAAGTGTTACTATTATTTATATAAACAGGATTGAAAGTTGATCCCCATCATCGCCAAGTACATGAAATTTGTGAAAACAAAACAACAACCCGCTGCTGCAGTTTCAGTTCGATTTCAACACAGTTGAATCAGTAACAAACCAAAGATTGTTAAATGCATGACTTTTCAACAACAGTTTCAATGCAAGCACCATGCTTTAATCGATATGATCTGACAGTTTAATTTAAATCATTAAAATAAAAACTTTTAACTATGCATCTGGCCAGCAGAACCAGAATCATCAAATAATAATAAAACAAAGAAAAAAAGTATTACATAACATACACATTGTTTTCATTTTGAGACTTTGCACAACCTGGATCCCCTTTTTTTACTGACCGGCAGAAAAAAATCAGGAAAAACATAGAACATTAATATTCAAACTTTCTATCAAAAACATTCGTGTTATCTAAATCGTAACTGCGAATTTTCTAAATATTGCGTAAAATATAAATGATCAACATCTGGTCGAATGGAGTTGGGGGGGCTACAGGTGGCTGCCAATTATGATGAGAAATATTTGGACTTGTTTGGTTCTAATTTGTTTAGAAATGCAGATAACACCTCGCCCCACTGAATATGTGCCATAAAAGCTACACTGAGTGTGAAAATAGCAGAGTGTTAATACACGCGGTATCCAGCCTTCGGTCCAATGGAGTATAAACTCTGCGTAATCTGGTTTGAATAATGTCGTGGTCACATGCTTGTCTCCTCTGCCTCACACAACATGCGTCCTAAATACTACTCTTAAAAGTTCGCACTGAGGCCTGCCTTTAATATTATTGCAGTATTACATCATAGTATGTCTTTCCTGGAGGGGGGTCTGCACAAAATTCAAAATGAAAAACTCGCAAATCATTATCCAAAAAAGTGCACTTGACACAGTTTTGCTGTATTTAAATGCAACTGGGAAAACAAATGCACTCCTCTTTCAAACAATACCCAACACGATAAAAAAAAAATCATAACAAATGAAATAAAAACACAACACACAGAAAGAAGTACAAACCAGCCTCCTCAATCTTGTTGTGCAGTTTTCGCGGTTGCATAATATTTACAAGCCCCCCCCCCCAAAAAGAAAAAGAAGCCCACACCATGATACTGCACCGCCAGTCCTGCTGTTCTGTCCCCGCTGCATTTCTCTAACCCCCCACCCCCACCCCCCAAAAAAGCGCAGATCAACAACATGCTCTTAATATACACGAGAAGATGAAGGTACAAAATAGAAATTATTACCGTACATGTCCAGCATGCAGGATTAATATTTAATGCAGATTTTTTTGTTTTGTTTTCAATATATATTCGAATATAACCAAGCAGGCAATAAATCAATGAGATGTTGCATAAAATGTCCCCTCCCGTGACGGGTTAGTAGACGGAAGATAAATTTGCATAAAGTGGTGTCCCGTTTTTTTTATGTTTTTTTTTTTAAGATTCATTTGTTAATTTTTTCTTCAGATTTCGGGTCCACTTGTCGAATGTGAGTCTGGTGAGTTGCAGGCTGTGAGATCGGGCCTGCTTGTTGGTTCATAAGAATGTCAGCAAAAATACAACTGCCTTACGCCGTCCCACGTTACTTACAGGTGATTTAAAAGCTGGAGCCTCAAGTGAGAGACAAACGAACAAACAAAAAAAGTTCATCAGTCGCTCCTCTTCTTTGAAGAAGAAAAACAAAAGTCTCTTCACTACAAGCAACTAATCTACAAAGATGCTGCGACTGATCGGACACTCTACATTGCTCTTTGTATCTCAGTTGACACGTGGATGGTGAGATGATTATATATGAGAATACTATCTGATGGATTACTCGTCTAATATGAATATAATTGTTACCGTTATTAATATAATCAAACAGTATGGGAGGTGTGGATTATTATCGTTTGCGCATCAGCAAAGTCAGTCAGAAAGTAAAGGTGTCGGGGGGTGGTGGAGTGGGGGTGGGGGTTGTTTGTTGAGTAAGTTGGAGGGTTCACAAGAAAAAGGCTATGGCAACTCACATGAAAAACTCTGGTGATGAAGGGTTGTCACTGGTTGAGCCAGCCTCGCGGAACCCGTTATTGGCCCCCGACCCCGTCAGTTTCTCACACTTGAGTTTGTAGGCGTCCCTCTCCCTCGCCAGCCGGGTGATCTCCGCCTTCAGCTGCTCCACCTGGTTCATCAGCTGCGTCTTCTCGTTCTCCAGCACGTGCTTCTGCTGCACCCGCTTGAACCGGCAGGACTGAGCGTAGCCCCGGTTCTTCAGGGTCCTCCTCTTCTGCTTGAGGCGGATCACCTCGTCCTTGCTGAAGCCCCGTAGGTGTCTGTTGAGCTCCCTCACCGACATGGATACGAGCTGGTCGTCGGAGAAACGGTCCTCCACGTTGAGTCCGCCCCCGGAGCTGTGGTGCGCCGCTGACTGGCTCAGGTGGCCGTGCGGATGGTGGTGATGATGGTGGCGGTGATGGTGCAGCGGCTGGTGGGACTCTGGGGACACCGGAGATGGGCTGTCGGGGTCTTGGCTGTGGTGATGATGATGCTGGCTATGTGGGTGGCTGTGTCCGCCCGGGTGCCCAGAAAGTTCCTCGGCGTGGTGCGGGATGCCCCCCGCATAGGGGTGATGATGCTGCTGGCTGTGGCCGTGATGGCTGTGGTGGTGATGCGGGCCCCTGTAGCCCTCGAAAGCGCCTTGCTGCTGCAGCTGCTGTTGGACATGCGGAGGCGGAGGGTGGCCGTGAGCTGTCGCTCCAATCAGGGCCTCCACTGCGTCCTCCGGGGTCAGGCTTAGCGTCTGCGGGTCTATCTGCTGGTGGTACCCGTTGTTCGGCATCCAGTACAGCTCCTCCAGGTGGCTTTTCTGCTCCGTGGGGCTGAAGCTGGGCGACGAGGGCACCGAGCTGCAGGGTGTACTGATAGGGGTGGAAGACACAGAGCCTTGGGGTTGGAGACGGTTACACTGGCGCACCCCGTTGCGATCCAGCCCGGCCAGGCCTTCCTTCTTCACGTCAAACTTCATCAGGTCAAAATCGTTCACATATTCCAGAGCCAGAGGGCTGCTGGGCAGCTCCGGCCCCATGCTCAGCTCTGCGCTCATGTTGTTGTCGCGACTCTTTTGCAGATATGCAAAAGTGTTGGCGAGCGTCGCAAAAACTGACTTATTAATCAGCGTCTCTTCTCTCCTTTCTTGTTTCATGCAATAGTTCTTTTGGCTCCTCCACCGCTGTGCACTGACTTGCTGTAGCATGAAACAGCGCGTGGTTGGTGGAAAAAAAGGAAAAAAAGAAAAAAAAAGTCGTGGAGGAAAACTTTCAGACTAATGCACTGCACACGGTTTGCGTCATATAGCCTACTTCTGCTGGGATAATCTGGCAGAGAGACCAGGCGGGAGGTAGAAAGCTGCGCGTCTCAGTGCAAAAGTAAAACCCGAGTCCCTTCAGCAGAAGTGCATTTACAAGAAAAAACATAAATAATAATAACAAAAGAAATACCACGTTAATTCGCTGAGACGGGCACCAGTCCTCGTTGCAATTTCTTGGTTGTAAGTCCCTTTTTTCCCCAGGAAAATAAAAGGAGCGAGTAAGCGGTGTAAATAGGGCGTCTGATTTTCGCTGAGAAGCAGCTTTTCCAGCTCTGCACCGCAGAGATTTAAAGGCTCGCCTCTCTCACTCTCTCCACTCTCTGGTATCCAGCAGACTGCGCTTGAAGCCAGCCTTGCGCTTTATACTAATATCGCCTGGTGACGTCGAGCTCGGTAGCACTCGGTTCTCCAATGGGAACAGGACTTTGCGCTCAAACAGAGGAAGAGAAAGAGGAGAGGGACGAAGGAGAGGAGGGCGCTCCAGTCTTGACAGCTACAGTCAGCTGACCGACTTCCCTAAAAGTAGAAGAACGGTGGAAAGTGGCGGAGTGAAATGCCTTCGATGTAAAGCGCTGCTCCTCGTATTCAGTCGTGTCTGAAATGAGAGAAACGTGAAAGAACTGCCACTTTATGGTCCAACACTCTTAGAATGACACCAAACGTTGAATTTCAGGCAGATTTCTGAGGTAGTCCTAACAGTTGTTCCAGATGTTTCCAGATGCACAATACAAATTGGACTTACTACAGGCACTGCTCCTGCATTATAGTTCAAGACACAACTTCATTTGTCTTGAAAATGAGATCAAGAAGAATCATTTTCTTATGTTGTCTTGTTTATGTTTATTTGCTGCATGTCTATAACTTTCAAAAACCCAAAAGATAACCAGTCACATACAAGCCTGTATTACGCAGCATGGTGATAACACAAGGTCAGAACACAGTTTCTAAGCGACCTTAAAAGTTAAATCGTGACTATTTTTCTGCCACACACAATTTCACACACAGGCGCTTTAATGTATAATAACTATATTAAGGCTGTAGCTACAAATACGTCATTTTAATGTTCACTGTAGCGAAGAACCACAATAAAGTCTCAAGGTTTACATGTAGATCTGCTTCTCACTGGCGACAATACTGGTCCACTTTAATTTATGGATTTTTTTAATCCCAATTTATTGTTTAAACAAATAAAAAACAGACCACTGCAGTATTCTATATAATGAAATTCGTGGATTAAATATATTTTTGTCCGGTAAAAGCAAAGTTCACTTTGTTCAGACTCTGTTACTCGCACATCAGGCTGCTTTTGGCTCGCACCGTTTGTCTTACTCCTGGCAGTATCAAAACAGCGGATTCGCCAGAAAACAGGCTCAAGGCTGCCCCTGCGTGGGCAACGCACGAACCGACGAAGCTGTGGATGACGCTTCTGCTATACATTCCCCTTTAATTTGCGTTTGGATCGTCATCTCCGCGCTAATTGCTGCTTTCAAAGGTCACATCATGCAATTGTGACTGACAGCAATTCATTTCTGTCACACGAGTCTCCGACAAGCTCGCTGTCACGCGTGTATTTTTAACACTCACCTTCTAACAGGTAGTTTGGCCAAAATAGGGTCAGATCTTCCCTGGAAGTATGCAAGCGTCATTGATCTGGTCTTTATTTTAATTGTCTGCTAAAAACAGAGACAGAAAGAAGGGGGAAAAGGGAGTGTGAGCAAATGTCTCGCTTCCCTGCAAAAAGAAACTGCTTGTAAATGAGTCCGTTTGTAGGATCGATTGGATTATCATTTCGTTTCCACCTCATATCCACGGTTGAGCACAGCCGCGACCATAGCGTATTGATCAGACTCAATGTAAGAGGAGGCTGCCAAAGATGAGATCCGATAATGAAGGGCTTATTTGTTTAGTTTAAATTCTTAATCAGTTTTGAGCTGTAGCAGTGTATCAATAGATGAACTGTGACTCAAACTTCTGTCATAAATCACCCTCATATTTAACAACCCATAATAACTCGATGTGATGTAGTTTATGTTTGTTTTATTATGTCTTTGAAAATAGTCTTGGACTTAAGGCTAAAAGTTAAATTGATATAGTCCCCAGAAGAACTGATGATAAAAGATGAAGCTTTTAGCCAAACACGCGAATTATTATTATTATTATTATTATTATTATTATTATTATTATTATTATCAGTCATCACAGGCTTATGTCTTTATTATTTTGGACAAAAGGCACATTCTAATAACGGGATGTATTGATCCAAGAAAAATGCACTTTGCAGTGCACTTTACCGCGACTCCGGATCCCGTTTATTCCTTTTTTTTCTTCTTTTTTTCCTTTCTTTTTTTTTTTTTTTAGCTTTTATCGAGCGATAATGCACAATTATCCGGAATCTTTATAACATCTCAAGCCAACTCACACGCTACCCACTTTTTATTTTCAGGCTCAAAGCGCCTGATAACCACATACTGCTGTAGTCAACTTCAAATTCTAGGCATTCCCTTTCCCGAGCACAGGATATAAAAACATACAGGTAGTATTCCAGTTACAATCGTGCTCTGTTAATTCCCTGCACCTGCAGGCGAGCTTCTAAATCCTGAGCTCCAACTTGAACAGCGCCCTGAGCGAGTCGTGCCATGCCGAGCACAGCCGACTTAAAACTTCTTTCCAGCGAGGCCGACCCGGCGGCAGCCCCATTAGGTTGTAATGCTCTCAAATATAACCCGAGTCCACCGTCTAATAGATCCAGGCAGGCCTGGCGGCGGCTTTCCCCCTTCGGTAATAACGGGCTGTAATGGAGAGACGAGATGTAAAAAACCGTCCATGTCAGCAGCATATCGGTGGTTAATGATCTATTAAGTGATCCGTGTGCTTATGGACAGCGAACAAAAAGTGTTGATGCTTGCTTATTCTCCCCTAATGAGAGTCCCATCCTACGGATTTTAGGAATGAATAACAGAAATAAAATCACCTTTAAAATGTTACATTTAACAGTTGACGCATGGAGGCTGCAGAGGCTGCACAGCTTCCCACAGCTCACATCTCACACCTGCAGCAGGCCCGCTGGTTTCACACAGGAGGCCCGTGGTCTGTCCATAGGAAGATACATGATTCGCCTCACAAATATGGATTTCTATTCTACTTCAGGACCTATCCATGCATGCGCATCTGCGCTCCGGTGGCCAAGCTGCACTGCCAAAACCCGTTGGATCTCAACTCAAACCCGATCTGTATGGAAAGACAGAGTGATTACAAGGAACACCTTTCCCCCCTTCTTTTAGAAACAGAATCAGCTTCTCTGTTTAACTCTAAGGTAAATATTTGGTTCTATTTCAGAATATTTTTGCTATCTGGCGCGCGTAAACTTTAACGGTTTTCTCGAAAGTTGCTGGAAATGTTACAGAAAAAAGGGAGGTAGCCGAGCTGGAAGGCCCGCGACGGGGAGGGTGAGGGATGGAGATGGGGAGACGGTGCTTTCGGAAGTGCTGCTTTGATGCGTTTTGATGCAGGAGGAAGAAAAGAGACGCAGAGCAGACGGGCAGACCCGGCTCCATCCTCTGAAACACGCCTTCATTGCGCAGTAACTGATTTAAAATGTTTTTTCAGATGTAATATACGCAAATGTAAAACAAACTTAGTAGCTTTTTGTCAATGCAACAATCACCCCGCGTTTAATTGAAGTTGTATTTTTGTAGTTTTGCAGAATCAATATCAGAAAAAGAGTCGCTGTGAGTTTGACAAGAATGCATGTTCGTTTTTGTGCAACGAATTAACTGATTCATGATTAATTGTCAATATTTTATAGCTGAAACATTTGAAATGCACTTCATCACTAAAAGTGCATCATGTATTTAACAGGCGGAATCGCAGTATAAACAGGTGTTCCCATCATTAACGTGATGGGTTTCGGCATAAAATAGTAATAACACCAGCAAATCCGTCTCTAAAATTTAAGTTCGATTATACACTCAGTCGTCCTTTTTGAATCAGTAATCTACATCTTCCGTTTACAAGGTGAGAGTTACTCAGGCATTCTTGTTTACTCCAGACTGATCGATTATCTCCGTAAAAACATGTATTATTAAGACGTGTCGTCTATGTAAACAGGCAGAGGCCAGCCTCTGAAGAAGAGTAACATTCCCATCAGGGATAATTGACTGAAGAGACTTTCGGGGAAACGGCAAGAGGTGAGATAAGTGCAAATTCATGCAGTCTCATTAATATGAAATAGTATCGATTTAACGGTGGACATCAAATGTTGTCTTTAAAAGTCCACCATTCTTCAGGAGTATTATCACAACGCTTGCACTCTCGCTATTTGCACGTTAAAAGGGTAGTTGTGTTTGCGAGGGAAATTAAGGTTTATTTCTTGTGACAGGGCGCCTCTGGTGGCGCATTTACTCATTGCTAATAGTCTGATGTGTATCATCAGTGACATGCAGTCTCTTTTTGGCACTAACCCCATGCAGACAGCTCCAACTTCAAAACTGAAGTTATTTGCTTTGCTTTTTTGGATATGGCAGAGCAACAGAGAGGATATAAAAATATGATGGGGAGGCCAAGACATAATTGTAGGCCTTTTCTGAGATTAGATGTCTCTGATTGACATGTAGTAAATATAACGACAAATAAATGTCAGTGCGCACTGTACTGGCTTAATCCCAGAAGAAAAAGAACAATAAATCTGCCTTTTGCTGTGGTCATTTCATTAATGTAAATTGCAATGCTATGTACAATAGTTTGGCTTCCTTCCAGTTGGCTTATTGCTGAGGCATATGCATGATATTGGGTTTTGTCATAAACTGGTGGCTGTGTGACCACAGAATGTAGGCGACACCACAAGAACCAAATATCATAGTGCAGGCAGGACATAATTAAAGACCATATTCTCAGGTCATAACTGCAATTTACATCTGTATTTTCTTAGCCAATAACTGGCTACTGTGATTCTAAAGATACCCGCATGTACTGAAAACATAATTACAGTAATTCTGAGTAAAAAGTTAAATATTTTTCTTAGAATTAATTGATGTATGCTTCTAGCTGTACAAGCACCTAGAAGCAGTTTCTTTTTTTTCTTTTTTTTTAACTTTTGTGTTGTTCCTGAATGTCAGACTTTAACATGTCAGTGCTGAGGAACATCCACTGGCTTCTTTAGCCTTTTCTAATTGTCTGCATATGGAGCTGTCAGAGCTTATCACTGACTTACATTAAACCTCCACTTCATATATTCTGGAAAATATGCGTCATGTAGCAGAGACTTATACACAACACCGGCATGTTATTAAGCTAAGAGTAAAGAGAGAGATTTAATAGCCCTCAAACGTCTCTTTATAATATCTTAGAAGACTTTATCTTCCTGTCAAGTGTGTAAAGCATAAATGTTTATGAGCAGACTTAGTTTGTTCTGATTGTCTGCACATGAAAGCTGCACACAGGAGCTAGCAGACCCTCGGTCATATTGTTTTGGCCATGTTTGAGTGTGTGGGCATGATTGATCTGGAGGTGGGTGGGCGCCACACCAGGCAGTTTTAGGGATTAGAGCCGAACTGGCATTTTTATTTTTCTCAGTGCCACAGACTCCTCCTCTAACCCAACCATTCATCTGTTCTGTTTTTTCTCTCTCACCTCCCATCAGGATGTTCTTGCACAGCACTGTCCCTGTTTGTAGTAATGTTCAGTCACATTGTCGAAAGACGCTGCTCTTATCAAACATCTATACTTTATACTCCTTCGTATACCCTTTTAGTCTTCTTCTCTCCTTCTCTGTCCACCCTCCCTGGCCGGGTGACCTCCTTACCTCTCAGCTCTCTCACCCCTCTCCTCTGGCCCTGGCCCTGCCCACCCTGGGTCATTTATCATGGACCAGAAGGGGAGCCCCCGGGCCTGCAAGCCCCCGTCAGCCCCTGCAATCGCCTCTTTGTGGCTCCCAGCAAACAAGTGTTGGATCAGCAAAAGTCTATTAAAGCCTGGTGGGCCTTTCTCAGCCAATTGGGCTCGGGTCACTGAGCTGCTCTCCTTGCTGCTCTGAGTGCTCTTTGTGTCGCCGCCGTTCGCTGACACAGATCCTCACAAGATTAATGATTTTTAGCAGCCATTTGGGTCTCATTCACAGGGTCCTTCTCTCTTTCTGTCTCTCTTCCACTTTTCCTCTTTCCCCCCGCTCGTTCTGCTCTTATTTCTTTTACCTACTTCTTCTACTCTCCTGTATCCCCATCCATATCTGTTTTACTTTTTGTTTACTGATTCAGTCGTCTCCTCCTCCTTTTTACTGCAGTTCCAATCAGCATTGATCGTTTTTGTCTGTTTAGTTTTCAAGGCCACTATTCATACAGTTGTGTTCACTGCTAATGGAAGTCACAATGTTATAAATGGCTTTGATTTAGAGATTTTATGCATAAAAATGAGAATTGAAAAAAGCTCCTTATTGTTCTTTGTTTGAGAGTCATGAACTCTTGTCTGATATAGCCCAGGCATGTTAAGAAAACCAGCTCAAGTATCCACATTACAGTCCTGCTAGGTCTCCCCGCAGCATTCCTCAGGAGGCTCAGAGTAATTTGAAATCTTAGAGCCACTTCCACGACTTCCATGTTGCCATGTTCTCAGTGTTGTTTCCAGTAATTACTGCAGGTTAAGTGCACGTCCTGGAGCCCAGTGGAGGCAGCTCTATCCCTCACCTGGGACATGACTCAGCACACTTCAGGTCATCCGGCCATTTCCCTGACCACTGGACCACACCCCACCTACTCTAAACCCGCAGGACAGCCACGTTCACTTCCATCACGTAATGTAATGGTTGTTTTATTTACTGGCTGAACTGTTTGCAGAAAGACAGCCCACACTAACATCTTTATCTAGTCGGATGCTAAAAAAGCATATATTTCTTGTCTTTATTTTCATATTCAGCAGCTTCTAAATAAGATTATGCTTTATGTAAACTGAAACATTATATGTTTCTCTCCTGGCTAAGATGGGAGATACAGTCTTAATGCATTCGATTTTAGATAGGAATGATAAAATGTGCATTTTGCCATTCATATCTTACACCTGCCTCTCTGTCAAAACGAGTTCAGGCTTCGGTTGTCTGAATTAAACAAAGCAAACTTCCCCTATGCTGTATGCTTCCTTTGACTCTCAGCAAGAAAAGACTGTCTGGGGAAGCAAGAAGAGAGCTGGACTTACATTAAGCTGTACTTCAGAATATATGATTAGGTTAAAAAAAAAATGACTGTGGCTGTTCTCCATAATCACTTAGAGTGGAGACATGTTAGGAAAGGATCTCTACAGTGACGTCTAACTTTTTTTTTGTGCTGACCAGATATTAAAGGATAATATTTAGGCTCTCAGCACTGCACTTTTATTTTTGCGTTAAAGTACAGTTACATCCATGTAGATAGTTCCTAATCAGCTCAGCTGTTCTTAGGTTCTTATCAGGATGTGTTGGCTGAGCAGTGAAAGAAACAAACTGTGTGTGCATGTAGTGTATATGTAAAAAAATAATATAATGTTCACGCGTTAGCCTAGCGAAGCTGTCAGCGCGGCTGCCGGTGGGTCAGTGTCTGCTTTCACCTAAAACTCTCTCTGTGTGTTTACAGCATGTCTGTTTCAGGACTGAATGGATGGACCCAGCCTGCTGCTGTGTCCATCCACCTGCCCCGTTTCCTGTCTGACTAATGTTCTTTTTTGTGTGCGTGCGTGCGTGCGTGCATGCATGCATGCGTATGTATGTGTGTTTGTTTTATATGTGTCGTTGTGTGGAAGTGGTTATAGATGGGACTACACCATCACACTGGCAGTCTGAATCATTACTCACAGAGATAGGGAGAGACCCAGGGCCGAGGAACCCCTAACATCCTCCACCTTCCTGCACTGACACACACACACACACACACACACACACACACACACACACACAGACACACTCTGGCTTTCACATATCCCCAGGTTATTCATTTGTACGCAGAGTGCCTGGCATTTCACCATATCCGCCCCCCTCCACCCCAACAAACCCCCTTTATTAAGAGACAGAAGCATTGGGTTCCCTTTTGCAGGGGGGGTGAGGAATGGTTTCCGTTTGAGCCTTATATTCTCTGCTTGTGCTCTTTGTTTCTTACCTCTTCATTTCTCTTAATCTTTCATTGTCATTGCTTTCTCCCTTTTTCTCTGTCTCGTTTTCTCTTTTTCTTTTTAAGGGAAGCTGTCAGCCCCCAGCCCCAATGGCTACTTGTTTTTAGACGACCAAAGGCAAGGATGGAAAAAAAAAGTTGCTGCTAATTTACAGTATGGGTTTTTACCTGCATTTTGAGACTCCAGATGTAAATCAGTAGCAGCAGATACTGGCCTCTAGAGTTGTAAAGGTGCAGAATTCCCACTGATTTTGAGCATTGGGATTCCCCTACAAAGCCAGTGAACCTTTACTCTGGTACTTAAGTCTGGCTGTGCTGGTGGAGATTCACTTTAATAGGCATAATTAATAATGAGCACTACGCTGCCACATTAGAATTAGATGCACAAGCTGGTTGCTACAATGCTAAACTTTACTTTAGAGAACCTCTTATGAAGTCGATGCATTTACTAAGCTAGTTTCTGGCCTAGTTTATTAGGCATATTTATTATAATAATTCTTTTGTATTTATAACTAATCTTCCCAAGATGCATCTTATCTGGTTGCTTATTCTGTCTCTTCCTCAGGTGGAGAAAGATCCCTCACTTTGTTGAATATATGGGAGCAATTACACCCCCATCATGAAGAGACTGTGGACCTATGCTGAATGGTAAAATGGCAATATTGTTAAACAGCCTGATTCAAAGCTCACAGTAAGAATACTGCTGTAAACAATAAAAAAACAAAACAAAAGAAGAAAAAAAAAGAAAAAGTGTATCGTGTGTGCTCATACATTTGATATCAGATAAGGTGTGTTTGTGGTTTCCAGTGCTTGAGTAGGTTTGGTGTTTGTAGCATATATGCAAGAGTATGTGTGTGTGTGTGTGTGTGTAGCAGTAAGTATGCATGTGTTGGGGGGGGGGGGGGGGGGGGTGTATATGTACAGGAAGAGAGCCTGTAAATAAATCTGTTTGGGGATTGTGGGTGTGGGGATGAAATATGGTCCCCGGGATGTGGAGCAATGTGAAAAACTCGGCAACGCCAGGGAATAACAAATCTCCTGATGTCCCCTCACCGCAAAATAAATACACTCCCCTGTACAAGTCATCCATCTGGACTATGAGTTGCAACAAAGACGCCCCCAATACATCGCTAACACACACACACATACACACGCCCACACTTACACCCAACACTCATCCCACACAGCAGCAATGTTTATTTACACATTTATTTATTTGTTTGTTTGTTTTTTTGAATTAAATGGAAACTGCTTGTGTGGAATTGAAAATGTGTTTATTGTTTTTTGTGAATGAAAAGTGTTCCTCCCCTCCCCCTATCTGTAAAGTGCTGTCTTGATCTTAATGGGTGGTTTGGAGGGGTAGTGATGAAGAGTGGGTGTATGGGGGGGGGGGGGGGGGGGGGGGCTTGCAGGGTTTGTAGATCGAGTGTTTTAACTAATGATCGATCACGAGGGATTCAATAATTAAATTTCAGCCTTGACAATTTAAAAGTCTCCGCACACGAAGTCGACTGAATGAGGAAAGAGGGAAAGATGAAAGATTCCGCCTGCAGCGATGTATCAGAAGGATTCAGCATCTAATACATTACAGGGAGAAAGTATGCGTGTATGTGTGTGTGTTACAGCACAAGGGTGTACTGTTTTTAGCTTATATGCATGATGCATGTGCAGAGGTACTCTGTACTGTCTTTTCCTGACATATAGGCTATACTAAGTACATCCAACTAACCATGTAGGCCCACCAGATTCTTCTTCACTTTCCTTATCTGGCCCTCTTCTGCCAAACACCCCATTACTACGACTGCTGCACAGCTAAAAGCTCGTACGTGGGGCATTGTATATCTGAAAAAAAAAAGAAGCAAAAAACCACACAACAACAGCATAAAGGCGTTCATGTTTGCAATAAAGGGATAAGATGTTTTTGTTGTTTTGTAGAGTACAGTTTTCTTTTTCCAATTAACGTCTATTCTTTAGGCTTAATTAGGTCATGACGATATGGTGTGTATGCGTGTGTGTATGCGTGTGTGTGTGTGTGTGTGTGTGTGTGTGTGTGTGTGTGTGTGTGTGTGTGTGTGTGTGAGGGTCATTCTGTCCCTCACAGGGATAAATATTAGTCCTTGTTGTTTGCAAATAGGTGATGTATGGTGGCCATATCTCTTGGTGATGAATGTTTTTTAGAAATTTCCTCTCCTTTATCAATTGACTAACAAACCCATGTATCACTGCCACTCTCTCCCACTCCCCATATAAATTAAATAATCAGCTCTCTCTCGCTCTCTTCCTCTGCCTCTCCCCCTCTCTTCTACTTTTCACTTTTTCTCTCTGTACCTCCGTGCTCTCCAGTTCCCCTTTCATGACTCGTTTTAGCTTTATTAGTTTTATTACATTTTGGAAGTTTTACCTTGTTTCGCAAAACACCCACCCACACATCAAACCAACAGCAGTTAGAGCTGATGTTGTGTGGTAATAATAATTCAGCTGTTACATACATCTCAATCTCAGATTTCCCTGGAATGGGTTAGAAACAGTAAAGGGGTTTTTCAGTGACTGCCGGGTTGCCTTCCAGCACATTATTTGACTTACTTATCATCAGGCAGTGCCTTGACATACTTAAAGACAGATCATCATGAAGTGAAAATAGGTTTACTCATTCCTGTTTATCACTGTGACGCTCTCTAAATCTGCTGCCTTCTGTAAAAAAGCTATAGGCTTGAGCTTGCTAGGATCCTTTCTGTCATGGAACGATGACAGGAGGCCGATTATGCCAGAGTGCCATATTGTAAACTACTCATCATTAGCGGGCCCATCCCAGCTAACGACTGCACTGGAGATAAACAGTAGCGACGTGGAGAGCCATCTTAATCGGGAGAGCTGTTTAAAAGTGGGGCTCTGTCATTAAGCACAGCTGTATCACACCAGGATATGGGAAATGCCGAGCTGTAAAGCTGCACGCTGAAGCTGGCTCAGATCCCAGCCCCAAGCTCTGCGGGGGTCCTGTGTTGTTCTGATTGCCCCTTTAAATCCAAAATGATCAAGAATAGAAAGATAAGTGTCTAAAACAACCGGCCAAATGAAATTATTATCCACCATTGACTGGCTCTAGTCAAAGCCTCCCAGGGACACTCAAACTTCAGTCAATAGTGTAGGGGGGTGGGGGTCGGGGGTTGAATTTGTAGTTTATGTGAATCCTACTCCCTCGTCCCTTCTGTCTCCTTTGCTCTGTTTATGCCCCCTCCCCTCCTTTTTCTCGTCTCACTTTCCAAAATCATCAGTGGCTTCAGAGAGAAAACAAACAGATCTGTAGCCATGAGACTAATACTCCTCTGCAATGATAAAAAGACAAAATAACAACAACTCTGAGAAGGATCTGCTTGTCTTTCCAGGTCAATAATCTTGCTGTTTAGACAAATGTATATAGGAAGTAATATCATCATGTTGACAGATTTCAAAACATGTTCACTGTCATTCTCTTCCCCTAATTCCCAGTGACTGAAGGACACATTTACTGTTTTACATGTTTTAGTTGGAAGAGTTAATAACCACTTGTAGATCTGGATAAGGCCCAAGCTTTTTCCAGCAACGATCGCATTTGCATCATTTACTTCCCTCATTTCGATCACAAGATTTTGATAACCAGGAATCTACTTACACTAGCAATAAACCTAGCAGAAGCAAACATCTGATATTTTGGCTGAAATAAATGACTTACAAGTAGTAATGGAAGAGCTCAGCAAAAAAGACTAACAAGTTTATTTAGTTTAAGTATCATTAGATCGTTTTGCAGCACGGTGGCACAGTGGTTAGCACTGTTGCCGCACAGCAAGAAGGTCCTGAGTTCAATTCCAACATCAGGCCGGGGTCTTTCTGTGTGGAGTTTGCATGTTCTCCCCGTGTTTGCGTGGGTTCTCTCCGGGTACTCCGGCTTCCTCCCACCGTCCAAAGACATGCAGCTTGTGGGGATAGGTTAATTGGATAATCCAAATTGCCATTAGGTGTGAATGTGCGAGTGAATGTGAGTGTGAATGGTTGTCTGTCCCTGTGTGTTAGCCCTGCGACAGACTGGCGACCTGTCCAGGGTGTACCCCGCCTCTCGCCCTATGACAGCTGGGATAGGCTCCAGCGCCCCCCGCGACCCTGAAAAGGATAAGCGGAAGCGAATGGATGGATGGATAGATCGTTTTGTTAAAACGAAATATTTTAGGATTCTCCCAGATTCTGATCTTTTATATACATTTCTTGCATGGCACTCTCATCATATCTCCCAATAACCCACTCTGTTGTCCTGCAGTCGGACAGGCCTGAGTTGTCTGGACAGGCCGTAGCTCTCCCTACAAATGCTTGAACAATTGGAGGTAAATACGTTGGAGACAGCCCATTTGTTTTGGGCCGGCGGTGATGCATGCTTTTGCAGTGAGCAGCACATTTTTACCACGCAGCCCAAAGTAGCTGTGAGTAATGGACTGCTCTGGCCTGTCCACTCATACTGCTATTTTTATTATTGTCTCCCTTATAGTTTTCATTTTTCATATCAGGGTAGAGAGAGAGAAAGAGAGTGAGAGCGAGCGAGCAGCATCGTTCCCTTCAAGTATATTCCTTCCCTAAAAGAGGCGGGAAGTGAGGGGCCCACATCCTCCGTTCCACTCACTTCATCATCTCCCATGAACCGTCCCTTGTTTTTGTTTTTTTCAGTCAGACTGACAGATTTTGTTGGATGCCAGAAGAGACACATAAGGGATTATCAACAGACAGAACAATAATTCAGGTTGGACAGCTTCATAATAATTTTTCATCGATCCATCACTGTGTTTCTGTGGCATGTTGTCTGGTTCAGCCTCTGGGGATTGTTGGGATCTTGGGATATTCTGAGATGGCAGACCTGCGAATCTGTTATGAAAGAAAAAAACAACAAAGACGAGGTTGGAAAAGCTCAAATGAAACTGCATAATAATGTGTGCTTAATGCAGAATCTGTAACAACGGAGCAGATAAAGCTCGACTCTGTCTTTGAAGATGATTCACTAAGTATCTAAAATTATATGCCGCCGCTGGCTCCGCAGGGAGAAGACTGGTATTTTGCATTGAGGCACTCATATGGGCACCTATAATGGGTGCCTCTTAATTCTACTGACAGCTTTACAGGAGCTGAGTTATGAAGCCACAGCAATGCTGCTCGTTAGGCCTGCGCCAGGCTTCACGCTGGGTTACACTAATACACCTCCTCCCCCCTCCCATGCTCTTTCACCCTACACACACGGGCATAAAAATCAGCCACACATTTACGAAGACTAGCTCATCCTCACACAGACACAGAGAGCTACTGGCCCACACAATTCCTTTACAGAGCTTTCTAGTGTAATGGGGGTGATTTGTTCAAGTAGTTCAGCTGGCGTTGGCATCAGATTTATTTCCTTGCTTCTACCCTTCATTTTCTGCTCTTGTTCTCCACCTACACTATTTTCTCCTCTTATCCTCTCTCCTATCATGTCCACCAGGCCAACACCCTCTCCCTTGCCTCGCTGCGTCCTGCTGGGTGATCCATCTCTGTCAGCCTGCTAAAATGATAATGCCAATTAAAGCAGAGGAGTAATTGCCCTCCACTGCCTCTCATCCGCTGCAGACCCTCAACAGGAGCCCTGGTTCCAAATATGAATGAGACCTCAGGCCCCAAGAGGCCCTTTCTGGGTGAGCATGAGGACAGGTGGAGAAGACTAGAGAAGGAGGAGGAGGTGGGGTGGAGTGAAGAGAAGGGGGGGGTGGGGTGATTTGTAACTTTTAACCTCCACTGATCACCAATGGCCTTGGAAAAGAAAGGGGGTGAGGGGGATATCACGCACACACATAGACAGACACACAAACACACAGGCAACGATGCTGGTAATTGTTGCACATGGATGAGCACACACACACACACTCAAGGTCGCTGTCAAAGGACTTATGGCTCTTGCCTTTGCACACAGACTCTCAGTGTGAGGAGCCAAATAGGAAGTGAAAGGACTATCTGGCAGTGGACTGTAACACCACTGATCAGAGGTGACATAGCTGCACCCTCAGGTCAGCCAGGCAGCCTTTATTACCAGCGTCCCTATCACAAATTCAGTGTTTTTGTCTTTCTTTTGATAAGTGCACAGACACACGGTGGGGTTCTCAAACTCTAAACAATGATCTGTGTGACTTTTTGTATCCTTTTTTCATTTCTAGAAAAAGAGTGGAGTGAACAAGATGCCACTGCATGTTTAGTTATATTTTTGATGTATGTTCACTGTACATTTGTTACTATTCTGTATGTGTTTAATAAGAATTGGGTGTCACGTTGGCCTGAAATAAATGATTATTTTTATTCATGAAAAAATTCTCTTTACTTTCAGCTTAAATATTTCTGTCTCTAAAATGTGAAAATACTGAAAAAAAACTTTTCTTTCTTCCCCAGTCTGTCCTTACTTAAGTTAAAAACCTGCGTCAGTGCTACTTAACTAAAGATTTAATACAAACATGATAGATTATGAGCCTGTTCTTTAATGTAGTGGCTTCACATTGCTAGTTTTGTCTGACCAGTAATCCAAAAGCTAAATCGTGATGTAGGAGAAGCTGAAATTGAATGATTGTGATTTTATAAATGATTATAATATTAGCAGTTTTTTATTGTTTAACTAAAGGATAAACTGATAAGTAGTTTCAGCCGCTTAATGGTGAAGAATAAAAGCCTGTCAGAGGTGATGCCCTATCATCTTCACTTAACAAGTGCAGTTTTAACTTCACCACCAACCAGGCAGCCGTGACAGCCCATGCATCATGGCATACTTATGGCAGGTCCTGTGTTAAGGGAATGTGTTCGAGTATATTATTACTGCTCAGCTCCAGCAGCGTGTGGGTGGAAGGCTGAACGAAGTGTGTAGGTGGCTGTTAACACAAGCGCCATCACCCATCCCGACTGGGTGGTGACCTGTAGCACAGACCAGAGGAAAGGTGCAACAGCAGGGACCGTGAGGTTAGGCCTGCGGATGAAAATCACACTGTTGATCTTTTTTCTGGTGTCACACCATTTAAATAAGCAAACACAATCTTATGAACAAATGGCGCTGGCAGTGTATTTTTAGCCTTTTAATTTGACCGGTATGTGGCATTTCTCTGTGGCCCATAAGCCCCTTTTAGACCCCTTTTTGAACATCAGGAGAGCAGCTGACGAGCTCCACTGCAGAGAGCAAGAGTAATGATCAGCAGAGCCTCAATATGACAATAATCTCCTCTAACTTCATCAACACGATTTGCGCCAGCAGGCCTCCAAATACTTTCAATATGCTCAGTGTTATGATCGTCCTCTCAGCTAAAATCATTGTTACTCTAGCCATAATAAAACATGGAGGCTCGCAGTAATTCTGCAGGCCTACTCTACGCCATACGTCGTAGCGCCTTAGCACCACGATGTGAGCTTGATGCTAACATTGACTTATTACAAGGGAGTGTGCCGCCAAATCCATAATTAGACTCCTTTTGTTGCCCCTGTTGTTGTTGAAAATGTAATTATGAAAGATGAAACACAGCCTTCAATGAGATGGCTGTAAAATAGCATAATTAATATGGGCTTTTGCGAGAACAATCCCCGCTTTACGGGAGCCCCGCGTTGGCCGTGAAATTAATTAAGTGTGCCAGGATTTATGGCCTGTGCTTGGAAATGAAGAGAATTAATTGCAGGCCGAAGATGGATGGTTGCTGGAAAATGATGATGCCCAGGACCATTTGGGGGAGGGGGATGTCTAACTGCTTTAGAGGGGCACTCTTGGAGGGGAATAGAAGGTTTTGACACAATTATACACCCCCAGACAACAGCTGGACCAGTGCTGGAATGGAGTGCTTTTTGGGCCAGCTTGGAATTATGAGAGTTTTTACACCTTCAGCCCACCTGCACCTTTTCCCTGTGCTCCGTGCATGGCCCCCAGGTGGCGTTAGCTTTGGCAAAGTGGATTTTTCTTGGAGAGCAGAGTTCTGTACGTGTTGTTGTTGGCTGTTGCCGATGACTAATGTCTCATTTTCTGCATCCTTCTTTATCTACTCTCCATTCAGACAGAAGAACAATAACCATGTAATTGGACACAATTATGACAATTATAGTATAAACACAATTATTGCTGCAACCAATCCAAAACTAACAGTATGTGACAAGGAGAAAATTATGGAGTATGCACACTGCTGATTTAATAGTATATTGACTTATACATCTTTCTTTTTTTTTTCTTTCTTTTGCCTTTAAATGACTAGAAAAGATTTTAGTGTGGAGACTCGCTGAGGTTACCGTCCTCACAGTGTGAAATATTTGTAATCTAAATGGAGAATCTAATAGTTAAAAACATTTTGGAATCTTTATATTTGATGTAACCGTTTTAAAACTTAATTTTGCAATAACGTTTTTGCCCAGTTTTGAAGAGAAATTCATTTTAAAAGGATGTAATAAAAAATATACAAGAATAGATAACACACTGAATATCAGCTTTTCAAAAAATGTGCAATATTTCTTCTTTCAGCGTGATCTCGGGTGGGTTGAATGGGCAAGTCTTATAACTGAAACTCCATTCCAGAGCCCAGCTGTTCACCAGTTTACAGATTGTCAACTATGACCTCCTACAGTGTCCTTAGAACCAAAACAAGTCCTAAAACACAACCTCCCAACGCTCCTACTACCTCTCTACTCAATGTTCAGTGTGTGTCTGTTTCTGTGTGTGTTTGTGTGTGTGTGTGTGTTGTAATAATGGAAGGCTAATTACCCACCTCCCATGTCCCTGGACAGCGCCACAATGTCTGGGTTAGGTCTCTGTGTGGGATGGTTCATGGTGGTAATTAGCTTGATACACACACATACGCTCACAGACAAGATAAATGAAGGCTGGGTGGGTGTCTGTTGTTGGACAGTTGATTGGGCAGGTACGAGGGGAGTGTCTGGGGCCTCTAGAGCATGTCCGCTCTGATAATTATGTGCGTATGTGTGTGTGTATTTGTGTGTCCTCCTCCACTGCGAAGAAGCTCTCAGCCCAAATTGCTGTCTCTTGTCTCATTGTCAGAGTGATTATGAAATATTGTTTAATTTACTGGGTGGTAGAGTCTTTGGTGATTTTGATGAATCGGACCTTTTATTTCTTCATTCCCTTTATTGTCTAGTGGTTAGGTGTTGTGTATTTCCTCGCTCGAGTGTGTTAAATTCACTGTTGGTACCCATGGACCTGCAACATACAGTATTGCAACAGACCAGCAGAAGTGTGTGTGTTATGTGTAGAAATACTTAATCCATGGAGCTCAGAGAATAGATGTTGCAAGAGATGCCTTCCTCAAGGGAAATGGAAATGGTAGTACTGTTATCAGTATACCAGCTGTGTGAATTAGGAGATTTGGAGGAGTTATTTATTGTCATAGTTATGAATATTTAGCCTTAATGAAATGTCATTTAAAAATCCAGAATTCCACCAATTTTGACACAATGAAATTGTTAATAGTTTTGGTGGTTATATGTTGGCTGTCTTTGTGTCTAAAGCTTAGCAAAGAAGTCTGGCTTCTTTGTTAGCCAGATAGTTGTTTTTTTTGTTTTTTGGTTGTTCTTCTATTCAGGCTGGACATATTGCTTATGTATGACAAAAGGATAAAACCAAATTGGTTAATCAAGAGAAATATAGCTCAGTGCCTGTCAATTAATCTTCTGACATTGATGTGACTTAAGTTAAATAAATTAAATCAGTTCAATTTAATTTGATTTATATAGTGCCAACAACAGCAGTCGGTTCAAGGCGCTTTACACTGTGAGGTAAGGACCCTACAATAATAGAGAAAACCTCCAAAACCCGATGACCTCCTATGAGCAAGTGATTGGCAACAATGGGAAAGAAAAACTCCCTTTTAACAGGAAGACGGCAAAACCATGCTGTTTGGGGAATGACAGATAGGACAAAAGACACACTGTGAAAGAAAGCCAGAAATTAATAATTAATAATTTAAATGAACATGTCACGTTAAAGAAGCATTTCATGGGACTCTGTGAAGTGAAAAACTACATGTACAAAAGTACATCCCAGGATTCAGTAGCATGTAGAACCATATTTAGCAGCATTAGCCTGAAGTCATTATTTTCTGTGTGATTTTATCAGTCTCTCTTGACCTTTTCCCACATGAAAATGACTTCTGACGAGAGCTAAGGTCCTACCACAGCACTTCAACAGGGTTGAGGTCAGGACTTTGACACTTTGATCATTGTGGTGTTACATAACTCAGTTTCGGCCAATTTGGGTTTTAGCAACAGTCAAATGTTAGCTTTAACATTTCAGTTCAATTCAGTGCTGTTTGTATAGCACCAGATCACAACAGCAGTTGCCTCAAAGCACTTAACATTGTAAGGTAAAGACCCTACAATAATACAGTATGGTCTCACATTTAACTATATAATACTTTAGTATACAGAAGAGTTCATGCCAACTTAATGACTGCAAGGTGCCCAGGTCCTGTGGCTGCAAAGCAAGCTGAAATCATCACCCCTCCAGCGCCATGCTTGACAGTTGGTGTGAGATATGAAGAAATTAAGCTTTTTTCTGTCTATCATTCCAAAAAACTCATGCTTGTTCAGTCTTTTTCTAATTGTAATTTTATGAATTTTAACATTTAACATGCTAACTGAGGCCTGTAGCGTCTGAGGGTTTTTTTTTGCAGTATTTCTGAGAATTGTACTAAACTTGAGGTAAAATTTTCAGTCCACTCCAGATAATGACTGTGTTAACACTGTGCAGCACACTTGCATTGTGTTAATAGTGCAAGTGTGCTGGAGCAGACACACTTGAATCTAATTGCCCGAACTTCTGCTATAAAGGTGCTGACACTTGCTAATGATCAGTTTATCAAGTGCATTTGATTAGCAGCACCTGGCTGCTACTTACCCTTAATTACTAGAGAAGCAGTAAGATTGTACTTAGTTTTTCAGAGGACTGCCTAGAGTCCTTTTTCACATAACTGTATAAACATGATTCATCAGCCTGGAAGTCATTTAAAAATTAATATGTAGTCCAACATATGTCCAACATACTTGTTACTTTGAGCTTACTGGTTTTCATTTGGGTGCAGTTAGTAAGATTGACCTATCATGTTCCTGCAGGCCTTCTATGCATACTGGTGAATAATTGATGTGGAGTCAAACTGCAAATTTGAAACCATAAGGAGTTATCTGTTTTAATTATTAGAATCTGCATATTTTTTAATTAAAAGAAATATTTCATGAAAAAGAAACCTGAATGTAAACTTTAAGTTAACTCACATTTTATTAAGAATTTTTATCATTATTTTTAGGTTGAATTTCATTATTTTCATTAGTGGGTTTCTGGGTTTCTTATGTTTTGGTATATCTGTAGTAGCCAGTAAACAGACAGCCTAGACTAGTTTTTAGAAACTGATTTAGAAAGTGAATGTGTGAGACAGAAAGGTAGGTATAGGTTCACTCTAATTGATTATACCGCTATCGACAAGGATCCAGAAAAACAGGCACTCACTTTCCCCTTGATTGAATTAAACACCTTTTATGGGGCAAATCGATGGGATGGAGATGATGGTGGGAGCGGAGAGTGGGCAAAAAGAGGTGGGGGGGGGGGGGGGGGGGTAGCCGAGTGTTATGATATGTGGAGGTGAGATCTGTCTTTACCTTCTCTCTCTGACACACATTCACTTACTTACACACACATGCAGGCTCACTCAGAGCACCCTGCAGACAGGTGAGAGGTCTGATTCCATGTTGTAATTCAAGCAAATCAATTCTTCTAAAGCATTTAGCCATGCCCGGTGATGAAGTATGGCAAGAATAGGCTCACCAAGCAATATATGCCCCAGACCCAAATCAATCATAATTACAGGCTGGGACAGTTCAGTGAATGGGCAGAGGGATGACTGGACCCCACTCCTTCATTCACTCCTTTTATAGTTTGATCAAAGATGAATAGTAAAAAGAGGATCGTGTCTCAGATAGCCACAGAAAGTAATACAGTATCTGGATTGTGTCTGTACCGTAGGTACTCAGTTTGGTAATAGGTCTTTTTTTTAATAGCCCACTCTTTGACTGGTTACAGCTTGAAAAGTGCAGATATCGTTAAATCAACCACTCAAGAAAAATGCTTTCTGTAAAAATGTTAATTTTGCCTCTGTCCATATGTTTTCCCGGTCTGTACAAAGGACAGGATCAGCAGCACAGATGATTTAATAGCCACAAGGGCAAGAATACCTGAATAGCAAAAACCCTTTGCTGATTGAGAATTTTACACAGTATTTGTGTTCTTGTGTGTTCTTCAAGCTAAGGTCCTCTACCAGAGGCCTCAGATGTTGAGGGTTTTGTGTAGTTCCTAGGACGGACTGCACTCTTCTTGACAGAGACCTTTCATGATGTGCCTGGAGTCTGGAGGAGCCACTTTTTCAGTTTGGTGATTACAGCTCCTAATGCTCCCGTTACCACTGGGACCACTTTACACTTCCACATCTGCTGCAGTTGTTCCTTCAGCCCCTGGAACTTCTCTGGTGTCTCGTGCTCCACCTTCCTGATGTTGTTGTGTGTTGGGATTGCCACACCAAACACAACTGTGGTCTTCTGCTCCTTGTCAACCACAACTATGTCTGGTTGATTGGCAAGCAGCTGCTTGTCTGTCTGGAGCCCTATTGTTTTAAACCCCACTGGGGGTGTCTACCATAAAAACTTGGTGATTTCTAGTCTATATGTTGCACAGATGATCCTATACACTATCTTAGCTTCTTGGCTGTGCATGTCAGTGTAATCAGTCCCAGCTTGCATCTTACATCCTGCTACTGTGTGTTGGGTAGTCTCCGGGGCACCTTTGCACAGTCTTCTTCTTGGGTCCTGTTGACTCTTGCCTTTATGGGGGGAGAAGTCTACCATAGCTAATTTAGTCTACCAAGTTGCAGTCTTAGGTGCTCAGAGTCTGTGAGGAGAGCCTCTGTACTGTCTTTTAAGTTGGCCTCTTCTAGTCAGTGGTAGAATTTCTTCATGTCAGCCTCTTCTTCTAATTGTCGATGTTACATCCCATGCAGGAGCTTTGTTGTATCTGTTGACGCATTGGTTACCACTGTCTGGGGCTTTTCCAACATCCCGTTCTTCCTGTGCCTGTATGGGTTCCTCCCAAAGTTTGGTTAACTGGTCATTTTAATTGTATATGTGAGTGAGAATTATCTGTTTTTCTGTACTAGCTGTGCTGGAAATCTGTGCAGATTCTACCCTGTCTCTTGCTCTAAGACAGCAGGGTTAGCTTTCAACCACACTGTGTGTCTCTGTTAGATAAGTTGTTAAGAAAATCAACAAAGAAACGGAACTTGTAGTCTTTTGCCAAAATCCTACATTACATTCAGTTCCTTAACATGGCTTTCATCTAACCTTTTTCCATGCATGCTAGAGTATTTTCTTGTAACACAACAGACTGTAATACATAAAGCTGGACTTACCTTTTAATTTTGATCTATAAACCACTGATGTCAGAAATCATCAAAACCGCACCTCTGCAAACACCAATAACAGCCATGATAACAGATCCAGGCAACGTGACATCATCCCCACAGACTGCTACAATCAATACAAACCACGGGTTGTTCATTTAAAAACTCAGCTGTCTGCTGTTTACTACACACAGAGAGTTCATCCTGTCTATGATGTTCCTAAACCTCGCAAGTAAGTCACAGGACATCATGACCTCATGTTGCCACAAGGAGACCTCCCTAGCCAACGCCCATCCTAATCACCACCTCTGCCTGGACTCTGGGTCCACTATGACCAAATTAGTCAACAGCACCCTACTACTGACCCCCACAAACCACCACACTAACTTCGTAGTCCGGCTCAGCCAATCAACGATGCTGTCAAGACGAACCAAACCAATTAAAGAGTCTAATGAGCATCTTGTATAACACTAACACAGCCATTAAAGAGTGTTTAAAGAGAGCACAGGGGTATCGGGTGGAGGGCTGTGGGTTAGGTGTCATGGCTTATTAGTATTCAACCAGTGTTTGGATTCCATTAAGGCGGCGTTCACAAGTGCCTCGGGTGACTCGAAGGATTCAGCGCCAGCGATTTGATGAGTCACACATCTAAGATTTTACAAACAGCTTTCACATCGATGAAAACAATATCCAGCCATAAAGAACACTTCTGATTTCATTTGCAAATAAGGAGATAAGCAAGAACAGAATGAATAAATGAAGTGCACATGAAATGTGTTTGAGAAAACAGTGACTTGACAGTATTACACAAGCACTCAGTTTAATACCCAGCCATAATATTGCTGAGGGAACAGGCCCAAGGCGCTACTCTCTTTTATTAGCCATTCGCTGGGATTATGGACACATTGCTTCCATTACCTAAGAGAGAGGAGCAGAAGCCCTGTCCCCCTGGGGATGGCGAAATAACTCTCTCTGTCTTTCTTTCTCTCTCTCTCTCTCTCTCTCTCTCTCTCTCTCTCTCTCACACACACACACACACACACACACACACACACTAACATTAACGTTAACATACACTATGGCTTAAATAGATTTGAGCCGCAGTGTGAAGGCATACTTACAAACACATGTCATCATTAACATAAACACAAGCTCGTAGCCCTTTTTAACTGTAACATAATAGAGCCAATACTGCATACAAATAAATAGCAACTAAACAGATCCATATAAAAGTAGATGAAAGACATTAGAGCACAAATGTTTGTTTGTTGCTCTCCGTCTCTTTTTGTTAGACTACTTTTCATGTGTGCAGTGAGTTGAAATCTGGGCTTTGTGTGGAAACATTTAAAATGAGTATTATGTCAAATGTGAACGCTAAATCCACACAGACACGTGCAAGGACACACAAGCAGCCTGCAACAAACACATACTGGGTTTGTCAGCAGTGATGCAATGAGGCTGATGGATGGCAGCAGAGAAAGAAACATTTGGCAGATGAATTTGATTTGTCTTAATGCAGCTGAGGTGGATGGACTGTACATCAGCGTGTTACAACTTTAGCTGTGAATGCATGTATCAAAGTAATTCAATTACCATTAGATACAATTCTTTCATTTGCATAGATTAGGCTGTTTTAAGCAACCACTCTGTTTCTGTGTTTTGCCCCTAGAGTGCACGCTCGTCATCTGCACTCTTTCAATCCATCATCCCACCATCTCGCCACACAAGCTCTTTCACTTTACTATGACATCACTCACAAAAAAATGCAATGTGCTCTGATGACAGAGATCCTTGGTGCATGTTATTATTATTTTACATTCAGAGCTGATCACTCCCAAAGCGTAACATTTTACGCTAGGTGACAAATCGTCACCATATTACGTTTTCGGCTACCCACCACGTTCCTAAATGACGACCTCGGAAAAAGAGGAAATATGAGAACCGTCTGGACTGAACCTACACATGTTCGCTCTTTTTCTTCAAATCGCTTAGAAACACGCTATTTAACATCATTAAAGTCCTGGTTAAGGTCAGGAATAAGGTTATGGTCAGGGCTAGGGATAAGGTTAGGTTTAGGGCTGGAATACAGGGCTGGAACGTCTACTACCGCGGGAGCGTCATTGCACTGGATTCCAGCCATAACCCGCCGCGTACCATAAGAACGCCGAAGGTCTCCTTTCGCGTTCCTCAGGAACGCCGCGGGACGTGACAAAACGTCGACATGTTACGCCTCGGGAGTGAGAACGCTCTGGATTATTGTACCTCTGCTGGCCGTTTGACCTCTTTTTCTAATTTGTATTGATGGCAGTAGTTGAATAACCTTAATAAACAACTGAGCAAAATCACAATAAATAACTACACAGGAAGTTATTTAGCTAGATATAATCATCCTGAAAGGATGTAATTGGTCTGTGGATCTGACCCTAACTTACATTAAACAAGAAGCACGCTGACCAGGCTGCTGAACACCCACAAGGCTGATGCATAGAGACAGACATTTATGTTCACATTCACATGTGAGAATTATTCATCTAACAAACACTATCCATGCCACTCTTAATAAAAACAGAGTTTGCAATATTTCCACTTGGAAAAATTTCATGAGTTACATGTAAAACAGAAGTAAGTGGAAAGTTTAAAAAATCTAATATATGTAGGGGTGAGCACTGACACAATGAGATGAGATGACAGGAGTGGGTATGTGTCCCTGTATAGTAAACAAAAAGGGTGCCACGTGTCTGTTATGACAAAGGAAGTTGCAGATTGAATGTACTGAATGAGTCAGCGCTTGAAAAATCCTAAAACATTCCCATAAACTGAACGGCAGTATTCCAACATTTGTCATTTAATAGTAGCGACAGGAGCATGAAAACATGAGCAGGGAAAAGTAGTCGTCTGTAGACATCAATTCAGAGAATTAATGTGTTCCAACAAATCTTGTTGTTTTATTTCCACCAGTGCCTCCATTATGTGCTTTTAGTAACTGGGGTTGATGCTTAATGATGGACACAGAGTTAAAGTGCATCGCTTATTGTGACCTGCTTTCATGTATGGCACCCACATGTACACATCCATGTATGTGCTCACACATTTTAATATTTACTTTCTTAAACACACAAGCACACAGCCAATCCACCCACTCTCCTAAACCCCTATGTGGGCATAAATTTCTCCAGCTGTGACTTAAAAGACAAATAGCCAATAAAAGTGCCAAGAGGTGTTCACACATACGTTTCTGGCACAATCAAATCAATTTCCTCTAAGTAGCTATAAACATGTTCTCTTTTAAAAGGTGAGAGAGGGGTCCTATTATCCCCAGGCCCCCTGGCATGCTCCTCCACCCCAGAGGTCTCTCTATAGGGGTCAGCATCAAGGCCTAATCTGTCTCAGTCCGCTAGACCTATCTTAGCTCCCAGACACAGAAAGATCAGGACCTCAGCCACATCCCAGTCTTCTGATCACAAGACTACATCCATTAATCAGTGGCAGGCAGTGCAGTGACAAAAGGATTGCTTGGCAGGGGGTTAAAGTCTTGAGAGTTACCTTGGGCCTGCTTCAGGGCCTAGGCTCTGCTTTGGGCTTGAAGAGGCCTGTATGAGGGACCAGACAAGAGGCTCTGTTGTAGTTAATGTTATTAATCAGCAACTGAAGTTACAGATCTGTGATTTTACTGATGTTTAAATTCTAAAATGTCTAAAATCTGTACTGCCGATATTTTGTCCCCATCCTTCTTGCACCATTGTAATGCACTGTTACTGTAGTGGCTTCAAAGGGGGTGCTAGGACTACAATTACCCTGGTTGTCCTCCCTGTGGTGAATGATTGTAATTATAATTGACTAAATCCACTTTTTGCATATAAACCCCATGTTAAACATTCTACCCCCAACTTGCAAACACTCCCCGCCCCCCCTCCATCCTCACTGTCGCTAAACCTTGTGCCTCAAGCTTACACTCATGGGAGTTGACACTCTGCTCCTACAAATCCAGTTAATATTCAGTGGCTCATTAAAGATTGATTGTGAGCTGTAAAAGGGAAAATCACACATATAACAGCACAAAATCCTGCCTTTACCTTGTAATTGTGCTTTACAGAGGAGCTTTGGTCCTGCTGCTCCCTTGGTCCTTGTTAGTGAATGCTGGGGATCTATAGACCCGCAAAGTGGAGCCCATAGTCTGGCCCAGGTCGACCCGGATGCACCCAGGAAATAAACGCCAGACCAGGGCAATCAGGCACAGGATTGACCCCCTGAGAGAGTAGTTCATTTCTGCTACTGAAATATTTAAGGGCTGAGCATGCCCGGAGAGACTAAGAGTAGCAAATCTTAGACACAGCTGTGTATATATGCTGGAAGGAGTAATTCCTGTACATCTCAGCCCAGGTGAATTAGTGTTTGGTTAAGAAAAAAATTGGGTCTCTGCACATTTTTTTGTGAAATTGCTTTTAAAAAAATCTTTATAGTGGTTTGACCTGTTTTTAAAAACTGTATTTTCTCTGATTATCTGGATTTTTTTTTCTTCAGTTTTTTAATGTTATACATTTTGTCCATCTCATGTTCATTCTGACCTGCTTTCTTCCTCTCACTATTTACTGCTCCTGTTTCTCAAGCTCTTCCCGCCTGTCTACCTGACCTCTGTGACCTAGCCAGTTTCCCAGGAGTCCCTGGCCTAGGCAATGCTGCAAACACAATTTCCATAATGTCATTTGCAGCATGGATGGAGGAGAGAAAGTCTGGGCTGTCAAAACCACCTCAGCGTTGCAGTGAAGAAAACACAAACCGACATATGACAGATTCTTAGGTTTGTACAAATGGACAGTTCCCCAGCTCCCCTCCTTCTCACTTCAAGCCTCTCACTTCTGCTATCTTCCATCCAGCAGCACCTTACACCTTCTTTGCCCCTCATGTTTTTCTTCAAAATGTCTACTCCCCCTCTCACTCAACCACTTTCCAAATGTCATGCCCCTGTCCCTTTGCCTCAGAGTGTCACTGCCTCACTCTCTCCCTGTCAACTGGGCAGAAATTACTGCATTATTAACTATGCATGGAGTGCCAGGTCACATCATCAGAACTAATTTAATCAGGCTGCCACATGACTCACACTATCATGGTCATAATGCACAAATACAGGCTAATCCACTTCTACATTGATATGTCTATGACACTTAAAAACAAGTGACAAAAATGGTAATGTGGAGGCAAACGCCTAAAACAGTAAGTGAGGAGATTATACTCCTGTATTCTGTAGTCACCATTTTCCTTCATGCTTTATCCACTTCAACCTTCAACTCCTCCTGTTCATAAAATAAGGGTAGGACCCTTTCAATCATTGGCTCAATCAATGAAGATGATTGGACCAGTGAACAGGAACACATTGGGTTATAACACCTCCAACCTGCTCTGCACCTGATGTGACCCACAGCCACCCAGAGTGCGCTCACATCCCATTTGTCACTGCAATTTTTCCTGGAACAGGGGGATAAGATTGAATGGGCCGCCATGGAAATATGATTTTCAGTACGCATTGTTAACTCGCCAGGGAGAAGCTTTTGCCAAACTCCATCAAAGTGTGCAACTGTGTATTAAATGACTATCAAAAGGCCACCCATCATTTTTCATAGTGTAACCACGGTGTCCGCAGGACTAACCCCTGACTACTGCTATTGATCCACTGTGAAAATGTGTTGACACTGGTTGTGACAGTGCCACAGCCAAGGAGGCAACACTGTTTTGAATATGAAGTCATGGTTAGTATATCAGAGGGCTGTATGGCGCGTGCAGAGGGCTAGGTTAATATAGCCAATTGCTCTATATACATCAAGACGGGACCCCAGAGCCATGTTTCTTCTTTACTTCCCACACTTTGGCCAAAAGTTTGGTGATCCATATGGAAGCAGGTGGGCGCCAGGCCATGAGTGGGCGAGATGGGGTCCCAGTGGGCGGGGGGTCATGGATCCCAGGCTGACGAAACATCAGAGTCTCCCACAGGAGAGAATGGTGTCTTAATGCAGTCTTCAGCGTGTAGGATGAGAGCTGGTTAAAGTTTAACCAGGCCCATCCTGTTCCCCACAACCCTCCATCAGCCAGCCAGAGCCAGAGCCAGCCTTATGGCCTCCACCCCCACTGACCCCCACTCTGCTAGGGACAGAAGTGATGGATCGCCTCTCTCATTGTGCCCTGTGAGGGGACCAAAGCAAAGAGAGAATCCTGGTTAATCTGACCCTCCCAGTCATAGTAGACAACGCAACACATTATGACAACCCCCCACTCCAAAAAGCAAAAAGAGAACAAATGGCACGTATCTGAACTCGCCCGCCTACGTACGAGCCGCAGCACTCTGCTCTCCTCCTTTTTATTTACCCTATTTTCAACCTCAGCCTCCATAAAACCATGACAGGAATGCTTTAGAAGCTGGGCACATTTGGTGAGGGGTATAAAAAGAACAGAGAAAGTTGGGCAGAAAGAGAAAAATGAGAGGTGGAGGGGAGAGACGGCAAGCAGCTGTGTGGAGTGACAGGATGCAGCGCAGATGACTAATGTTGCTGGATGAACTCGTGATATTGATGAGTGATCAGTCATGTCCCGATGCCATCTCTGCCCCAAACCATGTGTTCAGTAGCACAGGGTGTTGTACTGTTGCAGCTGCTTATTCTGTTTTGTTTGCATGAAAGAGATATATCAATTTGATAGCAGGCTTATGTTTTAGATAAAAAAAAAAACACAAACATGTGCTAAAGAGTTTCTCTGAGCTTATTTTTATTATGTAATTTTTGTTTTACGATGACTGCTTCTACAATTTTGTTTTTAATTCTCTAACACCATTTACAAATCAGTAAAACTTAAAGTGTCAATAGAAGTTTATCTTAAACTATATTTTCTGCAAAAACCTACACATTTACACATAAAAAAGGATCACAACTGCAATAAGTGATCTGAGAAATGCTTATTATGATGACAAAAGAAATAATCGTGCTAATTTGTAATGGTCCTCCCCTTGATTATTACATGTTTTCCTTGGGGAGGACTGGCAATGTTCATTTTAGTGGTTTGTTAAGGGGACAGGATGTCAAACCCTCACAAGCAAAATGTAGTAATGCAAAGGACATGGGTCAAGTTTAGCATTTGGAGGAGAAAAAAATCTTTTCCCTTGTTTGTGACAGTGGGGTCAGTGCTCCTCCCATCTGGGTCTAAACTGGAGATGCTGGGTGTCAGTAGGTGACAGAGAGGGGCACCATACTGCCTGAGTTCGGAGACTTGATTCAGGGAAGGACGTGTGTATGTGTGTGTGTGGGTGGAGGGTTTGACACACACGCGCGCTACACCTCTCTCAGCTGACGCTGAGAATATGTTTGTGTGGGACAAGTCCACCAAGACCCATCCATCAACCGGGTCCAAATACGCCCTGCGCCACTGTTGACATGGGGTTAACAACTTGACACTGACAGAGGTGGGTGAGGCCTGTGGCAGAATGGAGGCTGGGACGGAAAGAGAGATGGATTGGGCCGTGATCGACATTCAATTTGAATTATTGCAAATATTCCCATTTAGCGGAAAAATGAGAACATCATTGAGCGCGCATGCTGTTGGACAAGTAAGAGCGATTTTCCAGAGTACACAGTTTTGATCAAAAGTGTATCTGAGAGTAGTCAGTGTTCACTGCTGCAGAAGTGAAAACAAGCAGTGACCTTGTCCTTAGTTCAGAATATTGCTTTACGGCTAAATAGACGGGCTTGTCAACTTGACTGCGAGAGATGAGTTATGTTAGAATTGTTCATGAAGACATTAAACTTCCTTCCCCTCAGTAATGAGCGTACATTATTACACATTAAACATGCACTAATGTACAATTGATCAATTCTGTGGTAAGGCAACAACCAGAAAATGATTAAAAACTTTTAGGGGGCATTGATTGAAAAACTACTTTGCGGGCTATATGGAAAAAAACAAAAACACAGGCTGTATATAAAGTTGTAAATCAGTGCTGATGAACGGGTCAGGATGTTCCCCGATGAAAATTTCTGTCCAGCGGGGGCTGAAAATGTAAAGCAAATGTCTTAGTGGCTGTGGCAGGAATGCAGGTGGAGGAAAGCGCAAGGGAAATGTAGCGTAATCTCAGCTTCAGCCACGTTATCGGCTGGGCTTTTTAACACAGGGGCCAATTTAATTGCACTTAAAGCAGAATGGCAGAACATCAATCTTGATGAGTGGATCTGCATCGCAGTTCTCCCAAGCCAATCTATCACTATCTATACCTCTGGGTAGCCTCAGCCCCCCAATACTAACAAACTCATACATACCTGCACACCCTCGCCGTCCCATCTGCACCTTATTTTTTAAATAAACAAACCATACACTTTTATCTCTTTTGCTTGATCTTTATTTTTTAAAATCTAGAATCATCTCAATCTTAACATGAGAAAACGTTTTGGTTATATTTAAAGTATAAGGATGACAAGATTTTGTTGTTTTTCCTATTGTCAGCAAACAATGTGTTTGTCCATCTTGTCTCTGTGACAGAAACTTCATCTTTAAAGCGTGAATGTGAGTTTCCTTGTGGATATCTTTGTACCCTCATATTTCTTTTTGTAACTTTGCCAAATGCACCAGTAAAATCCAAGAGCTTGTGAAAAGCACGGATGTTTAATTGTCTGTAAAAGATGGTCACAGACATTTTGTATTCTATTTTCTTTCATTTCCCCCCAAAAAATGCATTGTGGATTCTTTGGAAAAAGGAGAAAACGTGTAATTGTTTTGTTGCTGAGTATTTACAGCAGCTGGAGGATGTGTGATGAAATTCGGATACACAAATAATCTTTTTTCTTAAGATCGTTTTATTGCTAGTTTTTGCATTTTTCATTGGATTTGATCACAATAAGAAACAAACATCACCTCTCATATTATTTAATACACTTCATGCCCCCCAGGAAATGCAGCCGGTTTGATGTTAAGCCTTGTAAAGTTGTGGTATCACACAAAAACCGGCTTAAAAATGAACTGACTATAGAACTTTTCATGAAGTCAGTGTCTGTTTAGTCACCATCAGTGGTGTCCACTGCGATGAATCATTCTTCTAACTGACCAATGTGAATTAAAAGCCAGCGCAGTTAATGCTGAAGTAAATGTAGGGGAAATACACACAAGCATTAGGGCTTAAGGCAGTGATGTTGTGGTTACAGAATGGTAACTACCTCCTGTGAGGTAAGCGTCTCGAACTCCTAGTGGCTATTGAACACTTAAATACAGAGGGTACTGGATTCATCAAGGCCATAAAGCATAAAGAGTACCTATCTAGCATTGAAAGCTATGGACAGAGCCTATAGAGGAGTAATGATCCCTTAATGCGGTGGCTCTCTCAACCACTCTTTCTGTCCACCCCCTCCTCCCACTCCCAACTGCTACATTAGCAGGGATAATAAATGAGACTCCAGCATCACAAGCATAAACTTTTTATGACCCACCTGACCAGCCTTATCAAATGTGGATGTGATTACTCCACCAGGTGACAGATGGAGAGATGGATGGACAGCATGCGAAGGGAGGGAAATGCAGATGATTTTCTGATGGAAATAAATAATTATTTAATACTATGTTCACAAAGGAGTGATGAGTGTGGAGAAGCGGGAAGAGGAAGTGTAAAAATAAAGGATGAGGAATAAAAAATGAGAGTAGAATGAGGAAGGTGAAGAGTGGGAGGATGGGAGTGTCTAAAGCGCTGCTCTTGGTAGCCACTCTGAATGGGCTGGTAAGATGGAGTGGACAGGCTGTATAGGCCTGGTGAAAGGCACCTTTCTCCTCTACATGATAACTTTGATCCCTCCTGTTTCCGCACACCAGTCAGCAATATTGTTAAGCAGCAGTTGGTTAATACTTTAACTGAGTCGCGGTATTGAGATGAGGGGTGTAGGCACCCCTCACCCCCGACCACTGCAGGCCCATTAGCATATACTATAACAGTAGTATTCGTTAATTTGGACATATTCCCATTTCTGTTTACTGTAAACCAATTAATTGATCAAAAACAACAAAACTTCAATTACAACTCTAATCAGATACAAAGCATTAAAAAAATACTCAAATTTAAGGCTCATGCATGCATGTGTATAAAAATTTGACGGTATTCTTCTAGCTGTTATGAAATGAGCTGAAAAGTAGAAATTGAAATTTCTTAATCACATGCATTATTTTACAATATCATGAGGAAACTGGGACAGAACACCAAATGAAAAAAATCATGTTATTAATTACTCAGTATAGTACTGAATATTTCTGTGCATAGGCATAATTTTGCTGTGGTTTCTGCCTCCCAATGTAGGGCAGGGATGTCAAACTCAATTTACATCACTGGCCCTCTTTGTGCGGGTCAGGCTGGTGAAACTGACCTTTCAGTAAAGAAATGTAACTAGACTTTTAATCCCTGTGATGCTTTAACATAAGAAAAATAAACAGTATGTCTGAGTTTTTTCTACATGACAAAGAAATACTCTTGTAGTAAATCAGTCAGTACAAATCTTTAGGCTTAAATTGCAAGAAATATGTAAAATTGGCAGCTTATTGTCCAGACTGTCCTGTAATTATAACACAGAAAGCTTCTGTGACAGAAAACAAAACAAAACTGTGGACCCATTGTAAAAAAAAAAAAAAGTTTTAACACAGTGAAAAACAGGAACTTTTCTACGGAGCCCCGCAGGGGACATGGGAGAAAAAAAAATTAAGACGGACTTTTGCGAGATCTCACAAAACAAACTCGGGATCTCGCAAAAGTTTTGCAAGATCTCGAAAAAAATTATAGCCTCATTCTTCGGAAGCTGCTAGCTCGAAGCCGACCGGGAGGTCGAGGCACGATGTGCCGGGAAAGCTGTGTTCCTCCCGGCTGTAGTAGGTCTCGACCTCCCGCTAGCTTCGAGATGGTGGGTGTCAGATCTCTGAAAACGTCGAAGCACTTTTGCAAATATGTGATGTCTTGTAAACCGAGCAGGTATCTGACGTTTACACAACTACATTCACACCTCAAAATATCTTAAAAGTGTATTTTGTGACTCAGAAAGAGTAATATTACAACTAAGTAGCTGCCGCCATTGTTGGAATTCAACTTTTGCGAGATCTCGCAAAAGTCCGGCTTAATTTTTTTTTCTCCCATATCCCCTGCGGGGCTCCGTACTTTTCTGTCATTTAATTGTGTATATTAGTTAATTACTTTGTAGTTGTATGAATGGCTATGAGGGGAGTTTTTAATCAGGATTAAAAGCTGTAAAACGTATGAAAATACAGCAAAAAAAAAGTTTAAAAAAAAAAAAAAAAGCCATATTCCAGCTGTCCAGTGGGCTTGATTTAAATCTTTTTCGGGTCAGTTCTGGTCCCCAGACCTTATGTTTGTCAACCCTGTTGTAGAGCAACTTTTCCATTAAGTTTATTTTTTATTATGTTAAATAATAAAACACTGTATTTAAGAGAAGTGATTTCCAAAAATCATTTTAGTTTTTAACACAGAGTCTAATGCTAATTGATCTAATACAGAGTATATATATGTATATATAAAATGCAATAGAGAATAAAGGGGAAAAGTGCCATAATTGTTTTTCACCAATGATTTCAACTTTCTGCTGAGCAGCAGCACTCTTCATGAAGTCACTGAACATTTTTCCCATGTTAACTGTGTGACTGATAGCACGGATACAAGCTAAACACGTGTGACATGTAGTTTTTGTTCTGCCTCATTAATGAACGGCCCGAGTATGAAGACATCAGATTAAAGGTAATTAAAATGACAAAAACACACTATCATTCCTAATACAGCTGTAATGAGGGCCTAAGTGTAGCTGAGTGCCAGCTCCCTCCACCTCTTTCTCTTCCCCGTTCCTCCCACCGTTCATCCCTCTCTCCAGCTCAGCTGTGGCTGCAGAATCATTAACCTGGCTCTCTGAGAAGGATGTGCTGACAGAACACTCTGCTATTGTGTTTCCTGTCATCTTCAGGAAATCAGGTCTTCCCCCTGCTGTCGAGGTAAAGGACCGCTGGGTGATGAGCGACGGTCCCTCTCTTCGTTCTTCTTTTTATTCTCTTCTCTGTTTCTATGTTTATCTCACTTTGTTAAGCGCTCTTTATGTTCGTCCTCATAAAATGCTTACACACACACAAAAAAGTATTTTAGTAAAATAACATCCCGACGCCCAAGTTTAGCAGAGAAACTCACTCCCATTTAAAGGCCTGAAATAATGAACAGATTTTACCTTTCAGCTATAAACACTGGCCAAAGTTCCTCTAGTTTTAAACGTGGTTTCATTTGTGTCATCTCAAATAACCCACACTAGTCCCTTAAACCAAACACCAAGATAAAATATACTGCATACGTGAAACATAACCAGAACGACTAAAAAGTGCAGTGTGTGTGTGCATTTGTGTGTCTGATTGCATGTCCTGATCTAAGTGATGGAGTGGATATACTCTGTCATGAGCAGCACAGACTTGACGCTTCCTTTACATGGCAGCTGCAAGGCACCAGTGATGTATCAGAGTCAGCAGAAGCATTGATCAGAACCGGGTTAATCATTGCTCCGGGAACCCAGAAGAGATAGAGGCTGCCTGGGGAGAAGTAAGGAGGGCGAGTGGGCGGCTGCTCCACAGGAGGCCTACAGCTCTACAGTAAAGGAATGCAGGGAAGAAACACATACACGTGTGTTTATCTCTCTTTTCAACTATCAGCTAGTCATATTAATAAACAGCTAGTTGTGTATGCATGCATTTTGTTGTGTGTGAATGTGCATAGGGGTGAGGGCACCAGCAATGTAATGTGGGTGCTTGAGAAGCCGGTTCTGTGCTGTGTCTAGTCAGCAGTACCCATTCACCCCGGTGAGCTAGAGAGTTAATAATTCAAAAGAAAGCAGGAAAAAGAGGTGATAGGCCTGAGTGACAACACGAAGAGTGTGAGACACAGAGAGAAGTAAGAGTGGAAATAGTGACCACAGAAGGAAGGAAGAACTGAGCGGAAGGACAGAAGTAAAATATATCCATACTATATCTCTTTGGAGAAAGCATGACGTGGCATGAAGTTGTCCCAACATCCAAACTGCACAGATCATTTTACTGGTAGAGACCTTCCCTCCATTTAACTTCCACCTCGTCTGCTCTGGCCATTCTTTTCTCCTCTTACTGTCCCTCTGAGTTTTCACTGTGACCTGCCGTCATCACTATCACTGGTGCCAACATCAAAGTTCAGGATGCTCTCTTCAAGAAAGCACACGAGGATATGAAGGAAACAAACACGGCCCTCCAAACTACGACTGGCACAGACACCACAAGCCTGCGTGTGTAGATATATATATGTACACATACACTCACACATACACACAGATGCTTGAAAGGAATGTCAGCAATGCCAGTAGGAAGGATGAGGGGCAATGGGAATACAAAGAGGTTCATCTCCTCAGAGGGGAAGAAAAACAGGGCAATAAAACCGTCATGTCAAGCCAAGAATCTGCTGATGGCACACATACATATACACAAGTTCAGAGAGACAAAAGAGAATCTGTCAAGCAGATAAAGCCATCACTTCTCCTTTTCATTCCTTGTTTTGTCCAGAGGCGTCCCCCTTTCACCTCTTCTCTGCCCCGCCAACACTTGTCAGGCAAGAGAGTCATTAATGTTTAGCTGGGCAGTGATGACAGCACTGACAGCACTCATCTGTCTAAGAAGACAAGATGAGAGACAGGGACAGCCCATCAAAGCTTGCCACTTAGAGAAGCGAGAGGGGGGAAATGAGGCGAAAACGGGAAAAAGTGTGGCTGGACCAACAGGAAAGGGACTCATCTTTTTATGCAAACTTAAAGGTTACGTCACCAAGGTGGGCTATGAAATAATGCCATTGTCATCTCTATCCTCCCCTCCCTTTTCATCTTTCTATCAATCCACCTACACAGTCTCCTTCTCCCCACCCCTCTGGTCCCCTTCATGTGCTTGTCAGCAGTTTGATTCACTACCTGCAGGTTAGTTACTCATTGAGCCGAGGAGGTACCGGAGCTGATGGAGGTATATGGACGACAGTTTGTTGGGCAGCGACTGGTGGTCGGGGGCTGCGGTTTGAGTGACAGATCTGCCTGGATCGTCCATTCCCTCCTGTAAAGACTCAGAATACAAAGCACAGGAAGTGTAGGGAGGCAAATAGCTTTGAATATGAATGGTACAAAACAGACATGGTTAATAATTGGGAAGTGTTGGACTATTAATCCAGGAGAGACAAGGAAATGCTGTGCTGCTGTTTCTGGCCTTCACTTTTGAAGATACAGTTAAAATAGGAAATGTGAAAATCTTTCCCTGGTAGCTGCATTTTTCTTTTTACAGTTATCAACTATTCACTAGTTGTTCTTTATAATTTCAATAATTGATCAGATTTTTTGTGCAAACATAAGCACTTATGAATATTTGGAAATGCTTATAAGTATTTCTTTTTTTGTTTTATGTGTGACCATTTATGAGTGTGATGCTATAAATCAGTGTTTCCCTCCATCTTTGCCTAATATGCCACAAGTTTAGTGAGAAGGTGCTTTGACTGCCATGACAAGTTAAGTGGAGGGAGTGGGAGCATTGTCTTTCAAATCAGCTGTCAGTGTGTTTATGCTGTCAGCAGTTTGACTCAGTACCTGCCTGGTTAATCATCGAGCTACTCGCCGAGCTGCGAGCTGCAGGAGGTGTGTGGAACACCGTCACGGACCCCCATCATCGCCACAACAGGACAACATCTGATTGACAGATTAGCAAGCACTGGCGCTTTTATAAAGAAAGGGGGGGGGGGGGGGGGGGGGGGTAAGTGAGTGGAACTGAAAGAGGCTTGAAGAGGAAGTGTGAGGTCGAGGTGGTGTGTATGCGCTTGTGTGGGTAGGTAGGATGGAGGACTGGAGGTTACCAGGTCTCCCCAGGATGTAGGCATGTGATGAGGCATTGTAAAGATACAAAATGTGCTGTATGAAATTAATGATGTAAAATAAAATGGAAGAGAACTGAGAAATCCTAATTGAATTGAGAGGATTTACTGGACTGTACAGATGTGTCTCTTTTTGTAGCAGTGACAGTTAGATGGACAGATTAAACTATCTGATTTAAAACAAACAACAACAACAACAACAAAAAACACCCAATCAAAATAATCAAAGTTATGTTTCTGTGGGTTTTCATAACCATAGAGCTAAAAAACAATGTTTTAATGTCATGCAGTTTTCCCACGGGCCATTCTGGACCATGGAAGAAGAAGTGGGCAGACACTTTAATAACAAGCATTGCTTTGAAAGTGAAATTGCCTCCCCTATTGGACATTAATACTGCTACAACTAACATTTGTCCCCCTCACACACTCCCCCAATCCTGATAAGGTTATCCCCACTGTAGTCCTCCCCCCCCCCGATTCCCTCTTGCATGCCCGCTGAGGTTTGATTTCAAATGGAAAAATTAATGGGAGAATAATAGCCTTGGGCCTCACTCTCTTCCACTCATCTTAGTTGGTCTAAAATGGTAAAGTGAGGGGGGGTAAGATTTAGATCAGATCGCCTCACTTGGCCTGATACTCCACTGTGACATCAATGCGCACATACACACCAGGGATTTCGCCCACCCTGCCGCTTTTTTATTTTATTTTTTAAAAACACCGTAGAGGACTTAACTTTCAAATATTAGTACAGCGGCTGTGTGAATTTCAAATAAATAAATAAATGAGGAAGCAATGATTAGCAATTCTCCTGATAGTTATATCAACATGCTTCATATTCATTTTCACTTCCAGGAGAATATTTCTGCAGAAACAGTGATTTTTCAGAACTTTCCAAGCTTTTACAGGGTCTCCTAAAACTAATGTAAGGGCTTTTTTCCACGATGCTTTTGCAGCCACATTTGGGGAAGGACATACAGTAGCTTTAGAAAAAATTACAAAACTTTTGCTTGAATAAACAAAATACATGCAAAAACTGTTCTTTCCTTGTGGTATATTGAATTACATTTCCCATACATTTCCCAGTCTTTAAGAGACAATAATAAAGATAAACTATGTTGTTCTTACAATTCTAAGTACCTCTGTCATAACACTGGCAAAAGTCAGGGTGCAAAAATAGAACATGCGCACAGACAAGATATGCAAGTTTCACTTAAGCTGATACAGGGCCAAGTTGGTTGCAGGCGTTATTAAATCAAAGTTAAGACTCGATGCTCTTAGGCTAGCAAGACAAGAAGTGTGTGTGCGCGCGTGTCTGGTTGGGGTAGGGGGTCGGTTGTTAAGAGTTTAAAAGCGGAAGATGAGTTGGTGTAGAACCAGTATTGATGTCGGGGAAGCCCACTGGCACTTTCTGTTCAAACATTTGAGAGGACCGACCTGCTGAGCTGCAGCACCCGGGTGGCAGGATTCCCACTCTTCCTGTTTCTCCTGACTTTGAGGAATATTTCGGTGAACAAACTCCCAGTGCTCTCCTCACATGCCCCGCACCTCATCAGAGATACCTGCCTCAGCAAAACCGAGAGGGAAACAGACCAAGATAGAACTTTCCAGGAGTTCCTGTCTGTTGTCACCCAGAAATACATTACATGTAATGTTAGAAAACTATTTTTTAAAGGTGACCGCTACATATGTAGTCACTCTATACGCTATATCTTCCACCAAAAGAACAAGGTGATGAACCTTACCTACCACTTCTTTTTCTCTGAACAAAAGTTTTTGGGCAAAACACACAGTTTTAGGGTTGGATGAAACCCATCGTTCTGAGTCTGTTAAAACATTAAATCGTGCTAAAAAGCAAACAGATGAAGTCTTGCTTCGCCCCTTTTTCTACAGATCAGTTTCAC
The DNA here is from genome assembly GCF_057381915.1 of Diplotaxodon limnothrissa. Classification (NCBI taxonomy): domain Eukaryota; kingdom Metazoa; phylum Chordata; class Actinopteri; order Cichliformes; family Cichlidae; genus Diplotaxodon; species Diplotaxodon limnothrissa. The sequence continues at coordinate 28,252,954 of NC_140615.1, read as the reverse complement.
GATGACGTGAAAGTCTGCAAAGAGTGCAATTTCACTGATGTCACAAAACTGATGGCTGAATTTGCCGTGTTCAAGTGTCACTGGTGTGGGGAAAACAATTTAGACAGCTACCAGGCATGAACAATATGGACTTCATACAAGTTCAGGAGCGATTCTTTTTAATCAGTGTTCAGGTGAAAGAGAAGGTTTACAATACAGTGAATGAAAACAAAAGACAGCAAAGAGATGTCTCGGGTATAGTGATGGTACGACACACAAAACGAGCCACCGTCCCCACACCTCTCACAGTTTGCCTTTGGGCACATGTACCATTAATTGCTGCCTCTACAGAGCCTGCAGACTGTACGCACCATCCACTGCTCGCATCAAAGAAACCACACACTGAACTTTATGAAATTTTTATTCAATGTGTTCACTTCTCTTCCCTTTTTCCTATTCCCCACCTTGGCCCCCCTCTCCCTTTTAAGCTGCGCCACCAAACAGACAAGAAAGACTTCTCCCTGCCATGTTTTTCAGCTCGACTTCCTTCCTGCCCAGAAGCACTCGAGTATCTCGTTAGTTCTCTCACAGCTAACATCACTCCTCTATCTGCCAGGAGCAAAAACCTGATTGGGGGAAACGTAACGAGAAGAAAGGACAAGAACGGGGGGTGACATCAAGAAGTTTGGTGGATGAGATTCTCAGTAGAGCTAGGTGTAAAGCCGTAATATCATTTAGCTACAGTAATTACAGATGAAAGAAAAAAAAAAAAAAAAAAAAAAAAAAAAAAAAAGGGAGGAGAGATGAGAGGGTTTTCTCTCTCCGAGGACAATGTACACTGAAGAGCCCCGAGTTTCATCATGAAGTTACACATACATGTAAAACCACGCTGCGAGATCTTTGTCGTTATAACACGACCCTGGCTTGACTTCAAATGTACAAAGAAAGGCTTGCAGAAAGCTTGCCTTCCTTCATCCACAGCTTTTGCTCATAGCCAGATTATGACAACTGGGCACGTCCGGTTTTCGCAGTGCTGTGAACAGTGCTTTCTGTTTAAATCCTCCCGCTCACACACAAACACACACACAGTGGTCATCCATCAGCACCGAGTGTTGTTTCTTCCCCCGCATGTCTCATACACACAGGTATAAATCACTGCACCTGATTTCTGGGGCCAGGGTTTAAATAATTAAAGAGCTTTAATTCATCAGGATTTAGCATCTGCTGACAGTAGGGCTGACAGAAGAGAATGAGAGATATATTGAGAAAGAGAAAAAACAAACAAACAAACAAAAAAAACAAAAAGTTCATTAAACATTAGAAAAAAAACATACAAAATTATTACACATTGCACAAGACAGAAAGAAAGAAAAAAGAAAATATCTAGTTCAAAGTGGAACCAAAGACTAGGTGAGAAGGCATTGAGGTTCTGCTCTAGAGCTACTTAATCTGCTGTGTTAAGATTTTTGTTATTTACCTGTTGGCAGAAGACAAACGAGCCTGTTCTACGTGGGTAATCTTACAACTAAGTTGAAAGAATCATTAATGTAAAAAGAACACAATTGCAAAGAAAGACCCCCCACCCCAAAAAACAAAAAACAAAAACTCCCCCCAAAGACATCCAGTAAAAAGAAGATCAAGCAAAGTTGTACTGATTTTTTGTTCGTTTTCCTAACTGCACATGCCGTCTTTTTGGAAGCATACATATAAATGACCATGGATCTTTATGTTTCAAAGCTGTTGAAGTAAAGGAGAAAGTGATAGCCACAAGAAACTGGAGTGTTTTTAGTATAGACCATCTAAGACACTGGGCATGAGAAACACACATCAATAAGTTACATTTAAAGTCTTTTGTTATGTCACTTCATCAACTGCACAAACCGAAAATGTGGTTATTTTGTTTTAACAATGACAAATAACCCCACCAAAAGCCTAAATATTGAAATACCGGTGATTTTTTGTATTAAAACAAAAGTAATAAGTGGAGAACAAAGCACTGGGTAAAGCACACTTATAGAATGAAATCTGTCTTCAATTATGTCCTGCAAGAACCAGCTGTTGTGATGTTGTCACAGAAATGTAGAACTCTACTGCCCTCTTGTGGTTTAGACACATGCAAATAAACTCTCACATGAAAGTGACCAAATGAACCCAAACACACAGATTTTTTTTTTTTTTTTTTTTAAATACTTGCATCTGTAGATTCACTGAATGAACTACTGTGTTAGCCCTATGAGTTCTGGAAGGTTGAAAACAAGATCTACCAGCAGGCACAAAGACATAAGGGAGAAACATCACAAAAAAGCAAAAATGCCATCTCTAGCTGTGTTTGACCCTCATTGTTTATTCTTACCAGTAGATCTGTCAAAACAGAATGAACACACCCAGCCACACTCTAATACACAAACACACGCGCTTCAAAGACAGCACTGAAAAGACAGTTCCCCCCCCCCCCCATCTGCTGAAGAACTGTGGTCAAAAAAAGAAAAAGAAATAAAAGTCCCTTTACCCTTTTGCATTAACATGCGAGTAGAATTAGTATAATATATTTTTCTGTTACTTGAAGACTTCATGGAGTGAAGTTTGTTGTCTGCTGGCAATAGGTAGCCACCTAGTGGTTAGACCCTCTCATAAGATCAAGTATTGACTGCAGAATTTTTAAATCGCAAGTTTGGATGTTTTGTTGCTAGATGACACTTTGTCATTGATAAACAAACAGCTTAAACATAGTTTAGCAGATACCTAACAAACTATCCAGTCTACAGACTCAGCTGGGGGGAGGGCAAGATAAGTGATTATCACACCAGAAACACAGTATTACTCCTAAATCAAACAGTACACTATGTTTTTGTTTTTTTAACCATATTGCGCGATTTATTTTCAGAATAATAAACCTATATATTCATAGTTACGATACCAGTTCCCTATGAAAAATAATTACCCATAAGTCAGTACCACCATCCCCATTCTAGATGAATGATGACACTGTGTGTTTTTGTCTTTTCAAGACCATCATCCCTTCATTTCACTGGATTCCCTCCACCGGTGGATTGTTTTCACACTTCAGTGGTCCATAAGGGAGCGCTGTAAAGCCTCCTGAATCATTGTGTGCTCATCTGTGGAATAATCCTGGGAGGTCATAAGCATGAGAAGGGGAAGAAAAGAAAAAAAAAAATCACTTAAATTCTTATTAACATAAAAAAAACCCAACAACAAATAAACAGAGTGCTTTACTTACAACAAATGTATCATAGGAGAAAGTGTGTCTGATCTTCAGGTGCTGGAAAAAGTCAGCACTCCTGTAGTTAGGATCCCCCCAAGGCATCGAGGCACAGATGGGGCACACCTAAAGAAAACATGAAGGTAATAAAACGATCTTTGAAACACATTATTAACCCAGCTGAAGCCAGTAAGTGTGTGGAAACTCAGAATTATGACAGAATAGGTTTTGTTTTGTTTTTTTACCACTTGGCGTGCATCTCGAGCATGTTGAGTTGTGCAATGTTCAACCAGGCCATCCTGGTCGAGGTTCTGGCAGTTGCAGTAGGGGCAGGTGAAGGTGTAGCGATTTGGCACTGAACTGTGGCAATGAAACAGAAATAATAAAATGTCACAAGGTTTGGTCCTCAACTACATGATTACACTTGAAATGTAACAGGCATCAGCTTATGAAGAAATAAGTGGACATTTACCACAGTTAGTGGCCAATCTTTATCTCTTGTCACATCAACTTTGCACCAGCTGAAAGAGCTTGAGAAAGACTTAAAAGTGACAGTTATTCCTTTTTAATAATAGGAATCTGTTTCATGGCACAAAGGTCTGGAGGGTTAAATAACAAAATAAATAAATACTGGGATCGGTTTCTTACTTTAAACAGTGTTGGAACAACATGCCACAATGTGTGGATTCTTAGTTTTAAAGGCTGCTGTTTGGGTTGCGCCCCCCCCCCCCCCCAAAAGGCTACTTCCTGATTAGTCATAACCTCATTACAAGCGACGGCTTCTCAAACCATCTTCTCGGAACTTTCTCCAGGAAGCACAGTTGTCATAAATACTTAACATCCATATATGATAAAAACCACATCCACTTCATACAACTTGACAATAATAGTGTTTTATGTTTTCTAAAGATGAATGTTGTACTGTTTTCTATACACTCTGGAAAAATTACAATCAGAAATTACGACAGGTAAAATACAGAATGCTTAGCATATGCTTGATCATACTTTATAATACTATTTTTCTTGCAATCAAGATTGGGTTCAATTTGAAATCCCGTTTGTGCTAAAACTTCTATTTATTTTATTTTTTTACCTTAAGTGCAAAATGTATACACTACATAAAGTAAAACCGCAAGAGAGCTTTTCTTATTTGACTGACATGTTAGGCATGCCAGTGAAACAAGGCAGTAATAGAGTCACGACTTTGGAGTCTTATCAAACAACAATGTACTGCCAAGAGTTTATAATACTATAAACATAGGGAATTTTATATCACGAGAAGATATTCCATCATTTGTCACAATGAACAGGTCAACTGTTTACATTTGGCACTTAAGTTACAGTGAAATCTACCATAAATCATATCATTGAATATATTTGATTGGGCCAACAGAACTCTATTTCCTATGTACAGTACTTTCTGCTGCATTAATGAAGCCCTCTCACTGAAACGACTGACAGGGCTACACTCTTTTCCTTTTTCACTTTGGATTAGTGTTGGTCCAAAGGTGACCTTTAATTTATACAACCCAACAAGCAGCAGTAATTGCATGCAAAGTCTGACTCTACAGTGTAAACCATTTTGCTTTATTATGTAGGGAATAGCAAATAATTGTTCTGCTTCTTTCCCCACCTGACGATGGCAGGCTGACTCTGGGCAGTTGTCCTGACTCCCTCCTCAATGTACTCCTGGTATTTTGAACAGGCAGCTGTGTGGCTTCTCATCTTAGAAAGCCCAACCTAATTGGGGGAGGAGTGACACATATCAGTAACTTCCAGTATATGACCATCATCATAAAATTGTTGCTATTATCTAAATATAAAGACAGAAATTTAGACACAGCAAAACATTAAGATTATGCATGTGCAGTTATTGGATCTTCACCCTCTGTGATTGCTTCATAAATGGGAGTCAGTTCAGTGATATTTTAGCTTTTGGTCTGTAGTGAAACTTACCTGTGTGCCACAACCCTTACAAGCTGCCACAGAAGATTGAATAAGTGCCTCGAGTTGAGCAGCTTTAGTCCAGTGGCCCGGAGCACCTCGACATACAGCACAAACGGGCTTCTGTGGACGCAGACATTCCTGCAAACAACTGTGGCAAAACCTGTCAAGAGATGGGTGAAAGAATGTGATTGCTACACAAGAGAAATCAACTAAATTGTCAGTTTTAATTTGAGCTCTGGTTACCTTAGGCTTTAAAAAAAAAAAAAAAAAATAAAAAAATAATATATATATATATATATATATATATATATATATATATATATATATATATATATATATATATATATAAAAACAAACAAACCAAAACAAAAACATGCAACAACTCTGTTTGCATTAACGCATGGCCTGCCATGAGAAAAAACAAATACTGTCACTAAAACAAACCTTTATTATGCTAGTGACTGGACCTTCCTGTAACTCATATGGAAAGTCCCCCACCTCGAGAATAGCCAGGGACTTGTAGTTCTTTAAAGTGGTTTCAAGAGTTAGAGCAATACACATCCAAACTACAACTCCCAAGTGAGGCCTCCTTTTTGATGTAAACAAAACTGAAACTGATTTAGCAAGCTGGAACTGTTTTTGTCACATATTCGAGAGAGAAAAACAGAAAAAACGGGGTCGTAGCACGAGAAGACACTCGCGAGGCCGATATTTTGCAACTCTGGTGTGACGACACATTTAAAGTGAAGCCCTTTCCTCCATTGTTTTTGCCTCTTTTCACTGTATCGTTGGTGGCAGACGCGGGTTAGGGGGAGGGCGACCGAAAATAAACGGCAAAAATACTCACGTATGTCCACACTGTGTTGTCACGGGACTGTCGAATATTTCGAGGCAAACTGGACAGACGAATTCGGACACGTCGTTGCTCCCGTCCGAGGCGTTCTTCTTGTGAGGTGCTGCGCTAAAGCCTCCGAGCATCGCCATTTCTTTTCTTCACTGAGTCGGTTCAACCACCAGCACCAACCGTCCCCGTGACGACGTCATCGGGTTCTTGTTCTTTTTTAAGCGCGAGGGGGCGGGGTTACCGGCGAAAGTAAACATCGTAACACATAATTGTACGACATATTTACTAAATTTGTGACACACCCCTCCCACTAGATTTTGAAACCCCCCAGAGACATTGAAAATATTACAATATATAGTTATACAAATAAATCAAAATTATTCAGGCACTAATACAACGAAAAAGCAGGAAATCCACACCACTAAATGCATACCTTCGGCAAATCATTATGAACCCGGGAAATCTGTCTCTGCGCGCACGCGAGCCTATATTTTTTTCCCCCAAGCAAAACAAAAACAAAAATGAATGAAGACTGTGGATGATGTAGTTGGGGGTCTGTATCCCGTCTTCCCTAGCACGTGGGCTCCTGATGCTGATGAACTGTCAGGATTGAGCGCATGCGTGTTGTTATACTGGGAATTTCCAACAGCTGAGGAGGCGTAGCTAGCCATGATTAGCACTTGTTAAAGGTAAGATTTGCGAATGGTGGTGTTTCTGTTTGAAAAAACGTCTTGATCCCCTAGTGGGAGCGCATTAACGCTTGGTCCCAAAAGAAGGTCACCTTAAAAACTCGCTGTGTCTTGATATTTTATTTTAAACTGGCGAATAATGTCTGTGTAGCGATGGAACGCCCTGCTAGCCGAAAGCAATTGTTAGCTAACCAGCTACGCTGAAATGGGCGTTCACTGTTTAGCTTATATTCAGTAGGGGGGCCATAGCAGTGGCAGCATCGGGTTTGAGATTCATGGAGAATTAATGTATACGCTCTAAGAGTATTACTTTATATTGCCATTGGTCACGGTGGACTAAATTTGTTGTAGTAGATACGCAGTTGTAAAGCATGAGTCTGGCTAAGGCTCATTGGTTGCTAGCTCGTTGAGCGGATGTTCGCAGAGATTTTCAGGTAACAGGTATAGCCAGCCAGCCAGCTTGCAAGAATCTGAGAGCAAAATGTTTGCTCTCCTGTTGTTCAAGCCTCGTACTATTTTCACGATGTGTTTGTTTATGAGTTTTGAGTTGGAAGCTAAGCTAGGGCTAGGGTTAGCGCCACTCTGGTTTACACGCATGTAGTACCAATAGCTGAAACGCTTACACTGGCGCAAACGTGTGAGAGGGATGTATACATCAGTAATGAGTTCCTCTCTTGCTTATTTAAGCTATAATTCCACTGGCCTTTTTCTTGGTTATGTACATTGTAAAACAAACAAACAAAAAAAAAAGCCCTTTTACTATGTGACAGACAAAAAACCCACCTACCCACCCACCCAAACGAATCCATCTTCACATCTCTACAGAGATGGTCCTGGATTAGTGTATCTTCCCTCTTATCTGAACCTCTAGATATTTCAAAACATGCTTAACCACAGTTAAATTGCATTTTCATTTGGCTAGAACCGAAAATGATATTTTTATCTTAACAGATATTGCTTGTGTCATTTCAGCTTGGACATGGCTGACAACAACCCCAAGATCATGAATCTGTCGTCTTGATGAGTGACCTTGAACTCTACCAATGCTGAAACCAAGCAGTGGAATAGATGCAAGTCTGTGTGCCAAGGAAAACCTCCCCCTGACGTTATCTTGCATGCCAGAAGCCTGTTTTTTGGGAAACAAGTCAGGTTTTGAGCCAAAACCAGAGATGCTCATACCAAGGCATCCTTATGGGCTACAGCCTTGCTACACCAACTGAAAGCACTAGAAAACTGCACCTCTTGCTTAGAGGATGTGCTACTGAGTGGATGCAAAGACTGACTCCTCTGCCATCTCTCCGCAACATTAACAATTAGTGTATACGGTTTAAAAAATGGTAACCAAAAATGGTGTCTGAATGTGGCATTTTGTGGTTGGGCATGCTAAAAGGTGTGAGGCTCTCTCAGAAAAGTATAACAGCTGACTAATAGTCTGCTGCTAATAATGGATGCCAAGTTAAAAGAGGACCTGTTCCGGAGGTATGTGACAGCACTGGAGAAGCGCCTGGAGGAAGGAGGGGATAACAGGGGGACTGGAAGTACGCAAGAAGGGGAAAGAAGCAGACACAAGGACAGTGAGGCCTTACTTTCCACAGCCACAGCTCTGCTAGGAGCCTATCAGCCAGATCCGGCACAGCGATTTCGCATGGTGCGTTTCTATGAGGTAGTGGAGAACTCCCTCCGCTCCCAGAGAGGAGTTAACCTGAAGGGCCTGGAGAGAGCCTTCCATACCCTGGAAACCATCTGCACCAACCTCCTGCTCTTCCCTTGGAAGAAGGAATTCAGATGTATAAAGGTGACTTTATTTTATTGATGGGATATTTAATATACTTTGCTTAGATTAGTTTACTCTAATAGCCAAAATTTCACTATTAATACACTTGTTATAACAGAATGAATCATTATTGTCCAGTCTTGAGCTTTGAGATACTGAGCTTTGGCAATTAATCAGGGCAGTGCGTGTGTACACCGAAATACTTTTGTGAATTTGCATATCTTTCAGACTGTCTTTTGCAGGCAATATATATGAATATCTTTCCTGACCTTTATTATGGAAGCGAAACTTTTATGTTTGTGTACACATTCTCAGGCTTTATGCAGATATCTGATATCTGCATAATCTTAAGAGATTTGTGTTGTTGTACCTTAATTACTTGTTGTCTAATCCTAACATCATAAAGTGTGTATACAAACAAAAGTTTGATCCCACCAGCATATCTGAAAGTACATGAGTGGTTATCCCCTGTTTCATAAACTGCTTGACATGTTTTTTAGTAAATTAATATCTAAAAGTAAGAACATTTTTCTGAAACTTTTAAAATTTGTATAGATTTGTAATTTTAGTGAACACACATGCAAAGAGGACCTGTTATTATGATTGCTTCTGCTCGGTGAATAAGTGACAGATTAAAAGGAAAGCTGTAACTCTTGACCCCTCTGTTTTGCTTTGGGGATTTATGTTGCTGGCATTCTTTAGCTCTACTTGTCTTCTTAGAGGGAAAGCACTGCAACTCAATACGAAGTTGTTTGGTGTGAAACATTTCTAACCTAATAGGAGAGGGAAATGTCCTTGCACACAGAGCCGAAACCGTTATGAATGATCTTATGGCGTTCACCCTCACAAGATATCAAGTTAACTGATTGTCTATGGGAAATTTCTGTACATGTTAGACAGCCTTCTGCCACCCAAAAAGGAAAAAAATAGTTGTCCCCACTTCTGGTGGTTTTCTAAAGCACTTTGTTTGTTTTTCCCTTGAATCTATCAGCTAATTCTATCTAGAACTATATCTAAAATAAGTATTTGTTATTAGAGAGGTGGCCATTGCAGCTTTACATTGAGGTTGTTGTAATTTGTGCTAATCATCTGTTTTTTCATATAAAGATGTGCATTTCTATATGTTTTTGTCTTTATTTTTGGCTTCATGTCAGCCTGTTTTAAACAACTGACACTTATGCTGATTCTCATTTCTCTCTTTAAGACCTTCACTGGCCCATATGTGTACCATCTGCAGTCTGCCATTTCTGATGCTGAACTCCGAACTTTAATGCGCACCATTGGCTACACCTGTGACCATGATTCGCAGTTCCATTTGCAGGAGCATCCAGGAGGTGCAAATCATCTGCGGCAGTTGGCATTTGAACTCTTCCTGGCCCAGGCAGAGTGTCGTCTTCTGGGAGAGGTAGTGGCTCTGGCCCGTGGTTCAGCGTCAGAACTGGAGGCCCTGGAGCTCCGCAGAGGTTGCAGAGATGATGCAGCTGGCTGTGCTGAAGCGCTCCGCAGACGTGACAGCCTTGGGGCAGATATGGCTCGGCTGTCCGTGCGGCCATTGGATATAGAAAAGCCTCATGCCCACCACCTTAGGCGAGGTAGCCGACCATCTAAGTCTGTGGATGTTACAGATGGGGCTGGTCACTGGCATGCAGCGGTTAGCAAGCCTGTCTTGAAGGCTTCATTGAGTCTGAGGAAGGAGCCTCTATTTGTGGATGCAGAGGAGGATATGAAAGATGAGATCATCAGGCCCAGCACCTCAATATCTCTTTCCTCTGTGGTTGCTCCACCTTCCTATAGCCCTGTTGCAGATTTCTTCCCAATTCAGTCACCTCCCCCAGCGGATCCCTACACATCCTACCATCCATCCTCTTTAGATGAGATTGACTTGTACACAGAGAGGGGTGGGGCTGGCACAGGAGGAAGGCAGACCCCGTCTCGACCTCTATCCAGAGAGCCTCGAGATGGAAGGGATGGGTGGCTGCACAAAGGTCATGGTAGTGTGAAGTGCCAGGGTTGCGGGCTGGGCTGCACCACAATGGCCTCCTGCCAGAGGTGTGACATGATCCTCTGTTCTGCCTGTCATGATGTGGACCCCTCCCCTTGCTGTGGCCTGCAGGACTACCATCTAAAATCTCCACGACCTCTTGATGGATACATTCCTGTCAAGGAAAAGCTCTCTGTCTACTCTAATACTCATACTCACTCCCATCTCCATCCACACCCCCTCACACTGACCCACTCACATTCTCATCCCCACCCTCATCCTCAGATGGTGGAGAAGCCCCTCATGTCCACTAAGCTGTTTCCCAGCAAGTCTGTTGCCTTGACAACACCAAAGGGAGGCAGCAGTGAGCGAATAAGCATGGGGGGATCGCGATGCGGGTTTTGCAACAAGCCAGGTGCATCACACACCTGTGTGAACTGTTCGAAAGTGTCATGTGACTCGTGCATGGGCTTGTATGCAAAAGATATGTGCACGCGAAAGAATCCTCAGCACAACTTTGTGCCCAACCATCAGCTCAACTTCAAAACTGGCACCATATCTCACCTGGTGTACCGATGAATCAGGCAGACAGAATATTCTTTTTCCCTTCCACTCCCCTCCTTTAACTTGCAACATATTCTTGCACGATTGCTTTAGCTTTCTTTCCATTTAAATCATTCATGTTCTTCATCTCGGTCCAGTGCTTTATTTATTTTTTTGGTCTTAGTTTTATTTTTCCTAACCCTCTTTTAAACTATGTACATTTTCTCTTACTGTTGTAGGGCCATTGGATGCACATGCCACAGAGAGCCATATCGTCTGCCCATCTCTCTGCCTTGTACAAGATCAGGCCTTTTTATCTATTTCTTCTTCCTTTTACCTTGCTACCTGCTCTTGAGTAGTCATGTGATGTTGTAGCGCTTCCCAAATCCCTCAAATCTTGTCCTCATCAAAAAGGGAAACTGGAGAAAGTTTAATTCCTTCTCATTTTGAATGAATTCCGTCCAAATGAACATAATCTACTTTGCCTAATTTCTCAGCTAAAAAAATCTTCTAATATATATATATATATATATATATATATATATATATATATATATATATAAATATATAAATAAATGTACAGTATATATATGTGTGTGTGTGACTGAATGAGTGAACATGTATGCGTGAGTGAGTGTAGAAAAGACCTCTGAGCTTGCATTGTGATAAAGGGGTCTTTTTAACTTGAAAAAAATATAGGAAAAAAGAGAAAACATACACTGGAAGTCAATAAGTCAATAGTATATATTTTTAATCTCTATTCTCTAGAACAACGTGAGACTGTTAAATGGGCATGAGGCCTGGCATTAGGAATTTTGGGCTATAAACTTATATATGTGGGTATGGGGTGGGGATATCTCAAGGGGACACACTGAGACAATGGTCGAATGCCATAGATCAGGGGTGCTCACACTTTTTCCGCATGTGAGCTACTTATAAAATGACCAAGTCAAAATGATCTACCCACTACAAAAATCCAAAACATATACTTATTTATAAATATATTGAGGATTCTTTATATCTACAATGTATATACATGCATAACCGCAATATCCAATATTTCACAACACAATTAACTATGTAAATTTTTTTGTCATTACCTGAGTTTACTCTGATGACTTGCACTGAATTGAATCAGCCAGGGATGCATAGTCCGGACAGTAGCTGCTGACGGCCAGGTTTAAGAGAAAAAACCGAGAGCTAAAAATTGGAGTTAACTCGCTGACTAGCTTGTCAGTTTTACTACACTTCGCGCCGCTGTTTGCGCATGCGCAGCGACCTAAGCGTCAGAAAAAATCTGCTGTCATCTGACTGGCTTCCCTGTATCAATCAAGTGACGGGATGGATGATAGGCTGGCATCTATTTTTTTTAATGCCATGCGATCTACCAATACTACCTTTGCGATCGACTGGTCGATCGCGATCGACGTATTGAGCACCCCTGCCATAGATTCTATTTAAAAGATTATGCCTTGTAAATTAATCCTCAATTGTTTCTGGTTGTAGGACTGAGGTTAAATGCTGCTGTTGACTTGAGACATTGAAGACAAGCGGCATTGATTTCTTTCTGGTAGTTGTGTCAGTTCCAAGCCCCCCACTCCTTTTCATTACACTTCTCAAGCCTTCATGGATCATGATGTTGTAGTGCCCCTGCACTAGATCAGTGGTTCCCTATTAGTCTTGGGTGGGACCATAGGAGTCTCACACTGGGCCAGAAATCTAGGGATTATGATTCAATTGAACAGTTTGTCAGACTATTGATAGGATAGGTTTTAGGCAGTATGAAAGTACATACTCTAACATGGTTTCTGTCTACCTCAAATGGCTTCAGCTTATACACCCAGTATGACATTGTGGTTTTAAACTAGCCCTAAGATCTAAAGATTGTTTGTTTATTGCATCTTTCATTTCTAATTTATGTTTAAGTACACTAGAAAGCACCACCCTTTTACAATCAGCTGAGCCTGTCAAGTGGTAGAGGCCAGCAAAGACATCAAAAATGTTACACATGCAAACTTTAATGCGGTTCAGTATTATGATGAGTACATAGCAGTTAAACACTTATTGCAGTTTTGCTGATGAACTATTTACCACATTGCTTTTTGCACTATATTTCACAGAGCTTTCTGCACAGCACAGTGGCTGCAGGCTGGAGTTTTTGATTTATTTCTTGCTAGTTAGTTTTGACAACACATTTTTAAACACTAAATCTGCATCTGTTTGATGTATGGGGGCAGAATGGGAGGTAGTTATGCTAATAAACTAAAGTGATGAATTAAACTGCATATTTTAAGGGGTAGATATATTCTGCTTACATTTGAAACTGAGGACCATACATTTAGTGTTTAGTAATTAGACTTTAATTTTCATTGTAATCTTAATTGTAATATTTTATATCACAGTTGATCGTCACCAAGGGCTAATTTTAAATCACATTGCATTAAACAAAAAAGTCTGAGTCTGGGTTATTTTGACAGACTGCTTAGGCTGTTGTAGCCTTTATGTTCTGTCAGGAGTAACCTCTAAATGCCTTAAACTCATTCAGCTGTCTTATCCTAGTGTATTTAAGCTTTTGATGTTGTTGTTCTCACCCTGTTTTGTCTTTAACCAGCCTGTAGGTTTAAAATTAACATGTGGTTAACAGGCTGGAAAATGAAGTTCACTTCTCTGATGGTGAATTAAAATTACACCTAAGAGTATGGAGTATGTGTTGAATACAGAACATACCTACCATGTATATTAACATAAATATGCAGCAATGAACACATTGTACATCTGTAAACATTGTAGATGTTTTGCTTGGAAACAGGTTTGGTATATATTTTGTTTGCGTAGAGATATTACCTTAACACATTGGTTTCAGAAAGTGACATCTGATTTCATTCTTTTCATTCCTTCCCTTCAAAACTGAAAATTGTCTTTTGTGTCTTTATCATATTAAAGAAGGGATCTTTTGATACCAATTAGATGTAGTTTTAGCGGTTCTTTGAAAGATGTTCTTGTGCTAATTTGGGTATCAAAAAAAAAAAGAAGAAGTCTTGAGTGCCCTTATGGGAGGTGTGCAATTTTTCTGTTTCCATCAAAGAAGACTTTCTAGATATTTATCATAGCTATATTTCAGTTATTCAATTCAAATCATACCAGCAACAAAGACAACTTTCAGATGTATTGAGCCATGTTGAGTGATCATATTGCCAAATGAAGAACAAATATCTTACCGGAGGAGAAAACAAAATTATGTGGCTTGCCTGGATGTACAGTTAATGTAACATAAATCTGTGATTTTGCTAAAGTTTAGCTTCGTGTCTGTAGATGTTGGCCTTTTTAAGAAGCCTAGAGAGAACACCCCCCCCCCCCCCCCCCCCCCCCCCCCCCACTCCCATCAACATAGATACCTACTCACACACCATCGGATGTGTCACTTGAAACAGTGGACTGATAACTTGTGTAGGTCACTACAAAGGGCTAAACAGTCTGCAGGGCTGCTGCTAAGTTTGTGGGCACTGTTTTAATGAGAAACTGACAGATCAATATCTAATGTGGGGCTTACTGATGTTGGGAAAACAAATGTCATGGAACACTGAGCCATTTTAACATGATTGGTTTATCCCACACTTGAAACACTCAAGTCATTGTGGAAGTGAATGCTCCCCTTTACCTCTGTGTGGTTATCTTACTGATATTAGCAGTCTTGGTGTAGTTAGGCAGCCTCTACCCATTTCCCTAACCTTCCTCTTGGCATGCTCTGTACAAGGCCCATACCCATACCCACACCCCACCCCACCTACCTTGGCACTGAGGATCATCGCACAATGTATTTGAAGGGGTATGGACCTTGTGATCAATATGTGGGCTTACATGGGGTGGAATGGGAAAATAGCCAAAAATTGTTAATTGGTGAATATATAAAGAGAAATGAAATGAAGCAAAAGGTAAATGAGATTTTATAAATTAATTTAAAGAATAAAGTTCTGAAAAACAAAGTTTCCTATCTTGATTTTTTTTATTACTCTGTTTTTGGTTGATTGAAATTGAGTTTGTACTGTCAAATCTGTACACATAATTCATTGTTTTTGAACTACTGTAAGCACTTTTGACAATCCGAATTTGCAACTATTGGATTTGCTAAATTGTCATTTTGTTCAGTGTAATGTTAAGAAAAAGGCCAGAGTTTAGGACTCAACATCTCAGCCTTTTTAATCTGACGTGCCGGTACTGGGGAAAAAGAGATAATTACGGCTCTTTTTTTACTCATACCTACTCGACTTGACTCGGGTTTGGTCGCTCTCATGGCTCATTGAGTGACACCACTTTCCAGATAATTGGTGGTATGCAGTCTCTTGAGATCACATTTTTGATTAACTCTGATCAGCCGAGTTGGTAATGAAGAAGTACAAGGTACTACCACACAATGGAAAACTATAAAATCCTAGCCAAGTCAACTGGGTGCTAGTGGAAAAGGCCTATAGCTGTCGATGTAGGTAAGAGCCCTTTAAAGTAAGATCCATATCAGACCCTTGTACCGCTCTTTTTTTAAATCCGTTTTTTTCCATAGGTTTACAGGTTTGATGTTCCTAGTCTTTCCCTTCAACTTGTAAAGGAAAGCCTTAGTCATAATCATCTATTGTTGTTGTTTTATGTTGTTGTGCAGTCCTTTTGTGTCATTGTAAATTTCTTTCTTCTCCTTTTCTTGCAGCCAGACTCAGATGCTGTTGGCTGGTCCAAATGATTAATCTTCTGTGCTGAATCAGGCTTTTAGGGCCAATTATGTCTCCCCCTAATACTGAAGAAAGACCCTACTTAAGGTCCATGGAAGTTTGAAGTTTTTCCTCCGATAACTCCACTGACCTCTCCCCTGATTGTCCATGAGCCCACCACACAAACATGTTGTTTCTTAATAGGCTAGTTATACCTGATGATTATTTGAGTGGTTTCACACTTACCAGGAAACAAATACAAAAGCAAAACCCACAAACTCAAAACTTTTTTTTTCCTTTTGAATTCTCACAGGCCTCCAATTAGTAACTATGTTTTACTGCCTTAAGGCATAGTGCGCTTACATAGGTTTTTATCATTTATATCAAGTACATAGAGTTTACAAGAAACAGATAAAAATAAAACTGTCCTCTGTCCTCCACTAGATGGCATTGTATTACTATATTATGACTGCGTGCTGTTTGCATTGTCTGTGAATTTTGCGGGTTCTCCCACAGTACATGTAGGAGACATATATACAAGATTCTTTATTGATTCTAAATTGGCTGTTAGACTGTGAGCGTGAATGGTTGTCTGTCACTCTGTGTTAGCCCTGTAAGGGACTGGTGACTTATCCAAGGTATGCCACGCATCTCGCTCAACATCAGCTGACACAGTTTCCAGTGCCTCAGTGACCCTGAACTGGATGAGCAGTGAAGAAAATGGATGGGTGGACGAATGATGCGAGTATAACAATTAGTAAAGTCAATATTCCTTAAACTGTAGTTGCACAAACACTTCTGCACGAACAGAACCCTTCATTATTTACACTAAATTAAGCATCATTACTAGTAATATATTTCACACCTTATTTCACAAACTAACTGGCTGTTTTAAATGGGCCCCTTGCCAAGTTTTCTGCGACATGGTCCGCTAATAAGCTCTCCTCATGACTCAGTGATATCACAGTTAAACCAGCTGATATTCACATTTACAAATGCTAAATTAAACTAAAATAAAAACCTCAATAAAAAAAACACTTTCTGTCTGTCATTTTTATTTAATTTTTATTTTTATTTTTTTTACAAATTTTCTTTGGTGAAATTCACCCTCATAAAGCAGCTTGTTACTGTGATCATATAACATTTTATTATAGCTCTGCTAAAAGTATCAGAGGAAGGTAACAGTTACAATTATGTAGTTACTTGTATTACAAATATTATTCTTTTATCTGCACAGTCGACAGATAGAAACACTGTCTGCTGTCATCTTTGTGTTCACACTTAAGACTAGGAGAAAGATCCTGAGTGTGTGTCCTCATTAGGATTAGGATTAATGTTGTGTGTGGGACTGTAGCCCAATATTTATGCTGTTAAATAGTAATTAGGACTATGCATCTATAGTTATGTGACAAAGTAATACAAAAATAAAAAGCAGTGAAATTAGTTACTTTCTCCAGTGACTAATTTGTTTAATGCATTCTTTTTTTTAAAGTAATGAATAATATGTAAAGACCCTTATGAAAAGGACACCGAGGGAACAGTTTACCCTGCCCGGGATAGGGTTACCGGGGCCCCGCCCTGGAGCCAGGCCCGGGGAGGGTGCCCGAGGGCGAGCGTCTGGTGGCCGGGCCTTAGTCCATGGGGTCCGGCCGGGCACAGCCCGAAGAGGAGACATGGGCCCATCCTCCCGCAGGCCCACCACCCGCAGGAGGCGCCATAGGGGTCGGGTGCATTGTGTGCCGGGTGGCGGCCAGGAGCGGAGGCCCTGGCGGACTGACCCCCGGCTGCCAAGACTGGCAATAGGGACATGGAATGTCACCTCTCTGGTGGGGAAGGAGCCTGAGTTAGTGCGTGAGGTTGAGAGGTACCGGCTAGATATAGTCGGGCTCACCTCTACACATGGCTTGGGCTCTGGAACCAGTCTCCTGGAGAGGGGCTGGACTCTGTCTCAGTCTGGAGTTGCCCCTGGTGAGAGGCGGCGGGCTGGGGTGGGTATCCTAATATCCCCTCGGCTTGCTGCCGGTACGTTGGGGTTTTTCCCGGTGGACGAGAGGGTTTGTTCCCTGCGCCTTAGGGTCGGGGAACGGGTCCTGACTGTCATCTGCGCTTATGCGCCGAGTGGCAGTTCAGAGTACCCAGCCTTCTTAGAGTCCCTGGGGGGGGTGCTGGAGGGTGCTCCACCTGGAGACTCTGTTGTCCTGCTGGGAGACTTCAATGCTCACGTGGGTAACGACAGCGAGACCTGGAGGGGCGTGATTGGGAGGAACGGCCTCCCTGATCTGAACCCGAGCGGTGCTCTGTTATTGGACTTCTGTGCTAACCACAGTTTGGCCATAACGAACACCCTGTTCGAACATAAGAGTGTCCATAAGTGCACGTGGCACCAGGACGCTCTAGGCCGTAGGTCGATGATCGATTTTGTAATCGTATCAGCAGACCTGCGACCATATGTTCTGGACACTCGGGTAAAGAGAGGGGCTGAGCTGTCAACTGATCACCACCTGGTGGTGAGTTGGATCAGGTGGCGGGGGAGGACGCTGGACAGACCTGGTGCACCTAAACGCGTAGTGAGGGTGTGCTGGGAACGTCTAGCAGAGGCCCCAGTCCGCGAGATCTTCAACGCACACCTCCGGCAGAGCTTTGACAGCATTCCGAGGGAGACTGGGGACATTGAGTCCGAATGGACCATGTTCAGAGTCTCCATTGCCGAAGCTGCTGCATTGAGCTGCGGCCGCAAGGTGGTGGGTGCCTGCCGTGGTGGTAATCCCCGAACCAAATGGTGGACACCAGAGGTGAAGGGAGCCACCAGGCTGAAGAAGGAGTCCTATCGGGCTTGGTTAGCCTGTGGGACTCCGGAGGCAGCCGACAGGTATCGACAGGCCAAGCGGAATGCGGCTCGGGCAGTGGCTGAAGCAAAAACTCGGGTGTGGGAGGAGTTCGGAGAGGCCATGGAAAAAGACTTTCGGACTGCCTCGAAGAGATTCTGGCAAACCGTCAGACGTCTCAGGAGGGGAAAGCGGTGCTCTACCTGCACTGTGTATAGTGCTGGCGGAGCGCTGCTGACGTCGACTGAGAAAATTGTCAGGCGGTGGAAGGAATACTTCGAGGACCTCCTTAATCCCACTGACACGTCTTCCGAGGAGGAAGCAGAGTCTGGGGATGAGGGGAATGACCCGCCAATTTCCGGGGGCGAGGTCACTGAGGCAGTTAAACAACTCCTTGGTGGCAGAGCCCCTGGTGTTGATGAGGTCCGCCCCGAGTTCCTGAAGGCTCTGGACGTTGTAGGGCTGTCCTGGTTGACACGCCTCTGCAATGTTGCGTGGAGATCAGGGGCAGTACCTGTGGACTGGCAGACCGGGGTGGTGGTCCCCATCTTTAAGAAAGGGGACCAGAGGGTGTGTTCCAACTACAGGGGGATCACACTCCTCAGCCTCCCTGGGAAAGTCTATGCCAGGGTGCTGGAAAGGAGAGTTCGTCTGTTAGTCGAACCTCGGATACAGGAGGAACAATGCGGTTTTCGTCCTGGTCGCGGAACACTGGACCAGCTCTTTATCCTCTCCAGGATACTTGAGGGTGCATGGGAGTTTGCCCAACCAGTCTACATGTGTTTTGTGGACTTGGAGAAGGCATTCAACCGTGTCCCTCGGGGTGTCCTGTGGGAGGTGTTGCGGGAATATGGGGTGTCTGGCCCATTGCTACGGGCCATTCGATCCCTATACAACCGTTGCAAGAGCTTGGTTCGCATTGCCGGCAATAAGTCGGACTCGTTCCCGGTGGGTGATGGGCTTCGCCAGGGCTGCCCTTTGTCTCCGGTTCTGTTCATAATTTTTATGGACAGGATTTCTAGGCGCAGCCAAGTGGCGGAGGGCTTTCGCTTTGGTGGCCTCAGAATCTCATCTCTGATTTTTGCAGATGATGTGGTTCTGTTGGCTTCATCGGGTGAGGGCCTCCAGCTCGCACTGGAACGGTTCGCAGCCGAGTGTGAAGCAGCGGGAATGAGGATCAGCACCTCCAAATCTGAGGCCATGGTTCTCAGCCGGAAAAGGGTGGAGTGCCCACTCCGGGTCGGGGATGAGTTCCTGCCACAAGTGGAGGAGTTCAAGTATCTCGGGGTCTTGTTCGCGAGTGATGGGAGAAGGGAGCCAGAGATCGACAGACGGATTGGGGCTGCAGCTGCAGTAATGCGGACGCTGCACCGGTCCGTCGTGGTGAAGAGGGAGCTGAGTGTAAAAGCGAAGCTCTCAATTTACCGGTCGATCTACGTCCCTACCCTCACCTATGGCCACGAGCTGTGGGTAGTGACCGAAAGAACGAGATCGCGGATACAAGCGGCAGAAATGAGCTTCCTCCGAAGGGTGGCTGGCCTCTCCCTTAGAGATAGGGTGAGAAGTTCGGCCATCCGGGAGGGGCTCAGAGTAGAGCAGCTGCTGCTCCACATCGAAAGGAGCCAGCTGAGGTGGTTCGGGCATCTGACAAGGATGCCCCCTGGGCGCCTCCTGGGTGAGGTGTTCCAGGCATGTCCCACCGGGAGGAGGCCCCGGGGCAGACCCAGGACACGCTGGAGAGATTATATCTCTCGGCTGGCCTGGGAACGCCTTGGTATTCCCCCGGATAAGCTGGAGGAGGTGGCTGGGGAGAGGGAGGTCTGGGCCTCTTTGCTTAGGCTGCTGCCCCCACGACCCGGCCCCGGACAAAGCGGATGAAGATGGATGGATGAATAATATGTAATACATTATTTTTCTTTACTTGCTCTTTTTAAATATCTACTCCTGGTAATACATTTTCTGCCATAAAGTATCTTGCACATTTAATAAACTTAAACTCACTTCCTAGGCTTTAGATAGTAAAGTAAATTTAGATCACAAGCAAAAGACTTCACAAGATCCGTTGCTTGATTACAAGTACACCTCCAACAGAAAAGGGAATATCAGAAGCTAGGAGCATGAAACCCAAGGGCAGGGTTACTGTGCTTTTAAATGACATATATTGCAATGAATAGACCAGTGCTAGGTGATTTGTGAGGTTTGTGTGGCTCACACCTTGTAAGCATTTCTGAATTAAGGAGCGAGGACATAAAGTGCATTAAAACAAGTGTGGGCAGTGGCTTTTGCTTCATTAAAAGCCAGTGACTTTGTAAATGGAGCCAACAGTTAGTCTTCACAGAAGTCTGTGTACTCTTAAAAAAATCTTAAAAGCATATTCTAGCGTTTTCAGGTGTAATTGTCATGAAATGCTTGTGAAAACCTGAGGGAAGCACAGAGAATAAAAGAAATTCTTCACTTTATCTAAGAACAGGTTTTCTGAATTAAACCTATTTTCCCAGTATAAGGTTGACAAAGGACACCAAGCATGTTTTGAAATCAGGTATATACAAAAGCTAAGCAAAAACTTATTTTCTAAAGTAATGTCCTTTGAAGTAAGGGGGAAGGGAAATTTCACAAAGTATATGCCCTTGGATCGAGCGCAGGCCTCAGTGCTGGCAAAGCTTTTGGTAGAAATGGCCCACCTGCAATCGTGTGACCTACATGTGTCCCATTTTATGTTATTTTTTAAAAGAAATATATGATTGTCATTTAAAAAAAAGATAAACATTAGGAATGTTGTAGGACTCCAAGCTTCTTTTGTTATTTCCCTTTACAGTGTTACACCATTACTGTATTTTTTATCATTATTATTATTAATAATTATTACTGCCTCATTTCAGTCACAGTGAATGTGATGGCTTCACTATTTTGTTATTTAAATTATACACATCGTAAAAAGGTGTCAGTGAAAAGTGAGGAGATTTCTTTTTTAAACAAGTCCCTTTATAAATAAATCTGTGTTAACAGTTATTATAGAAATCCAAATTACTTGTAGAGATGTAAGCAAAAACCATCAGTTTTCCTTTTGTCCCCACTCTCCTTTTCCATCTCTGAAGTCCTCAAAATTTTTTAATGCTTTTCTTATTGCATCACATTTCCATATCCTAAAAAACATCAGACAGCTATTGGGCGGTTGTCATTGTCAGCCTCACAAAGGTTGTAGCATGTCACCTTTTATACAATGCAGAATCAATTTCCCCACACAGCTACCCTGTGGTGATGTGATCAATGGTAGTAATTTGTTTAGAGAGCGACAGCAACAGCATGAATGCTCCATTTCACTGTAAACAACTTTTACACTTTCATATTCAGTAGTGTGATGTGTGAAGGAGAAAGATGAGATTGCTTTCTGCTTTCCTCATGAAACTGAAGGAGAACTTTATTAGGTACAGCTTGCTAGTACCACGACCCTCTTTGGCTTTCAGAACTGACTTAATTCTGTGTTACAGATTTAACAAGGCGTTGGAAACATTCCTCTGCGATTTCTTTTTTTTTTGTTATTCTCTTTTTATTAAACAACCTATATAAACACAAATAATCCAAAATAAACATATAATCAAGAACAGACGTAAATAATAAAAAAATAAATAAATAAAAATAAGAAAAACAGACGGGTGTACCCTCTAGTGTGTATGTACTCGCACACACATATTCACTCACACACCCATATTCTTAAGCATACATACACATACCTACTTACATATGTGTTCACTTGTAGTCTCATACATACTAACATATACATATAAACACATAACGATTCAGAAATGTGGCATATATAGTTACAGAGATTCAAACAAGATCGGGTCTCCTTAACCGGATGTAGTGTTTCCATTTACCCCAAATTTCACTAAATATATCAAACTGGAGTCTTTTAATGAAGGTAATTCTTTCCATTTTAAACATCCCATGTACAGTCTCATGCCAATCACCCAGTGATGGAATTTTCACACTAAGCCATTTCTTGGTAATAATTTTACGGGCAGCCAAACTCAGGATACCATACAACTGCTTAGACATTTTATCTACATTTACTGAGTATAAATATCCAAACAAAAGTTCGTCCCAATTAAAGGGAAGCTGCATATCAAAAATAATCTGCAACTCAGAGTGGATCAATACCCAAAAAATGTTGATCCTTGGGCAAGACCAGAACAGATGAAAATGTTTTACTCCTTGGGCCCCACAATTTCTCCAGCAATTAGAGTGATTAAAATAATGTTTACTTTGTGCAGGGGTAATAAAAAACCTACAGATACTCTTCCAACCGTAACATCTCCATGTATTAGAACTAGAAATTCTCCACTGAAAAGCGCACTGCTCATACCAAATGTTATCTGATATTGCTATATTTGTTTCATTTTCCCATTTTTTTTTGATGTAGGTAGTATTCCACTTCTTAACCTCTTGTATACCCTTGTACAATCTTGAAATCACCTTAAGGCCTGTGTCAGCCTGATAAGCCTTGACAAATATACTCAGAACAGGTAAAGAAAAAAGATCTGTTCTCTTAGGTATAAAATTATATAGATGATGCCTAATTTGTAAGAACCTAAAAAAGTCCGTTTTACTTAACTGGTATTGATCTTTTATTGATTGGAAGTCCCTAAGAATTCCCTTATCGTAAAACATACAATATGCCGTTAAACCTTGTCCAGACCATTTTTTATATCTTACGTCTAATTCATTAGGTAAAAAATCACTGTCAAAAGCGCACCATCTTAAAATCCTAACCTCTTCAATCCAATCATTCTTATTAAGAAATTGTAACCAGAGTTTTAAAGGTAGGTTAATCCATTGGTTTCCTTGATGAATTTGTTTTTTAATAAGTGTCACATCCCCTAGAATTGCCTGAATTGGAGAATCTTTTAAGGTCACTGTTTCTAGTTCTATCCATCTCGCTTGATAATCTACATTACACCAACACACTAATGTCCTCAATTGAGCAGAAATATAATAGTCTTTCAAACATGGGAACCCCAACCCTCCTTTGTCTTTAGCCAACTGAATAGTTTGGTACTTAATCCGTGGTTTTTTCCCCTGCCATATAAACCTAGAGATTATTTTGTCCCATTCCCGAAATTGTTTGTCAGTTATTTCTACAGGGAGTGTTTGGAATAGGTAGAGCATCCTGGGCAAGATATTCATTTTAACTGTATCTATACGTGATTCAAAATTTAAAAATGGTAATAAATTCCATCTTTTAATA
The DNA here is from genome assembly GCF_057381915.1 of Diplotaxodon limnothrissa. Classification (NCBI taxonomy): domain Eukaryota; kingdom Metazoa; phylum Chordata; class Actinopteri; order Cichliformes; family Cichlidae; genus Diplotaxodon; species Diplotaxodon limnothrissa. The sequence continues at coordinate 28,229,210 of NC_140615.1, read as the reverse complement.
TCCTCATTTATTTTATAACTTAAAGGATTAAAGTTTGCATTGTATATCTTAGACAGATCTTTAGTAATATTTACTCCAAGATACTTCATCTGCTCCGTTTCCCATTTCAAATTGGCTTTAGCCTTAATTTCATAATTGGGCTCATAGTTAAAAGTTAATATCTGAGTCTTCGATATATTTAGTTTATAACCTGATATTGAACTAAAGATCTCCAGAAGTGACAATAGCTTGGGGAAAGTAGTGTTTGGATTTGTCAAATAAATCAAAATATCGTCAGCAAACAAGGAAATCTTATGCTCTCGACCCCTAATCTTGACTCCAGTAATAGTATTGCTTTGTATTACACTTTGACTCAGGGCCTCTATGAAGAGAGCAAAGAGTGAGGGGCTTAGAGGACAACCCTGACGTGTCCCTCTCTGTAGGTTAAAAACATTTGAAAGCGCCCCGTTAACTTTGATTCTTGCCTTTGGTGATTTATATAATGCTTGTATAATCCTGATAAACGATTGATGGAATCCGAATTTATCCATGACTTTGTATAAAAATTCCCAATTAACCCGATCGAAGGCCTTTTCTGCATCTAAGCTCATAAGGACCATCTGAATTTTATTTTTCCTAACATAATCAATAACGTGTAGTGTTCGGCGAACATTATCTTGCGTTTGTCTCTGCTTAATAAAACCAGTCTGATCCAAACTAATTATCTGAACAAGAATATTTTCAATTCTTTTGGCAAGAATGTATGTAAATATCTTAAAGTCCTGGTTAAGAACACTAATGGGGCGGTAATTTCCACAGTCAAGCCTGTCCTTTCCTTCTTTAGCTATTATAGAGATAGAAGCCTCATTCCAAGATGGGGGAATTACTCCCGTCTTTAAAATATAGTTGAATGATGTTCTCATCAAAGGAATCAGTACCTCTTTCATTTCTTTATACCAGTCTGATGGGAATCCATCTGGGCCTGGGCATTTATTCGGTTTCAATTTTGTAATAGCTTTTTTAATTTCAAATTCAGATATGTCCTTGATTAGGGTTATATTCTGTTTTTCATTCAACTTTGGTAAGTCGAATGAATCTAAAAAAGATATCATACCTTTAATATCCACTCTAGGTTGTGTATATAGTTCTTTGTAGAATTTTAGGAAGGCTGACTGTATATCTTCAAGTTTATACACAATGTTATTTGTTTGAGGGTCCTTTATTTTATATATTGTATTTTCTAATTGTTGTTTTTTTAATTTATAAGCCAGTAATTTAGCAGATTTGCCTCCTACCTCATAGTATCTTTGTTTTAAAAAAACCATATTTTTTTGTATTTCACTTGAAAAAATTTCATCGATTTCGTTTTTCTTCTTTTGTATTTCTAATTGTAAGTTTGTAACTGCGCTTATTTTATGGGCATCTTCAAGATATTGTAGTTGTGTCTGGAGTTTTCTTAAATGCTCATTTCTCTTCTTTTTTAAATTAGCGCTGTAACCTATGAGTTTTCCTCTTATCACTGCTTTTAGGGCGTCCCATAGAATACTTGGGGAAACTTCTTCATTATTATTTTCCGCTATATAATCTATTATATCTTGACTAATTTGTTCTTTCATCGTGCTTAGAATACTTGTATTTAATCTCCAGGATGTAACTCTTCTTTCGTATCCAAGCACTACTTCCAGGTACAATGGGGCATGGTCTGATAAATCCATCACTCCTATCCTGCAATTGATCACCCTGCTAAAATCTTTTTGGTACATAAAAAAATAATCCAATCTAGAATAAAATGAATGAGGGTGAGAAAAAAAGGTATAATCCTTCTTGTTGGGGTTTAGTTCTCTCCATACATCTATGAGCCCTACGTCCTTTAAGATTAATTTGATGTTTTTGGTTGTTTTATTCAATCCCGGAGCGTGTGGGTTTGATGAGTCCAAGGACGGGTTGAGGCGAACATTCCAATCTCCTCCCAAAATCAGAGTACCTTGTGCCTCTCCAACAATCAATTCAAAAACCTTTTTGAAAAATTTTATCTCTGATCCTGGGGGAGCATATACATTTATAAGAGTAATCAGTATACCCTCCAGGTACCCTTTGACTAACACAAACCTCCCCTCCTTATCACTGATTTCTTGGATGCATTCAAAATTTAACCTACTAGAGATTAGAATTACCACACCCCTTTTAGGACTCTGAGGGCAGGAAGAGGAATACTGATTAAATTTCCATTTCTTTAATTTATCATGTTCGAGCTTCGATAAGTGAGATTCCTGTATAAAGGCAACTTCTATTTGTTCTCTTTTTATTTTTGACATAATTTTACTTCTTTTAATATGGCTCCCCAGACCATTTACATTAAATGACACTATTTTAGTTACCTTACAGGGCATTGATGTACGACCTTATATAATTCCAATCTCTGTACATAGCCAAAGATCGAAAGGTACTCCCCAAAACAGAAAAAAAAGAGAAAAAAGAAAAGAAGAAAAAACAACAAAAAAAAAAAACCAAAAAACCCCCCCCAAAAAAAACATTATACAACGAAAACATATAATCATGTTGACTTCCAAAAACATAATCGCTATATTAGCTATATTTGGTGAGGGAAAAACTCTTCTGTCCACTTGTGGAAGAGTGCCCTCTCCGGCACACAGGCCGAAAGCCCAGTGGTCTGTAGGGTCCAACTTATTGTGCAAATAAATGACCCGACTTTAATGTAATTTTATATGCCCTCTTTATAAGATTAACTAATTATATAACAAAACAAGTAAATCGAAATAAAATTCATATTCTCAGTTCATCTTAGGTCTCAATATTCTTGAGTTTACCTCTAGTATAGTGCTCCGTCACACACTTGCTGTTTATCCACTGTCATCTTGGTGCCTAAATATCTGAAGGCGTTCCTTGAAACCCAGCTTTGGAGTCGAGTTTCCACCTTTCTTCTTCGTACTTGTTTGCCAAGTGTGCTGTTTTATTTGATCCAAGAATGAGTCTCTGTCTTTCACAACTTCTACCGATAATCCCCTCTTCACCATATCGGTAGTCGCTTCGTGCGCCGTGTTGTATGTCACAATTCCCTCTCTGTAGAACACCCTTAGCTTGGCCGGGAAAGGCGTCTGGAAGCGAATATTGTTCTCTTTAAGCACCTTCTTCGCTGTCGCATATTCCTTTCTTCTTCTTTGTATCTCCGGGGCATAGTCATTGTCCACATATATCCTAGAATCCATAAAGTTGAAGCCCTTAGCCTGCCAGGCCTTCTTAATAATGTCTTCTTTGTTACGATAACTTGCGAGTTTAACTACAATTGAGCGTGGAGGGGCTCCTTCCGGGGGTTTTTTGCCACCGGCTCGATGTGCTCTTTCAATTCCCAACACCGTGGGGCGGGAGAGACTCATTGTCTTTTCAAATAGAACCTCTACAAAATTGACAACGGATGGAAATTTGTCCTCTTCCCCTTCCCTCACGCCATATATTCTAAGATTCTTGCAACGTGACCGTCCCTCTAATTCCAGTAGCTTAGATTCGCATCGCAACTGAAAATTTGCCATTTCAATTAGCAGCTCCTCCGAGGCCTGGATTCGAGTCTCCATTACGTCTATGCGTCCCTCTGCTTCGTCGAGTCTTATACCAATGCCGACGACCTTCTCCCTTATAGCATTAAACTGATCATTTGTGTCTTTTCTAAAAGCACGTAATTCTTTTAATATCATGTCCATCGTAGCTGGGTGGTCCTTCGCTGTGGCGTTAGCATCGGGTTGCTGGTCTTCTTCCATATTGCTGCTAGCTTGCGACGAAGCATCTTCTTCCGCTTCAGTACGTTCTCCTACATCCTTTTTCTTGGATTTTCTGGGCATTTCTATTCCTTGGTATAGTACCCCACAAAGATAAATCCAAACTTTTTATGTTTCGAGTTAGGTAAATTGGGGTAGAAAAAATGTCGGGAGCAACTATCCTACACAGCCATCACACGACCCGCCAAACCGGAAGTCTCCTCTGCGATTTCAGTCCATATTCTCCCTCTCCAAATTTTGTGAGGCTGTGTAAACTGTAGCATCAGTTTTCTTTCTCTGACTCGAGTTACACCTGGTGTGGTCTTCTGCCCATCTAGTTTAGCGTTTGACTTATCCATTCAGAGATGCTCTTTTGTATATTTTGGTTATAATGAGTCGCTGTTTGAGTTACTGTTATCAGCTTGAAACAGTCTAGCCATTCTCATCTGACCTTTGGTATCGACAACAGAATGCTCCAGTGAACGCTCACTCACTCTGACCATTCTCTGTAAACCCTACAGACTGATGTGTGTGAAAGTCCCGTTAGAACACCAATTTCTGAATTACTCAGAATATCGGTGCACATTTAAAGTCACTTAAATCACATTTTTTTTCACCATTTTGATTCTCAGTTTGAACCTCAGTAACCCATCTTCACCATGTCAACCTGTCTAAATTGACTTAGATGCCAATATATGATTAGATTTTTCCATTAACAAGCAGTTACAACTGCTATGGTTTGATTTGAATTCTTCTTGATCTGAGCACAGCTGATCACTCTGTTCCAGAGTACCTACCTCTGTTAAGGTAGCACATCAGTTTGTGACCCATCGGGAACTTGTGGTAATTTTTTTAAAATTATTATTATTTTTTTCCAATATTAATTTAATTATTTACTTTTCTGACAGGAAGTGCTGGATGACCTGCAAATTATCTGAAAAACATCTGCAAATATTATAATAATAAATTAAGATTTCCAGCAGTTGGCTGAAAAAATGAGCTCAGAAAACACACAGTCATATCTTCACTGTTCTGACTGTTTAGATAGATTTAGAAATTATATAGGATGTTTAGGACTTTTTGGCTCAACACAAGTTATCAAGTTATGCGGCACTAATGAGACAAAGCATAGTCTCAGATCTCCTGCTTTTGTATTTGGGGCTTAACTGTTTTGGATTTCCCTCATTCTGGATCTGAGGTTTGCATAACGTTGTTTAAATTGCTTTTTAAAATGCATCTTTTAAAAAAGAAAAAGCATGCACATTTATCAGTGTTTTATTTCTGTCTTGTCTGATTTATTATTATGTTTAATAATATTTTAATCTCATATTATTGTTATATATGATAAGTTTTTATTTTATTGGATTTTAATTAAACAATGTGATTAAACTGTGGTTAAATGATACATAATTCTTTGTAACTTTATTTTGAAAGGTGAATAATAATTGTGTTTAATTGTAATTATTATTTGCATTGTTGTGGGAATGGGATGTGGAAGCAAATTAAATTTAAATTGAAACTGCAGTAATTATGAACGTCACCAAGCACAATCTTGTCTGGCATTTGGACACGTCTGATTAATGACTACTGCGAAAGTATTGTGATTTACACATTTGCCTAATAGGCAAAAGCTCTCTGGTTTGATCCTGTGACGAGACACAAATCTTTTGGGGTTTTGTGTTAGGAAGGACGTTCGGCATAAAAATTCTGCCAAATCAAACACATGGAGCTACCCGCTGTGGCGACACTTTGTGAATAAGGGAGAATCTAAAAGTAGCTTCTTTAAGTAAAACTGATTCACAGTTAGATGGATAATGATGTCAAGCAAGTTCTTTTGTGTGTGTGTGTGTGTGTGTGTGTGTGTGTGTGTGTGTGTGTGTGTGTGTGTGTGTGTGTGTGTGTGTGTGCTGCTGCCGCCTGGAAGTACTTCCAGTTGTTTGAGCTACTCAATAAATTATAAAGAAATCTGCAGGACATCACTTTCTGATTTGTTGAGAAGACACAATCTTTGTCCATTCTAATTATATGTGGCAGCCCTGGATTTGTCTTTAGCATTTAACAGCTTTTTTAAAAAGACCTTAAAAAATATGGCCCAACAGACCAGCTGTTTTACTATTTACTTCTGCAGTAGCTGTACTGACTAGAAAGTAGCTTACAAAGTGTCATGCTGCTAACATGATTGGAGAGTGATTTGTTAGACTTTGAGAGACTTAGAGCTTTTTATTGTCATTGTGCAGTTTCTTGCACAGCGAAATTGGGTAGCTGGACCACAAAGGTGCTAAAGTAAGAAGAAGAAAAACCAATACACAACGAGGGGGGGAAAAATAAAAAATAAAATAAATAGAATAAAATAAAAAGCAGTGTATATGTATACATATGTGAGTGGAACTATATACATGGTGTACTGTATGTGTAGGAAACATTGAAACAGACTGGGACCAAAATAATTGCACATGAGCCAAAAATATTGCACAGAACATGGAAAGACTGAGATATTGCACATAGATGATCAACAGCAGTGTCAGGGTGGATGTGTTGGGGAAGTCTTTACACACTCTTAGTTTGCATTAAGAGTTCTGACAGCCCACGGGAAGAAGTTGTTCTTTAGTCTGTTGGTTTTGCACCTGATGGATCTGAGCCTTTTTCCAGAGGGCAGGATGTTGAAGAGGTGGTGGTTAGGATGGAGGTGGTCCTTTATAATTGCCTTGGCTCTGGAGAGACATCTTGAGCTGGCAATTAAGTCCAGGGAGGGGAGTGGACAGCCGATCACCTTCTCTGCAGTTCTGATGACCCTCTGTAGTCTCTTCTTGTCAGCTGTTGTGCAACCAAGGATGGCGTGCACCAGCACACTCTCGATAGTGGCACGGTAGAAGGACACTAGGAGTTCAGTTTGCAGCCTGTTCTATCTCAGAACCCTCAAGAAATGGAGGCGCTGCTGGGCTTTCTTTACTAGGGCTGATGTGTTCATCAGCCCTAGTATCATTTGTGACATACAAATGATTTGTGCATTTGTATGTCACTTTACTCCTCACCCCTTATTCCACATAATTACTGCTCTTCTACTTTGTGCTTGCACAGCTTTTATTTTAATATCTGTAACTTAGCTTTAGGAGTCAGTTTGATCTTTCAACACTTACCAAAGATGAAGGAAAAGAAGAGTTTTGTACTGCTCAGAACACTTTTGCATCATAGCTAAATGAGCACACATAGGATTAGCTTGCTCTTGCAAATTACCAGAACAGTCAAAAAGTAGTTCTGAAGTCGAACTGTTAATGCTTTTTTATTTTTTTTTATTTCATGCTTCTGCACGAATGACAAGCTTCAGAGTCCAGTGTCTGATGTCTACACTAACACTTTTGCTGTCAGCATAACTTGTGATTTTGTTTTCATAAGCACTGACCTGCGATGATGTACAGCAGAGGTGGATTCAGATTTGACAGAAGGATTGTGATAAATGTTTTATTTACAAGGGCTAGATGTTGGCAATAGCTTTGCACTTTCTCATGCGCTGTATTTAAACTGCATGTTAAACTGCATCAATACTATCCCATAAGATTTAATAATAAAAACTATCTCTGAGATGTTTTTCTCTCACCACTTCAGTGAGCTGTTTCGACACACCCAGACAGTAAATCATGATAGACAACTGCTGCTTTGAAGTTCTAGGTCAGTATTTATCAAACTGATTTCAAGTTGACAGTGCAGTACATGGAGAAATGAAATGGGCAGTGCAACAAGTTAATACGTAAAATTTCAGAAGCAAACACAAACAAACAAAGACAGAGTTAGTGGCAGTTTGGGAGTAGCACTTTCTGTAATTATACATAAATTTAAAAAACAAGTAAATAAATAATAAAAAAAAATGTTATCCAGAACAAATCCAGTGTATTCATACATGTAGTTTCATAGTTTGAAGGGAAAACTGACAGATATGACAGATCCAATCTAAGCAATGTAAATCGTAAATGTGCTGTATTTATATAGCGCTTTACTAGTCCCTAAGGACCCCAAAGCGCTTTACACATCCAGTCATCCACCCATTCACACACTGGTGATGGCAGCTACATTGTAGCCACAGCCACCCTGGGGCGCACTGACAGAGGCGAGGCTGCCGGACACTGGCGCCACCAGGCCCTCTGACCACCACCAGTAGGCAACAGGTGAAGTGTCTTGCCCAAGGACACAACGACCGAGACTGTCCAAGCTGGGGCTCGAACCGGCAACCTTCCGATTACAAGGCGAACTCCCAACTCTTGAGCCACGTAATATCAGTGGTTTAAGACATCAGTATACATGTATTATGTGTATCATCATGCCTGAACATGTACCTACTGGCCAAGGGTTTAAGTAAAAAAACAAACAAGGAAAAACAGTCTTAGTGAAGAATCTCAGCGACTGTGAAAGTTGACAGGCCGAAAGAAAATCCATTTTTAAATCTTTGGATGCATTTCCAAGTATTACCTCTGCTTTGTGTAGGCTAAACTACAACGTGCTCTTTCGTGACCCTCGCAATTTTTTTTTTTATCAGACTTATTACTCCATAATCGTTTGGCTCCTGAGAAAGCATCGACAAGAATTGACATTTTCTTAAACATACTCTTGAAAAGTTGAACAAAGTTCTGAGTTCAACTTTTACATACAAAAGAATTAAAAGGCATTAAGTACGGATAAATCACACTGATATTTCTACTGTCTCTTTTTTGTCTCTTCATCTGTAACTTGAAATCAAACGTGGACTGTGTGTCAAATATGTGTTCTGGAATCAGAACATCATATTTTTGAAATCTTCACTTAATAGCATTTCACAGGTAATAAATGTAATCACTATTAAGCATGTTTTGTGTCAGAAACACAGTATATAAGTTCACTGATTGAGGTTCTAAACTACTGTTTCAGATATTATTACAGAATGTAATTAACGAGCATGGACACCTTGTGCTCACTGTTTTTAGATTTTCCCATGTGTACTATTTTCCTCTTTGTCCAGTGGACTTGCACCTTGATTTCAAATAGCAGAAAAGTTGGACTGGTTTTAAAAACTTTGCATTTCTCAATATGGTCCTGGTTCAACATACTCCCCCTTCTTTGCTTCTTCTATTGACTCTTACTGGGGATTTATGCCTCAGCAGGAAATCTACATCTATAAATATGTCATTATAACAAACCCCTTTCAAACCCTACAAAGTAGCTTATGGTGCAACATGACATGCATCTCCCTAGAAATGCATGTCAGGTTACACTACCCTTTGGGTCAATGCATTTGTGATTGACCTCTTCTTTGCATTTCCAGGTTTTCGCCGCAGTTTTATAATTAATCAGTGAGAGAATACCAGTCGCTAATAACAATCAATATAAGAGTCAATATAGGAGAAAAACAATAAATATAAGAAAAAAATAATAATAGCATAAAAGTCAGAAAACTCCTGGAGAGAAATGCTGAAACAATTTCTCAGAATAGAAATAAGAGAATGTACAAAAAGAAATGGAAAAATTTTTGAGACGAATTTGTTTACCCCTATGAAATATTTGTATGTATTAATAACATTGTGGTCCTGCCAAAGTGTTTTATATGCGGTGCATGCCTTTGTTGTGATCAATTCAAAAACTGCAGTGATGAATTAGATTAGGTTCATTTTTTAGCATAGCAGGAACTGACAATACTGAACAAAGTAGTTGTGGACAGTATCGACCCAACATGCAGTTACATTTCTGGAGAGGTGTATGGTTGGTTAGACTGGAAGTTACAGCATAGGGTATCAGATAGGTTTGTGGTTACAATTTCCCTCTGAAGTATAAATCCCCAGTAAGTGTCAAACTTGTCAGTCCCCATTTACAGACGCATGCACAGACCCAGAAAGCCAGTGTTAACAAAGAAAGGTGATAACCCCTGTTATGATACTCGATCTTGGATTGCTTATATGGGATTTTGTTGAGTAGACTAACATGAAGAAAGCTTTCCTAGATCCCTAAAGGTAAATCAAAACAGTCAGAGAAAAACAGACCATTTCTCACTAAAGGTGAGAAAAATATGGGAAAAGGAAGTCAAACAAACCGGCCCCCATGAGGGTCAAGATCTTTCTGTTAGCCAATCAGTGCTGAAGGGATTCAATACAGTGTCTGGCTGATTGCTGAATAATAAATCATGTTTTATAGTTAAACATATAGCTGCAAAGATGAAAATAAAAATAAATACAAGACAATATTTCAGCATTACATTTGTGTTCTTGGAATTTCCCCTCATTTTCCCTTAACTTTATTTGTTTAATTGTTAAAGAGGTTCTTTTTTTATGCAGCAGTGATTCACAGATCAGTATTAAGTGGATAAATAACCAAAAATAACCCATCCCTCTCAAAATAATCAGGTACAAGAATTGGATGAAAATGGGTGAAAAGCAGCCAGTTTCCCAAATGTCTAGGAGAAGTTGCTCAAGATGACCATAAAACTATTTCAAAATCTGGCTCCTTGGAACCAATATTAAAAAACAAGGGGTGCATTAAGACTTTTGCACAATGCTGTATGTAAAAATGTGCAATTTGTTATGTAATGTGCATTATATAAGCAGCAAAGGAGCATTATGTATGTTGGATACAACAGAGTGAAAGTTCAACGTGAAGTATGTGTGTGTGTGTGTGTGTGTGTGTGTGTGTGTGTGTGTGTGCACGCGACAGTGGCTTTACATCTGTTGTTGAGTATAAGTTTAGGCCGTATAAGAGAGAACAAGAGAGACGGCTTGATTTTGCATTTCTTGATGCGTAAGAAACCCCTGACACGTTCTGAAAAAAATGAAGAGATGAGACATAATAAGATGGCTATAACAACCCAACAGAGAGCAAATAGAATTTGAAGAATTTGCTGGAGAGTGAGAGAACTGAGAGGCAGGGAACAAGAAGGAGATGCAGATCAATAGAAGCAGTCAGAAAAAGAGCTAAAACGCCTGAGTGATGTGTGGAAATGGAGTCAATGAAGGACAGATGTGCTGACAGAGAGTGAGACGAGGAGTGACAGCGGAAGAAGCCAAGACGGGGAGAGGGAGAGTGAGTGAGAGATTGAGGCTAGGCAGGAATAAAACGGTTGGATGAGAAGAAGGGTGGAAGAGGGACAGACCTGATGGCTACAAGTCAGACTTTCACCGAACATGAAAACAGAAAAACTATTTCCTAGATTCCTCCAAATCATCATCAGACCCATTCTGCTGTTGTACCACATACAATAATACTGTGAGACATCTAACACTTCATAAAAGTAAGAACAGTAACATAGAAATACAGATAAAATATGAGGAACAAAAAGGAAAGCTGAGAACTTAAACCTCAATAAACCTCAATAATCTTTTATGTTTCTTTGGCAAATGTTGATGCTTGCAAATCTGAAGTATATAAATATTGCAAATATTATACTGTGGCTTTTACAATCACCAGACAGAAAACATTTAATAGACTTTCTTAGACAGTAGCCTTCACACTTTCCATGTTTTCTTACTAGATAAGTAACCTTGTAAACCTAGATACACCTAGATACCTTGATAGAATTCATCCCTCGGCTACAGTTTACCATTGGTGCTTTTAATATTGGTAAGTGCTTCTTTTATTACAGAAAAAAAAGTAAATTTCCTTATTAAACACCCTTTGGTAGAAAACACCTTCAGCCTTGTTCTGCATTTTACAAGCTGTTTTATGTATGAATTTTTAAAGCAGACTACTTTAAACACACACATGGGGGGAGCAACAGCTGTGCAATAAAGGCAAACCTGGCTGCAAGGACACAGTGAAATGTATGTCCTGATCAATAAATATTCCATCATTATTACTATAATATTGATTATACTGTTATTGCTCTATAGGTGGCCCAAATAAAGTATGGCATTTATCTAGAAAAAAACTATTTCAGCTTACCAAGCAGCTGCATGATCAGCAACACAAGGAGGGGCCCATACAGTCTTATTTAACTCATATGGCAATGTTCTTCAGTAGTTTAATTTACTTTAGTGCCAGCTGTTCCTGTGTTGTTCTGGTCTTTGTAATATTGTGGAATAGAAATTGTGTGTGACTGAGTAAAACAGATTTCATTCATTACAGTTGCAGCTGATGCCTTGTGACTTCTAGTAGGTGGCACAGACCTAAAGTCCTTAGTGGAAACTTTAAGAGATTCAATTTAGTAACTACTATACTTCTCCTCCAGTACTGACGTACTTACGTTATTGTGCCCACGCAGTCAGAAATAGCATGAAAGGAGGAGCTATGGTGTAGAATGCATGCCGCCTAAAGCTTCTCATTTGTGTCTTCTAAGTGAGATTTATATTGGAGGATATCAGCTAAGCTATCACCTAATGATAGCTTAGCTGAAACCAGCTGACATGTTGGAGCTTGGCTTTGTTGTCTGCCTGAATGAACAACATGATGACCATGTGGAGTTGTCTGGTAAACAAATCAAAGTCAGGTTATACATAATTCGTGATACTGCAATTGTAGAGTAAAATAGAATAGAATAGAATAGCCCTTTATTGTCATTGTGCATGTACAAATTGTGAGCGCTCCACACCAACTGTGCCAGAATAAAATATAAATAGTAGACAGCAGGAATAAATAGCAAATGGGAGAAATATGTACAATCAAGAGGGATGTATACAAAAATAAGAGAAATGCACACACTGGAGAACAAAATAGTTGCAAAGTGCTCGGAGGAAGTGGAAAGAAAAGAATTGGTCTGAATTGGATTCATGTGTGAATGGCCAGAGTGATGAAGGTAACAGACCATGGCTCAGATTAGTGAGGTGGGTGGGCAGGGGTGGGGTGTCAGGGGATGGTGTTTGTTGACAGTCTGAATGGCCCTGGGGAAAAAGCTGTTTGTGAGTCTATTGGTGTGGGACCTGATTGACCTGAGGCAAGGATCAGAGGGCAGCAGGTTAAACAGGTGGTGGGTGGAGTACAGGGGGTCACCTGTGATGGCCCTGGTTTTCCAGACACAGGAGGATCTGGTGATGGTCTCCAGGGGTGGCAGAGGGCAGTGGATGATTTTTTTGGGCGGTGTCAATTTCCTTCTGCACAGCCTTCTCTACAGAAAGGTGTTTTCAACCACTGCTCCTGTGCAGTCCTGTCAAATCCCAACTGCATGTTGCTGGAATAGAGAAGAAATACCAAAGAAAAAATTCAGATAAAAATGCAGTGTGAAAGAAACAGACAGTGGCTTCAGTTCACACTTTTCTTTTTTTTTTCTTTTTTTTTTTTTTTTTTTTGGCCTGTCCCGTTTGGCTCTTTTGCCATCAGAATTGTTGTCTAAAGGCAAAGAAAGATGCCCAACGGATTTACTTTACCAAACTGACCATCCCAGCCTTGCCGTAATGGTCCATTTGATTCACCTTTTATTGTTTATTTTATTTTCACTTACTGAATACGGGACAGACTTGACTGGGGGAAAGAAGGGGAGAAAGAAAGAGGGAAAGAGAAACAGCTGAGAAGAGGGACGGGGGAGAAGGGCAAAAGACAAAAACCAACAGAACGGGCAGAGAAAAAAAAATGCATATATCAATCACCTGGATCACCTGTTGAGAAAGAAAAAAGAAAGCAAGCAGAAGATGGTAAATGGTAAATGGCCTGTATTTATATAGCGCTTTACTAGTCCCTAAGGACCCCAAAGCGCTTTACATATCCAGTCATCCACCCATTCACACACCCATTCACACACTGGTGATGGCAAGCTACATTGTAGCCACAGCCACCCTGGGGCGCACTGACAGAGGCGAGGCTGCCGGACACTGGCGCCACCGGGCCCTCTGACCACCACCAGTAGGCAACGGGTGAAGTGTCTCGCCCAAGGACACAACGACCGAGACTGTCCAAGCCGGGGCTCGAACCGGCAACCTTCCGATTACAAGACGAACTCCCAACTCTTGAGCTACGATCGCCCCAAGAAGAGAACAAGAGTAATAGAATAAACAACATCACAATGATATATGGGAATATGACAGTAAATACTAAATATTAAACATTATTGTGCAGCACATAAGATCAATAGAACACAGTGTGCTTTGAGGTAGGAGCCAAAAAGGGTGTAGTTTGTGGGTGTGATCACCCGTGCGTACACCTGTGAGCATGGACGCGCTTGTTTTTTGTTTTTTTAAAAGGTTCCTTCATGTAATAATCTGCTAGAGGGTGTGGGGGGGCCACAGCCCCGTCCTCCAGGGCGTGAAGCAGGTGTGGAGGAGATCAAAACTCCAGACATCCAGAGGCCCCCAGAACACAAGAGACCAAGGAAGACCAACAGAGGGGCAGCCGCACCACTGTCCCGGAAAGAGCTGAGGAGAGTCCCAGATGAGGGCTCACTCAGCAGCCGCGGAGCAGAAGCCAGGGGGAGTTGCAGTGACGCGCCCGTGAGCTCCGCCAGCAGCCAGCTGCGCCTGAGTGACCGAGCCCCAGGCCGAGAGGCCGGGGGCACCCCACCTCCAAAGTGGCCCGAGCGAGCCCCAGGCTCCAGGCCCCGATAAGCGGCCGCCAAGGAGTGAGCCGGTGTGTACCTGGACGCCCATCCCCGGACACAAAGAACCACCAACGCACCGATGTCTGAGGGGGTCCGCCACTGGCAGGGGAAGTGGTGGTAGGGGGAGATAGGCCTCCAAACCTTGGAGGGCCTGAGATGTCCCCAGAGAGGTGGCGCCTGACACCCAACCTGACATATAGACACAGACATACAGGCACACACAGATACAAACATCCATTCCCACCCTCATGCTCTCATATGCACTTACTCCACACTCAACCAACGTGGAGACAGACATAAAGAGACGTTGTACACACGATCACACTCCCCAAGCGTACTCTACAAACCGGGTCTAGGTGCCCCCGCCCCTGGAGGGGGGAACTGCACCCAGACCCAGGTGGTGTTTCCCTTTTCCCTGCGGTGGGGGGAGGCAGACCGCCCCGACTCCGCAGCAGCAGGAAGGCTCCACACTCCAGACCGCAGTCGGACGGCCAACTCCTCCTCCTAGTCCTAGCCCCCCCCCCGCTCCAGCAGGTCGCAGAGAACGGGGGTGAGAGAAGACTCCAAACCTCCCTCCACCCGTTCATTGTAATGTTGATGCATGTGTGTTCTAAGGTGCATTTAAAACCCAGGAGGGCATGGAGCTACCTGCCAGAGAGCAGCAGGTAAGCGCATAGTCCCTCCTGCTGGCCCTCAATGTCTACGTGTATTTAAAATTGAGAGGTGGGCAACGATGCCAGGGGTGGGGTGTACACCCTGATGGTACTTTGGACTCAGTGTATCGTGCCCACCCCCAAGATCCTATATGTATGTGTAATGAGAGTGTGAGTAATGTGAATGTCTAAGTCGTGGGATAAAATTGAGGCAGAGGCAGCCAGAAGGGGACAGAGGGGGGGGGGGGGGGGGGGGTAGCCTCCTCTGCACCCTGGTGACATACCCCTACTCCAAGGCCCTGCATGTGTGGGTGGTTGTGGTGGAGCGGGAAGAGGGAGGCAGCTGGAGATGGGGAGGGAAGGAAGGGAGGGGCAAGTGACCCCTCCCTGGGGCCAGCTCCCCCGCTGACCCCAGCACCCCCATACTCCGCGACCCGCCAGGGAAAGGGGGCCCAGGCCCATCCAGACCGGGCCCAGTGCAGCAGCGCCGCCCGGCCCCACAGAGCCCGGGACAGTCCACCCAACCCCACCACAGAGAAAACTGCACCCACCCCACTATCCACTCATCTTCCAGACTACATAAGACAATAAACACCCAGGCTGAGATCTTCCTCCACCTCTCCTGTATCTCCCCCTCCTGCAGAGGGAGCTCCTGAGGAGAGGAAAGCTCCTGCAAGATGTGACAATCTCCCCCACCAGTTGAAGAGCCCCCCAGGTGGCTCGACGCACCGGCGGCACCCTGCTCCAGGGCTGGGCCCCCATGCACCCACCCGCCCACAACCCCGGCAACACACCAACCAGGACCCAAGCCCCCGAGACCCGGTCCGGGTCCCAGCCCAGAGACGGAGCGCCCCCAGAACCTCACGCCCATCCCGGACCCACCCAGGGCCAGCCAGGCTACCAGGTCAGTAACCCACGTCCGTCAGCACAGACCCTCCCCTAGCCCCGCTGCATGCAGCCGCGAGGAAACAGTCACCGGAGAGCCAACAGAGCCCCTAACCGGACATGACCGCTACCCCGGGTTGAGCCCCCCACTTTTCACTGTTTTAAACACTGTTCCACTCTTGACTTTACTCAGCACATACAAAAATGCTCTAAAACATGATTAAATTTGGCTGTTTTGACTGAATGCAGAGGTTTTTTTGGGTTAGCACTTTGGCCAAAAATATAAGATCCTAAGATCCTAATATGACAAAAACACACTGGATAGATTAATCAAATAAACCAAGAAAACAGGTGTTCTGTGTACTGTGTTAATGTTAGAATAATTAAGACATTAGCATGCAACCGCTGTAATGATGCATGAGATTATTTAATCATTTTGCATTAAAATTCATAAAACTATCAACTGTGTCTGTTATCTCAGATAGTGATTCCAGTAAATTGCCTCCTGTGTGAGAGGTTTCTCTCATCCATGCCCTTTATTCTCCTTCACATTATTCATGTCTTCTGTTGGGGTCACGTTTGCAGATAAGATAAGTTATATTCTGTCTGACAGCTGGAAGCCTTATCACTGCACTGTTGCATAATTAAGAGGGGATCATTTCTAAAGATCCCTATGAAGGCAGTCAGAAGGGACACAGTGTGTTATGGAAAAATCTTCACTCTATTTATATCATGAGCAACTCTGTCTTTGCATCAGGCCACTTTACCAAACTTGTATTTGAGAGAAGAGCTTGCACATCACCAGGTTACTGGACATACTGGACATTTTAAGCTCATAGATTTTAATTTTTTCCAAATGAAAAGCTGCACACAAGTCATAGTTAATGTCTTCATCAAAGCATTTTTTTGTATCTTTGATATTTTATCAGAAACCAGATATTTTCTAATGGGGCTCTTTATCTTCTGTGCAGGTTCAAGCAGAATATATTTATGACGTTTTTATTTTTTTTCTGCAAGTGCAAGAAATTAGAAATAACTAAATACATAATCATGCTTTTGATTCTACAGGGTGGGCCATTTATATGGATACACCGTAATAAAATGTGAATGCTTGGTGATATTAAAGTCCTGTTTGTGGCACATTAGTATATGTGAGGGGGCAAACTCCTCAAGATGGGTGGTGACCATGGTGGCCATTTAGAAGTCGGCCATCTTGGATACAACTTTTGTTTTTTCAATAGGAAGAGGGCCATGTGACACATCAAACTTATTGGTAATGTCACAAGAAAAACAATGGTGTGCTTGGTTTCAACGTAACTTTATTCTTTCATGAGTTATTTACAAGTTTCTCTTTCTTCACAGCCATTGACATGTCGAAGAGGTTAACACATGAGGAGCAGTTCAAAATTGTGTTGATATCTGGTGAACGCAGTAACCGGGTCATTGCAGCAGATTTCAATGCAAGACCCCCTACGAGACCACTCATCTCCCATGCTACAGTTAGCAAACTGCTTGATAAGTTTCGTGAAACTGGTTCAGTGTTGGATTTGCCAAAACGTGGATGTAAGAAAACTGTCACTAATGAAGAAACATCAGTGCCTGTCCTAGCTTCATTCAGCAAGAGCCCAGTGTTGGATTCAGTGAGGACCAACTCCTCTGACTAAAAACCTCAAGTGACATATAGTGTCAGATTTTACAAATACCAAAAGTTTGCACATTTTTTTCCTTGTCTTTTTGCACAGTCTGTACATTCCCTTCAGATTTGCAGTAGTAAATCTGAGAGGTTACTCTGGGATACCACATAAACTAGGGGCTGCAATCGCTGCACATTCTTCAGGGAGCTACTGCACACCAGCTTATGACCTGCAAACACTCAAATTATGCATGCACAACTAAGCTTGTTGACAGTTTGTGTTAAGGTCTCGTTTTTGAAAAACACAGTGAAAATCAAAGTTCGACACCAGTAAAATTAGATGCCATTCTTGGTTTCAGTTTCTGGTGAAAATAGTCAGCACTGATACTGCTCTTTTATTCAGAACACTTTACAGTCACACCAAAACCACTCACAGCAAACAAGGGACTGTCATATTTATCAGAAGACTCTGGAGTTCTGCATTTCGTTCAGGGGCATTTTGACATGTGGACCGGAGGGGCTGCCCTCAGTTTTGGAAAAAGTGCTGCAATGCTCTGTCATCCAAAAACCAAACAGAATTATATTCAACTGTTCAAATAGAGCTCAGCAAGTACAGGTCTGAAACATGGATGTGCAGAAGGGCAGCATAAATAAATATTTTACTCTGTGTTCCATATGTTAAAAATGTGATTTCCTAAATATGATCAAAACAGGATGTGACTCATAACACGCGGGGTGAAAGTATGTCATTTAGAAATTCACTTGTAGTGTTATGAGTCATTACGGGGGTTGTGAATGCGGGGTGAAATTAAATGGGGAGCAAAAGAGAGGGACAGAAACAGAGACATATGGTGCTGTCACAGTAACAGACGGGGTGTAGACATGCGGTAAGTTGCGGATGTGAACAAAGATGCAGGGTCAGCAATGGTTTCATACACACATACACACATACAAAAACCACATCTCTTCATCTTGCAAAGCTTCTGTATTTAAAAAGCATAACAATGCTCCCACTGACTGACAATAAGAACTGCTAAAAAGATTATTCAGCTTACTTTTCATTATGCTCCAAATAACAGCAGATGTTTTTCATGCTAGTCAAAGAATCCTTTCTTATCCTGAATCAAATGCTGCATGCCTAAAATTAACAATTACCATGCCACTTACTTTTTTTTTAAGATTCTACAAGGAGATACAGAGTAATTAGTTACTTCTGACTGATATGTTAAGCATCCAAATTTAACATGGTACATTATATTAATAAAAACATAACCAAGGTGAAGTAACATTTGTAGTAAATCAGTTTTATGTCAGGGGAATATAAATGTTGTTTATAGGAGGTGGCTTAGAAAGGCAGATGGGCTATATTTAAAATAGAAGCTATAACTCAAAAGAATCAAAGAAGCCATGATCAAGACAATCTTCTTGTCATATAATGCTGAATTGTACACTTAAGTCATGTGTGCAAATGCAAGCTAATTAGACTGGATGTTAGGTGAAACTGGAATGGCAGATGTGCTTTATGAGGCATGTCTGCCTACAGTGAGGACATTAAAACATTCAGTTTAAATCATAAAATGTTCTATAGTCTCCTCAAATAACACAGCTGACAAAGTATCTGTATTAAATCCTTTCTAGGCAAGTGGGACTTCAGCAGCTCATTATCTGAATCAAGCATCGTGGTGGCTCAGAGTGAGGCATTTCTGTGGGACTCTGCATGCAGGGCTGCACAAGAACTAGAGTTGGCCCCAGGGCATCTCCTAAGATCTCATAATGATGTAAACATTTCACACAAGTTGTAAGCATTTTTAAAAACAGGATTAATGCTATTCATCATGTTTTCTATCATGTCTAAGTAGTCAAAGAACAAAGGATTTTTAACAGTCCAGGGTGTAATTATTTTCTGAAGAGACAGCACTGTAAGCTGTGAATGTCCTCCACGTGACTGTGTGTGTTATCTCCAGGCACTTTTTCCTACAGTCCAAAGACATGTGGTTAGTCGGGTAAACTGGTGAGTCTAAACTGGCTGTAGGTGTGAATGTGAGCGTGAATGGTTGTCTGGCTCTCTGTGTTAGTACCGTGACAGACCAAGTGACCTGGGATATGCTCCAGCCCCACTATGAGCTGAAATTGGTTGAATGGATGTATGGAAGGTGTATCTGGTGTTGTTTGTCTCTTTAACCAAGAAAAAACCCATATAAACAATAACAATTTATAAATAATAAATAATAAAGCTAAAATAAATAATAATAATAATAATAATAATAATAATAATAATAATAATAATAATAATAATAATAATAATAATAAAAAGAAACAAACATGTTCTCTCACTGTGACTGTAGTGAATGTTGTTATTGTTTCTGCTGGTCTTTACTTCCTCCATTAACATGGTCTGACTTGTATCACCTGATTCATGTTAATGTACATGAACAGGGTTAACATTTGGAGGCTTGAGGCTAAAGACTTCAGAGTTTGATGTGTCATAAATTATTTTGTGAAATAACCATAGTCCCCACACGCAGCTGATTTACATTTCATTATCTGTGTTTAAGTTAAAATTCAGGGACTGACACTTTTTTCTCAAAGCTTTGGTTCTTGGTTGCCATGGTGATGAGTGCCCTGTGGAGAGTCTGAAGAAAAAGTACATGCTGCATGGATGAAACATACTTACTCTTGAAATACATTCATTGTTTGCTAACTGTATCCACCACATTGGTTTTTACACAGTCAAGATGTGATTGAAGTGCAGACTTTCAGCTCTATTTTAAGCAGTTTAACAAAAGTATTTTATAAACTTGACAGACATTATTGTCTTTGAAAACAGTCATTTTCAGAGGCTCAAAAGTAACAGGAAAATTGTATTGTATGAGTAGCAGAGTCCTTTTTATTCCACGACAAACTAGGCAGGCAAAAGATGTTGAGTTGAACTTTTTGTTAGCAGTTCACTGGAAGTCAATGATGCAGTTGATGCACATTAGGGAAACCATCATCATTAATCTGACAAAATGCAAAACAGAATAAACCTACTCAAGAACAATCAACAATCTGGTACATTCTCAAAAATGAATGAATGCACTGGCCATGATAACGGCCCAAAGCTTGGTGCAAAAGTGGCCCAAAAGTTTCTCAAGGCAAATAAATTAAATATCATTCAACGGCCAAGCATGCTTTTCAGATACTGAAGACAAAACTTAATGCAGAAAGACCCACAAACAAGGAGCAACTGGAAGTGGCTGCAATAAAGCAGAGCATCTCAAAGGAGGAAACACAGCATTTGGTTGTGCCCATCTGTTCTACGCCTCAGATGGTCACTGACTACAAAGGATTTGAATCTAAGTATGAAAAACAATCCTTATATTTAACATTATGTTTGTGTGCCCAATTAATTTTAAGTCTCTGAAGACAGTGGACTGAACTGGGTCCAGTTCCTCAAGAGTTAATGCAATATTTTGTTAAACCCTCTGCACGTCAATCACATCTAGATTGTCTTAGTTAAAATAAAAAAAATGTCCAAAAAGTTATGAACATAAAAGCTAAAACTCTTTATGGAATATTATGCAGAAACACAATATTCCTCAAAATGTCCCAAATTACTCCATATTTGCTACAGACTTTATGTGAGTATTCTGATCATGTGTGACTTTATAACTGACAGCAAAGAAGTAAAATGATGGTAATCCGTCAGACTGAGAGCTTAATTTACTGCTTGTTAGTAAACTGTTGTTGATTTGTGAATGAGTGGATAAAGGGATGATTTTGAACACAGTCCAGAGGCTTTATTAAATCAAGTAATCAGATTTTCACTAAATGCTATCATGAGAAAGTATAACGTGTTTGGCTGAAGACTGACAGAAGCTCTTATTCATCGTCAAATGAAATGTTTGAGAGATGAAACAGAGATATCAGCGGCGGAGAGAACATTTACTTTACCCCCCTAAACACTTACTTGCTTAGGTCCTGTTTTGATCCTGAAATGACCTGTATCCCCTCAAAAGGAGTCCTAGAAGTACACATACACACATCTGTTAGTGTTTAAGAGACTATTTTGAGATGCTCTCCAGGCTTAAATGTTTAATCCAGTTAAATTTGTACTTTTCAGATTGTTAAATCCATCATGTGGAATGTCAGCTGAGTGTACAAGGTCAGCAAAACGTTGAAAGTAATTATTCAGTGAAAGAGTAACACACTTTTTCTCCTGCTTCTGCCTCAGCCAGAACCAGTTAAATCTAGTTTCATTTACTGCCCCTACATGTTTTTCAGTAAAGTGAGCTTCTGCTACCTTTATAAATACCTTTATAAGCCTGTAATGATCAGAGCACCCAGAAAAAAAACAACACACCTACAGCAAAAGATGGATTACAAATTTAGACAACACTTTCAGACAAAAGAAACATTAAAACAAAAGCAGCCGTCACTTTCAGTTAATTAATAGTTAAATAAAATGAAATTTAATACAATATACTGTCGAGTGAGTTCATTTTTCTAGACATGTAGAAAGTTAAATCACCACCACATTTTAAACAGCTAACTAAAGGTCCGTGTGTTTTCCAGGTTCATAGAACAAATCTTGCAAAATGCCACCTGAAAGCAGTTGTGTGTTACATGAATGCATTGAACTGATAGATGTTTTTTTGCCTTTGTAAGTCTATGTTGAACCAACCCCTTTTTCTCGTACTACAGAAGTGACTTTCACTTTCCCACACTGTCAAGCTGATTGTGACATCATTGGTCTAATCCAATCATCTTTCTGCTGACCTTCTTCTGGCCAATCAGCCTTGACACTTTATAAATCTTACTTTGGATCTGTCATTCTCCCTTGCTGACGCATTTGTGCAACCCACCTCCTCCCCATCACCGCATCTCCATCATCACTCAGACTCCATTCAAGCCTCCATCTTCATCTCCAGCACCAACGTCATGACTCCAGGGAGTCCTGCACTAATTCCTATCACTGCTGGGATTCCATTCTGCTGTGAAGGTCCGTCGGAGTCTAACCACAAAATACTTCAAACTGAATTCTGTACATCAATAAATCATTTTCAGTTCCTTCTAATGGCCTCTACTTTTTGAAATACAAATACTAATAGTAAAAATGTTGTATTGTTTAAAAACTACACAAAAAACACTGAAAAGTAATAAATAAAGTGGAATCATTGTACAAAGAACAAAATGGAAACATTATTCATAGAACATTACTATTCATAGTATAGTATAAACAGTAAATTACTATCATATTCAAAGATAAACTGAATGTAAAGTGTAATGTGATTCAACAGTAAATTATGTCTACTGCAGTTACAGAAACTGTACTAGACGGTTGAAGGACTTTAGCAGGAAGTTAAGCTCCTCCTTGAATCGCTACCTTATCGTGGTGGAGGGGTTTGTGTGTCACAGGGATCCCAGGGGCTATGTTGTCTGGGGGCTTTTGCCCCCTGGTAGGGTCTCCCATGGCAAATTGGCCCTGGGTGAGGGACCAGACAAAGAGCGATTCATAAGACCCTTATGAAAAGGACACCGAGGGAACAGTTTACCCTGCCCGGGATAGGGTTACCGGGGCCTCGCCCTGGAGCCAGGCCCGGGGAGGGTGCCCGAGGGCGAGCGTCTGGTGGCCGGGCCTTAGTCCATGGGGCCCGGCCGGGCACAGCCCGAAGAGGAGACATGGGCCCATCCTCCCGCAGGCCCACCACCCGCAGGAGGCGCCATAGGGGTCGGGTGCATTGTGTGCCGGGTGGCGGGCTGGACTCTGTCTCAGTCAGGAGTTGCCCTTGGTGAGAGGCGGCGGGCTGGGGTGGGTATCCTAATATCCCCTCGGCTTGCTGCCGGTACGTTGGGGGTACGAGAGGGTTTGTTCCCTGCGCCTTAGGGTCGGGGAACGGGTCCTGACTGTCATCTGCGCTTATGCGCCGAGTGGCAGTTCAGAGTACCCAGCCTTCTTAGAGTCCCTGGGGGGGGTGCTGGAGGGTGCTCCACCTGGAGACTCTGTTGTCCTGCTGGGAGACTTCAATGCTCACGTGGGTAACGACAGCGAGACCTGGAGGGGCGTGATTGGGAGGAACGGCCTCCCTGATCTGAACCCGAGCGGTGCTCTGTTATTGTACTTCTGTGCTAATCACAGTTTGGCCATAACGAACACCCTGTTCGAACATAAGAGTGTCCATAAGTGCACGTGGCACCAGGATGCTCTAGGCCGTAGGTCGATGATCGATTTTGTAATCGTATCAGCAGACCTGCGACCATATGTTCTGGACACTCGGGTAAAGAGAGGGGCTGAGCTGTCAACTGATCACCACCTGGTGGTGAGTTGGATCAGGTGGCGGGGGAAGACGCTGGACAGACCTGGTGCACCTAAACGCGTAGTGAGGGTGTGCTGGGAACGTCTAGCAGAGGCCCCAGTCCGCGAGATCTTCAACGCACACCTCCGGCAGAGCTTCAACAGCATTCCGAGGGAGACTGGGGACATTGAGTCCGAATGGACCATGTTCAGCGTCTCCATTGCCGAAGCTGCTGCATTGAGCTGCGGCCGCAAGGTGGTTGGTGCCTGCCATGGTGGTAACCCCCGAACCAAATGGTGGACACCAGAGGTGAAGGGAGCCACTAGGCTGAAGAAGGAGTCCTATCGGGCTTGGTTAGCCTGTGGGACTCCGGAGGCAACCGACAGGTATCGACAGGCCAAGTGGAATGCGGCTCGGGCAGTGGCTGAAGCAAAAACTCGGGTGTGGGAGGAGTTCGGAGAGGCCATGGAAAAAGACTTTCGGACTGCCTCGAAGAGATTCTGGCAAACCGTCAGACGTCTCAGGAGGGGAAAGCGGTGCTCTACCTGCACTGTGTATAGTGCTGGCGGAGCGCTGCTGACGTCGACTGAGAAAATTGTCAGGCGGTGGAAGTAATACTTCGAGGACCTCCTTAATCCCACTGACACGTCTTCCGGGGAGGAAGCAGAGTCTGGGGATGAGGGGAATGACCCGCCAATTTCCGGGGGCGAGGTCACTGAGGCAGTTAAACAACTCCTTGGTGGCAGAGCCCCTGGTGTTGATGAGGTCCGCCCCGAGTTCCTGAAGGCTCTGGACGTTGTAGGGCTGTCCTGGTTGACACGCCTCTGCAATGTTGCGTGGAGATCAGGGGCAGTACCTGTGGACTGGCAGACCGGGGTGGTGGTCCCCATCTTTAAGAAAGGGGACCAGAGGGTGTGTTCCAACTACAGGGGGATCACACTCCTCAGCCTCCCTGGGAAAGTCTATGCCAGGGTGCTGGAAAGGAGAGTTCGTCCGTTAGTCGAACCTCGGATACAGGAGGAACAATGCGGTTTCCGTCCTGGTCGCGGAACACTGGACCAGCTCTTTATCCTCTCCAGGATACTTGAGGGTGCATGGGAGTTTGCCCAACCAGTCTACATGTGTTTTGTGGACTTGGAGAAGGCATTCGACCGTGTCCCTCGGGGTGTCCTGTGGGAGGTGTTGCGGGAATATGGAGTGTCTGGCCCATTGCTACGGGCCATTCGATCCCTATACAACCGTTGCAAGAGCTTGGTTCGCATTGCCGGCAATAAGTCGGACTCGTTCCCGGTGGGTGATGGGCTCCGCCAGGGCTGCCCTTTGTCACCGGTTCTGTTCATAATTTTTATGGACAGGATTTCTAGGCGCAGCCAAGTGGCGGAGGGCTTTCGCTTTGGTGGCCTCAGAATCTCATCTCTGATTTTTGCAGATGATGTGGTTCTGTTGGCTTCATCAGGTGAGGGCCTCCAGCTCGCACTGGAACGGTTCGCAGCCGAGTGTGAATGAGGATCAGCACCTCCAAATCTGAGGCCATGGTTCTCAGCCGGAAAAGGGTGGAGTGCCCACTCCGGGTCGGGGATGAGTTCCTGCCCCAAGTGGAGGAGTTCAAGTATCTCGGGGTCTTGTTCACGAGTGATGGGAGAAGGGAGGCGGAGATCGACAGACGGATTGGGGCTGCAGCTGCAGTAATGTGGACGCTGCACCGGTCCGTCGTGGTGAAGAGGGAGCTGAGTGTAAAAGCGAAGCTCCCAATTTACCGGTCGGTCTACGTCCCTACCCTCACCTATGGCCACGAGCTGTGGGTAGTGACCGAAAGAACGAGATCGCGGATACAAGCGGCAGAAATGAGCTTCCTCCGAAGGGTGGCTGGCCTCTCCCTTAGAGATAGGGTGAGAAGTTCGGCCATCCGGGAGGGGCTCAGAGTAGAGCAGCTGCTGCTCCACATCGAAAGGAGCCAGCTGAGGTGGTTCGGGCATCTGACAAGGATGCCCCCTGGGCGCCTCCTGGGTGAGGTGTTCCAGGCATGTCCCACCGGGAGGAGGTCCCGGGGCAGACCCAGGACACGCTGGAGAGATTATATCTCTCGGCTGGCCTGGGAACGCCTTGGTATTCCCCCGGATAAGCTGGAGGAGGTGGCTGGGGAGAGGGAGGTCTGGGCCTCTTTGCTTAGGCTGCTGCCCCCACGACCCGGCCCCGGACAAAGCGGATGAGGATGGATGGTTAATGAACTGAGATCTCCAAATTTTGACAGCATCCACCTCTCTACATCTGTATGCAGAGGGTAGAACTCCACCCTCAGGACTAAGCTATTGCCCACCTTCACCAGACCACAGCATAGAAAACAGCATTCACCACCACAGTGTTAAAACTTTTCACAGCATCTACTAAAGACTCACTTACTTATATTGAAATTTTGAGGCATTGCCTGCATTGAAGTTAACATTACAGCTAATATTACAGTTTTTATATTTCTAATCACTATTGTCTGTGGCCTCATATTTATAATAAAAGTACTATAGATAGATAGATAGATAGATAGATAGATAGATAGATAGATAGATAGATAGATAGATAGATAGATAGATAGATAGATAGTGTTACAGGAAAAATGATTCTATGTTTCTTTACCTTCTTTTAAATGTACAAAGATGCCTTTTGTCTGCCCTTTGCCTATGGTTAGATTAGTTTAGAATTATCTTTTTAGACTTTCCCAGCAAAGACATCTTGTTTCTGGGACATATTGTTTTAGATTGTTTTATCTTCCCTAGCTCTCTGCTGACGAGACTAGCACCATATATGGAGTTGTTTTATTTTATCTGTTTATTATTTGTTATCCTGTTCTCACTGTCTCTGTGCTCTGTGCCTATAAAAATTACCAAGCCACTGTGCATGGGGTGAGTTGTTCTTAGCAGCTCACCCGTGTACACGTTTGATAAAGAAAGTAACTTTGTCTCATTGTGTCTTTATTTCTCCTGGGTTTTTTACAGAGTTTTCCCCCAACATTTCTTGGTCCTTCGAGCCGGAGCGCCTCCATCGTGTCCCATCTCCGTGACCAGTCCACGTTGCTCGCCTGTCGACAGCTCACATACTAGGTGTGTGATAAAAGACCAAGAGCGTTAAATTCGAGTCTTGGCCAACGTTCTTAGAAAGCGACCCACGGTGGTGGGGCCCGATCGAGGTGGACCAGACCCGGCGACACTGACCAGGTAGATACAGACACACTGACACAATCTTGCGTAAAAGCGCATTTTGAATTCAGGGAATTTAAAATAGCGGAAGTAGCTCGTCGACTGGTAGCTTTGGAAGCTCGTCGACTGGTAGCGTAGCTCGTCGACTGGAAGCTTTGGAAGCTCGTCGACTGGTAGCTTTGGAGCTCTGGGTAGCTCCCCCAGCTGGGTCTAGACTGGGTCTAGGGAGTAAGTAGCTCTGGGAGCTCCCCTTATTATAAGGGTTCCGGTCGCGCGCGTCGAAGCTGTGAATGTGAATGTGTGTGTGTGTATTGTTTTAATTAACGGAGCAAGCTGAATTTTCACGGTCCAATAAGAGACTGAGCTGCTCCTACTGTGTTTTTCTTTCACTGCTGTTCGCTGAAGTGCTGGTGGTTTGGGAAAACGGTCGAGTTCCGTCTCGTAAAGTTCACACCGCTTTTGGAAATAGTCCGAAAGTAGAAGGGCGTGTGAGCATCCACTCTCATTCCTCATACCAGCGAAGGTGGATAGCAGCTGTGTTGTCAATATACTATAAATAATATAAGTACATGCATGACTAAATAAATAAATAAATAAATAAGTCACATACACTAAATAATAAAAAATTGGAAAAATGGGGAATGAAACCTCAAAACCTGTTGCCAATAATGGACAGTATACACAAAAGTTCATTAATGACGAACAGTGGATAGAAAATAAATATCCAGGTGCAGGAAAAATCAGCGCAAGGAGATGGCGTAATCCTAAAAAGACGTCATGTCCTGGGTGGGAGGGTACATGCAGCCCCGCAGCTTTAACGCAGCTCAAAGATAGCTTATTAAAAGAAATAAGTGCAACCACAAATCTTAGAAAGAAAGGAAAACGCACAAATGAATTAACTTTCCTAGATGCATGGAAAAAAGAGCAACAGAGACGTGCTGAGAATAGAGAAAAGAGACAGAATAAAAAACAAAAGCAAAGCTGTGAGGTGCCTGAAGCAACGGCTGCAGCCCCTCCCCCCTATGTTACTGCCTCTGCATCAACTCCCAAGCACACAGAGAAAGATGCAGCTGTGAATAACCCTTACGGTTCAGTGCAGGCAGATTTAGCTAAAATGTCAGTAACACATGCACCCAAAACAGATATAGGGGAAGATCATGTAGGCAGGGACATATGGCCTGATCCCCCAAGCCCCCCAGGAGTATTTCCATTAATAAGTTCACCTAACCCCAGATATGGTCAGCCGACTGGACCTATGGGGCATAGAGACGCCCACCCCACAATTCTTGTGTTTAGACCATGGTCACATGAGGATCGGAAAAATGTTCTTAAAGATGTCCCGCCCCTGCATGACGGTTTTGACATATGGAAGAGTGCAGTTGAAGCAATTAGGACTCAGTGGTATTTAAACGGTCATGAAATGTACCAGGTACTTCAAGATCTTTTAGGTTTGAAGTTTGGCTCAGTGAAAGGCTCTTTCACTGGGGGGGCAATTAATAATCCTTTAGATTCTTTAGTGATCGGTAACGGGCCACAACCCCTGCGTGCAGGTGACCCTGATTTAGAAGGCCAACTACATAACTTCTATGAACGTGTGAAACTACAGCTGGCCCCCAAGCCAAACTACAATAAAATAGGAGAGGTGAAACAGAAAGAAAATGAAACTGCATCAGACTTTTTAGACCGCCTGCGCCCAGTTTTTAGGCAGCATTCAGGTTTAGATTATGCCGATGGCGATGCAACGCCATTCCAGCAGCAGTTAAAAAATGCATTTCTAAATGGCCTGCTCCCACCAATCAGAGCACATGTAGAGAAACATTGGGTCACAATGAACACTGGCAACCTGCCGGATGCCCTGTTACATGCTGAACACGCCACAAAAGTGCACAAACAGAAAAATAAGGCTGACGTCTTCACCATAGATTCAGAGACAGGTTTCCTTGCATTTTCGGGAGGCTATCAGAGGCAGAGAGGGAAGCAAGGCAATCGGCAGCAAGGCCACAAACACCCAAACAGAAACAGCAGATATAACAAAGACAATGCCTGTTTTAACTGTGGAAGAGAAGGTCACTTTGCACGAGATTGCAGGAGTAAGCCACAGACACAAAATAATAGGAGAAACAATGACAGGCAAAACAGTGGCGAATCTATGGAGAACAGCGACATGTGACTAGAAAACACACAAGACATGAACATTGATGAGGGAGGGGAAGTTTTTAACATAGAACAATTGCTATTAGGGTCAGAATACAAACCAATGCTGCTAATTCATGTGAACGGGCAACCAATCCAAATGTTATGTGACACCGGAGCATGTAAAACGGTTTTAAGGCAGCCGCCTAAAAACTTACAGTACTCAAAAGACACATTAGTTGTGAAGTCAGCCACAGGCCACACCACTGTACAACAACTAACTGCCCCGTTAGAACTAATGCATATCGAAAGTGGCCGCAGGTGCTTCATTAAATGCATATATGACCCGTCATGCCCAGTAAACCTACTAGGAAGAGACGCTCTGACAGAACTCAAGATAGGCGTGGTACCGGAAGAGAATGGCATGATTGCTGAATGCATGCTAAATGACAACACACCAGAGCCAGATAGCATTAACACGGCACACAGCAGCAACGTGTGTCTCTCTCAAGGCTACGGTGTCCCACATTATTACTGGACTCTTGAGTTGCCCGAGCTCACAAAGCTACACAATGTGGCCCGCAAATATACACCCCCCACATCCTATTTCCAGAAACCCACTGACTATCACAACACGTTGAGATTTAAACAAACTCCAGGCCCAGACCCACTTTACGATCAGCAAGTGTGGAAGCTAGGACAACAGAGTTTGACTTTACAACACCTGTATGTCACAAAGTCGGGAAATGCAGTGTGCTCAGTAATCCAATCAGCAGCCGTGAAGGCTTTGAACCGCATGCCTAAGCCACACGTGTCTGTAGCGCATAACTATCATTCAGACTGGAAGGATTTAGGAAATGTGTTAGCCAGGGTTGAAGCAGACACTTATGAAAAAACGGAAGACACTCATGAAGGCTGGCTGCAAGGCCGCCGGACGGGGTGTTTCCGATACACACTGGGTTGGTTGGTCACAGTCAGGCCTGCTGTACACCTAACCGATGTCGCTGAAACACACGCACAACTGACTGAATGACACCAGGCAGCACTAGCTCAGCTGCCTGAAACTCTCTGGTCTACAGGCCCTGCTGATGTAGGCCTTATAAAAAATGCAGATGAAATAAGAGTAAAACCTCTCTCAAAACACAGACCACTGATATCTCAATACCCACTCACTACTGAGGCTAGACATGGCATTCGCCCAGTGATAGCAGACATGGAGAAGGCAGGAATTTTAATAAAAACAAAGACAGCCACCTGTAACACTCCTATCTTTCCTGTTAAAAAAGCTACCGCGGGTGCATACCGTCTAGTACATGACCTGAGAGCTATAAACGAAGTGACTGAACAAATCCCACCTGTGGTTGCTAATCCACACACTATTTTAAATCAGGTCACACCGAACGAACAGTGGTTCTCAGTAATCGACCTTTCAAACGCCTTTTTCTCAGTTCCACTACATCCAGACTCACAGCCATTGTTTGGCTTCACCTTTGAGGGTCAGAGGTACACATACACTCGTTTGCCCCAGGGTTTTCAGAATAGCCCAACCCTCTATGCAGAAGCACTAAAGAAGTCAATGTCTAGCTGTAAGCTCCCACAGTTAGGTCAATACTTGCTGTATGTAGATGACATTTTAATAACCGGTCACACACAACAGGCGTGCAAAGACAACACACTTGCTGTGCTACAGCATTTGGCTGAACAGGGCCACAAAGTCTCACAACACAAACTGCAGCTGTGGAGTGATAACGTTACATATCTCGGACACACACTCACAGGCCAGGGCAAAACACTGCTGGGAACCAGAAAGCTGGCAGTGCAAAACACACCCAAACCTAAAACAAAACAACAGATGATGAGTTTTTTAGGTTTGTGTAATTTCTGTAGAGCTTGGATTCCAGAGTATGCACTAACAGTTCAGCCACTGCAAGACATGATTTATGGCAAAAACCTCGCTTTGCGCGACACAATAACGTGGACGGTAGAGGCAGACACAGCATTTACTAACCTAAAGGTGGCTTTACAAACAAATGTAGTCCTGGCCCTGCCTGATTATGACAAGCCTTTCGTGCTGCATGTTGATGGGGGGGCCGGCTACATGAAGGCAGTTCTGACACAGGCTTTTGGTGACAAACAGCGCCCTCTAGCATTCTACTCGTGTAAGTTAGACGCTGTAGTTTCGGGCCTGCCGACTTGCGTCCAAAGCTGTGCAGCAGCCACAGAAGCAGTAAAGAAGTCAGCAGACATTGTCTTAGGGCACAAACTAGTTGTCAAGGTCCCGCATGCTGTCACATCTATACTGCTGCAAGCCAATCTCTCTTACCTGACTCATGCCAGACAGCTATCGTATGTAGGCATTTTACTATCACAGTCTCACATCACACTGGAAAAATGTGGCACACTGAATCCAGGGACTCTAGTGAGCACACCAGCTGATGGAGATGTGCACAACTGCCATGCAGAATTAGACAAAGACACCAAACCCCGCCCTGACATCCATGCTGAGCCACAAGCTGGTTTTACTGATGTCTTTGTGGACGGATCAGCCTCTAAAGACAACACAGGCCGAAATTGTGTAGGTTACGCAGTAACCACAGACAGTAGAATAATAGAAGCAAAACCACTTTCTTCTTCATATTCTGCACAGAGCGCTGAGCTGATAGCTGTTATTCGTGCATGTGAAATACACAAAGATAAACAAATAAACATTTATACAGACAGCCAGTATGTTTTCTCTGCTGTGCATCATTTTGCAAAGCTCTGGCAAAACAGAGGAATGATTACATCAACCGGTAAACCAGTCCAGCATGCCAGCCTCTTACAACGCCTGCTGACTGTAATAAATTTACCACAACAACTCGCATTGTGTAAATGTGCAGCACACAAAACTGATGGCTCTTTTATTACTACAGGCAACAATTTTGCTGACAGAGCAGCAAAACAGGCGGCACAAAAGACAAACATGACATTGATGGCAGTAAACACACATCAGATTCCACTGGATGTGTTGCAAAGTGAACAAAAAGCAGCAAGCACAGCAGAGCAGGCAAAATGGCTAAAACACGGTGCAGTTCTGACAAACGATTTAATGATGTGTTATGGCAAGCCAGTGTTGCCAAAATCGCTCCACAAGATGGCGGCATTAGTGACTCATGGCTGTACGCATTTGTCATCGGGGGGAATGACCTGTATTGTCAACTCTCATTTCTACACTGTAAATTTTGAAACTTCAGCAAAACAATTTGTCAGAACGTGCATGACGTGTCAAAAATATAATGCTCAGGGTAACCTGCGACCAAAAAGAGGCCGTTTTCCAACTCCGCCTCACCCTTTCCACACAATTCATATGGATTTTATTGAGCTAAGCGAATGTCAAGGGTCGAAATACGCCCTAGTGGTTATAGATGTGTTCTCAAAGTGGCCGGAAATCTATCCAGTGAAAAAGGCAGATGCAATTTCAGTAGCAAAATGCCTGTGCAATCACTTCATACCCACATATGGCATTCCAGCTTTGATACGATCAGACAACGGCACTCATTTTGTAAATGATGTCATCACTAAGGTCTCTGAAGCACTCGGTTTCAGCATAAAACACCACTGTGCTTATCACCCTCAGAGCGCAGGCCTTGTAGAGAGAACTAACGGCACTATAAAACAAAGGCTCAGGAAATGCATGGCAGAAACAGGAAGGCCGTGGCCTGAATGTTTGGGTTTAGTGAAAATGTGGATGCGCTTAACGCAAGGCTCCCATAAACTAACTCCATTTGAAATCATTCATGGCAGGCCGTTCCCACTGCCCATCACCAGTCAACCAATAGACAAAGCAATCAGAGAAAACACATTAGCAGAATGGATGTCTAAGCTATTGGAAAACAAAGAGATCATTGTACATAATCAACAACCTGATGATGTTTCTCCAGTGTCTTGCAGACTAAAGCCCGGTGACTGGGTTCTGATCAAGGTGCTCCAAAGGAAAAACTGGAGCACACCCAGGTGGGAGGGGCCATACCAAGTCCTCCTCACTACACCGACCGCTTGCAAAATTGCGGAACGACCATCCTGGATCCATCAGAGTCACTGCAGGCGAGTCAGTGAAGCCATCTAAACACAGCTGACAGCAGGCTTGCCCACTTGTTGTGATCTCGCCCGGTGGAGGGGTCAGCTTTCCTGGCTGGGGGGTCTACTCGCGACAGGAGGGTGTGTCCCGTCGTCATGAGGTGGTGGCTCTTAATAACTGCAGCGGCCCTGACCATGGCCGGGCTCCTCACCTTTGCTTCCGTGAGGGACAACAAGTCACGCTATATGGAGAAAAGGCAGACACTGTATGACAAAGGAAAGTACACCAAGTTTCCCCATGGCTACGCCACTAACTTCTGGTGGCAGTTTATGAACACTACAGCTCACTTGAATAATAAAACTGACTGCTATGCATGTACCCATATGCCCCTATCCTCACAGACGTCTGGCCTGTGGCCGTACAGCATACCTGAAGATCGCAGTTGGTGCCTGTTGGGCCTGGCAACACATCCAGGCTACGGTACTCTTTGGTCCAAAGCCAACTACAGCATCCCAGCGAAAGCAACCTGGAGGTCATCGTCACTCACAAATGTGAACTGTTCCGGACAGACCTACCTACTGACCTGGCCCCAAGTCTCAGACCCGCTGCCTGATGTAATTCTACTGAACAAACTGAACGCATCACAACTGCCAGTATGTGTGATGAACAATGGATCGCGGGCAGTGGGGGAGCTGCCTACACACCTATGTAAGTACATATACACTTTCTGCCCACCAAGGAACGAGAGGAAGTGTATGGGCTGTTCAATCAACGCCACCTGTGCCAGTAACACGACGCTGATGAGCCTCAACTGTCGCTCCGACTACAGCTACCGAATGCCACTACAAACAAAGACTCAGTACCAGACAGGATGTGCACGGACGGCACCCAGCAGTAGAGGAACCAGAGTTTTGGCTGACTGGTACTTCCTATGTGGCAATAAGGCTTATCTGTCACTCCCTGAAGGTTGGGGGGGTCTGTGCGCCCTGGTGCAATTATCAGATCACGTCTTCTTCATGCAAAGTGTTGCACATCACCCAAGCAGCCGACAGAGACGTGAAGTGGACATCGCCTCACCCAATTCTTTCGGCATTACAGTGGACACTGGAGTGCCGGGAGAGTTTCGCATCTGGGGAGGAGGAGTGAAATTCTTACAGAGCTTGATCCCCGGCATTGGAGTTGCCGAGGTGCGGGATCATGTGGAAATCAACCGATATGCTCTGCTACGACACATCAACTTGACTAAGACCCTGGGAACCGCCTTAGCAGGAGAACAGCAGGCCATCAGAACGATGGTGCTGCAGAACAGACTGACACTAGACCTGCTAACAGCATCACAAGGAGGAGTTTGCAAGCTGATCGGGGAAACATGTTGCACTTTTATCCCTGATGGATACGAAACTGGAGGAGTGTTACGGCTGTGGCCATAAGAACACTGTGTGGGCTGTTTGTTCTGTGTCTCTTTACTGTGTTTAAGACTCTTTACAGGTCCCTCCCCTAATGAAGAGTAGTGAGCAGCTGATTGGACCATGGAACAGGTGACCACATTCAAAAAGCCGCTCTGACAGCTCCAGAGAGAGAGAGAGAGAGAGTGTGGAACGAGCGAGTAGCCTGACAGCCGTCGCAGTCCTGACCCTGGTTTTCCCAGCCTGTGTTTATCTTGTGTATTTGTGGGAGTGTGAATTGTAAAAGCCGCTCCTAGTGCATTAGCTGAGAGCTTAGGCACTCGTGGGCTGAAGCGGAAGGGGTGAGCTGCCTTTTCTTTTGGAATCGTTTTCTCCTGTTTTCTTGGTCAGGGAGCGAGGGATAGCTCTGTCATTTGTTTGTTCTTTTTTCTTTCTTAGGGTTTAGTTAGTCTTTTCTGGTGGGACTTAGTTGGTTTTGTTTATTATTTTGGCCTGGGCTCACCCTGGAGCTATGCTTCTTGTCCTTAAATAAAATCACTTTTTTTTACTCACAACTGGTTTGGATGTTTGGCTTGGGAACCAGGGCGGGGATTTGTCTCTCTCTCCTCCAACCTTATGTGCGTCCCTACCCGCCTAGACTAGGGGCGTAACATAAATGGGGGCTCGTCCCTTTTCGTTCGTGTGATTGGTTCGTTTCCTTTTTGCGTTTGTGGTGGGGGGGAAACGTCGTGCGCGAGTTTTGCGGCTCTGGAGTGCGCGGATGCGGTTGGGTGTCTGCGGAGTTGTGTTTTCCTTTTTCGCTTTGCTCGTGATGTCGTTTGACATGGATGATTTTGCGCAACGTCCCTCCATTGAAAAGTTGGAGCGGTGCACAAAAGCAGATTTGTTGGTAGTGGCTAACTTATTCAGGGTGGATGTTCCGTTGAATGCTAAGAAGGCGGAAATTAAACACTGTTTGGTGGAGAGACTGGTGGACAGGGGAGTGTTTGGGGGGCAGAAAACCTCGCCGAGTGGGTCTGGGAGTTTGGAGACGGCAGTGGGGGCGGAAGCTGCTGGGGCCGTCCCGAAGCCTTCCAAGGGGCGGATGCCGTCGGGGGCGGAAGCTCCTGTCGCCATTCAGTCTCCTGTATTTGACCCGGCTGGCCAGGTTGGGGCGGGTTTGGTGACGGAGGATCTCAGGCTTGCCCTTCGCTTGAAGGAGGTGGAGTTGGCGGCTAAGGCTAAGGAAGTCGAGCTCATGCATCTCCGCATTCGAGCTATGGAGCTTGATCGTTCTCGAGCGAGTGACGCTGCTCCCGTTCCTGTAAGTACACTCCCCGACACTCCCACCATAGACCAGTTTAACGCTAGCAAACAGATTGTTTTGGTACCTCCTTTTAGGGAAGGAGAGGTTGACTCATATTTCACTGCTTTTGAGCGCATCGCAACCACTTTAAAATGGCCAAAGGACGTCTGGAGTCTGTTGCTGCAATGCAAATTAATAGGAAGAGCGCAGGAGGTCTGTGCGAGTCTTTCTATTGCGGACAGCTTGGATTATGAGGTTGTCAAATCCACTATTTTGCGGGCTTATGAACTTGTCCCAGAGGCGTATCGACAGAAGTTTCGTGCCTGTCGCAAGTTTGATAGTCAAACGTTTGTGGAATTTGCACGTGAGAAAACTGTCTTATTTGACAAGTGGGTGGCTGCCAGTCACGCGGAGGACTTTACTCAGCTAAAGGAGTTGATCCTGCTGGAAGAGTTCAAGACATGTCTCCCTGAAAACATTGTCGTGTATCTTAATGAGCAGAAGGTGGGGTTACTGTCTAAAGCCGCGGTCCTTGCCGACGAGTTTGTGTTAACTCATCGTGCTGCACTTTCGACAGAGCGCCGTGAGTACACTTCCTCACCTCGTCCTGTCAGAAGTTATAGGGTTTCCCCTAAGCGCCAGACACGTTCTGCTGCTATTCCTATGTCAGATCGCAAATGTTTTTATTGTCATGAAATCGGGCACCTCGTTGCTGCTTGCCCATCACTACAGCACAGGGAGCAGGCCAACACGGTGAGGAAGCCGAAAAGTGTGGGTTTCGTTCGTTCTATGTCAGCTTCCACTTCACCTAGCAATGGAGTGGGAAGTGAAGGCTTTGATGAGAGCTACCGCCCTTTTGTGTCGGAGGGGTTTGTTTCGTTGAATGAAAAAGAGGAGGATCGGGTGCCGATCATGATTCTGCGTGACACTGGGGCCGCGCAGACTCTTATTTTGAAGGGTATTCTACCTTTTTCTGATGACTCTTTTTGTGGTTCGGATGCTCTTGTCTGGGGTGTAAAAATGGATGTACTGCGTGTGCCACTGCACAATGTGTTTCTTCAATTGCCGCTCGTTTCGGGTTCGGTACCGGTTGGCGTGCGCGACCAGTTGCCAGTGCCCGGAGTTGCGATGATTCTGGGGAATGATTTGGCTAACGGAAAAGTGTTTTCTACCCCGAGAGTGGTTGAGATACCGGTGCCTGATATTTCATTACCTAACCCTGTCGCTGAGGAGCATTCCTCCTCTGTTTTTCCTGCTTGCGCGGTAACTCGTGCGCATAGGCGCAAGTACGGTGACGTGGATTTATCTGATTCTTTTCTCTGTGCTGGTGGTGGGCCGGAGTCTGAATCTGAAACCCGTGTTCCACTGACGGGCAACTCTGAGGCGATGCTGCCTATTAGCCCATCAGTGACACCTCAACTGTCTTTGGAAATCAACAAAAAGGAGTTGGTTTCGGCACAGCAGAGTGACCCAACTCTTGTGAGTTGTTTTTCCGCTGCCAACTCTAGCGACCAGTACCCTCGTGTTTATAGTGTCGAGGATGACGTGTTGATGCGTACTTGGTATCCGCCTACAGCTGGTGATTTGGGTTGGAATGTGTTTAAACAGGTTCTGGTGCCTCAACAGTACCGACCCAAAGTTCTTGGTCTTGCCCATGACAGTTTTTCTGGACATTTAGGTATTAGGAAAACCTATCACCGCATTCTGCGTCATTTCTTTTGGCCAGGATTGAAGAATGACGTTGCTCAGTATTGTCGTTCTTGTCACACCTGTCAGATTAGTGGTAAGCCTAACCAAGTCATTCCACCCGCTCCATTACACCCTATTCCAGTTTTAGGGGAACCTTTTGAACACATCCTCATCGACTGCGTTGGTCCGCTCCCTAAAACAAAATCGGGTCACCAGTACCTCTTGACTCTGATGTGTGTTGCTACCCGTTTTCCCGAGGCAATTCCGTTGCGCACCCTTAAGGTTAAACCAGTTGTTAAGGCATTGGTGAACTTTTTCTCTATTTTTGGTTTACCAAAAGCTGTTCAAACTGACCAAGGCTCTAATTTCATGTCTAGGATTTTTGCTCAGGTTTTGCAGTCACTTGGCATTAAACATCGGAAATCTAGTGCCTATCATCCGGAGTCGCAAGGTGCGCTCGAGTGGTTTCATCAGACATTGAAATCGATGATGCGGAAATTTTGCCTTGAGTCTCAAAAGGAGTGGGATGAGGGGTTGCCGCTGCTTCTTTTAGCAGTGAGAGAAAGTGTGCAGGAGTCGTTAGGATTTAGCCCTGCTGAGCTGGTGTTCGGTCACACAGTGCGTGGCCCCTTGCGATTGCTTAAGGAGAACTTCCTGTCCGACACTGTTGCCCCTAAGGAAAATGTGTTAGACTATGTGAGCTCTTTCAGAGAGCGTTTGCATAAAGCGTGCGCAATTGCACGGGATGCTCTCAGTGCAACACAAGGTAGGATGAAGAGGAAGTTTGATGTGAAGGCTGTGCAGCGAAAATTTGAGGTTGGTGATAAAGTTTTAACACTTTTACCGGTCCCTGGATCTTCCCTCCAGGCCAAGTTCAGTGGTCCGTATACAGTGCGGGCGAAATTGAGTGACACGGATTATGTCATCGACACCCCAGAGCGAAGGAAAAAGTGCCGTGTGTGTCATATTAATATGATGAAGCCCTACTTTGCTGGTGGTGTGTCAACAGTTGCGACTGTGGGGGTGCCGGTTTCCGAAACTCGGTATGACCCAGTAGGTGACGATTTGGTTTTCGGTTGTGCTGTGGGCTGCGCACGACTTAGGAATTCTGAAATCCTACGTGATTTAAGGTCACATTTAACTGGGGTAGACGATGATGTCCGAAATGACGTGTGTCGGTTGATTGAAAATCATCCTAATCTTTTCTCGGACACTCCATCCTGTACCACCGTGTTGGAGCATGATATCGATGTGGGGGACCATCCTCCAATCAAACAGCATGCCTACCGGGTGAATCCCACTAAGCGTGCTCTTTTCCAGACAGAAGTCTCTTATCTGTTGGAGAATTGTCTTGCTGTCCCTAGCTCTAGTGCGTGGAGTTCCCCATGTCTCCTAGTGCCTAAAGCGGATAAGACCCCACGGTTTTGTACAGATTTTCGGAAGGTGAACAGTGTGACCAAGCCTGACTCCTATCCTCTGCCCAGAATGGAGGATTGTGTTGATAGGGTCGGTTCTGCGACCTTCGTTACCAAGCTGGACTTGTTAAAGGGCTATTGGCAAGTTCCCCTAACATCACGTGCGGCCGAAATCTCTGCTTTTGTTACTCCTGACCATTTTCTCCAGTACACTGTCATGCCTTTCGGGTTGCGCAACGCTCCCGCCACATTTCAACGGCTCATGAATATCGTGCTGGGCGGCGTCTGCAAGTGTGAAGTGTATTTGGATGACATTGTCGTCTATTCAGACACCTGGTCAGAGCATATGGAGACACTCACTGATGTGTTCCATCGCTTGGAAAGGGCATCCCTCACCCTCAACCTCGCCAAGTGTGATTTTGGTAAAGCCATGGTAACGTACTTAGGAAAGCAGGTGGGTCAGGGGCAAGTGCGCCCTATCTCGGCCAAAATCCAGGCCATACTGGATTTTCCTGCCCCTCAGACTAGGCGTGAGCTTCGCCGTTTCCTCGGCATGGTGGGCTACTACCGGAGTTTCTGTCAAAACTTCGCGGACGTGGTCGCACCTCTCACTAGCCTCACTAGTGTGTTGAGACCTTTTGTGTGGACCTCTGCGTGTCAGAGTGCGTTCCGGGCTGTTAAGACTCTCCTGTGCAGTGCGCCAGTGCTGGCCGCCCCTGATTTTGCACGCCCTTTTAAGTTGGAAGTGGACGCCAGTGCAAACGGGGCAGGTGCCGTATTGCTGCAGGAAGACCATCATGGTGTGGATCACCCAATCGGCTATTTCTCAAAGAAATTCAATGTCCATCAGCGAGGGTACAGCACGATTGAGAAAGAGGCCCTCTCTCTGCTGTTTGCATTGCAGCATTTCGAGGTGTATGTCGGTGGCAGTCCCTCGCCTGTGATTGTTTATACCGACCACAATCCCTTGGTATTCCTAATGCGGATGCGGAACTCGAACCAAAGGCTGATGAGGTGGTCCCTCCTGGTGCAGGACTTCAATTTGGAAATCCGTCATAAAAAGGGCACAGAGAATGTGTTAGCGGATGCCCTATCCCGTGTTTTCCCTTAAACATGACTGTCCAAAACATCTACAAAGGAGATGTCTTTGATTTTGGGAAGGGGGGTGTTACGGCTGTGGCCATAAGAACACTGTGTGGGCTGTTTGTTCTGTGTCTCTTTACTGTGTTTAAGACTCTTTACAGGTCCCTCCCCTAATGAAGAGTAGTGAGCAGCTGATTGGACCATGGAACAGGTGACCACATTCAAAAGGCCGCTCTGACAGCTCCAGAGAGAGAGAGAGTGTGGAACGAGCGAGTAGCCTGACAGCCGTCGCAGTCCTGACCCTGGTTTTCCCAGCCTGTGTTTATCTTGTGTATTTGTGGGAGTGTGAATTGTAAAAGCCGCTCCTAGTGCATTAGCTGAGAGCTTAGGCACTCGTGGGCTGAAGCGGAAGGGGTGAGCTGCCTTTTCTTTTGGAATCGTTTTCTCCTGTTTTCTTGGTCAGGGAGCGAGGGATAGCTCTGTCATTTGTTTGTTCTTTTTTCTTTCTTAGGGTTTAGTTAGTCTTTTCTGGTGGGACTTAATTGGTTTTGTTTATTATTTTGGCCTGGGCTCACCCTGGAGCTATGCTTCTTGTCCTTAAATAAAATCACTTTTTTTTACTCACAACTGGTTTGGATGTTTGGCTTGGGAACCAGGGCGGGGATTTGTCTCTCTCTCCTCCAACCTTATGTGCGTCCCTACCCGCCTAGACTAGGGGCGTAACAAGGAGACATTTATGAAGCTTTGCAGAATTTGACCGCTCTGCAAAAATATGTCACTGACCACACACCTGGAGCAGCTACAGCACAAGGCTGGCTGGACTGGCTGTTCAGCGGTTCATGGCTGGCTGCTGTAGCAAAGCCATTTTTCCTTCTAGGTCTCATCATGATAGCACTGCTCATATTAGTGTTGTGTGTGTTGCCATGCCTAAGAGTAATGATTTCAAAGATGATAACAACTACAATGACTGCTTATGTTGCCGTGCCTCAAGAAGAACAACATCCCGTTGCAATTCTGTTAGAGGAGAACTTGTAATAACTGCTAATAAATGACGTGGTGATTAAAAATGACTTGTCAAGTGATCATGCACTGATTAACACATTAGTAGTTTATGCAGGTACAATATAAGGTTTTCATCCTTTTATTTTTTGAAGTTCTCATCCTTTTATTTTTTGTAGTTTTCGTTTTAAATATAAGGTTTTTATCCTTTATTTTTTGTAGTTTAGTTTTATTATTTTTTCTTGTTTATTCCACTTGTTATTTCATTTATGATTTTCTTTTTTCTTTTTATTATTTTATTTTGTTTTATTCTTTGGACCACATGATTTACATTCCTGCTTTGCTGACATTTTGAAAATTAAAAATTGCTAAAGATGCTTAATAAATAACCTTTACAGACAATTGTTGTATACATTTAAAATAAGTTAAAACAGGAGGGAATATGTTACAGGAAAAATGATTCTATGTTTCTTTACCTTCTTTTAAATGTACAAAGATGCCTTTTGTCTGCCCTTTGCCTATGGTTAGATTAGTTTAGAATTATCTTTTTAGACTTTCCCAGCAAAGACATCTTGTTTCTGGGACATATTGTTTTAGATTGTTTTATCTTCCCTAGCTCTCTGCTGACGAGACTAGCACCATATATGGAGTTGTTTTATTTTATCTGTTTATTATTTGTTATCCTGTTCTCACTGTCTCTGTGCTCTGTGCCTATAAAAATTACCAAGCCACTGTGCATGGGGTGAGTTGTTCTTAGCAGCTCACCCGTGTACACGTTTGATAAAGAAAGTAACTTTGTCTCATTGTGTCTTTATTTCTCCTGGGTTTTTTACAGAGTTTTCCCCCAACAGATAGATAGATAGATAGATAGATAGATAGATAGATAGATAGATAGATAGATAGATAGATAGATAGATAGATAGATAGATAGATAGACACTATCTCTACTTTCAAGATTAGGCTTAAAACATTCCTTTTTGCTAAAGCATATAGTTAGGGCTGGACCAGGTGACCGGGGGATTCCCATGATGCATTGAGTTTTTCCTTTCCAGTCACCTTTCTCGCTCACTATGTATTAACAGACCTCTCTGCATTGAATCATATCTGTTATTAACCTCTGTCTCTCTTCCACAGCATGTCTTTTATCCTGTCTTCCTTCTCTCACCCCAACCGGTCGCAGCAGATGGCCGCCCCTCCCTGAGCCTGGTTCTGCCGGAGGTTTCTTCCTGTTAAAAGGGAGTTTTTCCTTCCCACTGTTGCCAAAGTGCTTGCTCATAGGGGGTCATATGATTGTTGGGTTTTTGTCTGTATCTATGAAGCGCCTTGAGGCGACTTATGTTGTGATTTGGCGCTATATAAATAAAATTGAATTGAATTGAATAGATAGATAGATAGATAGATAGATAGATAGATAGATAGATAGATAGATAGATAGATAGATAGATAGATAGATAGATAGATAGATAGATAGATAGATAGATAGATAGGTGGTGGTGTGGTGGTTAACACTGTTACCTCACTCAGTACTGAGTTTGACTCTACCATCTCCACTACAATCCAGAGATGTGTAGTTAGTGGGGTCACGTTAAATGGTGATTCTAAATTGCCCATAGGTGTGAATGAGAGTGGTAATGGTTGTCTGTCTTTCTGTGTAAGCCCTGCAATAGACTGGCGATCTCTGGCCTTATGACTGTTGGGATAGGCTCCACCCCTGAAAATGTTGAATTGGATAAAGGGAAGAGAATGGATGGATGGATGTACTCTAGATACTTACATTTTTGATCTCTCATATATAAAGGGCTAAACATCCTTGAACTAATCAGTTATAGTGCATTTTAGGAGGCACACATACTTTCCCACACAAATTTCACAGGCTACGATTTAAGAGAAGGATTTAAAGATTAGAATGATGGAACAAGACAGATGGTCAACTATATAGCATTGCCTGTCCAGTCCTGATAATCACATCTGACACTGACATGCTATTATGAAATCATATCATCCCACTGCAAGAAAAATTCTGTTTCTGAACTGCATGAATACTGTTGATCGTT
Source organism: Diplotaxodon limnothrissa (assembly GCF_057381915.1). NCBI lineage: Eukaryota > Metazoa > Chordata > Actinopteri > Cichliformes > Cichlidae > Diplotaxodon > Diplotaxodon limnothrissa. The sequence goes on along the minus strand of NC_140615.1, from coordinate 28,186,232 downwards.
GCAAAATGATTCCTTGTTCCACCTTACAGTGAAAAAACAACGACCAAAAAACATGCAAATATTGCAGATAATCATCAGGAGGATTTACACACATCAATAAGTAACTGCAGGCACTGACAATAGTCTGCCCAAAGAGATGAAAAATACCTGCTTCTGGTTTCCAAATCTTACCTTATTCTACCTGAACATGACAGCATTTTAATGACCAATCATTTTCCCCGATCAAAGACAAGTGTCTACAACACCTATATTATAGATGTATCATTAATATTAAAGACATACAGTAGATTAGAGGCATTGGCACTGTCACACATCATTTGTAAAATTAGTTTTGAATGTCTACATGAGGAAAATATGCCCTGTCATTCAGTAACTAGGGGGAAATTACATAATGTCCATGTGAATAACAATAGGGGCTTCTCCAAATGTGGACCTTAACATGAGTGTGTATTATTAAAAATAGATCAGAAATGGCCTCTTTAAAGCCTGATCCATAAAACAATTGCCGGAAAAACATGTTTATTGATCACTCTGACAAATTAAAAAAATCTGGGGAGGGGCATCACACTGGTGATGTATGTAGAAGTGTCAAAACTCACAAAAAATGCCGTATCAATATGTCACACATGGCATTGCAAGATTATACACCAGTATAAGCAGTATGGCAAACAGCAGTAATAGTATAAATAGATGTTTTTTCATTTGACAGCGGATTGCAAGTAGTTGTGGAGTGGTTGAGCAACATCCTAAACATCTGGTTACTGCTTTCAATCGATTTTAGATTTTTGTCTAATTCATAAACACAGACAGTGCAATCAGTCTGAGACGGTCTGCACCAATAAGTGCAGCTTGTCTGGGACATCTGCCTTTGCAGTGGGGGACTGGACTGAACAGGTTTCCAACAGGTTGGATTCTGATTATATTTCCATAAAAATGAAAGCTGCTGTGTGCCCACTATATGGTTTGGTTGCTACCAGCTGACCAACTTGCCAACCGGTCAGAGAGTAGACATGTTTCCTTGGTGATTGGAGGTTGCCAGGGGTTGCTGACTGGTCGCTTGGCTTATGTGACTAATTGCTTATTTAACTTCACTCAATCATGATTTATTGAAATTATTTAAAAAAGACCCTGTGGCTGCTTATTATATGGGAAATAATCACCAACCTTAAAACCAGAATATTTATTACAGTGTATTGTTTTTAATAGTCAGTGTTTTGGGCTCGAGTCTTAGAAAACCATTTAGCCTTTGGCACAGTTAATTATACAGTAACCTCAGTGGCTGTGTTGTTATTGCAGCTGCAGACTGGTTCACTCATGTGTTGCACTCACATTTAAAAAATTTCTGTTTGTGTTTCTGTATATTTTAGGGCGAGTTACTGCAAACTACAATTTACATACTACATGCTATTTTCTAAAGCACCCAAAATGTTTTGGGAGTGTATAAATTAAATCTCATACCAATTAATCTGTCAGAGCAATAATTTGTAAGTCATGTACACATTATTTTCTTCTTTTATGCTCTTTGCTTAAGCACAGAAAGGTATGAGTTTTCTTCTGAAAGTCTGGTGGGAAAACATTAATGCTTAACACAAGCATGCTACAAAGTAGGCAGCATCTCACTCTGTCTGAGGCACAGGAAATATCCATAAAACCTCTCAGAGGTAGCAATTATCCAAACACACTGATGAGCTCAGAGCACTTTGAATATCACTTAATTTCTACACATATTCTCAAGATATTAACGTTTGTTGAAACATTCTGGGTAATTGGTTTTCAGGTGGGTTCTTCTTTGTTCACTACCGCTGGAAGGAAACAAAAATAGTGTTTCTATTACAGCTTTTTAATTAACTCTCTGTCCTGCGTTACTTTCTTCCTCTTACTTGATTTGTGGCAGCATGCCTTGCAGGTACAGGAGGGGAGGTGTTGGCAGATGATAACACCTCTAAAACTGACAACACCTGAGCACAGTGATCCATTTAAAACAGTTCTTGAAGCTCAGTTTCTGTCCTAGCTGACACTTTTTTTGCACCATACTGCATCATACTCAACATTCTATCCCACCCATCTTCTCACAGCTTGTCTTAAACAAATTGGCTTGTTCAGTGACTTCTGCAGTGACATACTTCTACTTTTACAAAGACAGCATACAGAAAGAGACCACCATTGTGTTCCTTTCTGAATTGGTTGGTTATTTCAGTTGTGTCTAACCTACTTTAATACTATTCCAGCCAGAAAATCTAATTAGACTAATATCCTGTGTTCGTGGATGACTTATTCATGTATGGGAGATTGGATGTTATTATTCATTGATGAAATTATTGTTACTGGCAGTGTAGTGTAGTTTGAGTCACTACAGCATGCAGACTGTGGAAGTGAAGACAAGGGTAGGGATTCTAAATGAATTTTAAGCAGGAAATGATGACTTGGCTTAGGTCTTAACGAGGACATTTTTCACATCATAAGATGTGGAACCAGGATCAAGAGAAGAAAGAATCCAACAAGTAAATAAAATGCGAGCATAAGTGTGAAAGCACAAAGGATTTGATCCCTGAAACTATTAAAAACACTGCAAGTACTGGCACTTGGAGAAGAAGTTTATGATTAAAAGCTGTCCCTGAAACTGAAGCCTTGTTAAGATTAATTGTATTTCATTACTTTGAAATAAAGAAGGAGGAAAATGTAATAAATTCACATTTTGCTGCTTTTTGCTGACAGTGTATACAAGGACCTTGGGATTCATTTACATATGCTCAGCCCTGTTTACACAGCTAGTTCACTCATTATTTGGCTCACTGAAGTAAATTTTCACATAAAGGGACAACAGTCAGGCACCCTTCCTGGTGCCTTGGGCAAGATTAGGATTTGATGTGCAGCGATTTAGGTAATTAAGTAATTTATTATTTATATTCTTCACAAAACAAACCAGATGATGTCTGTTAGTCTGGATTCTTATTGATCGACCAGCTGCAATTACCATCGTAACAAAGGCTGTGAGAAAGTTGCTAGATGATAGTGTTGTCAATGTGTCAGGACAAAAACGCGGAGGACAAGCTTGTTCCAGATGGAAAAAGTTTGCTTTATGTGTTTGAATGTGAAGTGAATGTGTGCCTATATAACCTGTATTTATTTATTTTTATTTTTAGTAAATCTAACCTCAAAGTTTCTGATAATGAAAACCTACAAAGTAGAAGGATGCATGAGATATAATCTTGTTCCTTCTAGCTGAAAATCCTAGTTTAAACCACCACCTCATGTGTCTCCAGTTGTAAACTTTGCTTAGTGTGTTTGTGCTTTCTCATTTGCATTTTGCTTTATTTCAAAGTACTACCCTGCGAGGGGAAAAACACTGCTAAAGGGGTACCCAGTTCATTGAAGTATAACCAAATGGGGTCAGAATGTGACGAGCCGGCAGTGAGAATGTGTTGACTTAGCTTCTGCAGTCACTCCACGATCATACTTGCCTCCCCATCCTGCTACTGGCAGAGTGTAGCTATTTTGGCAGATGGCGTTCAGCAGGGACATCTTGTTCAGGTGAGGTAGCCAGATCACGTCCATCTGTTTGCATGGAGTGCAACTGCTCTCAACTATATCTAAATCTGCAGGGTTAATGCAATAAGCCAGGTGTGCAAGGAAAAGAATGGGAAAAAAATGATGGGCAGAAACAACAGCAGCTGATAGTGTTTTCAATCTCCCATGAAATAAAATGGGGAAAAAATATTTGGCTTTTTAACGTTGTTTCAAGGTCAAAGATGTTGCTAAAACATAGATTTAAATATATGAGCTCAATTTTTCTTTTTCACGTTCATAATATATCCACGCACACAAGAAAGGAAGTTCATGTAAAAACCTCTCATTTTAGGTGAATAGCTGACAAATAATCACCACTGTCAGTCAGGATTCGTGTTTTGGAAGTGCACACCGCTGTTGTAAAAGTCAATTATGACTAAAAGTCCATGCCATCCTCTTAATGAAACCCCAATAAAACATGATGTACATGTTTGTGTGTGCACACAAGCAGGACATAATACAAGAAAATAGGGATAGACACAAGTTACAAGTTAGCAGAGACAGAGAGAGGCTGACCTTCACCTCAGGCAATACTTTTCCTTAGAACATTTTTTTTCCTCAAACTGAAGGCTGATGCTCAAAAATACACGGATCAGTAAAGTAATCTAGTTGGCGGTCACTTGACAGGACCGTCTGAGATGTATGGCTACAAGCTGATATGACAAAAAGTCTATTATTGACCTTTGGCCTAGGGTACTGCAGTGACAAGTGCACTCATAAGCTACTTCATGCTTGAACATGATATTTGCGATAGCTTTTTAATGCTTAGTGCAGAACAATCAAAAGCTGCTATGTTTTAGGTCAGGGAGGCCAATCTTCCCATTACTAACCTCCATGTTTTTCTACTGAAGATGAATGAAATCCCCACATAAAGACAGATATATGGAACTACTACCATATTATGGTAAATGGCCTGTATTTGTATAGCGCTTTACTAGTCCCTAAGGACCCCAAAGCGCTTTACACATTCAGTCATCCACCCATTCACACACACATTGGTGATGGCAAGCTACATTGTTGCCACAGCTACACTGACAGAGGCGAGGCTGCTGGACACTGGCGCCACCGGGCCCTCTGACCACCACCAGTAGGCAACGGGTGAAGTGTCTTGCCCAAGGACACAACGACCGAGACTGTCCGAGCCGGGGATCGAACCGGCAACCTTCCGATTACAAGGCAAACTCGTGGTTGGTAAGATCCAGTAAGTTAAAGTGAGGTAAGGCTCTCCAGGAAAAACACCAGAAAAGCAGTAGTGATCAGCAGGGGCTTGTGGCTATCCCGTCACAACAAGAAGCCCTGCCTATGTCTGATGCCTGAACTGCACTGGACCCAGTTTCAGTGTTTATGGTTGGAGGACTAAGTTGTGTCTTTTAGGGCTCTGTGTATAGTATTTAAAAGTAGTTAAAGAAAACCCCAATTAAATACCAAATAATATTTATTTATCATTCCATTTTACTTCTGAACAAATGATATTGCATTGGCTAAATATATGTTACACTTTTTTAAACAATCTTTAATAATTTTAAAACAAGAAACAAAAGCTGTAAACATTTTCACAGTGCATCTGAAACATCACTGACAACAATGAGAATAATTTAATACATCTAACGCATTTGTTCAAGCCTATGTAGTTAGACAGAATTGTTTTCATATACATACATACAGACACACATATACATATTTACACAACACATTCAGCTTTGTTTGTGTCTAAAAAGCTGAAGAAAGGTGCATCAAAACTCCTGGTGTTTGTGTACTCATGAACAAAACTGCATCTCAGAAAATAAAAAGGGAAACATGGACTGATTTAAAGACTTGGCTGTTTTAGTCAGAAAATTCTAGTTGCATTGCTCAATTACATTAATCTTTATTTACAATGCATTAATACAGCTATTATAACACAGTGCAAACAGAATGTAACGTAATATTCTGACCAAGCATAGACTCAAAGGTCTTTGCCATGTTGCCAGGCTGTATCTTGACAGAATATAGAGATACAGAAGATACAGATACAGAAACCTTCAGAAAGAAGGTTAAGATTAATATGATTAGCAAAAGTTTTAACACACTCTAATGGTGGGAACAGGATTTATTAATGCAAGGACTAACTATAATTGCACCAAGCTTGAACTTTTTCAGACAGCTCAGACATATTGGCACTAAATGTAACCTCCCTCATTGTAAAATGCTCATATAAGCTTGTTTAACAACATTAAAGCCTTCAAAGTACTTAAATCTTTCAATTCAAGTTCACCAGATGCATGCACATTAACATCATTATAGATAAGTTTTCCACTTGGATAATGGGCTTTATATTATGGCCAATTGAATATCCAGCCTTTTTTCTCTTTTCTATAGACATTAGAAGGGGGAAAAGGAAGTAAGCAGCTCGTTTGGACTGAAACTTGTTTGGACTGCATTTAAAACATCAAGAAAATAAAAATCATCACCATTTCAAGACACTGCAAGGTGTTGCTCCATCTCTATTTTCATGTTTTGACTGATATTTATAATAACATACATCATAATTAGGCATTTGTACAAACACGTATTATCTTCATCCATGCAAACAATCGACATGAAATCCCTGACGTCAGATATATACAATGCAATATTATTTGAAGGAGTAAAGTCAGTGTAGATTACCCAGGTGAATGGCTAGTAGTACAGACTGCACACCTAGGTACTTGCAATATTTGTTCATAGAGTAGAACAGAATAGAAAAAATAGACATCAGAATCAGATTTTCACAGTTATGTTTCCTGTTTTGAATGTCCTTTTTTTGCCCAAAGACTGTGGGCAAAACAGAGCCTATCAAGCACTGGACTTGAAGCCGAGTCTTTGATATGTTGTTTTTCATTTTCTTTTCTTTTTTATTATGTTAACCTGGATATTGGTAGAAAAATATGACAGTCCAAGACAGTATTTTTTTGGCTTTGACAGTTAGTGTAAAGGTGACTGTAACCTTTGGTTGCAGCATGACAAGCAGAAACTTCACACACTTCAGTTTTTATACTACTTTTCTCATGTTTAAAATGTTATAGTTACTATGAAACCACCATCATTAGTCACATAACAGAAAAATAAGTACAATCATTTGTTTCTTTCTAGGAAATGTTTACCATACCATCCTGCACACAGTTCAAAGGCTTTGTGTCACTTATTTTTTTCCAACCTGGAGGTTGTGGAGCAAGAAACAGCAATGAGCTGCTTACCCTGAACATCCAGGAAATCTTTGATATATAAATGAAAAGCTGAAGATAATGTTGTCTACAACATCCTCATAAAAAATAAAAAACTGACTCTATGAGTCCGTGGAGAGCCTGTTGTTGTCTTTGCAAAGGGAGCAAGTTTTCACATGTACATGAGTCAGCTGAAATAAACTCGAGCTCCAGACGGCCCGAGGCTTTCCTCACCTCATTTCACAGTTAGCTCCAGGTTCAAAAGATTCTCAAACTTGAACTTCACAACACTTGACGTGTATAACTCTTTTAATATGGCCAGACTCGAGATTTTCCATTGCTTTTATTCTCGTGAAACCTCACAAAATAGTTTTAAGAACAATCAGAGTTATATCACAGCAAATACTACAGATCTGGGCTTTGTAAACTCTGAGCTGAAGGTTGCCTGGGGTTATCCCACTTTAGAGACTGAAGCAGCTGTCATTTGGTGTTCAGCCAGGAAACAGCACTGCAGTAGAAAACGCAAAAGGCTGCACTGTTGGTGGTGTGTTGCATGAGGATGAAGACGCACCAACCTAGTATCATATCGCATTAAAGTACCTCCTGACTGATCTTTAGTGTCGGTGTGGGAGAGAGTTTTTATGCGATGCAGAAAGTGTTGACCTTATTAGCTTTGATTAGTCGCATAACCAAAATGGATACAATCATACTTATGGCCTTCCCTTATCTTAATGACATTGTAGTTAATGAATATTGTAGGAAATTATATATTCAATAAACTAATAAGATGTGACTAACTAATAAATAAAACTAAACTAATCATAAAGTCAGTAGTGGATCTGATTGAGTAACATATTCATGCAAAGCTGGTTTAAGTAATAGATGAGTCCCATCAGATGGCAAAAAACTGTGAAGTAATTCCTAACACCGAGACAAAAGTTAGAATTACAACACTATGAGACATGCTTCTGCAACCTACCTCTCTCATATTCTGCATTGCTGTCACATATTTAATGAGTATCTAGTGAGTTATCACATTTAATCACTATTCTGCCCTAACTTGTGTCTTTTCTTTGCAGAAGTAATTTCTTTAAAGGTGGAGAATCTGGCACTCGTTCATATCTGTGACATATATAAGTAAGCATGACTTACTTTAATTTATTCAAACTCCCTGGATTCACAGTGCTCATACGTGTTTCAGAAAGAATTCTGCTAATATTTTAAAAAAATTCCTGGATTTGAAATAGTTAATAAGTTTGGCAGTGTTTTTTGGGACAATTTTATTAAAGCTGCTTAATAAAATAAATTGGACTTCCCCCTCCTTTTCTTTCCTGGCTTGTCCAAGGTTATACAGTTTACTGCCTGTGCACAGTGCCAGAGCAAGTGAGGAAATACTGTGCAGCTGCTGTTTTCGGCATCATCCACATTTGAATAATATTGTGTGCGGCTGTGCATATTCATTTTCATATTCAATAGACCTCACCACAAAGTTTTACATGCACAACACCAAAAAGAGAAGTACATAATTCTGCTGAATCTCCCACGTATCAGTGTTCTAGCCTCAGCAAACTGAGCAATGCTAATGTCAGCCTGAACACAACTTAAGTTCACAACTGAGAAATAAGCCTTGAGCTAACAAGCGTCTAAGCCCAGGGCTAAGTGTCTTGTGAAAAGCCCATGTGGAGTATTATAGTTCAGGTGGTATTAGTAATTTTGAATCCATTTCTCCATAAACTGTCCCGACTGAGGCTAGAGGAGTTATTGTAGCAAACAGCAGAATGCACCACATGTGCTGACCTGGTTGTTTTGCATGACTTTAAGCTAATTATTCCATGCCAAACTGAACGTGAAAGCAGAAAATCTGAAATGCTTTTGTAGTTTTTGTGTGTGTGTGCGCGCTTGTGTGTAAACTGCACAGAACTGCAGTCTTCGGTCTCAGCCTTTCTGTAAGAAAGGAATCATGGTATCAAAGTCATGCCAGTTAATCACAAGTTGCACTCCAGCACATCCAATTAATTTTGCCCATGGCAGGTCGTTTTGTACTTTTGAGTTGATGGCCTATGCTGTCGGGAGGGAGGTGGTATAAAATTGCTTGTTGGACAAACATTTCAGTTAACCTCATCCATCCTCACTATGCTTTTTTTTTTTTTTTTTTTAAATTAAAATAATGTTGATGGGTGCTGAGGCAAAGCCTTGTGTCTCTCACATTAAAAACAAGCAAAAGAAGTACTAAAGGCAAGCATTCTATCCACAGGCAGGCTTTTTTCTCCCATTTTGTTAAAATGGCTCTGATTAAAAGATCGCTCAGCTTTATTACAATTTTGGGTCTTAGTCTCATAGGTTTGGTGCTCAGTGAAGCCAGTAATAATAACACACTAACTTGTTTATTTGCGGAAATTTGGAACAGGACAACATTTTTTTAGTACCCTGATTAAAGCCTCTTTCCAAGCCCTAAGGCAACCAAAGATATTGAAAAAGTTTGTTTTCCTAAAGTGCTTGTTTTAAACCAAATAACCATCTCACTTTTTCCTTGGCTAGTTGGGCTACATTGTAGAGATGCTTCTGTGACATGAAAAAAAATCCTAACCCAAAATATGAAAAATAAGCTTTTAAGTTCTAAATGCTGCAGGTGTTTTTTTTTTTCATTTTATTTATTTATTTTTTCTTCTTCCTTTTGAAAAGAATGAAAATATGACCCAGCTCTGCCACCAAAGGCAACCTTATAATCCCAGGCTCGGAATTCAAGATAAATAAATCATCAATCAGCCTTTTAATGAGTCTTTTCCACAGTTAATGTCATAAAAGATACTAATTCATTTGCAGCAGAAATTCTGCACAAAGAAATTTCTTTTTGCTCTTTTATGGCCTCATCAGTGACAACGATGAGGCCGCCTACAGGGAGGAGGTGGATCGTCTGGCTGAGTGGTGCGACAGAAACAACCTGCTGCTTAACACCGAGAAGACCAAGGAGCTCATCGTGGACTACAGGAGGAATGCTGACCCACATCCACCCATCCACATTAAGGGGACGGCTGTGGAGCGTGTGAGCAGCTTCAAGTTCCTGGGAGTCCACATCTCCGAGGATCTCACCTGGACGACCAACTGCTCCAAGCTGGTCAAGAAGGCTCACCAGCGCCTCTTCTTCTTGAGGACTCTGAGGAAGAACCACCTGTCCTCAGACATCCTGGTGAACTTCTATCGCTGCACCATCGAGAGCATCCTGACCAACTGTATAACAGTCTGGTACGGGAACTGCTCTGCCTCGGACCGGAAGGCGTTGCAGAGGGTCGTGAAAACTGCCCAGCGCATCGCCGGAGCACCACTTCCTGCCATAAAAGACATCTACAGGAAGCGGTGTCTGAAAAGGGCTGGGAAAATCATCAAAGACCCCAGTCACCCATCACATGGACTCTTCACCCTCCTGCCCTCTGGGAGGCGCCACAGGAGCCTCCGGACTAAGACCACCAGGTACCGGAACAGCTTCTTCCCCACAGCTGTCAGACTCCTGAACTCTGCCTCCTGACATCTGACCCACGTTAAACTCATGGACTGAACATACACACACCCACAATGGACAACTGTACCCTCAAACACAATAATAACATGGACTGAACCACCACTCACAACCACTAGCACTTTATATAGCCTCTGTAGAAACTATCTACACCCTCACTTATCTTAACTGCACTACTGTATAGCTCTGTGTAAATAATCATTCTGTACATTCGATAATCTTTAATCCTACAACTGTTTACAACTTGCATAGTTCCCATTTCTGTATAGCTGTATATCCCAGATTCTGTAAAGTTATTTATTTCATATTCTGTATAGTTTTTCATATTTATATCCTGTTCATATCCTGTACATAGCTTGTACTCACTACAGCCTGTACATACTTATAGTTATAGAATATTCACAACATACTTCATACCGTGTACATTATACCATAATAGACCCATTTCTGTAATATACTCACATATCTATATTATTGCTAATATATATTGTAATATATCTATATCACTAAAGCACTTCTGGATGGATGCAAACTGCATTTCGTTGCCCTGTACCTGTGCATGTGCAATGACAATAAAGTTGAATTCTATTCTATTCTATTCTAAACTGGTCTTCAGAAAGTGCTAAAACCACCCAAACAGAATCACTGACAGAGTTCAATGTAGTTCTGATCACAAACAGTTAGTGTCCATAAGTATTTGGACAGTGTTTTCTTTTTTTTTGGCAATTTTGCCTCTGCACACCATCACGGTGAGTTTTAAATCAGACAAGAAGTTTAACAAAAGTAACTGCAATAACCTAAAGTTTAAGTTCAGAAATTACAGTCATTTTTATTGTATTGTATTTTATTATTATTTTTTTTTTTCAACTTTATATGTCCCTCAATTTTAGAGGCTCAAATGTAACTGGACGATTTACTGTCAAAAGGTTTCATGCCCAGATGAGACCTGTTCCATCGTTACTCTACGACAAATTAAAATTGATGAAAGAATTGGAGTTAATTGCTGAACATGCTTTTTGGTAGCTGTTCACTCTAAATGTTGATATTTTCTTTGTAGATTAGCCTAAAAAGTCATATAAAATCTATCAGAGAGATAGTCTAAGGAGCTTGGAAAGAAAGTGGCTGAACTTCTTTAAGTTTTGTGAAGATGTTGCATGAAGACTTTTCACCTCTTCAATTCTATCAGAAAAAACATTAGGACCGGTGAAATCAACAACCTGGTGACGTCCATGTTCTAGATTTCAGCCAATGATTGACTGCAGCGTATTTTCATCGAAGTATTGAAAACAATAAAATTATGTTAGTTAGTCCAATTACTTTTGAGTCACTGAAAAAGGGCTTATTATAAAAAATGGCTGAAACGCCTAAACAGCTGACACTCTCCACTCCATCAAAATCTTCTTGCCTGGACAGAGGTGACTAGGAAAAATGGAAATAGAAGACAACATCTCCTCCTTGCAGATGTACCTTCTGGACAAAAAGGTGGCTCACCAAGCCAAATCTTTCCCTAAGTGCTTTGTATTAACACCCAAAGTGTCTGCTTTAACTATAGGAGTAGAGGTTTTGATTTCTCCTCGACAATGAGGTGAAAGCACTCTTTTCATTTTAGATACAACAACAAAGACAACAACAACAATAACAATAACCCTGTGGTCCTTCAATTTGAGGCATACATAAATACATAATATTTAAATACAGTACTCATAATAAACAGATAAAATGTGGTTCAGGGAGTAGGAAGTTTCATCGTCAGTTCCTCCCTCCAAGCCCAGCGTAAAATGACTTGCATGGTGACTCTTCAGTCTTGGTTTACACTTGAACTGATCACATAGTTGCTGACACTTGTTCATTTGACCTGATAAAATGCTGATGCACACACCAGTGAAATGTTTGGCTTGCTTATCCTCCTGTATTGGCTTTTAACCACATATTTTTTTGGCAGTATCACATATTTGAGGCATGAAAGTAGTTTTAAACTTTTTATTTCTTTTAAATCAGTCTTACCATTTTTGTTTGTTTGATTGCATTTTCACTTTCCCCCCAACTTGCACTTACTGTTATTTGGGCTTCATTCGTGCCACTTTTTGCTTCATACTTCATTTTCCACTTGTTCCTCTAGAGAAAGTCACTCTGCATCTCATTGGAGAGCTGGCTGACAGCCACTTCACTGTGTACGGATCCTTGAAGAATCCTGGCGGTTTGCTGAGGACTGTAGTCTATACAATTTTCTCTATTACCGTTGTCTGTTTCTGGGCAAGGACAGTGTCTGCAGGTCCTGTGGTTCTCTGGTAACCCATTGGATAACCTTGTAGAGTTGCATTCTTCTTTGTGATGGGACTGCCTGCAAATTCCCTTCTCTGCAGAGCCACCCTGGCACAAACATCCACAGAGTCTCCTTCTGCAATTCGCCACATCTTGACACAAGGACTTGCGAAAATTGGGCTTGAAAGCCAGGTAGACGATAGGGTTGTAAAGGGTGGAGGACTTGGCAAAGATAGCTGCCACAGCAAAAGCTATAGGTGGTACAGTTGTTGAGTTACCAAACGCTGCCCACATAGACACAATAGCATATGGACTCCATGCTGTCAGGAAACCGATGCAAACTGCCACTGAAAGCTAAAAAATAGACACAACACAGCAAATAAAATGCAATGCAAACATGAATTCATGAAGGAAATAATATTTAGTATAAGTCATTTGAAAAGAAAATAATGCACGTACCTTAACGATACGCGCTTGTGCATTGGTGATCTTGTTCTGTGGGGACATATGCTGCTGCACAGCCTGGTGTGAGCCACGGACAGTCAGCAGGATGAATGTGTAGGAAAGAAAAATTATAGTGCAGGGCAAAATATAGCAGAAGAAGAAGAGACAGATGATGTAGCTCATAGCTGCAGAATTATAGTTCAGCGCATGCCAGTTGATGCAGCATGCTGTACCATAAGGCTCAGGCCCGTACTCTCCCCAGCCTGACAGGGGACCGACAGCAAAGACTCCAGCGTAGCACCAGATGCCTGCAACCAGCAGGCATGCATGGACATATGAAAACTTGTTACCTAAAGACGAGTGTGAGAAGGCAGAGGGAGGACAAGAGAAAAGAGTTTTAGAATTGATTATTGACAGATAAGGACATAAAGAAGATATAGTAGGCTCCATTTAAGATACACTGTGATTTATTAACATACTACAAGTAGTACTGCACTTATCCAGCAAATAAGGGGCTCAGAAAAAAATGCCAAAACAACCCTGGCAACTAGTGATGTGCGATACCACTGATTTCCTTTCCGATCCGATACCAAGTAAAATTCAGGGTGGTATCAGTGATACTGATCCGATACCGATACTTTGTACAAAAACATATTTTATTTATTGTATCTTTTACTGTATCTCAAATTATAGCTTCATAATGATTACGGGACATCAGACTACTTGTTCTTATCGCTTAATAATGCAGAATTATCATATAGAAATAAAAAAAAACTGAAGTTGTGCCTACTTGAAAACATTGCCTGTAGCACTAAAGGACTCCGTGAGAGACGTCTGTCTCCCTCTAGCACCACCTGTCCCTCTCCTCCTCTTCAGTTCGCCTCAACATACACTCGTCATATTCTGTGATACGATTTACTGTGAGGTGTTTGATGAGGTTAGTGGTGTTGCCACAACACCTCACTGTCTTGCCACATGTATCGCAAACCACGTCTCGGCTGTTTGTGGAGGTAAAATACATCCATGCATGACTCCATTTACGCTCAGTCATTGTTGTGAGTGCGCACGCCAAGGGGCTGCGACACATTTATACAGCCGTATTTCACACATGACTATGAAAGGCGGAACATGAAGTAGTTCCTTCAAAAGTAGACAATTATATAGTTTCTTTCCACTGTGTTCCTGTTAAAGATAAACTACAAATTTACCCTAAATTACCAAAATATCGATATTTTAATATGAGAATCGATTCTAGAACATAAATGACTGGTATCGGAGGAATCGATATTTCAGTATCGATTTGCACATCACTACTGGCAACACTCTTCTAAAGTTGTTGTGAGTGAAGTGAAGATGAGAACAGAGGAAACCTTACTCATGACACCACACAGCCCCTTCAGCAGGATGCCAGCCCTTTTTTATGGTTCAAGCTGATGGTGGGGGGTCATTTTGCCCCAAGGCACTCACTCAACTGTGTCAGCAATTACAGTTGGCTTTTATCTGATTTTGGCCACCCCTTTCCCAATCAGAACTCCAGCTATCCACGTGGCACATGAAGGAATTATTATTTCTAAGAAAGTCCTCAACTCTCCCTTTTATAGTCTAGCCCACTGGAAGCTATTAGAATCATTCTTACATAAAGTAGCGTGAGACCAAGGATTTCTGAGGCGCAAATATGTTGGAGGCTTGCTCTGAGTCAATAAATTACACTTATTCTTGGTCTAACCTTCTGCTAGCAGATGGGATAAGTTGGTGTGAAACTCCTGTCACTGCATGTTTGCAATTATTGTCTGGATCCAAACATCCACATTGTTTTGTTTGTGTGCTTGTTTGACTAGGAGGGCTGTGTAACAGTGTATAAAAGCAAGAAAACAACACATTTGAACAAAGTTTCTTGCAGGAAAAAATATATGACAGTGTAATTATTTGTGCTCATTTGCATTTCAAACACATTTGCTTGTGAAGCTTGTAGTCTCTTGGCTTTTATTCTCTGCATTATAGACTGTGCGCCACTGAAAAACAGACAAGAGGAGCTATTTCATAACACAGCCTTCAATTATAATGTGCCTATTAGCCAAAGTTAGGACAAATCCTGAAATATCTGCATCATATACTGTAAGTGGACACTTTTCATTAGATGTATATAATCTCCACCTGCATCTCATAACTCATCCTGCAGCACTACATTAGTTTTGTGCTCTCTGTGCTCTTTTTTCCATTTGTTTTGATTTTGTTTCTTGAACAGCTTGACCTGCTTTTCTATTATATTAAAGTACTAGAACATGCCTGTTAGGCAGGGTTTTACTTAGTGGACTATAAAGATGATCGATGCAGCCCCCAGTTCTGTGATCCCTGCAGTGTGTATGGGCAAGTGTGCAAAGGATATAAATGAGAATATTGCTTAAATCTGGCACTTAATCAGCACACCCATTCATCGAGTGAGGATAGTAATAAGGGTTCCTAATTAAAACTAAATTACAGGTTATCAATTAATTTATGCCTGCATATTCAGTGTTTTTTTAAATTATGATTTATGAATTATAAATTATGAATTATAGTCAAGTGCTGCTTCGGATTATCAAAGTTTCAAATATTAAAGAAAAGAATGGTTTAATGAAGCACATACAAGTAAATGATAAGTCTTGAAAATTAACCTTTATCAACCATGAATTCAGTGCTTTTTGGATGTGCTAACGGTGTATTGAAATGTTACACTGATCCAGAATCAGCTATTTGTGCTGGTTTGGCTTAGTCATAAATAACTGTGTAGAACAACAAATTCTCAGAGCCCACAAAACGTAACTGTGCTTTTTAACATTTTGTGGAGGAGTGCAGCAGCAGAATTTCCCTCAGTTTATAGTGTCCCATAAAACCCTTGGTTTCTATGGATTCAAGAGGAAAGGGCACCATATTACCATCAGATTTGTAGCAGTACAAACGCCAGCATGATGGTGAGAACTAAAGAGGTAAAATCCAGGATTAAAAACAAAATGCTAACTGTGAATAATTAATATATATGACACAATGAAATTTTAACTGGTTTATACTGTCCAGCTACACAAACATGAATGTTGCAATAAATGTTTCTCTTCCCTAATTCTGTCCCTGTTTTGAGAATTTAATTTCAAAACTTCAGCATTTCTAAATCTGGTCTTTTTTTCAATAATCAGTCTACTTTTACTCTTTTACTGCTGCTAATTAGCAAATAGCTGAACCCTTTTAGTTGTGACTGGAAAAAATCTCATTATTCTATCTGAACTCAATGGGAATTTTATCTAAAACTTTTAGACTATGGATGCAAACCCACAAATAAAAGAAGGTGAGTAGAAGTATGATTAGTGAAGCTTCGCATAGCAATAACACTAAGACTCTATTGGTATATATTGAAAAAAATTACTCACTTTAACCTGTGTAAAGAGCTGATGCTTTGAAGACGAAACTATTATTATTATTATTATTATTATTATTATTATTATTATTGTTGTTGTTGTTGTTGTGCAGCCAACTCTATGATTACCTTAAGTACTTGTATGAATACGAAGCAGACCTTGAGTTAAGCTAATACAGATAAATAATAAAGAAACGGTGAAGAGGTTTGAAAGTGAACACGTAAGGACCATCGTAGCTGAACTAAAAGAGCTTTCAGACAAGCCTGGCACACAGTTTTGAAAGGTTGAGATCAAGGAATCAACACCTTGATTTTTAACCCAGAATAAAGATGCCTTTGATGCTTTCACGATATTTAGATAACTGAAATACTGAAATGTTACATTCATTACAGTTTTTAAGAACAATTACCAGTTTTTCTATAACATCTGAAGTGGTAAAAATGCACATGTGAACAACTAACATTTTAAAACACACAATGAATGACAGGAAACACAAACTTTTATGTATTACAATTATTTGGATTCATTCAATTCATCTATAGCAGCCTTTCTTGCTGCTAAAGCTGCAGTCATTAGTTGTTTTCGGACAATGACACATTTCGCGTTGTAATTTCTGTCTTTGTACACACCAGAGTGGATGATTAAATAAATTGTGACAAAAGCGCAGACTTTCAGCTTTAATTCAAGGGGCTTAACAAACCATTAAAATAGTACAGCTATTTCTGGCCTTCATAATCTTCAGTGTAACTACTAATATAAACCTTGAGGAAACCCTCTTGTTATCTAGTCATGAAGACATATATTGACTATAGACATATCTTGATTATAAACCTTAACAATGACACGCAAACTACCGTGGAGATGGAAGAGTTTTTCTTAACCATGGAAATAATTCTGTCATCACGCACTTTAGTTCTCTTCTGTGGTCTCTCGTGCCTTTTGGTTGTCTGGTGGTTTATTTCGATTTTTCAACCTATACAGTGGGGCAAAAAAGTATTTAGTCAGCCACCGATTGTGCAAGTTCCCCCACTTAAAATGATGACAGAGGTCAGTAATTTGCACCAGAGGTACACTTCAACTGTGAGAGACAGAATGTGAAAAAAAAAAAAAATCCATGAATCCACATGGTAGGATTTGTAAAGAATTTATTCGTAAATTAGGGTGGAAAATAAGTATTTGGTCACCTCAAACAAGGAAAATCTCTGGCTCTCACAGACCTGTAACGTCTTCTGTAAGAAGCTTTTCTGTCCCCCACTCGTTACCTGTATGAATGGCACCTGTTTGAACTCATCATCTGTATAAAAGACACCTGTCCACAGCCTCAAACAGTCAGACTCCAAACTCCGCCATGGCCAAGACCAAAGAGCTTTCGAAGGACACCAGGAAAAGTATTGTAGACCTGCACCAGACTGGGAAGAGTGAATCTACAATAGGCAAGCAGCTTGGTGTGAAAAAATCAACTGTGGGAGCAATCATCAGAAAATGGAAGACATACAAGACCACTGATAATCTCCCTCGATCTGGGGCTCCACGCAAGATCTCATCCCGTGGGGTCAAAATGATCATGAGAACGGTGAGCAAAGATCCCAGAACCACACGGGGGGACCTGGTGAATGACCTGCAGAGAGCTGGGACCAAAGTAACAAAGGTCACCATCAGTAACACACTACAACGGCAGGGAATCAAATCCCGCAGTGCCAGACGTGTTCCGCTGCTGAAGCCAGTGCATGTCCAGGCCCGTCTGAAGTTTGCCAGAGAGCACATGGATGATACAGCAGAGGATTGGGAGAATGTCATGTGGTCAGATGAAACCAAAGTAGAACTTTTTGGTATAAAGTCAACTCGTCGTGTTTGGAGGAAGAAGAATACTGAGTTGCATCCCAAGAACACCATACCTACTGTGAAGCATGGGGGTGGAAACATCATGCTATGGGGCTGTTTTTCTGCCAAGGGGACAGGACGACTGATCCGTGTTAAGGACAGAATGAATGGGGCCATGTATCGTGAGATTTTGAGCCAAAACCTCCTTCCATCAGTGAGAACTTTGAAGATGAAACGAGGCTGGGTCTTCCAACATGACAATGATCCAAAACACACCGCCCGGGCAACAAAGGAGTGGCTCCGTAAGAAGCATTTGAAAGTCCTGGAGTGGCCTAGCCAGTCTCCAGACCTCAACCCCATAGAAAATCTGTGGCGGGAGTTGAAAGTCCGTGTTGCTCGGTGACAGCCCCAAAACATCACTGCTCTCGAGAAGATCTGCATGGAGGAATGGGCCAAAATACCAGCTACTGTGTGTGCAAACCTGGTAAAGACCTATAGTAAACGTTTGACCTCTGTTATTGCCAACAAAGGTTATGTTACAAAGTATTGAGTTGTATTTTTGTTATTGACCAAATACTTATTTTCCACCCTGATTTACGAATAAATTCTTTACAAATCCTACCATGTGGATTCATGGATTTTTTTTTCACATTCTGTCTCTCACAGTTGAAGTGTACCTCTGGTGCAAATTACTGACCTCTGTCATCATTTTAGGTGGGGGAACTTGCACAATCGGTGACTGACTAAATACTTTTTTGCCCCACTGTACATACATTTTCACTCCTATGCAGATGACACCCAGCTCATGAAGCCAGATAACACACACCAATTAGTTAAACTGCAGGAATGTCTTAAAGACATAAAGACCTGGATGGCCGAAAACTTTCTGCTTCTTAATTCAGATCAAACTGGGGTTATTGTACTTGGCCATGAAAATCTTAGAAATATGGTATCTAACCAGACTCTTACTCTGGATGGCATTACCTTGGCCTCCAGTAACGCTGTGAGGAACCTTGGAGTCATTTTTGACCAGGATATGTCCTTCAACGCACATATTAAACAAATATGTAAGACTGCTTTCTTCCATTTGCGCAACATCTCTAAAATTAGAAATATCCTGTCTCAGAGTGACGCTGAAAAACTAGTTCATGCATTTATTACTTCCAGGCTGGACTACTGTAATTCATTATTATCAGGAAGTCCTAAAAACTCGCTGAAAAGCCTTCAGTTAATCCAAAATGCTGCAGCAACAGTCCTGACAGGGACTAGAAAGAGAGAGCAGATTTCTCCTGTTTTGGCTTCCCTTCATTGGCTTCCTGTTAAATCCAGAATTGAATTCAAAATCCTGCTCCTCACATACAAGGTCTTAAATAATCAGGCCCCATCTTATCTTAATAATAATAATAATAATAATACATTTTATTTAAATAGCGCCTTTCAAAGCACCCAAGGACACTGTACAACAGATAAAAACTGGAAATATACACAACCCTTTAAGACCTACCATAGAACCAAGTCCGCCAGAGCTTATATTATATTTTTACATGCTGTGGAGCCATTTTTGGGAGCATTTCAAGTTGCTATACATCAATACAACCATTATAGCCCAGATTTTAATAATATGTATTCATTAAGTGCATAGTAATTACATAAATTGCAAAAAAGTGCAATAAACTACAAAAAAATTGAAAATCGTTTTTGCTTTTTTAACATATATTTGTACTTAGAGAAATTTAAGAGGCTTATCCCTCAATACTATAAATACAAAAAAGTTGCACAACATAGTTTCCCACCACAGGAAATTTATTTTGAGTGTCTTCATAGTTTTATTTTTGAAATACACCAATTTTTATACACTGCAGGAAAAACGAAAATAAATATTATACTGCAAATTTGCAAAAAAGCAGCATATGCATCAAAATAAACTATTTCCAGCAGTGCAATATGAGCCCTAAGCATCCCAGAAACGACACAGAAAGTCATAAAGTCAAAGATAACTTTTAAAAAGACCAGTATAGGCCCTGAGGCCCTGATGGTAAAAAAAGACTACATTTCCGCGAAAATGACGTCACTTCCGGTTTCGGGCAGGTAATGGCGGAAATGCAAAAGTTCGCGCTGATGTCTATTCCAACGTAGGAAGTGTTATGAACAGCTGATCTGATCGGCAAAGCGTGTTTCTGGAATGTTATGTTTTTGTTCCTGCAAGCGCTTTTTATGCAGTTTTTGCAAAGCTTTATGTGGAAGGAAACCGTGACCTAGGACAAGCTGATGGCATAAGATGTAAGTACAACTCCTCCGGTTTCATATGCAAAAAAAATTTTTGCGCTAGCTTACGTGGTTGCAGTGCTTCTGGGATTTAAAAATAGTTACGCAAAACAGAGCGTGCCCGCTCCGATCGGCTCTAAAGGGTTAATGACCTTGTAGGACCATATCACCCTATTAGAGCACTTCGCTTTCACACTGCAGGCCTACTTGTTGTTCCTAGAGTATTTAAAAGTAGAACGGGAGGCAGAGCCTTCAGTTTTCAGGCCCCTCTTCTGTGGAACCAGCTTCCAGTTTGGATTCTGGAGACAGACACTATCTCTACTTTCAAGATTTATGTTATGCTGCAATAGACGTAGGCTGCCGGGGATTCCCATGATGCATTGGGTTTTTCCTTTCCACTCACCTTTTTCACTCAGTATGTGTTAATAGACCTCCCTGCATTGAATCATATCTGTTATTAATCTCAGTCTCTCTTCCACAGCATGTCTTTTATCCTGTCTTCCTTCTCTCACCCCAACCGGTTGCAGCAGATGGCCCCGCCCCTCCCTGAGCCTGGTCCTGCCGGAGGTTTCTTCCTGTTAAAAGGGAGTTTTTCCTTCCCACTGTTGCCAAAGTGCTTGCTCATAGGGGGTCATATGATTGTTGGGTTTTTCTTTGTACCTATGAATTGCCTTGAGGCGACTTTTGTTGCGATTTGGTGCTATATAAATAAAATTGAATTGAATTAAAGTCAGCATCTTTAACTAAGGATGACCACAGCAAACTGCAAGTGACCAAAGCAATCAGATTGAGGTTTTCAGTGCAACATTGTATTCTTCCTTTGTGATTGAGTTCACCTATACTGCTAACAACCTCCCACAACCACTTCCCAACCGGTCAGGGAATAAACATTTTCCTAGCAACCAGTGATGACCAGGCAGTAGTTAACCAGTCGCTAGGCCTGCATAACTGGGGCATAAGGGATGTCACAGCAATTTTAACATATACACACCACATATAGAAGATGATAAAAAAATAAATGTTGAAAAGTGAACATAGAATTTACATGCAAATCATATTCTGTTATAATACTTCAGTAACGATTAAACCAATAATCAATAAGTTCTTTGATAGTTTAAAATTAACAACACAGCATAGAAGGTTGCAGAATTTCAGTATGTAATATCAAAACCCTTTGCACAAAGAAGAAAGAAGGCAAACAATTGAAGACTACATGTTACCAAAGATGATTAAAGCAGTAATTTCTTCCAAAACAAAACATCAATTTATCTGTTGGCAGGTTGCCTCTTATTAGCATGTTTTAATTATGAGCAACACTAATGCTAATTCAATCATGTGTGTAATAGCTCTTCCCTAGATAATTTTATTCATTGTGAATCAAGCATTTCACTCAGGAAATTGTGATGTTGTTTATTTACGCTGTCCTTATCACAGTAGCGAGTAACATTAAAGCACAGTGTTGCTGAGAAACAAGATATGTAGAGTTAAATGTATTGTCTGTTACATGCAGCATATATAAGAACAAATAAAGCAATTTACAGTATTATAAACAACTCAAGAAAGGCTGGTTTTGCTAATTTTCAAAGCTACAATTTAAATTTTGTTTTTGTCTTTTTCTGAGAAAAAAATATTTCACCCTCATCGTGTTTGGAGGAAGAAGAATACTGAGTTGCATCCCAAGAACACCATACCTACTGTGAAGCATGGGGGTGGAAACATCATGCTATGGGGCTGTTTTTCTGCCAAGGGGACAGGACGACTGATCCGTGTTAAGGACAGAATGAATGGGGCCATGTATCGTGAGATTTTGAGCCAAAACCTCCTTCAATCAGTGAGAACTTTGAAGATGAAACGAGGCTGGGTCTTCCAACATGACAATGATCCAAAACACACCGCCCGGGCAACAAAGGAGTGGCTCCGTAAGAAGCATTTGAAAGTCCTGGAGTGGCCTAGCCAGTCTCCAGACCTCAACCCCATAGAAAATCTGTGGCGGGAGTTGAAAGTCCGTGTTGCTCGGCGACAGCCCCAAAACATCACTGCTCTCGAGAAGATCTGCATGGAGGAATGGGCCAAAATACCAGCTACTGCGTGTGCAAACCTGGTAAAGACCTATAGTAAACGTTTGACCTCTGTTATTGCCAACAAAGGTTATGTTACAAAGTATTGAGTTGTATTTTTGTTATTGACCAAATACTTATTTTCCACCCTGATTTACGAATAAATTCTTTACAAATCCTACCATGTGGATTCATGGATTTTTTTTTCACATTCTGTCTCTCACAGTTGAAGTGTACCTCTGGTGCAAATTACTGACCTCTGTCATCATTTTAAGTGGGGGAACTTGCACAATCGGTGGCTGACTAAATACTTTTTTGCCCCACTGTACATATATCACACAGAACCTTTGGGGATGTATGATACAGAATAAGAAAAAAACCCTTCTGCAACAGTAATTTTTTTTGGTCTTCTTAGAGCTACGCTGGAATTAAGCTATATCTACACTGGAAGCATCATACAGCCAGCCCTTTGATTCCTTGACCAAGTCAAATAAATAAGGTAATGCTAGCTAAGAGGCCAAATGTGGATATCAGATATGACTTGTTCATCCTAAACTGTAACAAGAATGGAACAAAGTATTGAATCATGTCATTCAATGAAGAAAGAAGAAATATCTGTTAAATGTGCAGGAATGAAACAGGGAAAAAAGAGAGATGCATCAGTTAGGTCTCATTCCAAGGGCATGAAACATTGATGTTGTGTCAATTTGGTAGCATCTCACAGATATGCGCCACGTGTCATTTTTTTTGTCAGCGCCTTATGTGCACAGTCTAGGCAGCAGTGAGACAAACCTCTCACTCACATGCTTGTAATAGACTCCTGCATATCATTTTAATGGAAGGGGTAAACACGCATTGAGGTAATTTCCAGTGCCAAAGCCTATTTTCTCTATCTTCGCCCAAGGAAGTACTCTATACAACACAACCTAACCAATGAGTTAAGTCCATCCATTCATTCTTCCACTCAATCAAATTCAGGGCTGGAGCCTATCCCAGCTGTCTTAGGAGAAGAGGCACCCTGGGCCTGGACAGGTTTCCAGTCTGTCACAGACCTAACAGTAGATTGCTCACATTCACACCTGTGAGCAATTTAGATTTACCAGTTGACCCCAATAATTGGATGTCTTTGGACTGTGAGAGAAGCCAGAGAGAACCCACACAAGCACAGGGAGATGCACATGCAAACTCCACAAAGAAAGGCCCTGGCCTGATGGTGGAATTGAACTCAGGACTGTCTTGATGTGAGGCACCAGTGAGTCAGGTGAGAATAAAAAATAGCCACAAATGAAATAAATAAAAGGGTTAAAACAAAGCCAAAGCTCCAAACTCAAATATCCAAAAGGAGTATAAACAAGAAACTAGCATACTCCACCACCACTCCTGTCAATGCAGACTTTTTCTAGTAACATCCAATAATGCTGCTGTTTTGGCAGCCACTTAAAAAGCAACAACGACAACAAAAAAGAACAAAACAAAAACACCTTCTGGGTTTGTTTGTGATGTTATCTGCGTCTAACAAAAGAATATTACTTGATGCACTGCAATGTGTACGTGTTGGTAGTGTATGTTGTCTCTCTATGCTTTTCTTTCTCTCTTCTTCTCATACTCCCCAATGGCTACAGCAGATTGCTCTCCCTCCCTGAGTCTGGGTCTGCCAGAGGTCTCTTCCTGTTAAAATGAGTTCTTCATTCCCACTGCTGCCAAGTGGCTGCCGGGATAGTTGGATTGTTAGGGGGCCTTGGAATAATACTGTAGAGTCTTTAGTTACAATATAAAGCATCGTGAAATAATTATTGTGAAGTGATACTGGAAAGAGGCAGGGACACTTGCATCTTATGCCAACTGCATCCTGAGAACTCCCATAGAGAAACAGTTTGACACAGCAAAGTGGTTCATGTGAGTGAGTGAGCATAAGTTTGGTTGTGATTCAAAATGAGTTGCAGAATGAAAAAATGTTAAATGGAAAACACCTGAAAAGTTGCAAAAGGTTTCTGTAGATCATCCATGGAAAACAACCAATAATGGAATTACATTTCAAGTAAACTCACTGAGATCACACAGAATCTTATTTCACTGGTTTCACAATAACCCTAAACAACCATGTCTTTGATTTTCTTTATTGCCTCAGTTTGGGTCATTCTCGCGGGTCACTAAATTCCTTAGTGTTAAAATAGTGCATTGTTTTGCAATGTAAAGCATTAAAAACTGGTGTTGTTACCGTAGTTAGGACAGCAGACCTTGAGCCAGCAGACACAGGAGAGCACTGTTAGGTTGGTCAGACTGCACAGGCCAAACAAAACACCACAAAAGGCATACACAGTACAGGCTGTCTCATTAAACAACCACCTGAATGGAGAGAGAAAGAAAACAGAACATGTGTTACTGTGTGATATTAAGTGAGAGTTTGCCTGCAAATTCCCTTTGGTGAATTTCAGTCAATGAGACTGCAATACATTTTCTGGTCTCCTGGATCATATTCAACTGTAGCATGCGGTGAAGCACTCTGACCCAATAATGGTGCATATGACAGCTATCAGCAGCAAATGGTCAGAGAATAAGACAGCAGGCAGACAATCATAGGAAGAGACAGAAGACAGACAAAGGTATTATGTAGGATGCATGAACAAAGGAGACATAAATGCTTTCCACATTATCTAAAACATTTTTATCAGTGCAACACATAGAAAATATTACAAAAATAGGAAACATGTTATTGTCCAAAGCTCAATGACAGTGGAGTTAAAAAGACATTTGCATTGTTTATTGTTTTTTGCACAAATACTACTTAAAATCATACACCTGGAAACTTCACACAGAGTTAAACTGAAAATTCTGGCTTTTCATCTGCACTACACAGGGCCTTGCTATGCTACTTGTGTCTTTTTCAGCATTTTTTCCAACCTTGAGTAGCATCTGTAGTCATCTTTTCAGGCTGCAGTTGGGCTCAACAACCTTGTAAAGCCTCAGAGGCAAAACTCTGGCCAAAAAGTCAGAAATCACTTACTGCTTCTTCCCAAGGTCTATGCTATGAGCACACAGCAAGAATTACAAGCAAAAATGATCTCAAAATTAGAATATCAACGTTTTCATAAATGTGGAGGGTTTTTTCAAATTTTGATTGCTGAAGTGACAATATCAGATATACCATTAATGTGTTGCAAATCTAGCATGATAGTATATTTCCACCTCCATTTTATACAAATGGAAAAATCACAAAATCCTTTAAAAATGCATTTATTTGTATTTTATCTGTCGTATCCACAAACAATCAAATATGATGAATTTATGTCTGCAAGCATCTGCTTACAAAACCTTAATTTGTCTTTTAATGCATGTCGTAAACTACTGCTCAGGCTGTTAAAGCCCTGGTTTTCGTCGGCAGCTACAGCCTTGCCTTTCAAACCACTCCTCTAACCTCACTCTTCATCTGTCTTTTTCCTTCTATCCCTGTCTCTCATGAAGATAAAAATGTGAAGATGACATAAAAGAGGACTAGATGAAATTTGAAAAGAAAATTGAAAACCTGAATTGTCACTCACATGTGTGTGTAGGTTGAAGGTATTGCAAATGGAAACAAGGTTACGGTCATGCTCAGGTCACTGATGGACAGGTTTACCACAAAGAACTCTGCTGGCTTCAAGGAGGACTTCTTTCTATAGGCCACGAACAGCAGGATGCCATTTCCAAGCACCGACAGCACACCTAGGACACAGAGCAATATAATGTAAAGAGCTGAAGAATTTGAGTCCACATTAAAAGGATTGACCTTGGGGGGATAAATCACTCACCAAAAATGGTGTAGAGCGTTCCCATGATGAAGTCATTGTCTTTTGATATTTTAGACATGAACAGAAATGTTTCGGAGGCATTTCCCATCTAGAACAAAAATGGAAAAACAGACGGGTATAATAAAAAGGAAGAAAAACACAGAATATGTGTTTTCACCCTCAGGCATAAAAACACAACGGCAAAAATATCTGCATTAAAATGTTACATACTGACATCTTTGGAGGATTGAACACAACAACAAAATAGTTCACCCTGATCAACACTGTGTAAATAGGAGGCCATATCAAGCATATTTCATCATTTACATCAGACAGTCATTAAACATATCAGCCACATAAGTAAGAATTCCTTGAAGTTGATGTGTTGGAGGGCAAAAATGGATAAGGATTGTAACTTAAGGTGACTTTACATGGGTCAAGTCATGTTGGGGGCTGCTACTAATTTTCATGGTTAGTACCTTCCAAAACTTGTCCAAGGAAGATCAACTGATGAAGCAACAGTGGGGACATTGGTGCCCAAGGAAAAGAGTGCCAAAACTGCATACTGCAAACCATTTTGTTTCACACTTAAATGTGCTTGTGATGGACATCAGGACTAGACCATAGGTCAACGAAAGACAGTGAGGGTGGTCTGATGAGTCATGTAATTCTTTTTCAGTATGTTTACAGGCATGCTGCTGAAGTGCTGGCTTGTCCTTTCAGTTCTCCAGATGTTAGCCTGGTCATGCATCCATTGGATGTGCAAAAAAGTTATCCTTGTAACTTATTTTTCTTGCTATACTTCAAGAGACCAAAAGTCTTTTGGTTGCATATTGTGATTCTACAGAAGAATAGGCAAGTGGCTTTAATGCTTCCCCCTGCTTCTTTTTGAAACCTTCAGAAAATTCGCGCAGTCTCATCAAAGACTAGAGCAGAGAAGAGAAGAGAAGATGGTGCAGAAATCCGATGCCACCCTTCACTTCATAATCACTCTTATCTTGAAAGGCCGGCAGAGATGTGCATACACAGCATGACCCACTGCCAATACAGTTTTCATTGTGACCAACACAAGTTGCTGATGTAAGCTTTCTACAGAAAATTATGGGCGGAGATAAGATGGAAATATATTCATAGCCTTTCTATTTACTCAATTACTTCACCTGTACTGAGGGGCACAGGCAAGTTAAATCACCTGGGGTTAAGAGTTGAGCTGCTTGTGTATAAATCCCTATAACCATTCACACTAGAATTTATCTTCAAAGAGCCAGAGATTTCTTTGTGTGGGTTTTCTAATTCAATTTTATGTGGCCCTTATGTGGCCAAGCATAGCTTGTAAGTAGATACAGTCCTGCTCAAGTTTGTGTGTAAGTGTAAACACTTGCTTTAGTATTTGCATAAGTATTGAGATATGCAATTTCAGTATTTAAGTAGATTTTTTCTCATAAACTGCTGGATGTAATATGTGACAAGCTGTAGTTACTACATCAGCTGATATGTATACTTTCAAGCCAGCCATGTTTTGTGACATATGATTTTTCGCCTTTTCCCTTTTCATTTGTTTTTTAAGATTAAATAGAAATATGACCTGAAACATCATATTTTAAAGTCCTAAAAGTTAAATGTGAGAACCTAATTAATCAAATTATGTGAAACCATTACACTTGTTCATTTACCTAAGAAAAATAATTATACACTTCACGTTTGCAAAGGGCCATAATAAGTGAATCCCAGATTTATCAGTATGTTTGGTTAAATTAGAATTAGGTGTTTTCAATGGCACTAGTGACAACTGTTCGTAGGAAACAATTTTTATTTAAGAAAGAAGGCTCTAAAAAAATTTGATCTTCACTTCATACCATGATGGAAAAAAAGGAGAAGGCTGGTCACGTAGTTGATAAATACTCCACTTAGACAGGGTATACACATGAAGGAAATTCAAGACTATTGATCTGCTCTTCATGAGCGATCAAACGTCACTCCAGAAAGAGTTCACAAGGAACTACAAGCCTGTCCCATATTTGCTAATGTTCATGTGTCAATAATCGTGAGAATACTGAGCAACAATAAAGCACTGCGTCCCAAAAAAGAGCACATGTGCACATCTGTTTTCCGCTAAAAATGAAATGATAGGCTTTTGGAATAATGTTTTGAGGACTGATGAGACATAGAGCGTATTGTCTTATGTCTAGGGAAAGAAAACCACTGCATTCCCATTTGTGGAAAATGGTAATGGTTTTCAGCCTGGAGCTTGAACACAGAGCAAGTTGGAGCAGGTTATACTGTATGTGGAGCATAGGCTACCATAGTGATATATCCTAGAGTGATCTACCCGAAGATACCAGACTAACGGTCTAACCCTGCCACACACTACAGGCCCATTTTGAAACTGAACCTTGACAGGGTCGTACAATTTGAAGGTGGAATAGAAGACAATACTAAAATAAAACTAAAAATGGGGAACAAGTATAATTGGGTGGACAGTAGCCAAAAGAGGGATGGTAACCAGGGAGTCAGGGACCAAGCTGAGAATTAAAAAGTTGATTGATATACAAATTTGTTTTTCAGAGATTCTAAAAAAAAGAGGCAATCTTTTTTTGCATGTTTTATAATCAGGTGCAGAGAATGGTGGTTCAATTTTTGTATGATGAGCAGAGAGCTGATTACAGTTTTTAGTGACGAAAAAAATGGTCAGCATGCAAACATAGAGGTATAAAGGAACCCAGAGTGAATGTATGCTGACCTCAAGTCCAGTAGCGAGAGCAAGAGGAAAATACTTACCAATGAACAGCAGAATTAATGAATTAATGAAAATAAGTTGATGAACTTCTAGTGCATGAACTTCTTTAAATTAAGATGCATTTTTTAATGTTCATTGAAAACAAAGTGTTTTTTTTCTCTTGATAAGTGAACAATTACACAATAACAATTACTCTTAGCAAAAATAATTGTTAAATTGTCATCATCACTGAACACGTTGCTGTTAAAAAACAAAAACAAATTCTGCTTTATAGCTTGTCTTTTTATTCCATTCATGTAATGCGATCCCAAAGCAAAAGTATGCTGCATTTTCAGTCTCCTTGATTGACCTGAAATTTCAGAATCAGTTCAATAATCCACAGAATGCTTAAATCTTCTGCTTCTCATTCTCCTTCATCTCAACCTGACTCAAGTTTGACGACTTATCACCAAGGCAGCACCAAATGGATATCTCACACATGAAAAAAAACAAATGCATATTTATACCCTTTTCCTGTTTCGTGTAAAGCAAAACATCCCAAGACACAGCATTTGAAAATGAATGATGGAATAAATGTGCTCTTGTTGTGCACTCAGACTTTCAGACTACATTTTATGTGCAGTTCTGAGTATGTGCAACAAGTTAAGTGTACATGGGAGCCAAGCCAAACTTCCATTAAGGTTTTTTATGCCTTAATGAATAAACACTGAATATTCAGCATTCAGACATTTGTATTCAGACTTCATACCATGGCTGGACTATCAGCAAGTTGATTCTAAATGATTGCAAATGATAAAAAAAAAATACTCTACCATCACATGTTGGAACAAAGTTTGTGCTAAAGCAAGGATATTTTCACATGGGCTGTCTATGTCTATGGCCCGAAGGGAGGTAAACTACTGTACTGGTCAACCTGAGTTGTTTGTGACTGCGATTATGGGTCATGAATGAGGAGATACTAATGATTTTATTGGCTAAAAAGAAGAAATAGTTGGTTAGGGTACATGAGAAGATGTGAGTTTGGACAAACAAATAGGTATGGACAAATACTTTATTTGTAATACTTGGGTGTTGCTGTTCACTCTCCATTATATCATTTAAAATTTATATTAGTCTTAATAAAAAAGTGTGTTGGTAGCTCTGGTTTCAAAAACATATATTTCAATTGGCAGTCAGTTCAGGAAATGAACCATTTAAATGAAGAATGTGGCAAAATTGAAAAGATCAAATAATGACATACAGCATACCTGGGCCTCAGAGACGCAGCTATGCAGACCTCTACTAAATGTTAACAATTTAGTGTGATCCATTTTTAAAACATTTTCATGTTTGTTTTGGTTCTTTTGACGAGTTATTAATAGGGATGGGTATTGTTTAGGTTTTATCCGATACCGGTGCCAAATCGGTACTTTTGAAACGGTGCCGGTGCTCAAACGGTGCTCAAACCGGTGCTTAAAGAATGGAGAACACAAAATTGGTCCAAAAACCTCTCATGTTCAGCTGTTTTTTGTAAAAATATAACAATGTTAGCCTTTTCTGCAGCTATGGGGCATATGGTATCACTCTTGGCTGGAAGCAGTGCTTAAACAATGGAAAAAACACAAACTTTGTCCTAAACCTCTCATGTTTAACTGTTTTCCACTTTTTCTTTGGTCATTTTAGCCTTTTTAGCCAGGGTGAAGGGAGTATCTGCCATCAAACAAGAGGACAGCCGCATGTAGCTATGATGATGTTTGCTAGTTCACCTTACATGCATTAATGTAATAACGTGGTTAGCCTACTCAACGTAAATTAGCTACTCACGCAGAGAAGAACGGCTGCTGCCACCATCATCCGTCATCATTTCTGCTACACTGGCAGGGCTAGGGGCCAGGACTCTCCTCTTCGTGTTTTTGGGGGATGTTGCATAACAGGCAACCCACCCGCAGTAGATGTGCTCGGTGTGAGGTCTCGCAGCAAGCTATCAAATACAGCGCATTTCTGGGCTTTTAAAAAAAACGCTATGCGTCGCCAGGTGTTTCATCGGATTTGAGGTGTTACCTCCTTTGACAGTATCACAGTATCAGCTTAAAGCACTTGTTGCAGGCTGCTGAGTTTGCATCTTTTGCTGTGAAGTACAGCCAGACTTCTGACCGCTTCGCCTTGGACATTTTTAATCTGTAGCTCTGCTCTAACAGAACGTACGTACCTGGCCCCGCCTACTATCCTCGGAAACGTAAAATGATTGGCTAGATTCTAAAGTGTATCACAGCTCAGGAAAAAAAAAGCACCGAAATAAAGCACCGAAATGTGCGCTGCTTTTCGGTCTGGTTACTACCGTTTATGTCAGAACCGGTGCCATCATGGCACCGGACACCGGTACCCATCCCTAGTTATTAATATTTGTTATTGCAGTAAAGTACTGCAGCTATAAAGTCAGACCATCTACAGGTTTAGTTGATAAGAAGCCTGATGCACTCAAACAGCATTATCGAGTGGAGGAAATACTGTAAACTACACAATCTTTTAGCTTACAATCACCTATTACTCTTCAGGAGGAATGAAAGATTCATATATATGCAATTATTTTAGCACAAAATATTAGGAAAAATTTTTTCTGTTACCATCTATAATTATTTATGAGTAAACTAAGAAACTACACCACAAAGTCAGGTAAGACACAAATAGCAGGAATTTCCACCGAGATTACTTGAAATCATATCACCACCTCTCTGTCATTATATTATTGTATTATTAAATAATTCAGGTTCATCTTGTTGATCATTTCAGGTCTTGGGCTACTAGAATGACACATTATTTAGGTTACAACTAAATATTACAAAAAATCTAGCTGTTGTCAGTAATAACAAGAAAATGAAGTAGAAGCTGTACTTCATATATTTGTTATAAACCCAAATTTACTACTCTTTTGTGTATAATTTAGGCTATTAAGAAGAATGTCCAAAAAACTGCTTTATCCATTTATTTTTTGCAGCCACGACACCTCATTTCATTTAGCATGCTTCCATAAAAATCAGAGATCAGCTATTGCAATAAACAAAAGATGCACACAGTTCCCGGGGCGATCATGGCTCAAGAGTTGGGAGTTCGCCTTGTAATTGGAAGGTTGCCAGTTCGAGCCCCGGCTTGGACAGTCTCGGTCGTTGTGTCCTTGGGCAAGACACTTCACCTGTTGCCTACTGGTGGTGGTCAGAGGGCCCGGTGGCGCCAGTGTCCGGCAGCCTCGCCTCTGTCAGTGCGCCCCAGGGTGGCTGTGGCTACAATGTAGCTTGCCATCACCAGTGTGTGAATGTGTGTGTGAATGGGTGGATGACTGGATATGTAAAGCGCTTTGGGGTCCTTAGGGACTAGTAAAGCGCTATATAAATACAGGCCATTTACCATTTATTCCTTGTAAGGGGTAGAATTTGAAGTGTGATTTCATCTGGTCTACTCTAAAGAATGCAATATGCCAACAAAAAGAAACACTGAAAGAGCACAAAACAGAAAAGAAAATTCAGTACAAAAGGCTGAAAGAATGTAAAGCAGCTTTAATACGTGTAATTTTAAAGAATCTGGTTAAAGATAGACAATAACAAAAGCAATAAGGTTGCTCATTGTTTCAGCATAATAGGTGGTTTATGTCAGGTCTGAAAGATACCTAATAGCAGGGCTGAGCATCTGGGGTTGCCTAAGAAATAGATTAGAAAAGTTGTAAATGAATTCTTTACACAAGACAGGATTTGAAGGTTTCTTTATTGAAAAGATAAAATTGAAGGTTTTCTTTAGCACGCAAACAAACAAAACAAAACAAGAAACAAAACAAACAAACAAACATCTTTGCTACTGCTGAAGATTTATCCAAAAAATAAATAAATAAATAAAAAATAAAAGAAATCAGACTCTAAATCTACTGCTATTGGGTCTACTGCTGAAGATTTCTAAATCCCTCATCTTTAATAGCATGTTTATGCTTTTGCAAATAGTTTGAAAAGAGCCAAAGAACGGACTGTTCAGTTTTTGTCAGACTCTCATAGGAAACAAATATAATAGTAGCTGCAGATTTGGAGCCAAGTTATGCAGTTATTCTCAAACAATTTCAAAATGTGAGAATATAAGCATTCTCACCCAGGCAAATTGGCCCTGGGTGAGGGACCAGACAAAGAGCGATTCATAAGACCCTTATGAAAAGGACACCGAGGGAACAGTTTACCCTGCCTGGGATAGGGTTACCGGGGCCCCGCCCTGGAGCCAGGCCCGGGGAGGGTGCCCGAGGGCGAGCGTCTGGTGGCCGGGCCTTAGTCCATGGGGCCCGGCCGGGCACAGCCCGAAGAGGAGACATGGGCCCATCCTCCCGCAGGCCCACCACCCGCAGGAGGCGCCATAGGGGTCGGGTGCATTGTGTGCCGGGTGGCGGCCAGGAGCGGAGGCCCTGGCGGACTGACCCCCGGCTGCCAAGACTGGCAATAGGGACATGGAATGTCACCTCTCTGGTGGGGAAGGAGCCTGAGTTAGTGCGTGAGGTTGAGAGGTACCGGCTAGATATAGTCGGGCTCACCTCTACACATGGCTTGGGCTCTGGAACCAGTCTCCTGGAGAGGGGCTGGACTCTGTCTCAGTCTGGAGTTGCCCCTGGTGAGAGGCGGCGGGCTGGGGTGGGTATTCTAATATCCCCTCGGCTTGCTGCCGGTACGTTGGGGTTTTTCCCGGTGGACGAGAGGGTTTGTTCCCTGCACCTTAGGGTCGGGGAACGGGTCCTGACTGTCATCTGCGCTTATGCGCCGAGTGGCAGTTCAGAGTACCCAGCCTTCTTAGAGTCCCTGGGGGGGGGGGGGGGGGGGGGGGGGGGGTGCTGGAGGGTGCTCCACCTGGAGTCTCTGTTGTCCTGCTGGGAGACTTCAATGCTCACGTGGGTAACAACAGCGAGACCTGGAGGGGCGTGATTGGGAGGAACGGCCTCCCTGATCTGAACCCGAGCGGTGCTTTGTTATTGGACTTCTGTGCTAATCACAGTTTGGCCATAACGAACACCCTGTTCGAACATAAGAGTGTCCATAAGTGCACGTGGCACCAGGATGCTCTAGGCCGTAGGTCGATGATCGATTTTGTAATCGTATCAGCAGACCTGCGACCATATGTTCTGGACACTCGGGTAAAGAGAGGGGCTGAGCTGTCAACTGATCACCACCTGGTGGTGAGTTGGATCAGGTGGCGGGGGAGGACGCTGGACAGACCTGGTGCACCTAAACGCATAGTGAGGGTGTGCTGGGAACGTCTAGCAGAGGCCCCAGTCCGCGAGATCTTCAACGCACACCTCCGGCAGAGCTTCAACAGCATTCCGAGGGAGACTGGGGACATTGAGTCCGAATGGACCATGTTCAGCGTCTCCATTGCCGAAGCTGCTGCATTGAGCTGCGGCCGCAAGGTGGTTGGTGCCTGCCGTGGTGGTAATCCCCGAACCAAATGGTGGACACCAGAGGTGAAGGGAGCCACCAGGCTGAAGAAGGAGTCCTATCAGGCTTGGTTAGCCTGTGGGACTCCGGAGGCAGCCGACAGGTATCGACAGGCCAAGCGGAATGCGGCTCGGGCAGTGGCTGAAGCAAAAACTCGGGTGTGGGAGGAGTTCGGAGAGGCCATGGAAAAAGACTTTCGGACTGCCTCGAAGAGATTCTGGCAAACCGTCAGACGTCTCAGGAGGGGAAAGCGGTGCTCTACCTGCACTGTGTATAGTGCTGGCGGAGCGCTGCTGACGTCGACTGAGAAAATTGTCAGGCGGTGGAAGGAATACTTCGAGGACCTCCTTAATCCCACTGACACGTCTTCCGAGGAGGAAGCAGAGTCTGGGGATGAGGGGAATGACCCGCCAATTTCCGGGGGCGAGGTCACTGAGGCAGTTAAACAACTCCTTGGTGGCAGAGCCCCTGGTGTTGATGAGGTCTGCCCCGAGTTCCTGAAGGCTCTGGACGTTGTAGGGCTGTCCTGGTTGACACGCCTCTGCAATGTTGCGTGGAGATCAGGGGCAGTACCTGTGGACTGGCAGACCGGGGTGGTGGTCCCCATCTTTAAGAAGGGGGACTGGAGGGTGTGTTCCAACTACAGGGGGATCACATTCCTCAGCCTCCCTGGGAAAGTCTATGCCAGGGTGCTGGAAAGGAGAGTTCGTCCGTTAGTCGAACCTCGGATACAGGAGGAACAATGCGGTTTCCGTCCTGGTTGCGGAACACTGGACCAGCTCTTTATCCTCTCCAGGATACTTGAGGGTGCATGAGAGTTTGCCCAACCAGTCTACATGTGTTTTGTGGACTTGGAGAAGGCATTCGACCGTGTCCCTCGGGGTGTCCTGTGGGAGGTGTTGCGGGAATATGGGGTGTCTGGCCCATTGCTACGGGCCATTCGATCCCTATATAACCGTTGCAAGAGCTTGGTTCGCATTGCCGGCAATAAGTCGGACTCGTTCCCGGTGGGTGATGGGCTTCGCCAGGGCTGCCCTTTGTCTCTGGTTCTGTTCATAATTTTTATGGACAGGATTTCTAGGCGCAGCCAAGTGGCGGAGGGCTTTTGCTTTGGTGGCCTCAGAATCTCATCTCTGATTTTTGCAGATGATGTGGTTCTGTTGGCTTCATCGGGTGAGGGCCTCCAGCTCGCACTGGAACGGTTCGCAGCCGAGTGTGAAGCAGCGGGAATGAGGATCAGCACCTCCAAATCTGAGGCCATGGTTCTCAGCCGGAAAAGGGTGGAGTGCCCACTCCGGGTCGGTGATGAGTTCCTGCCCCAAGTGGAGGAGTTCAAGTATCTCAGGGTCTTGTTCTCGAGTGATGGGAGAAGGGAGCCGGAGATCGACAGACGGATTGGGGCTGCACCTGCAGTAATGCGGACGCTGCACCGGTCCGTCGTGGTGAAGAGGGAGCTGAGTGTAAAAGCGAAGCTCTCAATTTACCGGTCGATCTACGTCCCTACCCTCACTTATGGCCACGAGCTGTGGGTAGTGACCGAAAGAACGAGATCGCGGATACAAGCGGCAGAAATGAGCTTTCTCCGAAGGGTGGCTGGCCTCTCCCTTAGAGATAGGGTGAGAAGTTCGGCCATCCGGGAGGGGCTCAGAGTAGAGCAGCTGCTGCTCCACATCGAAAGGAGCCAGCTGAGGTGGTTCGGGCATCTGACAAGGATGCCCCCTGGGCGCCTCCTGGGTGAGGTGTTCCAGGCATGTCCCACCGGGAGGAGGCCCCGGGGCAGACCCAGGACACGCTGGAGAGATTATATCTCTCAGCTGGCCTGGGAACGCCTTGGTATTCCCCCGGATAAGCTGGAGGAGGTGGCTGGGGAGAGGGAGGTCTGGGCCTCTTTGCTTAGGCTGCTGCCCCCGCGACCCGGCCCCAGATAAAGCGGATGAAGATGGATGGATGGATGGAGAATATAAGCAGTGAAATGACTGGACTTTGCATTGCTGCCACAAGATCTGGGCAAATTGGGCACTGAGCTGACCATGAATTCAGGTCAAAGTTCCTCTACAGCAATGTGAAAGACTGATATGGAAAAATAATACTTCAAGTTATTGCTGCTAAAAGTGCCTGTTAGTGTTCTTAGATTTCCATACACTGCTTTTGTACATTGGCTTAGTTTGTGTTAAATAAATAATCACACTGTGGACCAGATATTTTCTTATATGTCGTAATATGTAAAACTTTAGAATTAATGGAAGGTGTACTTTCTTTTTAACCATGGTTATACGTACTGGTTTTACCTTGAAAGATCAATAATGGAAATGTTCCACGTTAGGTTCTCTCTTTCTATATTTTAGCAATTTATTGGCAGTCTTGAGTCAAGCACTGGCACTGGAAGCTGATCTATAGCACGCATGCTGATTTATGGAGGTGATTTATGGATTATATGTTATCAATGAGACCAGTATGAAGGTTCATAAGATCTCACAGAATGTGATCGTTTAGTGTGAAACCATTTCCTTAAATCGGGGTCACATCTAACAGATAACTCTCTGCTGACTTTTTATCAACACTGTGAAGGGTGCTAAAACTGTCTTGACTTCAGCTTGCCCTCTTTCCATACAAGTGACAAGCTTCAAAACAGAAGTACTGTACACAGAGAGAGAGAGAGACACACACACACACACACACACACACACACACACACACAGAACAGACCTTCACATGACACCACGTCTGCCTGTCTTTGTGATTATTTACGTTACCTCCCACTTCCTCCCTTTTACAATCTGCTCTTCTTGCGGCAATGTCAGGGGTACAAGGGGCAAGACTGGATTAGCAGTCCGAGAAGATGAAGTCAAGGCAGAGACACTTAAAATGAGAAAATGAAAGGGGAGGGACGTACAGCAAGATAGGAATGCATGCTCACCCCCATTAGTTTGAAAAGGGGAAAGTGCAATAAAATGTAAGAGAAAGTCATAACATGATTGTCAGCTTCTAGCCGAGTTGTGGAATTGGAGCTAATCACTGTAGAGAACGTCTTGGACAGTTTAAGCCTTGCTGTCACACAACCGGAACTTACAGTCTTCACGAATTACATGTACAGACACAAGGTTCAACAACAAAGAGCGAGGGCAAAATTTTCAAGGAGACAAAGGGAGGTGGAAATGTTATAAAAGGATTGTAGGCTGGGACAAATAGGCAAGGACAAGTGTAGGATGAGGGAAATCCTATAACTGAAATTGTCAGAAGCATCGAGGGCAGAATGATGGAGATTAGTCAGAAGAAATATGAGACAAAGAGAAAATTTTGTAGAAATGAAAACATCCAAGCAACTCTCACATATCATTGAATCCCCTTGTGGAAAGAAAAGTGATTAAGAGAGCTGGACACTAAAGAGTCCAGCTTTTCTTCTGAAGTTATTTGGAAAACAGATGACTGTTTCTCATTCACTGATCCCCTGAGTCTGATATCAAAGACAGCAGTAGGGGAATAACAAGTTGCACATATTTGAATTTGCAAGTCTTGAGTCTTTGGAATAGTGGTGTTTAGCTCTCTATGGCATGGCGTCGCTCTCAGGCAACAAACCACATTTATTGGATGAAAAGAGTTTGACCTTTGACCTGAGTGTTTATTCTTCAGGAACCAAATCTGCACAGGATGCAATGTCAGCTACTTCTAACGCTAATATCATTTTTGAAATAAGTATACAAAAACATATGTGCGTGTACATGAGTATATGAAGAAGAATATTTTGGTGTTTTAAAGACAGATTTTGATTTCATTTATTTATTCAAATAGCATATTTTTTTTAACCTTTGTGTTCCAACATTATGCAGTTGGAACACTTTTTTAGGGCAATGATGCTGAAGCAGTCAGTGATTGATATATCAATCCCAAGAACCTCAAGCTTCTAAAAATGAGGGTGAAATATTTTTTTCTCAGAAAAAGACAAAAACAAAATTTAAATTGTAGCTTTGAAAATTAGCAAAACCAGCCTTTCTTGAGTTGTTTATAATACTGTAAATTGCTTTATTTGTTCTTATATATGCTGCATGTAACAGACAATACATTTAACTCTACATATCTTGTTTCTCAGCAACACTGTGCTTTAATGTTACTCGCTACTGTGATAAGGACAGCGTAAATAAACAACATCACAATTTCCTGAGTGAAATGCTTGATTCACAATGAATAAAATTATCTAGGGAAGAGCTATTACACACATGATTGAATTAGCATTAGTGTTGCTCATAATTAAAACATGCTAATAAGAGGCAACCTGCCAACAGATAAATTGATGTTTTGTTTTGGAAGAAATTACTGCTTTAATCATCTTTGGTAACATGTAGTCTTCAATTGTTTGCCTTCTTTCTTCTTTGTGCAAAGGGTTTTGATATTACATACTGAAATTCTGCAACCTTCTATGCTGTGTTGTTAATTTTAAACTATCAAAGAACTTATTGATTATTGGTTTAATCGTTACTGAAGTATTATAACAGAATATGATTTGCATGTAAATTCTATGTTCACTTTTCAACATTTATTTTTTTATCATCTTCTATATGTGGTGTGTATATGTTAAAATTGCTGTGACATCCCTTATGCCCCAGTTATGCAGGCCTAGCGACTGGTTAACTACTGCCTGGTCATCACTGGTTGCTAGGAAAATGTTTATTCCCTGACCGGTTGGGAAGTGGTTGTGGGAGGTTGTTAGCAGTATAGGTGAACTCAATCACAAAGGAAGAATACAATGTTGCACTGAAAACCTCAATCTGATTGCTTTGGTCACTTGCAGTTTGCTGTGGTCATCCTTAGTTAAAGATGCTGACTTTAATTCAATTCAATTTTATTTATATAGCACCAAATCGCAACAAAAGTCGCCTCAAGGCACTTCATAGGTACAAAGAAAAACCCAACAATCATATGACCCCCTATGAGCAAGCACTTTGGCAACAGTGGGAAGGAAAAACTCCCTTTTAACAGGAAGAAACCTCCGGCAGGACCAGGCTCAGGGAGGGGCGGGGCCATCTGCTGCAACCGGTTGGGGTGAGAGAAGGAAGACAGGATAAAAGACATGCTGTGGAAGAGAGACTGAGATTAATAACAGATATGATTCAATGCAGGGAGGTCTATTAACACATACTGAGTGAAAAAGGTGAGTGGAAAGGAAAAACCCAATGCATCATGGGAATCCCCGGCAGCCTACGTCTATTGCAGCATAACATAAATCTTGAAAGTAGAGATAGTGTCTGTCTCCAGAATCCAAACTGGAAGCTGGTTCCACAGAAGAGGGGCCTGAAAACTGAAGGCTCTGCCTCCCGTTCTACTTTTAAATACTCTAGGAACAACAAGTAGGCCTGCAGTGTGAAAGCGAAGTGCTCTAATAGGGTGATATGGTCCTACAAGGTCATTAACCCTTTAGAGCCGATCGGAGCGGGCACGCTCTGTTTTGCGTAACTATTTTTAAATCCCAGAAGCACTGCAACCACGTAAGCTAGCGCAAAAATTTTTTTTGCATATGAAACCGGAGGAGTTGTACTTACATCTTATGCCATCAGCTTGTCCTAGGTCACGGTTTCCTTCCACATAAAGCTTTGCAAAAACTGCATAAAAAGCGCTTGCAGGAACAAAAACATAACATTCCAGAAACACGCTTTGCCGATCAGATCAGCTGTTCATAACACTTCCTACGTTGGAATAGACATCAGCGCGAACTTTTGCATTTCCGCCATTACCTGCCCGAAACCGGAAGTGACGTCATTTTCGCGGAAATGTAGTCTTTTTTTACCATCAGGGCCTCAGGGCCTATACTGGTCTTTTTAAAAGTTATCTTTGACTTTATGACTTTCTGTGTCGTTTCTGGGATGCTTAGGACTCATATTGCACTGCTGGAAATAGTTTATTTTGATGCATATGCTGCTTTTTTGCAAATTTGCAGTATAATATTTATTTTCGTTTTTCCTGCAGTGTATAAAAATTGGTGTATTTCAAAAATAAAACTATGAAGACACTCAAAATAAATTTCCTGTGGTGGGAAACTATGTTGTGCAACTTTTTTGTATTTACAGTATTGAGGGATAAGCCTCTTAAATTTCTCTAAGTACAAATATATGTTAAAAAAGCAAAAACGATTTTCAATTTTTTTGTAGTTTATTGCACTTTTTTGCAATTTATGTAATTACTATGCACTTAATGAATACATATTATTAAAATCTGGGCTATAATGGTTGTATTGATGTATAGCAACTTGAAATGCTCCCAAAAATGGCTCCACAGCATGTAAAAATATAATATAAGCTGCGGCGGACTTGGTTCTATGGTAGGTCTTAAAGGGTTGTGTATATTTCCAGTTTTTATCTGTTGTACAGTGTCCTTGGGTGCTTTGAAAGGCGCTATTTAAATAAAATGTATTATTATTATTATTATTATTAAGATAAGATGGGGCCTGATTATTTAAGACCTTGTATGTGAGGAGCAGGATTTTGAATTCAATTCTGGATTTAACAGGAAGCCAATGAAGGGAAGCCAAAACAGGAGAAATCTGCTCTCTCTTTCTAGTCCCTGTCAGGACTGTTGCTACAGCATTTTGGATTAACTGAAGGCTTTTCAGCGAGTTTTTAGGACTTCCTGATAATAATGAATTACAGTAGTCCAGCCTGGAAGTAATAAATGCATGAACTAGTTTTTCAGCGTCACTCTGAGACAGGATATTTCTAATTTTAGAGATGTTGCGCAAATGGAAGAAAGCAGTCTTACATATTTGTTTAATATGTGCGTTGAAGGACATATCCTGGTCAAAAATGACTCCAAGGTTCCTCACAGCGTTACTGGAGGCCAAGGTAATGCCATCCAGAGTAAGAGTCTGGTTAGATACCATATTTCTAAGATTTTCATGGCCAAGTACAATAACCCCAGTTTGATCTGAATTAAGAAGCAGAAAGTTTTCGGCCATCCAGGTCTTTATGTCTTTAAGACATTCCTGCAGTTTAACTAATTGGTGTGTGTTATCTGGCTTCATGAGCTGGGTGTCATCTGCATAGGAGTGAAAATGTATGTACAGTGGGGCAAAAAAGTATTTAGTCAGTCACCGATTGTGCAAGTTCCCCCACCTAAAATGATGACAGAGGTCAGTAATTTGCACCAGAGGTACACTTCAACTGTGAGAGACAGAATGTGAAAAAAAAATCCATGAATCCACATGGTAGGATTTGTAAAGAATTTATTCGTAAATCAGGGTGGAAAATAAGTATTTGGTCAATAACAAAAATACAACTCAATACTTTGTAACATAACCTTTGTTGGCAATAACAGAGGTCAAACGTTTACTATAGGTCTTTACCAGGTTTGCACACACAGTAGCTGGTATTTTGGCCCATTCCTCCATGCAGATCTTCTCGAGAGCAGTGATGTTTTGGGGCTGTCACCGAGCAACACGGACTTTCAACTCCCGCCACAGATTTTCTATGGGGTTGAGGTCTGGAGACTGGCTAGGCCACTCCAGGACTTTCAAATGCTTCTTACGGAGCCACTCCTTTGTTGCCCGGGCGGTGTGTTTTGGATCATTGTCATGTTGGAAGACCCAGCCTCGTTTCATCTTCAAAGTTCTCACTGATGGAAGGAGGTTTTGGCTCAAAATCTCACGATACATGGCCCCATTCATTCTGTCCTTAACACGGATCAGTCGTCCTGTCCCCTTGGCAGAAAAACAGCCCCATAGCATGATGTTTCCACCCCCATGCTTCACAGTAGGTATGGTGTTCTTGGGATGCAACTCAGTATTCTTCTTCCTCCAAACACGACGAGTTGACTTTATACCAAAAAGTTCTACTTTGGTTTCATCTGACCACATGACATTCTCCCAATCCTCTGCTGTATCATCCATGTGCTCTCTGGCAAACTTCAGACGGGCCTGGACATGCACTGGCTTCAGCAGCGGAACACGTCTGGCACTGCGGGATTTGATTCCCTGCCGTTGTAGTGTGTTACTGATGGTGACCTTTGTTACTTTGGTCCCAGCTCTCTGCAGGTCATTCACCAGGTCCCCCCGTGTGGTTCTGGGATCTTTGCTCACCGTTCTCATGATCATTTTGACCCCACGGGATGAGATCTTGCGTGGAGCCCCAGATCGAGGGAGATTATCAGTGGTCTTGTATGTCTTCCATTTTCTGATGATTGCTCCCACAGTTGATTTTTTCACACCAAGCTGCTTGCCTATTGTAGATTCACTCTTCCCAGTCTGGTGCAGGTCTACAATACTTTTCCTGGTGTCCTTCGAAAGCTCTTTGGTCTTGGCCATGGCGGAGTTTGGAGTCTGACTGTTTGAGGCTGTGGACAGGTGTCTTTTATACAGATGATGAGTTCAAACAGGTGCCATTCATACAGGTAACGAGTGGGGGACAGAAAAGCTTCTTACAGAAGACGTTACAGGTCTGTGAGAGCCAGAGATTTTCCATGTTTGAGGTGACCAAATACTTATTTTCCACCCTAATTTACGAATAAATTCTTTACAAATCCTACCATGTGAATTCATGGATTTTTTTTTTCACATTCTGTCTCTCACAGTTGAAGTGTACCTCTGGTGCAAATTACTGACCTCTGTTAAGTGGGGGAACTTGCACAATCGGTGGCTGACTAAATACTTTTTTACCCCACTGTATGTCTTCTAATGATGCTGCCTAAGGGAAGCATGTATAATGTAAACAGAATTGGTCCTAGCACTGAACCCTGTGGAACTCCATAATTAACCTTAGTGTGTGAAGAGGACTCTCCACTTACATGTACAAATTGGAGTCTATTAGATAGATATGATACAAACCACTGCAGCACAGTACATGTAATACCTACAGCATGTTCTAATCGCTCTAATAGGATATTATGGTCAACAGTATCGAACGCTGCACTGAGGTCTAGCAGGACAAGTACAGAGATGAGTCCACTGTCAGAGGCCATAAGAAGATCATTTGTAACCTTCACTAAAGCTGTTTCTGTGCTGTGATGAGCTCTGAAACTTGATGTTTGATATGAAAGTAAGTTGGAGATTGGCCTATAATTAGCTAAGACTGCTGGGTCTAGAGATGGCTTTTTGAGTAAAGGTTTAACTACAGCCAGCTTGAAGGCCTGTGGTACATAGCTGATTATTAGAGATAGGTTGATCATATTTAAGATCGAAGAATTAATTAATGGCAGGACTTCTTTGAGCAGTTTTTTAGGAATGGGGTCTAAAAGACACGTTGATGGTTTGGAGGCAGTAATTGTTGAAGTTAACTCAGAAAGATCAATTGGAGAAAAAGAGTCTAACTTAACAAGTACTACTAAAGTACTAAAAGTAGCTGTAGATAATGTTACATCTGTGGGATGATTATTGGTAATTTTTTCTCTAATGATAAAAATTGTATTTGTGAAGAAGTTCATGAAGTCATTACTAGTTAACGTTAAAGGGATGGTTGGCTCAAAAGAGCTCT
Source organism: Diplotaxodon limnothrissa (assembly GCF_057381915.1). Lineage (NCBI taxonomy): Eukaryota > Metazoa > Chordata > Actinopteri > Cichliformes > Cichlidae > Diplotaxodon > Diplotaxodon limnothrissa. Next base: position 28,142,343 of record NC_140615.1, on the reverse strand, counting down.
GCCTTTTTGTCAGCCTGGCTACAGTGCTGAAGAGAAACCTGGGGTTATTCTTATTTTCTTCAATCAGTGATGAATAGTAAGATGTTCTGGCTTTGCGGAGGGCTTTCTTGTAAATCAGCAAACTATTTCTCCAGGTTAAATGATGATCTTCTAAATTTGTGGCACGCCATTTCCTCTCCAGCTTACGAGTCATCTGTACTGCAAACGCTCACCAACGAGTGCTAAAGAAATAGCCAAAATTGCAACGTAAACTGGAAACAGAGAGGGTTTGCCTTCAATCTCAGAATTGAACCTTTTGAGATAAGTTGGTTTCATTAGGAAGGTGCAATGCCAAGGTGTTAGCCAGATGTGCCACAGGGTTGTAACAGGGTCAGTTATAACAATTTCTGAGTTCCCATTTCTTTCATGTAATCTTTTCACTACGCTCTGTTTGTGAATATAGCAAAAACTTTTATTTTTCTTTTTTACACCAAAACCCAGTTTACACTGCACAACACGTTAGTAAATCTGTAATACCCAAACTATAGCAAACATCTCCACACAGCCAGTTAAGGACACCTGCTTTTACAGCACCAAAGCTGATAATGATTATGGTAAATGGCCTGCATTTGTATAGCGCTTTTCTAGTCCCTAAGGACCCCAAAGCGCTTCACACTACATTCAGTCATTCACCCATTCACACACACATTCACACACTGGCGATGGCAAGCCACATTGTAGCCACAGCTGCCCTGGGGCGCACTGACAGAGGCGAGGCTGCCGGACACTGGCGCCACCGGGCCCTCTGACCACCACCAGTAGGCAAACACGGGGTTAGTATCTTGCCCAAGGATATTTGGCATGCAGCCAGGAGGCAGCCTGGGATCGAACCACCGACCTTCTGATTAGTGGCTGACTTGCTCTGCCACCTGAGCTACAGCCACCATATTAGAACAAATACAGGCAATTAAATACAAAGATCTGATTCATGTGCAATTACACATGAAGAGAAAAAGCAACACTCGCCAAAAGAACTATTTAATCAATCCTTTAAAATGATTGAAAACTCATTACCAGTCCTGACAATTTGAAGTCCTTGAAACAGGACAAGCGTATTTAAAAGCCTTATCCCTCTTAAAATTATTCTGATTCTCAGGAGAAACATTTGTAAAATATTGTGAGAGCTGTGCTGATTGTACATTTTACACATATATGCAAACAGATTGGAAAGAAGCAGCCGAAGAAGAGATTTGTATATAAAATTCAACCAATGGGAAGGTCTGCAGACATACAGAGATGACCACTTAGCAGCGACATACATAGAACAGGGATATATACTCAATTTCCACATCCACTAATAAAATGTAAAGCATACTGGTCTCTAAACTCTTTAGGTTACTGACCAGGTGCATTCAAAAGAGCAGATCACAGTAATACAGTAAAGGTATAAATAACTAATAAATAAATAAATAGTAGAGACATTAAGTGTTTCCTTACTTGGAGAGAGAGAGAAACAAAGTCCTTAAAAAACAAGAAATGTAATTTAAGTTTCAGCTTGGACTTACACACTTCTTGTCAAAACACTTGGAGATAAAAGGACATAATGAAACACTGCAAACAATCCTTTGTTGAAAAAAGGCTTTTTGCCAACAAAAACATACACACTTTGGAATACTTTATTAAAGCAGTAATAACACAGTCATATATTTTAGGCAAAGCCAACAAAGTGACTCTAGGAGCCTGTGGCGGGGACTAAGGACAATAACGGACTATAAAGCACCAACAACCGGTATGACGAACGCGGCCGTGACTCTGGCAGACGAGCTGAACACTTTCTATGCTCGCTTCGAGGCTACAGCTAAGGACTCCAACAATGCTAGTGCTAGCGGCGCTAACGGCTGCAGACAGGAAGATACTGCCAGCACCGGAAACGTGCTCGTCATCTCCGAGCATGAAGTAAGGAGAGCCTTCAAGAGAGTGAACACCAGGAAAGCAGCAGGACCAGACGGCATCCCAGGTCGTATCCTCAGAGACTGCGCATACCAGCTAGCTCCTGTGTTCACTGAGATATTCAACATCTCTTTATCTCAGTCGGTGATCCCCACATGCTTCAAAGAGTCCATCATTGTTCCTGTCCCGAAGAAACCCCACCCTGCCTCTCTCAATGACTATCGCCCTGTAGCCCTCACCTCAGTAGTGATGAAGTGTTTTGAATGCCTGGTCAGAGACTTCATCATTTCTTCACTACCAGACACACTGGACCCACTACAGTTCGCTTACCGTCCAAATCGTTCCACAGACGATGCCATCTCTCATCTCCTCCACACATCACTCACTCACTTGGACACTAGAAGGGGGAATTATGTTAAAATGCTCTTCATAGACTACAGCTCTGCATTTAACACCATAATTCCCTCCACACTCACCACCAAGCTGGAGCATCTGGGACTCAGCTCATCTATGTGTCAGTGGATCTCCAACTTCCTAACTGGCAGACCACAGGCAGTAAGGATGGGCGGACATGTCTCAGCCTCCACCACTCTCAGCACTGGAGCCCCCCAGGCAGGGCCGGCCCGTGGCATAGGCCGTATAGGCAAATGCTAAGGGCGCCGTCCATCGGGGGCGCCACGCCAGTGCCACAAATGTTGAAAAAAAAAAAAAAGTTGGTACTATTATTTCTAAATACAAAAAATAATCCCACGTTAATTAAAATGCAAAGTAAAGCTTATTTAATAGAAATATTATTTGTTACAACATTACACTACACTGCTGATGTAGGGGGGCGCCACCTAAAATCTTGCCTAGGGCGCCAGATTGGTTAGGGCCGTTTCTGCCCCCAGGGGTGTGTTCTGAGCCCCCTGCTGTACTCTTTGTACACATATGACTGTGTGGCCACTACCAGCTCCACCACCATCATCAAGTTTGCTGACGACACCGTCGTGGTGGGCCTGATCTCTGATAACAACGAGACGGCCTACCTGAAGGAGATTAGGAATCTGGAGAACTGGTGCCAGAGGAACAACCTCCTTCTAAACGTCAGTAAGACAAAGGAGCTGATAGTGGACTTCAGCGCTAAGCAGGAGAGGAACTACCAGACCCCCGTCATCAACGAGTGCCCAGTGGAGAGAGTGGACAGCTTCAAATACCTCGGAGTTCACATCACGCAGGACCTGTCATGGTCCTGTCACATCAACACCGTGGTGAAAAAGGCCCGTCAGCGTCTCTACCACCTCAGACGCTTGAGAGACTTCCAACTGCCCTCCAAGGTGCTCAGGAACTTTTACTCGTGCACCATAGAGAGCATCCTGACGGGAAATATCATAACCTGGTTCGGGAACAGCACCATGCAGGACAGACGAGCTCTACAGAGGGTTGTGCGGTCAGCTGAGCGCACCATCCGCGCCGAGCTCCCTGACCTGCACTCAATCTACAGCAGGCGGTGCTGGACCAAGGCCAGGAAGATCGTGAAGGACCTCAGCCATCCCAATGTAACCTGGACGTGTGTCCCTCTATCTATAAAGAGATGATCTATACTGCTCGCCCAAGTGCAATGTCTACAATATCCGAATCTAGGTTTGGGAAGGAGATTGGCGGTAGCAACTCTGTAAGAGCAATGAGACTTCCAACCCACATAACACGCACGACCACAGGTTTATGAAACAAAGTTTGCTTTATATATTTTCTTTTGGATCAGTTCCCTTTGCTCATCCTCAATGTAGGGATACCTTCAAATGCAGTAACCATCTCAAATGCATCACAAAAATAATTGAAACAATCAAAATAGATGTAAGACAAGAAACACAATATTTCAACACCCCAAAGAAAAGGAAAAAGAAAAGAAAATAGCATGTGAGTGTCCAGTTCCTTATGGTGTCAGTTTATTCAGTTACCCACTGTCCTGGGTTAAGAACTGAAAACGACCTGAATCTCAGGCGGAGAAAAAGTAGCAAAGAAAATGATAAGGTATCTCTCAGGTGGGCTTCCTTTTGTTTTTTTCCCTACCGCCCTCCTGGTACGGCAGGCATCAACGTGTCGGCGTCCTGACACAGAGAAGGCCTCCACAGCAGCAACAGTGTCTTACGGTGTGTTCACACCGAACGCGATGGACGCGAATAGAGCGTCAGGTTTACATGTAAAGTCAATGGAAAGGCGCGATGACGCGCGATTGCGGGTCCTGCGAAAATTCGGAAGCAGATTTGCGTCGCGAAAACGCCAAAACGCGTGAAACGCGCGTCAGTGCAGCGCGTCAGGCGCGTTTGACTCGCGAATAAAACCACGCGCGTGAGTTTTTGTGTTGCATTTTGTGCATACGCGCGTTTCGCGTCTACCGCTCGAGTTGGAAAAATCTGAACTCCAGCGTCAAATCGCGCCGCGACAACCAATCAGGAGCCTGGTGACGTGGCTCTGACCTAGGTCAAAGGGGCAGATCCAGCCAAAGCCCTTCATTCTTCATTCAGTATGGAGGAAAAGCTGATCAGCGCCGTGGCTAACCACCCCGAGCTATACGATGCCAGCTCCTATTTCTACCGAGACAGGAATAAAAAGGACCTAGCTTGGAGACACATAAGTGAGGAGATCGGGCAACCTGGTAAGTTCATTCCTTCTTCTTTTTAATTTTCAGACTGACCCGATGAAGCCGTGCAAAAGCTAGCAAGCGCGCCTACTGTCCCGCGATTTTCCCACTGTTGTACAAATACCTTTCCGCTAACCAGATAATGCATTTATTCAGAGGACATCTGCAGGAGAAAGTGGAAGAGCCTCAGGGACACATATAATAAGGAGAAGAGGTCAGAGAAGGAGAAGAGGAGTGGGTCTGCAGCAGGATCGGGGAGGAGATGGAAGTTCTTCGCGGTCATGGGGTTTCTGGACCCCTTCCTCACCCCGCGGGAGACCAGCGGTAATATGGTGCGGACCGTGGAGAACTTCTCCCCCGAGGACCAGGGACAGCCCGAAGAGGCAGCAGGGGAGTGTCAGTCAGAAGGTATGTTTACAATTAATTAATGTAGGCAGTTAATTTATGCGTGTTGTCATACAGGAATATATTTTGTTTATTAATAAACAGTATAAAGTAGTCCCGCTGTTCATCCGTCACTGCCTCGCCTTTTCGCTGATTTTTTTTATTGCACCGTACAGCTTTCAACAATGCGCATTGCATTCTGCAGCCCAAATGACAAATCTCCTCCGTGTCGTGTCTCCTGCGCTTGCCAAACTTATCATGTTTGGTTTTGATAACCATCACTGGACGTGCTTCCCATCCAGAGCTCCACAACAGAGGGGGAAGTTCCAGCGCTCCTGGAATCCCTCTGCGATGGACCGCCAGTCTTCAGTTGAAGGCACAGCCATGAAATCGTCCACTAGACAGTCCCAGATGGCCGTCGCTACCTGGGGGATGATCTGGCTCACCGTGGACACACCGACTCGAAAACTGAACGCGATGGTCCTGAAGGAGTCCCCGGTGGCAAGGAACCTGGACAAAATTGTTTAAAATGTGTATTATGTGTACTGCAGTTACAAAATACATTATTGAAATTCCAAAATTACAAATTCCAAAACATAAATCTTACATAAAACATTTTGTAATTATAAGGATAATTACATGATATATATTTGATATAATCTAAAACAGTCTGCAGTGATTATATACAAATATTCAACTATCCCAGAAATTAAACCAGGTATAAATAAACAAAAGGAGTGTGTATCACTACAAAGATTAACCCACAGTGGTCCTAATACCAGTTTGATATCAGCAAACACCGAGAGCATACCTATGACACCACAGCCATGCTATCATTCAACCACTGATAACAGCATAAATCGAATTAAATCGGGACTTGATGAGACCATCTGAGTATCACTAGAAATATTATAAACAGTACCAGTTTGCTATCGGTAAACACCGAGAGCATTCACTGTTAGCATAGCACATCCATGTTAGCAGTGTATAAACGATAGTTTATACACGCCGACAGCATTCACTGTTATAGCACATCCATGTTAGCAGTGTATACACGATACACTGCTAACATGGATGTGCTATGCCATCAGTAAACGCCGACAGCATTCACTGTTAGCATAGCACATCCATGTTAGCAGTGTATAAACGATAGTTTATACACGCCGACAGCATTCACTGTTATAGCACATCCATGTTAGCAGTGTATACACGATACACTGCTAACATGGATGTGCTATGCCATCAGTAAACGCCGACAGCATTCACTGTTAGCATAGCACATCCATGTTAGCAGTGTATAAACGATAGTTTATACACGCCGACAGCATTCACTGTTATAGCACATCCATGTTAGCAGTGTATACACGATACACTGCTAACATGGATGTGCTATGCCATCAGTAAACGCCGACAGCATTCACTGTTAGCATAGCACATCCATGTTAGCAGTGTATAAATGGATGGTTTAGCATATATTAGCACAGGTATCAATAAAGGACTACCGTATTGACCACTTTTACTAACCTCAGGCAGACGGACAGGCGCTCTGCAGGTGGGATTGAGCGCCTGTAATTGGTGTCTAGGCGGGCGATTCTGGGACCGACGCGGGAAAGCAGGTCCTCAAACTGGCCGGGTGACAGACGATGATATCGCTGGAATCTGCCGTCATCCAGGCGCAGCTCCTGGAGCAAATGGTGAAACTCACCAAACTGCTCACGCGCCTGGAGGACTTGATGGACCCAGGTACGGCGAGGACGTCTTTTACGCTGCTGCTCTGCTCTCCACAGTACATAGAGAAGGGAGACTCTCTCTTCAAGCGCTAGCTCGACAGCTGCCATCTTGCAAAGATGGAAATCTTGCAAAGATGGAAACTCCCACATTTCCGGTTCACGCGCGTCAAAATATCATATTTTGACGCGCGATGGATTTTTCTTGGACACGCGTTGAGACGCGAATGTACACGCGTCAAATTAGGGGCGTTTGGGGCGTTTTATTCGCGTCCATCGCGTTCGGTGTGAACACGGCGTTAGACCCACGATACCAGCTCCTCACTTGGCACCCATGGAACTGTACCTCAAAAAAAAACCAGTCTGCACACAAATATGCAGAATGTTAGATGTCCACATTCCTTAAATGTCCTTTTTCCTAATGTCCTTGGTTCTTTTGAAATATTAAAATAAATTTGCATCTTGTGACACATTAAAAGTAAATACACCGTATTACTGTGCATCACCCGCAGTTACAGTAACAGCACAGCTATTGCACGTGAACTGCGCATAACCACTTAGCTGGCCGCGGCTGAACTAGCAGGCCCAAGAAAGTAAAAACATTAGACACTCATAATAAACAAAACTGTCACAACATTGCAATACTATGAAAACACATCTTAAACATCATTAAACACATTTACTACTATTCTGACTGGTTAGTTATTTTTTCCAGTGCATTGAACTGCAATAGCGGTGCTAAGTGAGCTAGGCTAACTCACCAGAATAGTTCAAAAAGTTCAAAGAAATACTCCGACTCCTTTCAGGTAGGTACCCGTCTGTGGTTCACCGCTAACGACAGCTCTCTCACAAATGTTAATTAAACCTCTTTCCTCTCTTTCAACTGGAAAAAACCGTGCTCCGCGGCAGCATGGAGTTTTTCCTTGCCGTCCTTTTTCCTCTACACCACACCTTCACGCGCACGGAGCTGCAGATGGTGCCTTCAGGGCAAGCCCGGAAATTAAACTATCAGACAAGGACTACGATGCATTCAAAGAACCCTGTACTTCTGAATGCTGTAAATCTTACCAGGGTTACACCAACAACAGACTGTTCTCTCTGTTGAGGTCAGGAAAGCGATTCCGCTCCCTGAAGACCAACACAGAGAGACTGAGGATGAGCTTCTTCCCGCAGGCGATACGGTCTCTCAATCACACCACCACACAGTACTGACCCACACATATGGTTCTTACACACACACTGGACATTCTGGACATTGTTTTCACTTCATCACTTAAATCACTTTAAGCATATTTGCACTGCACAAGAGGATTGCACAACACTGGTGTTACGTTCTGGTCCCGGCAAGTAAATAAACGCCCAGTTAGCTCCTAGCATTTCTCGACAGCTCTGCCTCGTTTTTGACTGCCCGGGACATTTAAACAATGGATACCTCCGTATACAAACAAATTCATGCCTTTCTCCTCAACGGAGAATAACAAAATAAGAAGAATGGCGCCTAATTACAGACTTAATAATACAGACTTGGTAATATTACACGTGAAGACTCATCAGCCAGATTAAGTGTAGGGATGGGTACTGGTATCCGGTGCCATTATGGCCGGTTCTGACATAAACGGTAGTAACCAGACCGAAAAGCAGCGCACATTTCGGTGCTTTTTTTCTTGAGATGTCATTCTAGCCAATCATTTTACCTTTCCAAGGATAGTAGCAGGATAGCAGGTACGTACGTTCTTTTAGAGCAGAGCTACAGATTAAAAATGCCCAAGGCGAAGCAGTCAAAAGTCTTGCTGTACTTCACAGCAAAAGATGCAAACACAGCAGCCTGCAACAAGTGCTTTAAGGTGATACTGTGCAAAGGAGGTAACACCTCAAATCTGATGAAACACCTGGCGATGCATAGCATTTTTTTAAAATCTGAGAAATGCACCATATTTGATAGCTTGCTGCAAGACCTCACACCGAGCACATCTACTGCAGGTGCGGTGCCAACCCGTTCTCACTCCCAAAGCGTAACATTTTACGCTAGGTGACAAATCGTCACCATATTACGTTTTCGGCTACCCACCACGTTCCTAAATGACGACCTCGGAAAAAGAGGAAATATGAGAACCATCTGGACTGAACCTACACATGTTCGCTCTTTTTCTTCAAATCGCTTAGAAACACGCTATTTAACATCATTAAAGTCCTGGTTAAGGTCAGGAATAAACATGAGAGGTTTTAAGACAAAGTTTGTGTTTTCCATTGTTTAATTACCGGTGTTGTATCAACAGAAAAATTTTGCAGAAAAAAAGAGACTGCTAAAACTAAAAACATAAGAGGTTTTTGGACAAAGTTTGTGTTCTCCATTCTTTAAGCACCAGTTCGAGCACCGGTTTAAGCACCGGCACTGTTTCAAAAGTACCAGTTTGGCACCGGTATCAGATAAAACGATAACCCTAAACGATACCCATCCTTAATTAAGTGTTTACTGACAATTGACAGTGATAGCGGACATCATCATCACAATTCCAACAATCCTCTCCACACAGACGAGCATAAACATACTCGACTATCACTAAATCAAATTTAACATGCATACACAAACACGATTTGTTATGACGCAAGTTCAGTTTACAATAGCGCTCGCTCATACGCTTTCTGGGTCACAAAAGTGGGGTGGCTGTAGATCAGGTGGTAGAACAGGTCATCCACTGATCGGAAGGTTGGTGGTTCGATTCCTGGCTTCCCCTAGTCTACATGCCAAATATCCTTGTGCAAGATACTAACCCCAAATTGCTCTCTGATGCATCCATCGGAGTATGAATGTGTGCAAATGTCACCTATGAAGCACTTAGAAAGATGTGCTTGTGCGAATGGGTGAATGCACAAGTTGTGTAAAGCACTTTGAGTGCTCAGATGAGTAGAAAAGCGCTATATAAGAACCAGTCCATTTACCATTTACAAAATAAACTTAACATATTTTCAGGCGAGAATGTGGGTGTGTAAACTTCAAATATCTGCTTGTTTTATCAAGACATCACATATATGCAGAAGTGCTCCGACGTTTTCGGACATGTCTGTTACCGACCACATCAATAGCTAGCCGGGGGTTCAAGGGTCACTAGAGCTGGTAAGAACAGCGGATTCCCGGCACATCATTTTCAGACCTCCCATGGTCCTTCACTTCTCAAGTTAAACATGATGTATAAGTCAATTAGATAACTTAAAAATATTATTGTTTGGCTTTTTTCAGTGTTTTATTTGTTCCTGAGTAAATCGGTTTGGCTGACATTAAAGTTATTAGATTCGATTAAATAAAACTTTATTAATCCCTTGGATGGGTTCCTCCGGGGTTTTCACACGGCTGAGTAAACATCAAACAGAAAACTGATTAAACAGAAGTGTGAAATGGTCGAGAATTTACACCAGTGTCCTGTTATATTTTAGATAATAAGGAGCAGACGGCTGAATTTATTAAACTCCACCAAGACAATGGTACGCAAAGACAATGGTACGCAAAGACAATGGTACGCAAATCTGAAGGCTAGACCATCCCATTTCACAGCCTCGTACTTCTGGCCTTCTCAGTCTTCGAAGGACCCAGTCCACGTAGACTGAGAATGCTGGGTCCTCCGAAGGATGCATCGTAGGTTTTTGGACACAACTTGTGTCTTTACGGTTTTTCTAGCTTAGCTTACCTTGTAGTCAACTCGCTAGTAGACCTCACACCGGCACATCTACTGCGGGTGTGGTGCCTGTTATCGGTCCCGGAGTTAGCAACATCCCCCAAAAACCCGAAGAGGAGAGTCCTGGCCCCTAGCCCTGCCAGTGTAGCAGAAATGATGACGGATGATGATGGCAGCCGTTCTTCTCTGTGTCAGCAGCTTAATGTCGTTCGTGTGTAATTTATGTTGAGTAGGCTAACCACGTTATTACATTAATGCATGTAAGGGGAACTAGCAAACACATCATAGTTACATGCGGCTGTCTTTGTGTTTGATGGCAGATGCTCCCTTCACCCTGGCCAAAAAAGCTAAAATGACCAAAGAAAAAGAGGGAAACAGCTAAACATGAGAGGTTTTTGGACAAAGTTGGTGTTTTTTTCCCCCATTGATTAAGCACTGCTTCCAGCCAAGAGTGATACCATAAATCCCCTATAGCTGCAGAAAAGGCTAACATTGCTATCTTTAAAAAAAAAAAAACAGCTAAACATGAGAGGATTTTGGACAAAGTTTGTGTTCTTCATTCTTTAAGCACCGGCTCGAGCACCGTTTAAGCACCAACACAGTTTCAAAAGTACCGGTTTGGTACTGGTATCGGATAAAACCTAAACGATACCCATCCCTACTCGCTAGCAGCATGGCCTCTTCACGTCCCTCCTGCACTTTCCTTCTCAATTGCGTCAGATGTTTAGTTACTCCTTGGCAATAATCATACCTGTAATAAGTGTAGCCTGTTTGCACCTCTGGAGGTCAGGATCACTGAATTGGAGACCTGGCTTTGCACCCTTAAAAAAAACCCATAACTAGCCAAGCCCCTGTGGCTGGTGCAGCCAAAGGTAGTGCAGGCCCCGCTAGCTGCCCCCCCCTCGAAAGACTGTCCTGAGCAGCTGGAGAAACAGAATGGCTGGGTGAGGAGGAAGCATAATCCTCAACAGAAGTCCCTGGTACACCACCAGCCCATTCATGTGTATAATTGTTTTTCCCCACTTTCAAAAGTGCCTCAGAAAGGAGAGACATCTAAGGCAAGAAGAGGGGTCCCTATTTGCCTCCAACTCTCTCAACAACACCAACGACCAGGACAAGGGACCACGACCTTCCCCAGTCCCCCAAACCCCTGACAGGCCATCACCCTCCTCCCCCTCCCTTTCTCCCTCCTCCCCACACCTGAAATTCACTGAGGAGATGATGGAGCGGGTCAATGCTGGGCTCAGATCTACCCCCCGTCCCAATCCCTTTTTGTCCCCCATAAACCCCCCACCAGAGCGGCCAAAGGTTCGCCATCGAGCCCCACCCTCAACAGAGCAATCGAAGTCACATTGCCCAGCCTCGCCCCCCTTAGTTCCTCTTCATGCCCTGTCTCCGCAGTCTGATGCGTGATGTGTGAAGGGTCCGGGCTGTGAGGATTATGGCAGTGATGACTTTTCCCAGGAGAAGCTGGGACCCTGTTTACTAGAAGGTTTTAAAATTTCTGTACTTTTAGGTGACAGGAGACATGTGGCCTGGTCAAAACACAGAGAGCTGCACTCTAAAAGATCTTTAAACATAGTAAACATACCTTGTGTGCCACAGACTGCTCCCAAACACGAGGGGACAAGTAATACCTCTAAAACACTTAAGTTGGCTTTATTAAACATTAGATCTCTAGCTGGGAAAACATTTTTAATTACTGATTTAATCACTGAGCACAGCCTTGATTTTATGTTTTTAACTGAAACTTGGTTGGACCAAAGTAACAGTGGAGCTGTTCTCATCGAGACGACCCCTCCTAACTACAGTTTTATCAGTGAGGTCAGGGCGAGCAGGAGAGGAGGAGGGGTTGCTGTCTTATTTAATGAATCATTTCAATGTAAGCAGCTATCTCCTGGAAGTTTTCAGTCTTTTGAATATGTGGCTTTACAGCTGAAGGCCCCATCCAAAGTTGTGTTTCTTAATGTTTACAGGCCTCCCAAATACTGCACAGACTTTTTTAATGACCTCAGTGAACTGCTGTCTGTGATCTGTGTTGATTTTGACTGTGTAATTATTGCTGGGGATTTTAACATTCATGTGGACAACCCTCAGGACAAAGGGACTAAAGACCTGAGTAACACTCTGGGCAACTTTGGGCTGACTCAGCATGTAACAGAGGCCACACATAATAGAGGACACACTCTTGACCTACTGATCTCCAAAGGCCTGAGCATTTCAAAGGTTACTGTGTCTGATGTGGGCCTGTCTGATCATTACTGTGTTTTCTTTGAAAGTAAAATCTCAGCCCACACAAATATATCAACAACAGTGATCACAAAACGGTGTATAACTGAACACAGTAGTGCAATTTTTAACCAGGTCTTCCCATTAACACCTGACCTGCCCAGAGGGTCAGTCAATGAGCTCGTCAATAGCTTCAATGCTAACATGTTAAATGTAATGGACACTATTGCTCCCATTAAGGTGAAGGTTATCTCTGGAAGGAAAAAGTCTCCATGGAGAAACTCCACACTGGTGAAAAAAGAAAAAAGAGAGTGTAGGAAAGCTGAGCGCAGATGGAGAAAAACAAACCTCCAGGTTCATTATGACATTTATAAAGAGAAACTTCACAATTATAATTTACAACTGAGGAATGCAAGGAGGTCCTACTTCTCTGACATCATCACTAAAAACAGCCATAATGCTCGGGTCTTATTTTCTACAGTTGACAGGCTAACAAACCCCCCTGTGTCAGTGGCAGCTGAACTTCATTCGACCATGGCCTGCAATGACTTTGCCAAATTCTTCACTGAAAAAATCCAAAAAATTAGACAAGCAATTGGTACATCAACAGCAGATCCAGGATATGTACTGTGTCCACCAAAAAACTGTTTAAACACCATGAAACAGTTTCAACCTATTAACAGCAAAGACCTGGAGGACATCTTAGGTCAACTGAACTCCTCCTCCTGCTGTTTAGATGTCCTGCCAACAAGTTTTTTCAAAAAGGTCTCAAAGACTTTAGAGTCAGACCTGTTACAGATCGTCAACTTTTCTTTATTATCAGGTGTGTTTCCAGAATCACTAAAAACTGCTGTAATCGAACCTATACTGAAAAAGGACAATCTTGACAAGACACAAATGAACAACTACAGGCCGATCTCAAATCTCCCGTTTTTAAGTAAGATCATTGAAAAAGCAGTTTCTCAACAGCTCAGTTACTTCTTAAAACAGAATAATTGCTACGATGCCTTCCAGTCAGGTTTTAGACAGAACCACAGCACTGAAACCGCTCTGACCAAAGTGTTTAATGACATATGTCTGAATACAGACAGTGGAAAAATGTCAGTCCTAGTTTTACTGGATCTCAGTGCAGCATTTGATACAGTTGACCACAACATATTACTCAAACGACTGGAGAACTGGACAGGTCTTTCAGGAACTGTACTAAACTGGTTCAAAACATACGTAGAAAACAGGAAATACTTTGTATCAATAGGTAACTTCACATCTGAGCAGACAAGTATCACATGTGGAGTTCCCCAAGGTTCCATCTTGGGACCCCTTCTGTTTAACATCTACATGCTCCCACTGGCACAGATTATAAACAACAACAAAATAAACTACCACAGCTATGCAGATGACACAAAAATATATATCACAATGTCACCAGGAGACCGAGGCCCTGTACAGGCTCTTGGTAAATGCATTGAGGAAATCAATGACTGGTTGTGCCACAATTTTCTCCAGCTAAACAAAAACAAAACTGAGGTAATAGTCTTTGGCGCCAAAGAAAAACGATTACAGGTCACCAGAGAACTTCAATCTATACATCTAAAAACCACAAACCAGGCGAGAAATTTGGGTGTAGTGATGGATGCAGACCTAAACTTAGAAAAACACATTAAGACAATAACAAAGTCAGCTTACTATCACCTCAAGAATATATCAAGGATAAAAGATCTGATGTCTCAACAGGACCTGGAAAAACTAGTCCATGCATTCATCTTTAGTAGGCTTGATTACTGTAACAGCATCTTTACAGGTCTACCTAAAAAATCAGTCAGACAACTACAGCTCATTCAGAACTCTGCTGCTCGAGTCCTCACTAAGACCAAAAAAGTGGACCACATCAGTCCAGCTCTGAGGTCCTTACACTGGCTGCCTGTCCGTCAGAGGATAGACTTTAAAGTTCTGATGCTGGCCTATAAAGCTCTGAATGGTTTAGGACCAAAATACATCAATGACCTCCTGACCCAGTATGAACCATCCAGATCCCTCAGGTCATCTGGATCCGGTCTTTTATCAGTTCCCAGAGTCAGAACCAGACACGGAGAAGCTGCATTCAGCTTTTATGGTCCTTATATCTGGAACAAACTCCCAGAAAGCCTCAGATCAGCTGAAACACTCAGTTTATTTAAATCCAGGTTGAAGACTCACCTGTTCTCAGCTGCATTTGAATAAAGCACCAAATCCACACTTTAAGCTTAAATTTCAAAACTTACATTTAACTACTGATTTTATCTACTGTTCTGATTTTATCTGTTTTGATTTTATATACTGTTGTTTGTTTGTTTGTTTGTTTGTTTGTTAATTAGTTAGTTAGTTTATTTGCTTGTTTTAATCAATTTTAAATCATGCTTTTTATTTGTTTTTGTTTCTAATGTCTCTGTAAAGCACTTTGAATCACCTTGTTGTTGAATTGTGCTATACAAATAAACTTGCCTTGCCTTGCCTTGCCTTGCCCACTATGTGACACACCCACTGGAGATCAAACTCTGGTACGATTCTGGACTGAGACATGTGAAGCTACAAACATCAGCAACCATAGTCAATTGTCTTCCAGGGGCCAGAGCAGGCGACATTGAAGGAAATTTAAAACTGCTGGCTAAGGGTAAACGTAAATTCTGTAAAATTATAATTCATATCAGCAGAAATGACACCTGGTTACGTCAATCAGAGGTCACTAAAATCAATATTGAATCGCTGTGTTACTTTGCCAAAACAATGTCAGACTGCAGTTTTCTCTGGTCCCCTCCCCAATCTGACCAGGAGTGGTATGTTTAGCCGCATGTTCTCCTTAAATTTTCTGAGTGGTGTCAAAAAAACAATGTGGGCTTTGAAGAAAATTGGGAAACCTTCTGAGGAAAACCTGTTTTTTTAGGAGAGACAGCAACCATCCCACTTTGGATGGAGCATCTCTCAATTCTAGAAATCTGGCTAAATTCATTAACCCAAAATATGACTATTGGGCCTCTCTGCAGTTTCTCTCCTCCTGTTATCCCCACAAAACCCTTTAGAGACTGTATCTGCTCAAAAAACCAAAAAAATCACAAAGAAAGAACAATATTGTATCCACAGCTGCACCAAAGAGTAAAACACTGAAATGTGGATTATTAAACATTAGATCTCTTTCTTCGAAATCCCTGTAAGTACATGAATTAATAATTGATCAACAAATCAATTTACTCTGCCTTACAAAAACCTGATTACAGCGTGATGATTATGTTAGACACAGAAACTGAACCCCCTATGAGGGTTCAGTTTCCATGATGATATGAGTATTGGGATTTTCTCTGTTTTCTTTGTATTATTGTAGGGTCTTTACCTTACAATATAAATTGCCTTTAGGCAACTATTGTTGTTATTTGTTGCTATATAAAAATTAATTGAAATACAATTGAAAAATAAAATAAAATTGAATTGCTGTCGGTTAATTTATAAAGGGTATCACACTGGCTCACTACTGCACAATCACATACAGCAGTACAGGTAATACTGCTGATGCTGCCAAGCTCAAGGCAACATGCATGTGATGTAGAGAAAGTTTTATGACTAGACCATTAACCAGAATTTTTTTTTCCTTTTCATTTCTTTCTTGCACATTTTTATTTCTTCTGCTTCACTTTGTTGTCTGGGTACTCTTAAATATAAATAAGCCCACTCAGTGTAGGCAGAGATAAGTGTTAAGTTATTGGATTTTGATAAAGCTACACAGCTGCATACTGGATCAACTGGTCTTTCTGGTTTGTACATCAGTCCAGCTGTAAAGTAAAAATAATTTACAAGTCCATTAAAAGACAGAAAAGAGAGGAAACAGGCGCGTGCGCGCACACACACACACACACACACACACACACACACACACACACACACACACACACACACACACACACACACACACACACACACTCCTAGTAGCTGTGTGAGGTCAAGCAACTAGAAGCTTGGCACTTACCGAGCCATTACAAGCCTAGTTTAACTTATTATTAATAATTGCAAATCTTGCTACATTGACCCTAAAGTGTGTATGCTTTAAATCCAAATGCACAAAAAGGAGCATAAATAAAATACCCAGCCCGAGGGATGCATCTTTGAGAACTGAGCAGAGTCTAAACCAGAAGGAAATGATACAGTGGGAGCTTGTTACAACAAATAAGCACGATTATGTAAACAGGACATGAGTGATTATCTCCCAAAGCCCCCCTCCTCCCCCCTACATCCAGATAAGAAAGCCATGGAACATGAAGAATCCAGTCCTATGATTGCCCCCCCCCCCCCCTCCCTTTTTTTTCTTTCCCAGTGTTTGTGTCTTACCCTTCTATGATTAAAAACTCATCAATCATTCTTTACTCCGTAACCCAGTAACAAAATGCTGATGCATTCCTTGCTGCTTTCCATTTGCAACACATGAACTTGTTTAAGGTGTGAAAGGTGACCCGAGCTCCCTCTGGTCACATCACTGGTAGATTTTGAAAAATCACGGTTGTCAGAGAGCCAGAAATGTGGATATAACACATCATAACTCACAGTAAGTGTCACTGTGAATGCAGTTTCATACTTGCAACATTAGCAGTTAAAGCCAGCAGTATTTTCAGTGTCCAGTGATGTAGCTCAATCCAGGCTTGAGCTACATCACTTCTGACAGGGCCACTTTATCAATAACATACAATACTGTGCAAAAGTCACGAGTCAACCCACATTTCTTTATACTTTGCTTCCAAGGAGCCAGACTTTCTGTCAATATTTAAAGTGTACGTGAGTAATAGCTCTCCAGGCACTCTGGAGGTCTTTTAAAGTTTTTCTTTGAACATTTGCTGCTTTTATGACTCATTTTCACTCTTGTCCTTGTGCCTGACCATTTTGAGTGGAACGCTTTTTTTTGTTTGCTGAACACTGACCTATGAATCATTCAAGCGCAACATCCAAAGAAGAGCTTTGTCCTTGAAGAAGCCTTGAGAAGATTACTAAAAGAAATTACAAGATAGTTTAGATAAGAACAAAGGTGGTCATACAGAAAGACTTTAAAGCTTAGTAGAATTGAACAAACTCTGTTTTTTTGTAGTTCCATAGATATTTGCAGATGTTTCCCTAGAAAAACATAAAGAAATGAAAGGTGACTGCACAGTACTGTGTATCAGTTATTGAGGACAGAGGATAAACTACCCAAGACAAGCTCCATTTGGGGTTATTCCCTTCATTCCTCAACTCTGTTCCTGTTGTTGCTTCCTGCAATATGGTTCTTGATGAGCGAAAGAGAACGAAAAGAGAAAGAAGTTAAAATGTTTGTAGATGTATCCCATTGCTCCTCTTCCCTACCACAACCTCCTGTCTTCATCATTTAACCTGATGTTCCATTATCCCTAAATGCTATTCATTCCTCTAGCACCCTATTTCAGCCTGTTTCTCTTACATAAATATGGTTTCATTCTTTTTTCATCAGCCTGATATCAGTTCCATTGCTGTGAAGGCAGAGTAAAAAAAAATTCCATCGATATCTTCTGTTAATATGATGTTAAAATGGGGACAAGGGTTGAAATGTAGCAACAGCCATAAACTCTATGTGCAGCACGTCAGTTTCATTCTCCATACTGGAACTACATTAAACTGCATTTTTCCTTTTAAATAAATAAATAAAATTAAATATCGTTAAACTGAAAACAACACTCATAGAGACAATAGTTTAGTGTCTGTGTGAGTGACTGAGTATCTTGAGGATTGAATTTGTAGGCCACTGAAAATCACTGGTGTGTTTTATTGACATAATCTGTCTCCATTCCTATTCATTAAGTTTTTAAGATACCTGGTGGTGGGGGAGTCTATGAATTTGTCCAAAATATGCAGAATCTGTGCAATTAAAGAAAAAATCTTCTCTGAATACCAACACATGTATTGTTGTGTAGTTTTAACAACAATATAATTTAGGTAGCATTTTAAGCAGATTTATCAAGTTTTTTGTTTATTTTTTGTCTTTTTAGATGATGATGGTTTAGCTTTATAATTGTCATATTTTTGTTGGATTATTACTGAGAGAACTACTATATTTCTTGATACCAGTTGTTAGAAAATCTAATAAACTGTAACTGTTAGAACAGAGGAGTTTAAATTGTGAAGGAAATGCTTCCTTGGTCTTGTTCTTCACTCGTATACATATCTTAGTATAACATGAACTGTTGATGAATGAAATGTAAAGGAGTGCATTGTTTCTTTTTTGCAAATGGGCTGAAAGGTGCACAAGGGTGGCACTGTCAGAACCCTGGAAATAGGTAAAGAGCTGTTCCCTTATTTCATCCCACGTGTAACCTGCTTTCCTGTCATCTTCCGCGACCACTTTTTGGGCCTTTTTTTAAAAATTTGTATTAGTTTTGCCTGTGCATTTCCACTTGCCACCCTGTGATTAGGTATGAATAATTACTTCAGTATTAGTACATAAATGTACAGCTCAATCCTAAAACACAAGCAAACACACACAAGTAAAAAAGAATTAATAGGGAGGCAATTACGCTGACTTAAATTGATGGTGAGCGAAGACTGTGTTGTTGTGCCCTGCTGGGCACCAGTGCAAGATGGCACACTGGCATGCTCCATCATTGAGTAAAACTCCTCAGCGACAGTTTGAGCCTTGGGGACTGATTCACAAGGCTCTTGAACACTTGAAAATCAATTTAAAAAATAAACAAAGTCAGATTGCTCCAGGTCCCACTCCTACCCTGATACAAAGCAGGCATAGCTAGCCTATGCAGCCCAACATTGGGAATATTATCAGTGATAATCCTTGAAATGAAAGTCAGGTCACTTTGACAAAGAACTCGTTTGCTTTCTACCCAGGTCGGTGATTCTCATGCACAAAGGGACAGAATGGGAATGCCTGGAGGAACATGTCTAGATTGCTAAATGCATAGCTGCCATGTGATCAGCTGATTAGACATTTGCATTAAAGAGCAGTTGCTCAGGTGTACTTCACAACGTGTGTAAGTAGTGTGGATTTTTGGCCATGTTTAGTGTAACTGATGTTAGCTGGATGCATCTGTTTCCTGATGTCTTAAAGCCTTTCTGGGGTGACAAAGAAAATAGAGCAACAGGAATATCCCACTGTGCTTCAATTAATTCAGTTACCAGTAAATATCAGTAATTATAATTTAAGTAAATATCAGTTGACTGGCACATTTCTCTAATGAGCAACCCAGGACCAAACTTAATCTTAGGTTATGAAACATTGCCACATGAAAATACAGGTTTGCATGTGGGGGGTCGAGTAACAGCAGAATCCAAAGCTTTGATCCTGCTGGTTCCTTTTTAAATGAGAATAGCTGATGGCAAGACTTGTAGACTGAGAGCTGCGCTGGCACACAGCCAGTATGCTGTATAAACAACTGAATTTCATGAAATTAATTACTATATGCAAATGTGTAGTTAATATATATTATATGTAAATCATTTTCATCTTGAAGTTGCAGTAATTTCAGACTTTTTCACTTTGAAGTTACTGTAGGGTGTACTATTTTAGCTATTAGCAGTTGGCTAATCATTTAATTAGATCCTGGACTGGACTGGACTCGCCACAGATCCAATACAGTGGGTCATATTTTAAGTTAACTAAACTTAAAATTAACAAACCTTTTAAAGTAACAAAACTTCAGTTATTAAAGATAAGTAGACTGTACTTAGTTCCTACATGATATTTTACAACGTACCTGTTCCTCTTTTTGCACATCCCTTCTTCCCTTTCATTGTGCCTGTTCCCCCTTTGATCCACAACCTGGTTTTGACGTCCCTGACAGTATTCCTTTGTTGGATTTGTTTGCCCCGCACCTGGCAATAAAGTCTTTGAACTGTTCCTGCTTCTTAGATAATCATTACTTCAGCCACGTGTCAGGTACATTCGACCAAGACATGATTCTGTTTGATTATTTTTGCTTAAGAAATCTTAGGTAATGCTGACTGTTTATTTAAATTACTTTAAATTAATGTGGGAAATCGAAACATGTTGTCTTTTAATGGCTTGTCCAAGAACAAGTGAACTATGACATTTAGGTAAACCATGTTTGTAGTTGTACTACACTAAATCTTTTTTTTTCTTTAATTATATTCACACCGATCAGTAGATAAGTCTGTCTGATCTTTTAATCCCTGCAGATAACTGAAAAATAAAACATGCCCTGCATGTTTATACCTGCTCCCCATGCAAGAATTTGAGTTTTGGAAATAACTTCAACGCCTCTACACATGACAGCCATCTGTGTTTGTATTTACTATGTCCAAATGCTTCACACATTTCAGTAGACTGCTGCAGCTTCCTGTTCCTGTTTTTTGTAGGGGGCACCGGATTACAGAAACAAATCTGTTTTGTATCTTATTGCTTCTTTTTTGAGCTTTTTGTAGCAAAAGTAACATGTTTAATAAAAGGTGTGTTAAAAATTCAACATTTAAAAGTAAAATCTAAAAAAAATGATAATTAGATTACAACAGAGAAAGTAAAGCTTTAGTGCATGGTGATGTAGATGATCTCAAGACAGTAATGTAAAAACAACAGAATTCACATTTTTCTTGAATCCCTTGAAAGCGAGTGATTCCAGCTCATGGTCATCTGGTCAGCTGAGGACTCAGATGACTGAACTTATCACTTGTTGCCTCTGGTAGTGAACAACTGCTACGGTTGACTCTTTTGTTATGTCACCTCAAGATAGCATGCCTGTCAGTGTCATGATTACCAGTGTAGTGAAAGCAAGCTCTAGGTTGGGCAGATAAAAACCTGAAAAATGGTCTTAAATTATGAAAAGAATAAGCAGGGTGTTACAGAGATTTGTCTTCAGTTGATCTAATAGAAAATGACATGATAGCGATCATATAATATGCTGTAAGCTGTATAAGTGACTCTAAGACCATGAAATGCTTTCAGATCCTAAAAAGTACATTTACTCCTTAGCTAATAGAGTGAAACACAGTCATATTATTAAAAACAAAAAACTGTGTTTTCTTTTTTGATGGTGTGAGTAAATTCACACAGCATGTAGTGATGTTCATTGTCCAAAGGTGCACAACCTTCCATAGTGCATGACACCATGTGTGTGTTACTCCAAACAATGAAGCTCATGTAAATCAAATCCTTTGCTAGGGTTGCTTGCGCTACACATATACTCTGACTTCCACCTGTTATATCTCCATCTGTTCACCAGTTTGTCTCTGACAAATTTCAAATGGCACAACAACACTCATCATTAGTGATTCCTCTTGGTGTTCTTACTTTGTCTGTAATATCAGTGAATCCAACAACTCTTTCTTTACTGAGACAATAGACGGGGGCGATCGTGGCTCAAGAGTTGGGAGTTCGCCTTGTAATTGGAAGGTTGCCGGTTTGAGCCCCGGCTTGGACAGTCTCGGTCGTTGTGTCCTTGGGCAAGACACTTCACCCGTTGCCTACTGGTGGTGGTCAGAGGGCCCAGTGGAGCCAGTGGAGCCAGTGTCCGGCAGCCTCTCCTCTGTCAGTGCGCCCCATGGTGGCTGTGGCTATAATGTAGCTTGCCATCACCTGTGTGTGTGTGAATGGGTGGATGACAGGTTGTGTAAAGCGCTTTGGGGTCCTTAGGGACTAGAAAAGCGCTATACAAATACAGGCCATTTACCATTTTACTGTCCCATCTTCTCACCTCAAGTTAAGCTTTGGGGTGCTGTAAACACAAGGCTTGGGTATTTATTTACACAAGGGTTTTTTTCTTTGTGGCAAAGACATATAGATGTATCTTGTTTGTTTGTTTTGTGTGTGTGTTTGTGAGTGAAAAGGAACAGGCTAGACTTGGGCTTCATTTCTCATAGAAACAAGAAAAGAGTTTTTGATTGTTTACCTCCGAAAACCAGGGTTCAAGCAGCATCATTCAGAAATGGCAAGTTCTGCCATGTGTACGAAAGAGTTTCAGGCTAAAGGAGAACAAAGATTCTTCTCCTCCTTCATAAATCATCTTCATGTTGCTGGCTTTTTCCTACAATGTGGTCTCTTTCCAACCTCTGAGTTGAAAGGCAGCAAAGAAATATACTTATGAATAATTGTCTGTTTAAATTTCAGTAGGTTAATCTAAATATGATAATTGCATGGCACAGAAAGAAGGAAAACATTTCAGTTTGATGGGCAGTTCTCCAACAAACCACCACTGCTGAATACATCCCAAACAACATGCAGGTGTTTGGTAAAAAGACACAGTCAAACCTGAATCTCATTACATGCTGAAAGAGCAGCATGCAAAGAAAAGGGATAAGGAACAAATCTGTCACAGGTGAAAAGGAGACTGCCAACGAGAGAAAAAATGTTTATGTCCCAAAATGCAGTTTCACAAATTAGAAAGCTGATACGTTTGCTTCTTTCCAACTTTCTACAAAATGTTAAACATTCGTTTGAGAAAATCGTGATTAATGCGGATTGATGTGCACTTAATGAATTATCAGTTACTGTTAAAACCAGTTTAATTATGATACAACCAGTCTTGTTGCAAGGCAAACATTAATGCTGTATTGTGTTCAGGGGAAGTGCTCTAAATATTTTAACAACAGGAAAGATCAAAGGAATGGGTTACTGGATGGAGGGAGAAACATTTTCCAATGCCGTATCCCTTACATAACATATTTCAAGTGCTTTGAGTGTTTCAAAATAAAGTTTCCATCTTTAGTTGGCGTGAGTGTACATATTTCAATTTTGCAGGAAAAACGAAAGACATTTTTTCATGTTCAGAATATATATAGATTTAATAATTTTCTAACATGGCAGATACCTTTTTTAATGATGTATTCTTATGTTAATATATAAAAAAGTCACTTCTCATAACATACTTGCTGCTACAAATTTCCAGTTTCTCCTCCAAAAATAATTACAGGAGACAGATTTGCCGGAGGAGGGTTTTGTTCAGATTGGTAAACAAATTTGTTGTTGTTTGTTAGTTTGTTTTTCAATGCTGTCTTCAATTAAACGACAGCAGTGAACTACTTCCTTCATCTCTTATGGGAGGTTTGTTTAGTTCATTGCACAAATGTGCCACCATATAAACACAGTATTGTTGCAATGAAACTCTCTAGAACATCATACACACTTTAAATACACTGTGAATATGTTTACCGTTTCTATTACAATGCATATACTCTTGCTGAGGGTTTGCTCAAGTTTAACTGGTTGACGGTAGGCATATATGTTCATTTTAAAACTTAATGGAACATTGTGCAGTATGGTGGTATTTTTAAAACTTCAGGGTTTTGCTCGTTATTTTCCTGCATGCCTGTATCCACCATCCACCTGCTGCCACTGTTGGCAGCTTTTGAGAAGCTGCACTTCAACCACAGCATGCATCTGTCGGGTCTGAGTCTTGTGTTCTAAAGGTAAATTACGTGAGGTTAAAGTCGAGTTGCACATATATATTCCATGTGAGTTGGTTATGTTAAATACATTTAACTGGCCTCATGCATGCTGTATCACATTAATATTTACATTATTTATGAGCCTTTAGGAATTCCTGCTTCTTTGCAAACCTACATTTATGCAATTAAAAGAAAACACTGAATGAGACTAAGACTGACCATACATCCATCTGCTAAAGGAGACATCACAACCGTTATGGAGACCAGTTTTAGTCCCTCAAATGTGAAAGCTAAACCTGAAGACTTATTGTCATAATATCAAGAGTGTTATCCTTGTTACAAAAAACAAAAACAAAAAAAAAACAACAACAAAAAAACAAAAATAAATGAAAACAGAAACAATTTAGAAAAAAATAAAAACTAGTCCAAAGGAAATGAGGAGTAAACTAGAACATCCAGGGAAGGCATGCCAGCAGGCAAAGACCACAGTACAAATCAGCAAAGAACAAGAGGATGACTAGGCTGTTTATACACAGACACATAAACAGTGGAAAGAAAACAGATGAGTAATGAGAAGCAGTGATAACTATCAGAATACAGTGAACACAGAGACAGGAAGTAAAACTTACACACAAAATGAAAGAAAACAAACCTTCCAAAGTAAAACACTGTAAAACTGAGGAACGCTAACACAGACATTCATACCAATACAACACAAAAACAACCTACAGGATACATACTGAACACGACCACATGAAGACTTACACTACACCTAAACATAGAAATGACACACACACACACACACACACACACACACACACACACACACACACACACACACACACACACACACACACACACAGAGAGAGAGAGAGAGAGAGAGAGAGAGAGAGAGAGAGAGAGAGAGAGAGAGAGAGAGAGAGAGAGAGAGAGAGAGAGAACAACTAATACCACAAATATTAACAATAACTATATTTAAAAGGCTTTAAAATGACTTTGGATGAAAATCAAACCAGTAATCCAAACCCTAAGAATAGAAAGCCTATAATATAGCAAAGACTCTAGATTCAAAACAATGCGGGAATAATGATAAACAGAGAAAGACTAAGGATAAAACAGAAAGAGAAATAAACACTGCAAACAAACTGTCAAAATTAGGAAAAAGTAAAAAAAACTCAAGGTTACAAGTACAAATATAAGCACATGAGGACTCCAATCAGCAAATATCAAGAAAAATAATGCTACAAAACCCAACAAACAGACCAAAAGTACATGTAAAGGATGCCTTCTAGGTTATAATTAGAAAAAACCCAAAGAAACAAATACCATAAGCATAACTAGCTCTTACAAAGGTCAAACTTTAGATATGAATCAAATCTAAAGTGAGAACTGAACTCCATAAAACTCGAAACCCTGGAAGGAATAAAAACTTCACTAGAAATAAATCAAAAACCAGAAACTAAGAAACAAAAAGCCCAGAATCCAAATATTAAAGAATACTAAACTCAACACCTAGTGACACATGCCACCAGTGCACTATGTATAAAGTTCAGTTTGGTACAAGACAAAATGAATAAGTTTAACATTTGTGTAACATTGGCGTATTAGAAACACTAAATCAATCTCTAATAATATTTTTTCTTAAATTCTATAAGAAAGTCAATTCATTATCGACAGATTAATTTGTTGATCTCTGGGATTTTGAATGTTTTTTTTGTCTTCCATTCTCAGCTTTTGACCACTTCTGGCTCTGTGATAAGGGTCAAGAATACAATGTAGCTCACAGTAATTAAGCACAGACAGTCTCTCACCATTTATCATTGTGGTCAACATCTGGTTTACAGTAAAAACAATGCAAATCAGAAGAAAATAACTAACAAAAAAATAAATAAAAACAAAAAACTTGCATGACTGTCATTTCTAATTCCTCATCTGTCAGAATCCAAATTCATTTCCCATTTCCATAAAGTAGAAGCACACTTCTGTGTGTCCTGAAAGGCCGCACGAAACAACTGTGAGAAGAACAAAATACATGCACACAAGGTAGAGATTAAAAAGAGCCATGTCTAACTTTGTTTAGAACTGGTAATTTTCTTAGAAGTCCTTGGGCTTTAAATAATGAAATAAAGATAAGACAGTGAAGGCAGCGTGTCTCTGCTTCTGTTTCTGGCATGTGGCTGATGGCAGCCCAGACTGCGCTTCTATTCTCTAGTTGATATCCTGAGATCTCAGTGCAAATAAAAAAGCTTTCAGAAACACTGCACCACTCCTCAATATACAAACAACACACACATAACACAGCCTGCAAGATTAGCTTTGAAAGTTCATTTTATCAACAAGCGTGAGCCAAGCTGAGAGACAGATATAGGTACGGCAATGAGACAAAGAAACATACTTCCGCACTGCTAGACAGGACAGTCACATGCTTTGCCTAAACAGTGTATCCATATCTCATAAAAGAATGATTTGTTACTAATTACAAGCATGATTCATTACTAATCAAAAATGTGAACATGACTCGTCACCACATGCCCTGCTTGTTTGTCATGGCATTAGGGTATTTTTAATTCTAGATATAGTGATTGAAGACATGTTTTTCACTTGGAGTGCTTAAACTTAGGGGTGGGTTTTTATAATCGATTCATCGATTAAAATCGATTCTGGCTTGGATAACGTAAAATCGATTCATTAAAATCCTGAATCGATTTTTTTAATATAAATTTATTTTGCCCGAAATGCCAGAATCTCTGGTGACAGCTCGCTGATTCTGATCTGTCGGCGGGTCCGCGCTTTGTGAGCCGATTCTAAAGCTGTTAGTTTGATCTCTCTCCAAACAATATTGACCGAACCAGCAGCAAAAGAAAATCCAAACGCTTCACATAAACATCGTCATGAATTCACTCTGACTTTTACTGTTTTTCTTCCACCGCGATGCACAGCTCTCTCTCTCTCTCTCTCTCTCCCTCCCTCTCTCTCTCTCTCTGTACTTCAACAACAATTTCCCCGTCTAAAAATCTATTTTCTTCATTATTCGCTTGCTTGTTACGCACAAGTCTACTGTTGTTTACAGTGCTGTCAGCCGCTGTTTTTTTCCCTTTTACATTCTTCCGAAAAGAAAACCTAATTTCTGCCGTTCATTACTGAACAAATTTAAACTTTTTAAAATTATTCAAAATGCAAAACGCTCAGCTGTGTCTCTAATAAAACCGATGTAACTTCAGAGGTAATGTTCATATGTTGATTAATGGTTTTCTTTCGTTTTTGATGTACTGCAGAATATTTTTATAAAATCCTAGGCCAGGAAAATCACCTTCATGTTTTTCTGTGTTTTATCTTCAGCTACTTTGACACAAAGGCATCTGCTGTGACGCTCACACCTTTGATAAAGTCTTCCGTGTGTCAGCTTCCTTTTTATTGATACAAAAATATGTAAATGTATTGATCTGAATTATAATATTTCTGACTGTCAAAATTTCCCAGATTTAAATCGAATCGAATCGAATTAAATCGAATCGTGGATCGAATCGATTCGGGACCTTGTGAATCGGAATTGAATCGATTCTAGAAATCAGTGACGATACCCAGCCCTACTTAAACTGTGCCTTTACTGTCACAGCGTGGCCATCAGGAACAATAAGTGGACCCAAGAGCAGATTCAGAATGGAGGCTTGGTAGCATGAACTGAGTGCTTTGTTTACAAAGTGAACACAAGAAAGGCATCTTGAAAACATGAACTAAAGCTCTGAACATGATTATGAATGATTAACATGAACTATGAGATTCTAGACCGAGATTAACTAAATGCAATACACATGGACAGTGAGGTTCTGGGCTAGGGCGACTGGATTCAGGTGCTTGAACTTGACAAACAAAATGCGGATCGAGAGCTGGTGGTCTAGGCCACTGAAACAGAGGGGGTCAGGGCGGTTCCAAGGATTGAATGAATACTGTTCCGGTTGTCTGCAGGTGAAGTGATGCAGGAGGAGGAGGACGTGAGGTAGAGACCTGGGTGAGTCCAGTGGAGAATTGTTCAAAGGTTTTCAAAACAGAGGAGTAGGGAGGCAGGCAGGTGAGGCTGAAGAGCATGCAAAGAAATGTTACCAGCTGTGGGTAAGCAGAGGAGACCAACATCCAGGTGTGAGAGGCTATGGCAGTGGTTCCCAAACTTTTTTTGCTGGGCCCCCCTTGTTTTACAAGAAAAATGTTCGCGCCCCCTGTCTCGCGCGTGCACGAGCACAAACACAAACACATTCTCCAACCACACACACCCATATTTCACACCTCAAACATTTAGTAAACAATTAAGCAAATACAAGTAATCTGCAATAAATTACAGGTAGTAATAAAATAAACTACTAACTATGTCCACACGTACACGGGTATTTTTGAAAACGCAGCTGTTTCGTCCACACGTAAACGGCGTTTCAAATCACCGAAAACTGAGATTTTTTAAACTCCTTTTTTGCATTTACGTGTGGACGAGGAATACAGAGTTCGTCACGCAACGTCAAAGGGATGTGCCTTTTTTTCACGTCACGCTGTGCGCAAATTATTTTTTACATGAGATGAATTGCAGAATGGCAGATAGAGACAAAATACTGTTAATCTGACTATTTTCAGGTTTTACACGCTTACATATACACACGCAGTTACTGTCCCTCCTAGGGATGGGTATTGATAAGATTTTAACGACTCCGATTCCATTTTCGATTCTGTTTAACGATTCGATTCCTTATCGATTCTTTTTTTTTTTTTAAAGGAGAACACTAAAGTCGATTAGCTTAGAACTGTGTTTTATATCTTCTCTTTGAACAAGATAGAAATTTAGGAGTAACATGGCCTTACAAACCCAACAGTGAGATCTTAAGAGAGCCACAGCCTACGGCTCTTCAATGGGGTGTCACAGGGTCCCCAGGAAAAAAAATGTATATGTAAAATAATAAAATAAATATTCTCCTGTAGCAATAACAAAGTTTAACATAAATTATTCTGTAGCAATTACACAAGAATATCCAGTAATGTCCTGCCTACAATTAAACACATTCACTTACCAAAGTGAAATCGGGGGCATCTGCTGTGGCAAATGGGTGCAAGCCTTTGACCACAAACTTAGACACTGCTCGGTGACATTCGTCTATCCTGGCCTGAAAGGAGACGCTACCGGTAGACTGCAGCGAGAACTGCCAGCATCTGAGCCAGCCAGACTCTGTCTCTCTCATCATGGTTATCTAAATGCAACGCACAGTAATAGCAGGTTTTGTAATAAGGTAAATCGCGCTAACATAATATGCAATGCTAATTGATTAGTTACCTGCAGTATAGAATAGAATAGAATAGAATAGAATAGCCTTTATTGTCATTGTACAGAGTACAACGAAATTGGAGTGCCACTCCCTTGGTGCAAGTTTCAACAATAAATATAAATGTAAAATATAAAAAGTACAAAAAAAACAATCGTAAGTACTCAAACAATAGTATGTACAATATATACAGGATAGCAGCATTAATATAATGACAGTATGAATAGCAGCATAATATAATGACAGTGACGGTATGGAATAGGTTCAATTGTTTTTGTGCTTATTTACTACGGTGATAGCTCTGGGAAAGAAGCTATCCCTGAATCTGTTTGTCCTGGTTTTATGTGACCTGTACCGTCGGCCTGACGGTAATAGTTCAAACAGTTGGTTGCTGGGGTGAGAGTGGTCCTTGATGATATTGCCAGCTCTGCTGAGGTACCGAGAGTTTGCAGTGACCTCCAGGCTGGGCAGAGAGCAGCCAGTGATCTTCTGGGCTGTGTTGATGACCCTCTGCAGTACTTTCCTGTCTGCAGCTGAGCACCCTGCATACCATGTTGTTATGCCGTACGTTAGGATGCTCTCTATGGTGGCTCTGTAAAATGTCACCAGCAGCCTCTCCTCCAGGTTGTTCCTCCTGAGCACTCTCAGAAAGTGGAGACGCTGCTGGGCCTTTTTAACCACCGCTGTAGTATTTGCAGTCCAGGAGAGGTCATCAGATATCTGCACGCCCAGAAACCTCATGGAGTGTACCCTCTCCACACAGCTCCCGTGAATGTAAAGTGGGGCCGGGTCTGCTCTGCCCTTCCTGAAGTCCAAGATAAGTTCTTTAGTTTTCGTGGTGTTCAGTTGGAGGTTGTTAACTGAACACCACTCAGTCAGTCTGTTGACCTCATCTCTGTAGTCCGACTCATCCCCCCTTGAGATGAGTCCAACCACTGTGGTGTCATCCGCGAACTTTATGATGGTGTTTGAGAGATGGGTAGGGGAGCAGTCGGATGTGTAGAGCGTAAACAGGAGGGGACTCAAAACACATCCTTGTGGAGACCCGGTGCTGAGTGTGATGGTGCTGGACCGGTGGGGGCCGAGTCTGACAGACTGTGGTCTATTTGTCAGGAAGTCCTTGATCCAGAGGCAGATGGGGGTGGAGAGTCCCAGGTGAGACAGTTTCTGGACCAGGATCTCCGGGATGATATGATTGAATGCTGAGCTGAAGTCCAGAAAGAGCATTCTCACATAGCTTCCTCGGTGCTCCAGGTGACTCAGCGCAGTGTGGAGTGCTATGGTGATGGCGTCCTCGGTGGAACGATTTGTCCTGTAGGCAAATTGGTGGGGGTCCAGAGTGGGAGGCAGACCGGCCCTGATGTGCTGACAGACCAGTCTCTCAAAGCACTTCATCACTACAGGCGTAAGTGCAACAGGCCTGTAGTCATTTGGGCTGGCCACAGCTGTCTTCTTGGCGATGGGGATGATGGTGGAGGTTTTGAGGCAGGGCGGGACGGTGTTTGATGACAAGGAAAGGTTGAAGATTTTAGTGAAGACTCCGGTCAGTTCGTCAGCACATGCTCTGAGAACCTTTCCATGTATTCCATCAGGACCTGCCGCCTTCCTGGGATTCACTGACCTTAGAACACACCTCACTTGGTGCTCCCTAAGTGTTAGTGTGCCAGTGCTGGGGGCGGGTGGAAGTGGTGTGGCAGCTGAGGGCTTGGTCGTCTCAAAGCGGGCGAAGAAACGGTTTAGATCCTCAGCCAGTGAGGCATCAGTCCTAGATGTTGCCTGGTTATTGCTTCTGTAGTTGGTAATGTGATTGATCCCCTGCCACATTTTTCTGGGGTCGTTGTCAGCAAAGTGATCTTCAATCCTCCTCCTATAGGCAGCCTTAGCTTTCCTGATGCCTCTACTCAGGTCTGCCCTGGCCGCCCTATACGCAGCCCTGTCCCCTGACTTGAAGGCAGTGTTGCGGCTTTTTAGGAGGGATTGCACTTCGCTATTCATCCAGGGTTTTTGATTTGGAAACACCCTGACCCTTTTGTTGACGGTGACATTGTCAACACAGTTCCTGATGTACGAGAGTACAGTGTCCGTGTACTCCTGGAGGTTGTGGCTGGAGAATAAATCCCATACAGTTGTTGAGAAGCAGTCCTGCAGTTGAGAAAGGGCTCCTTCAGGCCAGGTTTTTATTGTCTTTGTCTGGGGCTTTGTTTTTCTCAGCAGGGGGGTGTAGGTGGGGGTGAGGGACATGCAGAGGTGGTCAGATCCAGCCAGGTGGGGGAGGGGTGTCGCTCTGAAAGCATGCCTGATGTTTGAATAGACATGGTCCAAAGTGTGTTCTCCTCTCGTAGCAAAGTCCACGAACTGGACAAATTTAGGAAGCACAGTCTTTAGGCACGCTTTGTTAAAGTCGCCGGCGACAATAAAAACCCCATCGGGGTGGGCAAGCTGTTGTTTGTTTATGGTGTTGAGCAAGAGGCTGAGAGCCGTGCTAACGTTAGCATCCGGCGGTATATAAACAGCTATCACAATAACTACTGTAAACTCCCTCGGGATGTAAAAAGGTCTGCACGAGACTGCCAGAACCTCCAAATCAGGAGAACAGTGTGTGTGAATGATCCTGCTGTTACAACACCACTCGTTATGCACGTAAACACATAGCCCCCCTCCTCTGCTTTTACCTGAGTTGCTGTTTTGTATTTTTGTAAACAGTATTAACGGGAGAGGACGTGGAAACGCTACCGCTGCTGCTGGGTTGAGCTTCGCTAGTCCGGAGCGGATCAAAAACACGACATTCGTTGAAAGCAATCGCGTGTTTTTTGAGCAAATGCTTTTGCATATTCGTAGTGTTTCCTCCCTTTGATGAAATCTCTACTTTGCAAGTATTGCAAGTTGCCCTGTTGTCATCCTTTCTCATAAAGTGTAACCAAACTTTTGAGCGTTTGTGCCGCTCAGGCGCCGTGTTTCCTACTGGGTAAAAGACGCTACTCAACGTGATGACGTCATTCGGGGCGACTGGAATCGATAAGGGAATCGTTTTTAAAAGTGGCAAA
This sequence comes from Diplotaxodon limnothrissa, assembly GCF_057381915.1. Lineage (NCBI taxonomy): Eukaryota > Metazoa > Chordata > Actinopteri > Cichliformes > Cichlidae > Diplotaxodon > Diplotaxodon limnothrissa. The sequence goes on along the minus strand of NC_140615.1, from coordinate 28,110,063 downwards.
CGATTCCAAGGAATTGAAACAGTGGGAACCGGTTCTCAACAAGAACCGGTTTTCGATACCCATCCCTAGTCCCTCCATTTAGAAAGCCTGAGGCATCACGGTGTAATTATTTTACGTGTAGTTTTTTTTTTCATGTGTAATAATATTCAACATTGCTGTCAATACATTTTTCAAAAAATGCCTCTCTGTGCAAAATGGGTTTAAAAACATAAACAACTGTGGGATAATGTTTGTCTGTGATTTGAACAGCCCAGCGCTGCTCCCGACGAAGGAAAAAACATTTCTGCAGGGGAGACCTACCTTGGCACTTGTGCAGGTGAAGCCAAAGGGAAGATATGCTTCACCATATTTTCTAGTCTTTGGCTTAGAATGAAGTTGGTTTGGAAACATATTCAGATATGCTTCATCTCATGCTTTGCGTTTCTGTGGGCGCCCCGTGCTAGCAGTGTCCAAGCGTTTTGTCCCCCCCCCCTCTTTCATTCCGCGCCCCCCCTGCAATGGCTCTGCGGGCCCTACACTTTGGGAAGGTCTGGGTTATGGCAAGGTTGGTTAAGTATTTTCCATGATCCGAATTGGTTAGCAGACAATCTGGCAAAGGCTGGTTGAGAACAGTCGTCTTAAATACAGCTGATCTGATTAGCTCCAGGTGGGAGTCCTGGGAGGAGCGATGAAGGCTCCACCCAGAGGGGGAATTACTGTGACTCACCCAGACTATGATATTTACTTGTTTTTGCTAATGAAGAAAGGTAGGCCTAAGAAGTACAACAAGCTGTTCATACCTGAGGCCTTAGAAACTCCCAAGAAAATACTCACAGCCTTGACAAGCTGTTCTCCACTGAACCATCCGAGGTGTACTCTCAGTAAAAATCTGAAAACAGCCCCACCAAGGCTGGAGACGGAGCAATACTGGAAGAGCATATTGGAGGACACAACCCATAACAACAACGCCCACAGACCACAGCAACCTTCCTGAACAGAATCAAGTAACCACCATAGCTGCAGACATCCAAGAAAGAATCTCAAGCATGAAGAGTTGGACAACACTAGGCCCTGACAAGATTTACCTCTTGGCTTAAGAAGCAAACTGCACTCCATGAGAGTTCGGCAACAGAAATGAACCAATTGCTAATGGATGAGACACACCCAGAGCTGCCAAAAGCCAGACAGTTCTGATCCCCAAGGATCCACAGATGTGATCAGTCAATAGCCTCAGCACGGCATGCAAGCTCCTGTTGGACAGGCACATTGCTCAGTCATTACATGAGCAGCGTTGAGAAAGTGGCAAAACACCAGAGGGAAAACACAAACTACTAATAGACTGATAGAGCACCCACTGAAGAGTGTAAGACCAGACTGACCAATCTGTGCATCTTGTGTACTGACTACAGTAAAGCCTCAAAAGAATGCCTCACACATTGATCCTGGAGAGTCCAAAACTATACATGATCAACAGGAGCAGTCTCTTGGTCTACCACACCAGGAAAACCCCCAGACAATCCATCACATGCACATACTGTAACAGCAGGGTTCAAGATGCTAGCTGGCAGGGCATCCAAGATCTCTGTCCAGAAGAGCGCAGTCCTCAGGAAAAGTAAAGACAATGCAAAGACAAAGAACAAGTCAGGGATGAAGCAGGAATGACCTGACTTTTAATGAGTGCTTTATCAATACTAACTTCTGATCCAAAATTTAGATAATGTTGATACCAATTGTATACTAAAGAACTGATGGAGAGATAATATTTAATAAATGTAATAATTCACAATTTTCCCTTTATTCATTTGTCATTTCAGACATACAAATTATTTTGAATCATTTTATCCTGAAGTGTACAACCATCTCGTGTTTTCAGAAGGACTAATGGCATTGACCATTCCTTTTAGTTTATTCGTACTGTGCTTACAAGATAAGTTACAAGGTAAGTTATTAACTGTGCCCATAATTCAGTCATATTGCAATTCAGTCAGAGCATGCTGGAAAAAAAACTTTAGCATGCACCCATGGCTTACTCTGAGGCAATGAGTATAATGTGAATACTTTTTAGTACTTTACATATATTTAAACATTTCTTACTTGTTTTTATTTCTTTACCTTGTATAACTTATAATGTAGATATAGCTCCGAGCAGAAAATACTTCTCCTGGGACTGCAATAATAAACGGTAAAGCAGAACAGATAGCAGATCACTCTTTCAAACTTATTTTAATTTAACTGTGTAACCCACAGTGTTAATTTCATTTTGTATAGCCTGCAGCAGCTCTGTTTGTAATTACACCCACTGTAATCAGTGCATAAAAACTTGCATTAATTCCAACATTATGTTCCTCAAGCCTTGTATGCTCCATCTCGAACGCTAATATTAAAAAAATAAATGTTTTGCTGAAGTGAAGTAATGAATTAATTAGGTTTTGTAATGCACAGTTTTAAATACCACACCCCTGAAAACAATATTTTGTACTCTTAAATGTTTTCATGCGTGCAAATAAAAATAATTATGTTATTCTGGCCAATTTATTATAAAATAGTTCACTTTTTATGACTGTTATTTGACTGTTATTATAGCCAGCCAGCAGTTTAGGAAATTGTTTTCTGATAGATTTTCACTGGGTTATCAGCTGGGAGTTAAAGAAGACTGTTCACTCTTGCAGACAGAAACAGGCCACTGGCTTCCTTCACTAAGAGTTAGAAACAGTAACTCTAGTGAGCAAATAACAGCATCAAACTGTGGCTGATCATGTGGATTTTATGGCAGATCTGTGCTGTTTCGATGTGTTCACAAGGGGAAGGTTTTTGACATCTGAACAGAGCGCCTTTCAGGAGCACTCTCTGACCTATGGAGAAAGGAAAGAAACACGAGGACAGTCTCTTCTCATATTTTTTTGGATTTCTGGATGCACAACTTATTATGGTAAAAAAAAAAAAAGAAAAGAGAAAAGAAAAAAGAACGAAAAAGTGGAATTTGAATAATATGTCCCCTGTGAATAAGTAAATGCCTACCTTATCATCTCAGTGTTTTCCAATTTCCTTGGCTTGAAGGACATTTGTGGTGATGGCGTGTGAAGATTAAATATCAAAGTTTAGTTGCTAGAGCCTGGGTTTATTTTTAAAGAAACCTGATGTGGAAAACAATCAAACTCTGAACAGAAGATGATTTCTGTGAAGCTGTTTTAGTAACTGGCCAGTTTTGTTTATTATTATTGTGAAAAAAAGAGGGTCTCAAATGAGACATCAACTGATACACTCTTCTGACTGGGCTATCATGCACATAAAGTATCGTGTGCATGATATTACAGAGACTCTGTATCTGGCTATTAAAGTAATATTGTTTGTATGCAAAACATGAATTTAACTGTACAAATGCATTAATGAAAAGCTTAAATTTAATAAAACAATCTTCGCCCATTTAATCTTTTGCTTGCTTCCAAAACTTCAAATGTCTTACTTGCATGTACAAAATTACACAAAAACGTCCATAAGGTTCAAGGCAGTATAAAGAAAAAGCCTTCTTCTGTTCTGTCTGCAACTTTTTAAGCTAATCTGTTGAGTGCAAATGCCAGCCCTTGTGACTGGAGTTGAGGAGCAACTTTGGCTCAGTCAGGACATATAATGGGTGCTCAAGTCTCCTCTTGTCTGGGCAGGAGACTGAAACCTTAGTTGCCCCTGATGCGACTGATGTGTGAATTTTAGATTAAAAGTGCTCAGATGTTGTACAAAAATCCTTTGAGGGCTCAAATAGAGTTGAAAAGTGCTACACAAGTACCAGACTATTTACTATTTAGTACACTTAATATAGCATGAGTCATCTGTTGGACATCTGGTAGATCATGACTCTATTGCATCTGACAGGCCAGTTGGGCTATTGATGTCACATGTGACATCAATAGCCAACCCCTTTTTGACATTTCAGTATTTGAATGTGTGCTGGGAATACTTTCTAGAGGGCAGCGGATGTGTCAGACAGCTGCAGAAAGTTAACATGTGATTAGTTAAATTAAAAAGCTGTCAGTGTCTGCTGTGCAGTGGGGTTTTTCTGTCTTGTTAAGGTCAATATTCATATTACTGCAACTGTGTACTGTCAGAATATTAGATTTAAAAAAAGGTCTTGCAGTTGTCAGTGTTTTGTGGTCTTTGTGGGCATGGATTTTTTGCATGTGTGTGTGCCTGTGTGCATTGCTCATTGTTTTGGTGCTCTGCATTGCATTAAGTGTTTTGGGAATTTAGGGTTTCAGCCTTTTTCCATTATGCTTCTGCACGAAAAGAAGTCAAACAGTGGCATTTGGTGCAGAGAGAAGCACAAGTCTCAGGTGTTATTTTATTCTGAGTGGTAGAATGATGGTGGTTGATGGTGATTCTAACTATGAGTGATGGACAGGTGTTTATTTCTAACACCTGCTCTCACCTGCTCCTCAGCACGCAGAACTGTTTAAGTCAAATCCCCAACTGCAGTTTTGTTCAGGATTATTTTCTTATGCACCTCTGAACTCTCTTTATTGAAACTGCTGTTTTTACGTCTCTTAGTGGAAGTCTTGCAATGTGCCTCTGCAATGGGTGCTGGATCTTCTCTAGTGTCAAAACAGCAAGAAAAATAGTAAGAAAGATAGTTACGGGTAGCTAGCAAACGATTCAGCAGGAATTTTAAAAAATTGTGAAACTGTCAAATGTTCTCACCAGGGGTGATTTTAGCCAAAATGAAGTACCCCCAAAGATATCTTCCTTTTTTTTCACAATATTTGCTGTTTGTGTGACACACTACTAAAAATATAAAAAGATTACAGTACTTGGTTGAAACGTAACATTTCAACAACGAAAGTATAGATACACCCCCCCCCACCCCCCCACCCCAATGTTCCCTCTAGTTTTTCATGTGTCTGAGCGAACACACAAACTCCCTGAGCGGTCCCTTGGATCACTATGAGCGACATCAGACGTGTGCGCTGTGGTCACACCGGCATCTAATCCATCCAAATTACATGGTTTATTAAAATAATCAAATTACACCATTTACATTTATGTTAGACTATTTTTAATTAACTGCTTTAACCCACTTACAATGAAAATTTAAAACAAAATCTAGTCATTGACCTGTGTAGCATGTTACTAATATTGGAAGTAAAAATAACTTGAACTCCAATTTCGAAAACACAACTTACTTTTTTCTTTTCTTTTCTTTTTTATAAAGCTCTGACTTGTATTATGAGTATGAGTCTGTGGTCTGGGAGAGGGTCCTGTCTGCAAAATATAGTATATAATGACCAATGCTGGGCAATTAATTATATAGTTACTTTTTCAAAAAAGTAACTCAGTTTGGCAAACAGCAAAGTTTTTTGCAGCTATATTTTTTTAAATGCAGCCAAGGCATTTTTAAATAAACATTTCAAACTATTTACAGAACAATCAGTTGTTCTGCGTCAAATTTGATGCCACACAAATCATTTGTGACACTCCAAAAAATATTTCTGTCCACTATGAGATAAAGGAGAACAACAGTCTGATACCTGCAGGCCTGACAACAGGAGATGTGTCACCTGTAACATTCAGCAGTCGCCTCATTGTTCTGACACACACAACAAAACTACACTACACACTAACTACACAAGATTTGCGCTAAACGTCTTAAATGTCTCACATCTCAAAGCACCGCCGTCACTCCTAAAACTTCCCCCCGTTTCTTAACAACTAGATGCCACGTTGCCATATCATTTTTTGATTGGTCGACATGGTACTTTTTTGGACGAATAGGAAAGGGAGAGGGGGGTTGAGTTTGTTTTTGCTCACAGGTGGAGAGCGCTTTCGAGCCTTTTTTCTTATAAAACGCAGTTTTTACCGTTTCTTCCCGCAGTAAATATAAACAACGGTAGTATTCAGCAAGGAAACCAAACATTGCAGATATTTTTTATCATAACTCTGGTTTTACGTGGCCTATCAACACAATTTAAAAACTGGTATAAAGTCCACACTTTTTCCGTCAATTGTTCCATCTGTCCTGCTCACACATCTCCAATGGTTGTCCACGTTGTTATTAACGTGGCTTCACTCCACATCAGCCACGCCGCTTTGCTGGCTAAAACACGGGTGTCGGCACATAAGGACGCTGTCATAGTCTGTCAACGACGTTGATTAGCTGCATATATACGAATGTAAATCGCATTACAAGGGTTACAAGTTAGTTGACTGTTGTGTTATCAGTGTTTTGTGTTCAGAATTGCCAGTTACTTATGGCATTTGGTACCAAACCAATTGGTACCAAGTGTGCTGTGACGGGGGTGGAGGAACGGCCATCCAGTCAGAGGCTGGATGCAGCGGAGTGGAGACGTCAACAGGAGGAGGATGCTGACATCAAGCCAGTGCTTGGGTGGATTGAGGAACAGCGACAACCCCAATGGGAGGAAATCGCCATGTTGTCACGGGCCACAAAGGGACTCTGGTCCATGTTTAATGCCTTGCGGCGGCACAATGGAGTGCTGCAAAGGGACTGGAAGGAACCGGCTACGGGCGAGACGAGGTGGCAGCTGGTTGTCCCGCGGGCCCTGCAGGAGATGGTGCTTCGCGCAGTGCATGGGGCCCCAGGGTCTGGCCACTTTGGTGTCACCAAAACACTCTGCCGCCTCCGGCAGGGGTTCTATTGGGCCCGACATAGACGGGATGTAGAGGACTTTTGCCGCCGCTGTGACAGCTGTACAGCACGGAAGGGACCCACAGCCAAATCCCATGCCCAACTGCAACAGTTTCCTTCAGGGTACCCTATGGAGAGGGTGGGGATGGACATCCTGGGTCCTTTTCCCCGCACAGAAAGGGGAAACCGCTATATCCTCACAGCTATGGACTATTTCACAAAGTGGCCAGAGGCATACAGTTTACCTGACCAAGAGGCCGAGACAATTGTGGATGCCCTGGTGGAGGGGATTTTCAGCAGATTTAGGGTGTCTGAAGTAATCCACACGGACCAGGGCAGGAACTTTGAGTCCCGTGTGTTCGCGGCCATGTGCGAGAAACTAGGCTCCCATAAGACCCGTACAACTCCCCTCCACCCACAGAGTGATGGACTCGTTGAGAGATTTAACCGTACACTGGCAGAGCAACTGGCGCTAGTGACGGCTAAACACCAACGTGACTGGGACAGTCATGTTCCCCTGGTCCTCATGGCATATCGTTCGGCGGTCCAAGACTCCACTTCGTGCTTCCCTGCCCTTTTGATGTTGGCCAGGGATGCTGATGGGGACCAACCAGGTCCTGACTATGCGAGGAAGCTCCAGGATCGCATGGATTCTGCTCATGACTTTGCTAGGAGGAAACTGATAAGTGCGGGGGCGCGGCAGAAGAGGAACTACGACGTCCATTCCAGAGGCCGACATTTTAAGGTGGGGGAACTGGTCTGGGTGTGCAGCCCCCAGGGGAAAAAGGGCAGATGCCCTAAGCTGAACAGTGACTGGGTTGGACCCTGTAGGGTCTGGAACGTCTGGGGGAAGTGGTGTATAGGGTAACTGCCCCCAAGGGGACGGAGAGTCGCCCTGCACCGGGACAGACTGGCTCCCTATCGGGGTGCGGCCACTTCACTGGCACAACAGGGTGGGCCGCAGACGGACATGGACTCCACCCATACAGACTCTGCCACCACCATTGGGACAGCCCCTACTGTGAGTCCTGTGAGCCCTGGGCCCACAGCCACTTTGGGCGTGGCCCCTCCCCCACCTCCCTCCGGGCACCTTCGCCCAAGGAGGCACCATAGAGTGAGAGACTTTATCCACCCTCGTGGGCGAGGGACTTTGACGGGTCGGGGTAATGTAACGGACTGGGTTACAAGTTAGTTGACTGTTGTGTTATCAGTGTTTTGTGTTCAGAATTGCCAGTTACTTATGGCATAGTTGGACCACACCCGCAGCATGGTGATTTACTGAGTGTCCTTGAATGTGCAGTAGTCTAGAGGCCGGTTGGCCTGTCAATCAGATCAGCTACCAATGACAGAGAGTCTGGAGGAGAGCAGGTGTGTGGTTGGCTGAGAGTGTTCGGGGGGTGGGGGTTAGAGAGTGTGTGTGTGGGGCGGAAGAGAAGGAGAGTGTCGGGGGTTGTGCTGTTGCTGAGAGGCACTTTTTCGCTGTTGTTTTGGCGTTGGCTACGGCCCACAGTAGCCCGTGTTACTCTTCTAAATAAACACCGGTAACTGGAACGCTGATCGTCTGTGTCTTCTGTCGAGGGACGCTACATTACTTTCAATTCAGGTTAGATTTTTTTGTGCGCAACGCAGATTTTCTGTGCGCAGAGACCGTGCCAGCAGTGCGCAATTGCGCACGTGTGCAGCTTAGAGGGAACATTGCCTCCCCCCTTCCCAAAATGGTTTGTTTTGCGGAGCAGAGGTGTGAGTGCCTGGCTTAAAACAGGACATATTAGCTGCATTTAACCTTCAGTTACTCTTTATATAGTTAGGTTGGAGTCAGAACATGTTTCTTTTTGTCATGGTCCTGGGTCGGTGACCCAGCGCTTTTAGTTATCATTTTCTAGTTTATGATGATGATTATTATTGTTTGAGTTCTATGTGTTATATTTGGTCTGCCTTTGAGTCTGTGTCTCTGTCTGTCTATGGTGTCACCCCATCTGTTTGTGAATCTGTCTGTTTAGTTCAATGTCTTGTCTGGTTCCATGTGTCTGAGTTTCCTGTTTTATTGTGAAGGTCTGTCGTATGTGAGTGTGCTCAGTTTACGTTTCCCCTGTCTCGTCAGCTGTGATTTCTCCCAGGTGTGTTCCCCTCCTGTCTCTCATCCCTTGATTACTGCCATCTGTGTATTTAAGCCCTGTGTTTCTCTGTGTCAGTGTCGCGTCGTACCCTCAACACGCAGACCTCGTGTAACCACACCAGCCCAGGACCGCCACATCCAGCAGGTTCACCTCCAAGATCGTCTGAGACCAGCCACCCAGACAGCTGCTGGAACAATTGGTTTGCACAACCAAACAATTTCTGCACAAACTGTCAGAAACCGTCTCAGGGACGCTCAACTGCATGCCCGTCGTCCTCATTGGGGTCTTGACCTGACTCCAGCTCGTCGCCGTAACAGACTTGTGTGGGCAAATGCTCACATTGCTCACATGGCGTCTGGCACGTTGGAGAGGTGTGCGCTTCACGGATGAATCATGGTTCACATTGTTCAGGGCAGATGGCAGCTGAGAATGTCCCAGTTCTTGCATGGCCAGCATACTCACCGGACATGTCACCCATTGAGCATGTTCAGGATGTGCTTGACCGGCGTATACGACAGCGTGTACCAGTTCCCACGAATATCCAACAACCTCGCACAGCCATTGAAGTGGAGTGGACCAACATTCCACAGGCCACAATTGACAATCTGATAGACTCCATGCGACGATGTGTTGCACTGCATGAGGCAAATGGTGGTCACACCAGATACTGACCGGTTCTGGGTCCCCAGACCCCCAATAGCGCAAAAAACTGCACATTCCAGGGTAGCCTTTTGTTGTGGGCAGTCTGAGGTACACCTGTGCACTACTCATGATGTCAGATCAGCATCCTGATGTGGCACACCTGTGAGGTGGGATGGATTATCTCAATATAGCAGATGTGCCCACTACCACACATTTGGACTGATTTGTGACCACTGTTTGGGAGGGATGGTTATATTGTGTATCTGGAATGAATTTTAGGTCTCTACGTCCATCCCATGGGGAATGGGAGCAAAAACAAAAGTGTTGCGTTTATATTTTTGTTGAGTGTATGTTCCTAGTGTTTGGTCTCCTGCTCCAGTTTAGTGTTTCTTTCCAGTGTTTCAGTCCTTGGTTCCTCTGTTCTGACTTTTGGTTTTCTTTTGGTGAGTTTAGTTTGTAGGAGGTTTTTCCCAGCAATAAAGCTGCGCTTTAAGTTTCACTTCCGTGTCTGAGTTCTGCATTTTGGGTCCACCACTCCTGCTTGCCTGCCACACAGCGATTCATGACACTTCTTAGCTGAAAAACATTACACCCAGGTAACCTGCAGTGTTGAAAACGACGATGTTTGCTACCCTACAATCCGTCCTGCTCTGTAGTAAAATCAGCGACATTTGACCGTCCTGTTGCTCCCATTGAAATTTATATAACCTATTTAAAATCTAAAACCTAAAATTGTCCTTAGCCTACTGTTGTTACCACTGTCCTGTTTGAAATGGATACTGTGGCGTGGGTGTGGTCTCTGGCCGGCTGCAGAGGAGGGGTGACGCAGTGAGCTCCCGGGGTGGCGCAGGGGCGGGGTGAACAGGTGTGCTGAGAAGTGAATGTGATTGTCACTCTTTATATGTTCACAGTGACAGTCGGAGGTGGAAGGGCGGATGTGACAGCAGAGAGCGGGAGTGACTGTGTCCCAGTGAACTGAAAACCACAGTATTAATAAAAGTATTGCTGTCCTCACACCTGTGTCCTGTGGCTACTTTACAGGACAGTAGCTAACTGACTGGATGCCCATTAACCTCATAACTCCTGTTGTGTGTGTGTGTTTGTGTAGAGAGAGACAGCCAGGTTTATAATGGATATAAGGAAGTCACATTCAGGTAAAAGTGTAAAATCAAATGATCCGTCAATCAAGAATAATGTTGGATCAGTGTTTTAATATTTATATCTTTTATTAGATGTTCATGTGGTTTGGTTATTTGCCTTTTGGTTGAAAGTACACTGAGAGAGGACTTTTTGTTAGTGAGCTTAATAGTTTTTTTTTCATATTAATGTCATTTTTCATCTAATTGAATACAATCTGTGTATGATTGTCAGTCCGAACAGGGAGAGAGGAACGAGGGGAATGTGAGGAGAAAGGGCAAGGTCAGGAAGAACCAGGTAAGAAAACAGACAGGGAACAGTGACAGGCAAAACAAAAACTGTTAAACCGACAAAGTGAAAAAACCTGATTTTACTCAACACAATCTGGAAGTTGTATTCTCCCTATATTAAAGCTGCTATACAGAATCTGCAAAACAAACTGGGTTGAAACATTTTGACCCTCTTTAACAACATTCCAACATAACATTATAATTGATTGGGGAGATGAAAATTAATGATATATTTTTATGTGGTTCAGCCACAACTCTACTAAAACCTCAGCCAGTAATAGGTAGGCCAACTTTTGGACCGTCCAGTTGTCTCTATGACTGCCGCAGTACATACGTGAGGAGCTGTAAAGAGAAGCAGAGTGCTCTGTTTATAGTCTAGCTAGCTTGTTTCAAAGACTATGTACAGCAGCTTTAAATGTTTTCCAAAAGCACACATACACTTACTTTATCAGTGTTTCTCAAACTTTTTACAGTGTGTACCACCTGATAAAAAATGTCAAGCTCTCCTAAGTACCACTATGAAAGCATGAAAGTCATAAATCTTACAACACAAAATTAGTATTATTAAATTAGTCAAATTAGTATCTGCAGTAAAGATTTTTTCATGCATTGTATACGTTCACCACAGGCAAAGTTGCCTCTATTTTTTTTTTTTTTTTTTCTATATATTTTGTAATAATTTATTTGTAATAATTTATTCTGTTTTGGGAGTGTTTTTTTATGCATCTGTATTGGATGCATAACTGATGCAGGGACTGACAGAGACAGGGAAGAAGTCTCATTTAGGGCTGGGTATCGTCACTTTTTCCTAGAATCGATTCGATTCCGATTCACAAGGTGTCGAATCAAATCGTGGATCGAATTGATTCAATTTGATTTAAATCTGGGAAATTTTGCCTCAGACAGTTAGGAATATTATAATTCAGATCAGTACATTTACATATTTTTGTATCTATAAAAAGGAAGCTGACACTTTCCACACTTTATCAAAGGTGTGAGCATCACAGCAGATGCCTTTGTGTCAAAGTAGCTGAAGATAAAACACAGAAAAACATGAAGGTGATTTTCCAGGCCTGGGATTTTATAAAAATATTCTGCAGTACATCAAAAACAAAAGAAAACCATTAATCAACATATGAACATTACCTCTGAAGTTACAGCGGTTTTATTAGAGACATGGCGTTTTGCATTTTGTATAATTTTAAAAAGTTTAAATTTGTTCAGAAGACTATTGAACGGCAGAAATTAGGTTTTCTTTTCGGAAGTAAGTAAAAGGAAAAAAACAGCGGCCGACAGCCTGTAAACAACGGTAGACTTGTGCGTAACAAGCAAGCGAATAATGCAGAAAACAGATTTTTAAACGGGAAACTGTTCTTGAAGTATACTGAGAGAGCAAGAGAGAGAGAGAGAGAGCTGTGCATGAAGTGTGGAGGAAGCAAAACAGCAAAAGTCAGAGGGAATTCATGACGATGTTTTTGTGAAGTGTAGTTGGGATCTTCTTTTGCTGCTGGTTCGGTCAGTATTGTTTGGAGAGAGATAAAACGAACAGCTTTAGAATCAGCGCAAAAAGGGCGTAAACACAAAGTGCGGACCCGCCGAAACATCAGAATCAGCGAGCTGTCGGCTTTCAGCCCCGACCGTGTCCGTGCCGTCGGGTGAGAAAGGTGGCATCTCACTGATTCTGATCTGTCGGCGGGTCCGCGCTTTGTGTTTACGTCTTTGTGCAGAATCCGTGTACCTGCTCTCATTTACTGTTTTAGCTGTTTGGTGGTTGTTGAAATTTTGTGAGGTTTAACCTGAGATTCTGGCGTTTCGGGCAAAATCGATTCAGGATTTTAATGAATCCACATCACGTTATCCAAGCCATAATCGATTTTAATCGATAAATCGATTATCAAAACCCACCCCTAGTCTCATTGTGACAAGTAAAGTGTATCTTGGCTGGCTGGGCAGCTCTCTGGGTGCTCAGCACCCCCAAAGCTCTGATCCTAGAATCGCCCATGGTTCTCACCCTTCACCTTCTACACTATGGTGGGCTGTTTAACTGAAATGTTTTTGCTGTAAACGATTCTCAGTGATCATCCTTCACATTAAATTCAGGTCAGTTTGAAGCAGAAGTTGGAAGTGGTGCAGCAGTTCAAGTGGTTAGAACGTCCAGGGAGTATCATAAAAATAAGAACCACCCTGGAAGCTTTCTGGACATGTCTGAGAAGATAACCACACACTTTTGAAATGCCAACTGTCTGCAGAGAACCATTTCAGATTGGAAATCAACATTTTTGATATGCACACATTTCTGTCATGACAAATGCAAAGCATAAAGGAACCAACTTAAATAAGTTACAAATACTAAGGACTTTTATGGGGAATATTTATTCTGTTTGGGTATTCAAACTGTATTGTATAGTACTGTATGCACACCAGCCACACTATCAAAACCACTGACGGGTCAAGTGAATAATGCTGATGCTGAAGCTATTTTCTGCTGGATATTCTTGGTTTCTGGCATTCATGTCTATATTATTTTGGCATGCATCTAAACTCCATTTCTCCCCAAGCAAACCCACTCATGGGAATGGCATTCCCTGACACTAGTGACCTTCCTCTAGCATGATAATGCACCCCACCACACTGCTCAAGAATAGCTAGAAAAAACAGCACAGCAAAACTGCCCTGATCCCCATCCGACCGAGTGTACAAGTGATGCACCAGAACAACCCTGATCATAGAAGACTTTACACACAGATCTGCTGCAAACATGTGACACCCACTGTGGATGTTATCAGTCCAGATCCTGTATCCATGTGTCAATGTGTGAGCAAAAGACGACTTACTAAATTAATCCAAGAAGACATTATCACTGTAACCTCAGGCAGAGTCACTGCTCTACAGATCTCCTTAGATGAGGTCAAGATAGATAAGATTGAACACTTCAGATCAGTGCTTTATTTTAACCTCACAATAAACAACAAATGAAGTATTTGGCCTGCTGTTTTCCACGAGGATATCACTGAGGAAGAATAAAACAAAAACACACAATAGCATTTTTGTTTGTTTTCTATGAACTGCTGAACTGACCAGTTACACAGAGAGAGGGGAAAAGGGGGTCACAAATGCTTTTATAATATACAAGGAGCCTTGTGTAAGACAACAATGAAGAAACTGTTTCAAAAAGTGTACAAATTTCATAAGACACTGCTTAATTTTGTAATTCAATAAGTAAAACTTTAATGACAATCGCATATTTACGTACATCAAACCCATGTTTATATCATGGTTAAAAGTTACAAGTATCTCCATATTTCACTGGTTATAAGAACAGGCTGTGAAGGATTACCAAAAAAAAGGGCCCAAACATACAAACACATCCAAAACTTGCGTGCCATTTTTATATACCATTTTCCTTGTTTGATGGACACTGTTAAAAATGTTTTCTTAAACTCTTAAACTATCTCTTTCTTAAACTATCTATGCATTTAATCAATAAGATAAAAGAGAAAGAAGGACAATTTCAACAGCATCTCTTAGTTTCTACGTGATAAAGAAATGCTCCTGTAGTGAATGAAAAAATTGTAAATTTACTTCCTAAATTGTAAGCAGTAAAATGGAAAATCACAGAAATCTATAAATTAATTATCTTGGTGTATTGTGAATGGCTATGGGGGAAGTCCAAAATTTGTCCTACTTCATATTGTCCGAAGCCATCCAGCGGACCAAAATTGAATCTTTATCAGACCAATTCTGACCCCCGGACACTAGATTTGACACCCCGGCTATTCACCCCTAAGAAAAAGATTATGGAAAGAGGACACCTTTATAATAAAACACAAGACAAAAATATCTCATACTTGAAGGAACGTATACCTTTACGTGTACCTTTATGTACTCTCGAGGGAGACTTGATAAGAACACTGCATATGAAGGATTCATGCATTCAGGCTATTGTTTAACGTCCACATGGGAGCTGAACAATAGGCTATACTGTGTCATAAGAGTTCAGCCAAAGGAGTCTTCTTGAACTATAATAGTTAATTCAGTCAGCTGATGACAGAATGAGGACATTAATGGGATCTTTTTTTAGCAGTATTACACAATCAATGACTTTATTCAATGATGTGGTTCTTTCCGTTACAAAGAAAACTCAAATCCTTGTTTGGCACAGTACTTTCTTCCCTTTTTCCAGAACCTTGGCACTGAATATGTCATACACTTTAAGTTATAAAATATGTATGATGATGTATGCGGTTCTGCTTCTCAACCGAAAACACTGACTTTCAATCAAAGCAATAAAAATATATTCTATTGTAGTCAAACTGTCGAGTTTGTACTTAAAACTTTTTGGTTTTTTATTTTAAACTAAATGTCAGCATGCTAATATACACACTTTGCAATTATGCTGATGTTTACAGCAGGAATAGAGATTACAATGCATTTTGCATAGTGAAGATCACAAACCACAAACAATTAAAGCAGATGGAGTCATGGAGTCATGTTTTGTACACAACTTGCTATGTTCCATAGTGCTGGAAAGAATGCAGACCCGCTGATGGCTCTTCCTGAAAAGTCAAAACCTCTTTTAAGTTGTTCTTCCTGAAGGAAACAAAAACTTCTTTTTTCTTATTCTTTTTTGTGGGTTGCAACAGCAGAGTCATCTACCTCCATTTCACCCTATCCTCTTCTGTCACGCCAACCCTCTGCATGTCCTCCTTCATTACATTCATGTATCGTCTCTGTGGTCTTTCACTTTTCCTCCTTCCTGTCAGCTCCATTCTCACATCCTACACTTAAAACAGTCATAACACCTGAAATAAGATTTAAGTCTGCTTTTATTGTACAGTGCAGTGAAGAAGAGAAAGAGAGTGGGGGAAGAAAAGAAAACAAAGGGCCTCGGGTTGGAGTCAAACCCTGACTGCCTTGCAACCCAAAGTCACCTGCTAAGCCTGTGAGCCCAGCCAACTCCCTGGAAAAAGGATATTTTAAGGGTTTTCAAGAAAATGAAATTTATCTGTGGGTAAGGTTGCAATTGAACTTAACTTTTAATTTATTTACATCTAGCTTCATACATTAAATATGAAGCTAGATGCTGAAATCCACACACAAATCGTCTGACAGTTATTATAATCACATTTATAGTTTATAAGCATTTTACCATGTTGGCTTGGCACATTAGAATACCAACATTGTCCAACACATAGTGCAGTTTCCCAATTCATCCTCTGGCAATGATAAAAGCCTGTGTTACACTTAGAGTACTGACAACCCACAAAAGATATTCCAGTTAAATTAAAAAAAAATCAGACTTGCTATGGTATAGTAAAAAAAACATATCAAAGGTCTCAGTAGCATTCTTCTCCTGTCCACAAAATGTAGAAAATTGCATAACAGTCTAACTAATAGGCCAACATTCCTTGGAGCCATGCCACTACACAAAAAGCAGAGGTGTCACAGTGTGCCTTCAAACAAACATCAAACTGTTTTCAGCCTAAACAGAAGGAACAACAACACATAAAGACAATCCTGTTAGTGTATCCAGCACCAGTGCTTATGAAGAGACAACTTGCCAGTTTGCAGTGTTTTCCAAATCTCATGTGACCGCAAAACAATGCATCCAAGTTTTGACAAAAATCACCCACAGATACTGACTTTTAAAGGGGATTAGCTGGGAATTATACTTTATGAGAGCTTAGGGAATCACACATAAGCTTAGGTATTAAACCTGTATGCTAAATATTTGATGTTTTCTCTACTTCAACCAATATATAACACAAATCGTCATATAAAAAAAAGATGTATGTAAAACGTATGACTATAAAAACTATACAATTTTTACATTTTTATCCAGTAGTAGCTGTGTGTTTGGTGAGTATATACTTTAACAGCGATTTGTTCCCTTTGAAACGGCACAGCCGCACTATTCTCATGTTGCAGAGTGAAGAAGTCATTTATTATAGCATGCAGTGACCCAGAGGAAGGCTTACACTGAAGAATCTAATTTTGGTTAATCAAATGGCTACAATGGAGAAAAGCTACACCTCATTTGCATTGTCTGTTGGCTGATCCACGGTAATGGAGTGAAAGCTGCAGAACATGTGCATGCCAAAAAGCTTCAAGAGAGATAAAGTGCTGGCAGGATGCCAGTGCTTGCTCATAAATGTAATTTACACCCACCTCAAATCAAGGTCAGACATCTATAAAAAAAATATTTCACCGATGTTTCACTTCTAATTTCAGACCCTTTCTAAACTCCCTTCTAATTACTTTACAAGCTGGGTTATATTCAAAATTGTGAGTTCCATGGCAAAGGAAATAGGATTTATGGTGACGAACAGCTTGACCCTGAATCTTGATATGAAACTGACCAAAGGAAATGAAGTAATTGATAAAGGGGGGCAGAAGGGAAGAGATCATTAGACTGATTCAGTGGAAGATTATTTCTTGGACAGATGCTGACAGAATACTGAAATAAACACATTAAACTAGACTCTTGAGACTGCTCATTGAGTAGATTTACCAAAGTAAAGCCATTGACTTCCAAGCATTTGCTGTACCTTGAATCCAGGGCTGTAACCAGGGAATTACTGAGGTCCAGAATTTTGCTTCTTGATGCGTCATATTTCAAATTTAGCACCTGTTGTCCAATAAAAAATGGATAAGGCTATACTTCTAAAGAGACAAGGTCCTAGAGATGCAATATAATCAAAGCCAGAAATTTAGAAAAGTCTGAGGGACTTTATTTTACACAGTTTCCCACTTTAGCTGGAGGAGCTGTTTATGTAGAAACATGGAAGATGAGTGTTTTTTGTATAAAACAAGGAAATAAAGTAAACCTTAAAAAGTTATTTATTCACTTGAGATTTAAGTAGCTCAAGAGCAAAAGTTATTCAATGTCTTTGACCCTACTCATTCCCTCCTGGCATCTAAACCAACCAATTATCATTCCTCATGAGTCATGCGTCAA
Organism: Diplotaxodon limnothrissa; assembly: GCF_057381915.1. NCBI lineage: Eukaryota > Metazoa > Chordata > Actinopteri > Cichliformes > Cichlidae > Diplotaxodon > Diplotaxodon limnothrissa. The sequence goes on along the minus strand of NC_140615.1, from coordinate 28,092,306 downwards.
CCTAACCCTCTAAATACAATCAAATTAGAGGCACTGTGGAACAGGACATAATTTAGGAAAATTCCTGTTGAGTCTTTTCAAAGTAAAAGCTATCTCAATCCAGATGGATTATTTACCAGGTAGCTGAGGGAAAATATATATCCACAATGACAATGTTACAGTTCCACTATACCTGAATAGAGCACTCACTCACAGCTTGTCACATACGTTGGCTAATAAAAAAAACTTTGAAAAACTTTTATTTAAGAAATTATAGTCCATTTCAACATAAAAGACCCCCCCCCCCCCCCCCCCCCCCTCCCCCACAAAAATGTTAGCACGAGTCAAATCTTAAAACACTGGGTACCCTTTTTGCAATGTACAGTCCAATGGATTTCAGCAGAAGTCTATCAGATGTTGCCTTAGGCAACTGTTCTCTACTCGTAGTGTCAATGTTACAGTGAGTGTTGGTTAAAAGAAAGCCAGGAAAAAAGGCTTGCGTTTGTTCAAAGTTGTGACAGGATGCATTAAACTGAAACTATGATGCGTTTGGTTGTCTAGTGAGGAATAATTTCATTGGGAACAATCCTTTCATTCAGTCAGCATTTGTATCCTGCAGCCCAAAGACCAGTCTGTAGTCAGTGCATTAAAGCAAAATTATTAGTGGCCATGAAGATCTGTGTTAGACAAAAACAATGCTTGTCTAGTTTCTTATTGAACTTATCTGACATTAATGTATGCACTGTTTTCATGTTGTGTTAAATGAAGATACACAGCAAATCCAGCATGTCCAAATTAACACTGTCGGATTTGATTTCAACACTATTAAAGTGTCTATATGGGTCCACACCAGAGAGTGTTAATTTAACTCTTTTTGGAGAGTTGGTTTGTTACATTAAAAGAATGTGACTCTGCTTAGAGTAAAATTAACTTTACTTTTGCAAGAAGACTATTAACACCAAAACATTTAACACTTTTGAATTTGCTGTGTACTTATTACATATAGGGAGAGAGTTAAATGTCTACAGGTGGATGGTAGGATGAAGGTGGAGGGGGTGTGAGAGAACTGTCAGATGGAGAAATTTGAAACTTTGCAGCCTAAAAACAACACCAAATTGTAAGGCCCGAAGAAACTGCATGTTACCTATGTATGAAGCAGTGCAGCTTGGGATGTCTGCCTGAAAAAATCTTCAGGCTCACTCATTTTGAATATCCAAATACAAACTGTTTAACCGCCAAAATACAAGTCAATAAACATCACAAATGTAGTGTAGCGTTGTTTTTGAAACAATCTAAGAAGCCAAAGGAAAATAGATCATGCAGCTCTGACCTCTCTGTTACTGTCGTTAAGAGCTTTCACTACAATGTGAGGAAGTGATATTGCTGAAAAACTGATAGAAAAAAACTAAATGTCACAGCTTGCCTTGGCAGACCGTGTTTAGGGTCGAAGAGGACCCAAATGCAGACACTTAGAATAAAACTATAATTTCACAAAAGGCGAGCAGTTTATTTGTGGCCGGGAAAAGGTACAAAGCAAAAGGCAGAGGTAAACTGAGGCAAACCTAACTAGAACTAAACTGGGAAAACTAAATGCTAAACACAATAGACAAAGAATAAAACCTTGAGCATGATAAGAACCTGGACATGGAAAAACCTGGATAAATGATGGCAAGAACTCGACAGAGGACTTAAATACACAGAAGGGTAATGAGGGAAGTGGAAACACCTGGGGAAACACAGCTGACACAAATGAACACTGCTCGCACTACAGGCTTGCTTGTTGTTCCTAGAGTAAGTAGAATGGGAGGGAGAGCCTTCAGATTTCAGGCCCCTCTTCTGTGGAACCAACTTCCAGTTTGGATTTTAAGATTTTAAGATTAGGCTTAAAACTTCCCTTTTTGCTAAAGCATATAGTTAGGGCTGGATCAGGTGACCCTAAATCCTCCCTTAGTTATGCTGCAATAGGCATAGGCTGTCGGGGGATTCCCATGATGCATTGAGTTTTTCCTTTCCAGTAACCTTTCTCACTCACTATGTGTTAATAGACCTCTCTGCATTGAATCATATCTGTTATTAACCTCTGTCTCTCTTCCACAGCATGTCTTTATCCTGTCTTCCTTCTCTCACCCCAACCAGTCGAAGCAGATGGCCCCGCCCCTCCCTGAGCTTGGTTCTGCCGGAGGTTTCTTCCTGTTAAAAGGGACTTTTTCCTTCCCACTGTCGCCAAAGTGCTTGCTCATAGGGGGTCATATGTTTGTTGGGTTTTTCTCTATATCCACTATTGTAGGATCTACTGTACAATATAAAGCGCCTTGAGGTGACTGTTGTTGTGATTTGGCGCTATATAAATAAAATTGAATTGAACTGTATTGAATTGAACATGACACCACAGAGGAAGCAAAACTAAACACACTGAACATGGAAACAAGACTTTCAAAATAAAGCAGGAAACATGGAGACACATGAACTGGAACATGCAAGCTTGACACAAGAGACAGAGAGAGGGGCAGGAGAGGAGGAGGGACACAGAGGAGAGAGACACAAGAGGAACCTACACAGACAAGGAGATAATACATGATAAACAGAAAAAGACTCAAGTAGACATGGAGGATAACATAAACTAGACTAAACTTCAACTAAGACGAACTAATAATAACCCCTGAACTTAACCTTATCTCATAAGTAATCAAAAATGACAAAATAACTCAAAATGCTGGGTCACAGACCCAGCCCCTTGACACAAATATTCCCCTTTGAAATTGTCACAAGGCAGATGCTACTGTCACTCAAAGAGCACATTTATCCACTCAGATCTGATTATCTGTCTGTCAAGCTCAGTTATTCTCCACTTAATTCTCTGACTCTCTGACTATTCATAAACAGTAAATATATAAATTTGTCTTAACCTTTTAGATGCTGCAAACAGAGGATTCTCAATTCATGCTAGTCACAGAAAGTAGGAAGTAGCGGGAGATTATGAGACTTTGTGGCTCGGTCAAATGTCTCAACAGTTTTATGTAGATAAATAGAGTCTAAACATGTTTGACACTGTATCTGAACTTGTTAAGTCAAACCTAAGGAGTAAAACAATACACTGGTGAAATCATATTGACTATGTGCATGAGAAAATGCTAACTTCCTGGTTTGAGACCGGATGTGGGGTTGTGCATTTCCGGCAGCTTTACTTTGCGGTCAATCGCTACTGCGAAGATATACTCCAAAATCATGTCCAAAACTCGAAAACGGAAAGATTGCGTTAAGTTACAAAGAGCAGAAGGTGGGAACACTCACTGCTGTTGTGTCATAAAAAATCTAATGATCAATTTTGACGTTTAAAGAGTTTAGATCGATCAGTTGTTTACATCACTCAACAGCAGAACTGCATTACTGCAGCAGAAGACACATCGTCCACATTCAGAAGCACATCTCTGTATAGTGACTGGTCTTATGATTTAAACAGGCAAATGTTCAGCATTCAAACTACAGGTGAAGAATAGTCAAACCAGATGTTTCCCCCGTTATGTCGATATCAGCTAGTCAAGTACACACCTACACAGCATGTTAACAAACCGTGAAAAAAGCCACACAAAAAATGAACGATTGCTGGTAACGGTTTCTATACATTAGTATTTATGAAGGGTATGTTGTGACTTACCTTCAAAATTACAGCGGTCCCTCGCTATAACGCGGTTCACCTTTCACCTCGCTGTTTCGCAGATTTTTTAGTGCAAGTTTGCACGTTTTTTTACGTCACATTGTGTCCTGCGACCAGACGATCTCCTCCGTGACGTCTCTCCCGTACAGTACAGAATCGCTGCATCGATCGCTAGCAGTGTGACTCTGAAGTGCAGTACTGTATGTCCACAATGTCCACGAAACGTTTTGTACCGTCAAAAAATAAAATTGGCTACTTGATTTCACCTATCGCTGGTTATTTTTAGGACATAACACCCGCGATAAACGAGGGACAGCTCAGAAATATAACATTTGAATCCCTTTTCTCTTTTGCTCTGAGGCGCGGGGCAAAAATATCGACAAGTCGATGAACATCATTTACAGATATATTGGGTAAATACCCAAGACATCTATAGAAATGTAAATCGCCGCTTGATTCATTCATTTGCTTAACTTGTTTTGGACCTTAAACCAGGCGCGAATAGGACACCGGAAACAAAGCTCCCCACAGGAGTTTCCGCACCGGAAGTAGCATATGCTAATGTGCACATAGTCAATTAGTGTCACTGTTATTTTGTATTGAATTGTAGCCTCATATGAATTTTGATCCATCCATCCATCCATTCGGTTCCGCTTATCCTTTTCAGGGTTGCGGGGGGCGCTGGAGCCTATCCCAGCTGTCATAGGGCGAGAGGCAGGGTACACCCTGGACAGGTCGCCAGTCTGTCGCAGGGCCAACACACAAGGACAGACAACCATTCACACTCACATTCACTCACAAATTCACACTTAGTGGCAATTTGGATTATCCAATTAACCTATCCCCACAAGCTGCATGTCTTTGGACGGTGGGAGGAAGCCAGAGTACCCGGAGAGAACCCACGCAAACACGGGGAGAACATGCAAACTCCACACAGAAAGACCCCGACCTGATGGTGGAATTGAACTCAGGACTTTCTTGCTGTGCGGCAACAGTGCTAACCACCGTGCCACCGTGCTGCCCATGAATTTTGATATGAATTGGTTTTTGTATATATGCGTTGGCGTCCTAAATGGTGCACAGCTCCAAGAGACAATGGATTGATTGGAAACATTGTATACAGTGTATATAAATGGCATCAATGACACACATATTCCTATCAATGCCCCAATGATACTGCACCAGCCAAAAGCAAATAGAGGGGGTGACACTCTATTTTCCTCCAAGCCATTGTCACAAAAGCAAACTCCACAACCTCCTTTACTATCATTTGTGACATGAATGTGCTATATTTCTTGATCCCTAAACTCCCTAAAGTGTTTTTGCTGACCACAGGTTCACAGATTTGTAAGTGCATTGCTTGAATGATGCTATATTTTGTTCAACTCACCCTTCCACAGAAATGCAAAAGAGAAGGTGGCAGTAAAATATGAGTCTCTAATGCCGGGCTCACACTGTGCGATTTTGTCAGTCGCGCGATTCAGCTCCTGCTCAAACTGTACGATTGACTCGCAGGAGTTAGAAGTTCGTAGGTCACGATGCAGGGTCTCACACTATACGACCCGATGCTCGGATGCGACCTGAGTGCTCACACTGTGCGTCCATAAAAGGTCCATGAAGGTTATAACAGAAATTCTGTCGCTCCCTCTCCCTCTCTGTCTTTCACTCACACAGACACGCACACCACCACCATCAACTTTGCTAAATTGCTAATGAAAAACATTGATCAGGCAGCTGTGATTGAGCAGCAATGTAGATCCAACTATTTTTGCGGTTGTTGTGGTCGTGATAATTTTGTGAGGCCACATCGAAAAGGCTCGGATGAGCTTTCCAAAGTTCTACAAGTGCCTCCATCGCTTGTGTCCAGATCACACGCTGCACTGCCGTGCTGCGCCGTCTTTTTCGCTGACATTTGTGTTTGCGCGTGCGCAGTGTGACAAACTGCGGTGACACCCTCACCTCAAACAGGTTTGAAATCCTCACGACCAAGCGATTGATGATCGGAAGCTGGTCGTGAGGTGTTAATCGCTTCTCGTTACCCCATGTATACTACATGATGCACGACACACGATGAAGGCCAAAATCGGGCCAATCGCCAAAACGGTCGCACGACTCAAAAATCCCCTCAAAATGGGCCAAAAATCGCACAGTGTGAGCCCGGCATAATATGAGATACTGGAGGTTGTATTCTTGTCTAAAATATACTGTTTATTCAGTGACTTGTATTTTTACAGTATTTTTTTGTTTTTCCACTATATAGAATAACATCATAAGAATATATCAGTCACAAGCTTTGTACAACAAACAATGTTCATTACACAAGACAAACTGTGAAAGAGTATTTTTTTCTTTTACTTTCTCTGTGTCTGCCGCTGTGATGGTTTCTGAATCCTGGGCCATCGTAAGACCTCAGGCACCGGCGGCTTGGTGTATTTTTAGGCAGCCCTTTCTTCATCACACCTTTCTACAGATCTGACAGTTGGCTAGCTTCTCTCTGTGCTACCTTGATCTTGGCCATCATGGGAGTTACTGCTGCTGGGTACTGTTCATCTTATTGCCAAGCTTCTCAAGAATCACTGTTGCCTTGGTGTAAATCAGCTACTTTGGTTGCAGTGATGGATTGGCCTTAAAGCAGCATTCACATCTTCATGTAGTCTTGGTAGTATATAGACTCTTTAAATAAGTAAATTGTGAAATTCTGATACATTGGCAACAGTGACAGATTTCAACAACTAGAAATTACACCCCTGCTGCAGGTGGTTTTAGCACTTCTATGAATTTCTACAATTTATGGGTTCCTGGAGAATTTTGGCGTGATGACATTTATAACTTTTTCCTGTGAACACTAATTAATTTTTGCTGCCTCGTGTCAAGAATTAATCATAAAACTTAGCTGACGTATGACTTCTCCAGGCCTCTGTAGCACTTTCATGTCTCTTATCTTTACGGTATGGTGTGAAGGCTTTTTAATAATATTTTTTGTTCTGGATGTTTTAGATTAGGAAGACATGAAGTCCTGAGTACCTTTGGTAAATGCCAAATCATTAGGTACAAATAACTAGGTAATACCTGAAACTGCATAACTTTTGGAGCATTTATGGTCAGCAGGGATATTTTTTATGAGTAATTTTCTACAAAAACCCTGACGTCAGGGTTTTGTAGAAAGGTTTTGTAGTTTGCTGATAAGCTGTTGATGTCATACACCAAAAGGATCCTGCCTTATACATTATACAGGACTTCTTTGTGATTTTCAGCTTTTATTTTTATAGCATGAAAACGAGTATTTTTAGCATATTGGATACAGGCAGTCATGTTTTTCCTAAACGGTGTAGTCTTTTAAAACCCTATTCATGTGTTTGGAACAGCCAGCGAAAGCACAGAGATGTAATGTAATCTTTCAGAGGAAAAGAATGTGAGAGATGAAGAGGCGACACTGTAAGATATGTGGACTGTTCTACTAACTGCTTGTCTGAATCCTAAATGAATCATCTCGAAGTTTATGGCAATGGAAAGCCTGTGTGCATAACGCATGTGGGAGTTTGCAGTGCACAGAGTTTCTCCACCTGAATCTGGTATTCTTGGTTTTATATATTTAATCTTATAGGTGTTGCTGATGCTTTGTTCTGAATGACTGGAGGGAGGATTATGAAAGACAACAAATGGGTACTTCCCATTTTTGTTGCCATGGATGCATCTTGGGAACAAATTTGTTGCTGTTGCAAATTGATTTTACTTGAGTGATTGGACTTGCTTTTCTTTGAAGATGGCAAAGTAGTAAATATTTAAATATATCCATATGTATGTGTGCGTGTGTGAGAGAGAGTATTTCTGTTTGTGTGTATGGATATGGATTTACAGATAGAAGAGAACTGAAAACCAGACAAAAGACACATACTAAAAGGATGCTACATGCTCCAGCTGTAAAGACATGATAATCAGTTCTAAATCCAACAGTGTGTTGATTTTGTTATACTTGCTGGCTAGGTTGTTGGATATGTCTATTCAGCTTGCCAACTTAAATGTGCTTGCCTAACATTAGTGTAGGCACATTTTAATAATCACATATAGACAATATATGACACACGCTATATGAAACACAGTAATATAGTTATTGTATTGTAGCTTCTTAAGTGTGGGAGATTACAGCACCATATTTAAAGAGGAACGGAGACAGACATCTGGTAAGTATGAACACAACCTATTAAATTACCAATATAACTCAGTGTGTAAATGTGATGGAATTTAGCACACAGGTGTGTGTGTGTGTGTGTGTGTGTGTGTGTGTGTGTGTGTGTGTGTGTGTGTGTGTGTGTGTGTGTGTGTGTGTGTTTTTATTTATGCATTTGCTAGTGTACTGGTGTATGTGTGCAAAATCATGTTCATGTTGTCCTTATAGTCTAAGCTGAGAGTGACAGCCTCATACATAATGCATTAAGAACATGAGGATAAGGATAGTTGACATTTGGTTGCTCGTCATTTAGGATATTTCTTCCCTGGGGGGGACTACGCTCTCAGATAATCACACATGGGTATTAATACACACACACACACACACACACACACACACACACACACGTTGCTGTACATAAGCCAAAGTATACAGTATTTCTCATCCGGGTACTGTAAATGGCAGATGTTCAAGTCAGAGTCAAAGGCTGGATTCAGCTCTGTGTAACCGTATTAAACAATAGCTGATTAAACAGCTTAAAGCACAGTGTGCATGCAGCATGGGCTCATGTGTCTACAATGCTTAGTGAAATGTGAGAGTTACAGTCAAATATGTATAATTCAAGCATTTTTAATTCTTATTCTTTGGTTGCAATTACGACACAGTTACATTTTTTTTTTTCATTTTTATAATATTTGTCCAGAATGTAAAGTGTAGCCACACTGCATCAGTTATGGTATTTAGACCAGCATGTTACATAAGTTCATGTTGTCTACTGAAGCATATACAGTACATAACACACATAACTCGGTGACACAGACATGTAGGAAGCAGCTGCGCAGCCAGGGCTTACTGCTGCAAGAACACTTTTATTTTTAAACCGTCTCTTTATTTCATCAAGAGGAGATCAAATGTGGGGAATGATATGAGCATGTCACAACAAAACTTAAAGAGCTGTCTGAACATTTTAGATTTATGTTTGTCAGTTATTTACCGGTTTACTGTTTTGTATAGTTAACTAAAACCGTGCGTTGGGTGAACACTTTTGATTATAGAGTTATAAGGTTAAAGTTTGTGCCAGAAAAGATTTTTATTTTCAACCTTTGACTCACCTGAGTTAATCTCCTTGTAATGTGAGTAAATTTAATTTTAAAAAGGCAACACAGCACATGAATATTGTGCCACTTGCGATAATGTCAATATTGCACCATACTAAATACATCAACACTTAAGTTGTGTTCGCGCTGAGGGCAATTTTTAATAGCCAGGGAACTTGTGACTATGGGCGAGAGAACCACAAGAGAAGGGAAGTGGGTTTGGAGCTGAACTCGATTAACAGGTGAATATCAGCTTCAACTCAAGTAGCAATTTTGCTTTTCAAAAAGAAAACTATGCTCAAGAAAGGCTGTAAAAAAAAAAGAAAGACAGAAAGAAAACAAAGGCTGTACGACAAGCCGAGGAATTTCAGAAGAGAACGGTATACATGCGAACGGTGTGACGCAGTGTTTAGAGAAAAAAAAATTAAAAGATACCCTCCACTAAAGGTGGTTATAGTGTGAGCATTAGGCTGAGAGTTGAATGCCCTAATTTGACACAGTTGGGTATTTAAGGCATTTACCATTGTCATAATTAGTACCAGTATAGTCTGGTACTATTTGCCCTCAGTGAAAACTTTACCTGTGACATCCTCAAATCCCAATTAATCTCTTAAGCCCCAAGCCTACCTGATCTCCTGCTTTTTGCCCCCGTATCAGGGGGCGTTGGGGCTTAAGAGGTTAAAAATGATACCAATTAAAGAAACATGAAAATTACTTCTGTGCTGTTTAAACTCTGAAATGACTGTGAACACAGAAGCTTTTTTTTTAATGTTGTACACAGACCATTTAATGTGGGCAATTACTGTGGCCACAGTCTCAGCCTGGTAGATAGAATTTAATTCCACATCACATGATCTGTTTTTGTAAAGCTAGCAAGCAAGACTGTTTTTTCAGTCAACTTTATGAACATTGTGTAACCTGGAAATTTTTGTATAATAATTTCAATATAGAATTGAATATACGAACATACCAAAAGCCACTAAGCAGCCACTGAAATTCCTCATGGATTTCTTAAATTCACTGACTACAGCAACCATTAGGTTAACAATTCACAGTATAGGACTGACTGAACATGTGAGTCTTTATACTGCAGGCAGTAGTTGGCTGATGCTATTACTGTAACTCTGCAGAGTTTTGGAAAACTAAACCCATGACCAATTTGCAGCTACACAGCTGAGTAAAAACATTCTATTTGGACATCTAACTCTGATTAGCTGCTCCTAACAAAACAGCTTAAATGGTTCAATGCTGGAAATTACACAATTCTAGGGGAAGCAAAAAGAAATTGCTAATGTTTTGATGAGAAAGGGAGAGAGCAATTGGCATTATTTCTTTATTCAGGGAACCATTATGATCTGATTTTATGCTGAACGTGAGCCTGTGAAACAGCAGGGCACAGTCAAAGGAGCTGGTTACCTTGCTCAGAAGTTGGATTCCGACTGTTGCCTGCAGCTCTTCATCTACACCTCAGTGTGGAAGGTCCTTCTTGTTCCACTTCACCCTGCATCATCTTAGACTGATTCACTGTTAAAATTGTAGAAAATGCCAGTTTTTTTGTTTTGTATGCAGTTTCAGTGATATGAGATCGCTTACAAACACACTGCAAAGTTTCCCTCTGACTACTTCATAATACAAATGCTTTTAAATATAGCTGTTGTTAAATGTGTTCAGCAAGATTTCTTTTGAAATCCTGACTGTTTAATTAGCATGACTAAAAACATTTTGTATGAGAGACTTCAGCTTGTAGTACTGTAAATTTTGCAGCATGTTTATGATAGCAGCATATTCTCAATCACTCTTTGGCAACAGTGTAAGTTTATTTAGTCAATAATTTAATTTTGACATTTTAATTAAATTTCATTCATTTTTTTTTATTTAATACGTATTTAATCGTAATTTGCAAATTTAATTTTAAAGACTTTAAAATTAATTAATTAGTTAATTAATTAATTTTTTAAAGAATTTAGTTAAAACTCTTTTCTCATCCAGATAATTTCAGGCAAGGCCTTGCATAAACAACATACTGCAGCCTTTCGCCAACTAAAAATATCTGGTGGCATTTGCATGATGAAACAAATGGATACAGCTGGACTGTTGAGCAGCTAGACTTCTCTATCAGAAAATAATGGGACAACATTCCTCTCCCAAAAGTCCAGCAGCTCAGTACCCAAACATTTACGTACTGTTGTTAAAAGAAAAGGGGAAGCTAAAGATGGGCAAACATAGCTCTATTTTTGAGACATGTTGCTGTCATCAAATCGAAATGTCCCTACTTTTTTTTTCTTTCTTCAAATGGTGCATTTTCCCAGTTTAAACATTTGACATCTTAGTCACCCTTTCTATTATTGCTCGGTAATAAAGTGGTAAAAGTAGGGTAACAAGGCAAAAATGAAATCTAAATAATTACAGCTCAATTACCAAAGTAATAACCACTGAATATCCAAGTATCGTGGCAGCAACAGTGGTCACATTTGAGTAACATTACACTAAAATGAATATAATTGGATAATAAAGGGCCAAAAACTGGGTGTAATAATGTGGCTGCACTGCTCGGTAATAAAGTGGTGATAGTAGAGTAACAAGAATGTCATAATGTGTGATTTCTAAGTTATTACCACTAATTACCTGTGGTAGTTTCTGTGTGATAAGCAGGAACCACAGCTGCAAAATTGCCTTTAAAGTGATGCACACTCACTATTGACTTAATTAAATCTAAAACCGTGGTAAAAAAAATAAAATGTTCTGTGTACTTTTTTTTTTCAGCCATAGAAGCACATCATCTAACGTGTAAATCTCTAACATCCACTGAATCAAGCAGTCTCCTTCTGTGTGTGTTGCTGTACTTTTTCTGAGAACCGATTATCCAGGCACACTGCTGGGGACTCAAGTAAGTGCACCCTGAAGTTAGAGGTCGGCGGTCTCATTTTAGGTGCCTTTTCGCTGTTGCTAGGCAATGGGTGTAGCCTGTCACTCTAGTTGCTAGGCATCATCACAATCAAAGGCAAATAATTTCATGTGATGATGTCACACCTAGTATTGTAGGATATGGTAACTCAGAGAAGTGATTTTTTACTAAGCGTTTTAAAGAACCATTACTACCTCAATGAGTTGTCAATGAGTTGTCACAGCTACTGTCAAATTACAGCCACTCAATGTCAATTGTTTTATTGGCGGGCATTTGACTCTTGCCTTACACAGTGTATATTCAGCTTTCAGAGTGTTAACATCTGATGAGAAGCAAGAAGTGCAATGTGTCTGCCTTCAGCAAACATTAGGTGTAAAATGCATGCAAATTATTACCAATTCAATAACTGATATTCATTGTAGGTTGGAGAATTGAGAGGCTTTTCCTTGTGTTTGTTTTTACTTGAGCCCGCAGCTGCAACAGAGCAGATAGTGAGAAGCAAACATGATTTCCCCATGCAGCAAAAGTAAAAAGTCAAGACATGGTTAATGAATCACTTTGGTAACTCCAAACTGGATTCACTCAATTAATGCTGTTAAACTGCATTCCTACACACAAGTTGCAGATTAGGACACTAAATTGCAAAGAAATGCTTCTTTGGACACACTGAGGAAGTCAAGAAATTCTTAACTTTTATTAGCTCTTTGTGTTTGTCCTTAAAATGCAATTTCATATGGTCCACATACAAAGCATAGAGTAGAGATAGTGCTGCGTACAAGGAAAAGCTAAGGATTTCAAATGAAGTAGTCTATAAATAGACTAAAGAGAGAAAAAAAGGGTCTTTTTGATGTAAATTGGGGTTCTCAGCCGTTCTGTGTATTTGTAATGTATTAAACTCTCAATGTGGTAAGAAACAATTGAGAATGAAAGCAAAGAGGGTATTGTGCTCTTCGGTGTCACATTATCCCTTGGGCATGTCCTGTGATTTCTGCTGATTTGTGCTGGGAAGAAGGGGAAATCTTTGACAAAATTGTTATGGTCTTTAGAAGCTCTGAGATCAGACTCCAGCTAAAAAAGCTCTTTGTAGAAAACTATGTGCTTTACACTTGTTCTGATTCTCATAATGCCCTAAGCAGCATTTTCCAACTTTCTGTTTAAGACATTCTTGAATGAAGCTGGGATTTGTGATCTGTTGTTTATATGGTTTTGTATTGGGTTTTATTTATTTTTGTTTTTTAATTTGGAAAAGCAGTGAAGAGCAGTGTTATTGGAGGGCCAGATATGTAAAAGATTTATTTTATTGATCCTGTTATTTGGTTTTAAGCCTGTAAAATTTCATATAAAGGATAAAGATTATAAAAAGACTGTTTGAATTTTTTTAACAAGCGATAAATAATTTTGACCTTTATTACTTTGACTGTAAGATAATAAATATTATTGCTGCATTAGACCAAACAGAGTAATAAAAAAAACAAGTTGCCGTTCTATCACCCAAGACTTGGACTGATTGTAATAACACAAAAACACTGCACAGTAGACTGTCCGTATACACTGTAACTGACTAAATGCAATTATAATTCAATTATACCAATGTAGCTAATTATGGTAGAAGCATATTAAGATGTACTAATACATCAACTACTAACAGTAGATTATCATTTAATTTCCTGTCAGATTCTCAAACATTCATTCTGCATCTTCATTAAATGTGCAAAAAGATGAAATTCAAATGACAGACATCAAGTTAGCAAAAGTAAATGAAACATGATTTAGTTGGCCCACAGCCACACGCTTGGTCTTACTAGTTAATGCAGTGGTTCCCAAATTAATTTTTGCTGGGCCCCCCTTTGTTTTACAGAAAAATGTTTGCGCGCCCCCCCCCCCTGCACGCGCACACACACACAAACGCACGCTAACACTAACGCACGCTAACACTAACGTACGCTAACACATCCTCCAACCACACAAACCCATATTTTGCTCAATTGCGGTTTATTTCACACCTCAAATATTTAGTAAACAATTAAGCAAATACAAGTAATCTGCAGGTAGTAAGAAAATAAACTACTAACTCTTTTACGCTACGTCCGCACCTACACGGGTACTTTTGAAAACGCAACTGTTTCGTCCACACGTAAACGGCGTTTGGAATCACCGAAAACTGAGATTTTTTAAAACTCATTTTTTGCGTTTACGTGTGGACGAGGAATACAGAGTTCGTCATGCAACGTTAAAGGTATGCGCCTTTTTTCACGTCAGCTGTGCGCCACGTTATTGTTTACATGAGATGAATTGCAGAATGGCAGATAGTCAGATTAACAGTATTTTGTCTCTATCTGCAGGTTTTACACGCTTACATATAAACACGCAGTTACTGTCCCTCTATTTACAAAGGCAGAAGCATCATGGTGTAATTATTTTACGTGTAGTTGGTTTTTTTTTCTGTGTAATAATATTCAACATTGCTATCAATACATTTATCAAAAAAAATGTCTCTCTGTGCAAAATGAGTCTAAAAACATAAACAGCTGTGGGATCCTGTTTGGAGAGCCAGGCGCGTGCTCCCGACGCAGGGAAAACCAATTCTGCAGGGGAGACCTGGCACTTGTGCAGGTGAAACCAAAGGGCAGATATGCTTCACCATATTTTCAAGTCTTTGGCTTAGAATGAAGTTGGTTTGGAAACATATTCTGCGATGCTTCATCTCCTGCTTTGCGTTTGTGTGGGGCGCTCCATGCTAGCAGTGTCCAAGTGTTGTTTTTGGGGTTTTTTTCCCTTTTCATGCCACCCCCACCCCGCAATGGCTCTGCCTAGGGGGCGGGCCCCACACTTTGGGAAGGTCTGAGTTAATGGATCAATGAGCCTTTCCGCCAGTTTGTGTGTGAACATAATAACCACATGTGTGGCTTTCCACTGGAAATATGATGAATCTTCATTCATAATGCACTCCTATACACCGTCAGTGACCTCTTCCACTTACATCTCACCATAAAAACAAGGGTAATAAGGCTTTTTTTGAGTGTGTGCGCGTGTTCATGTGTGTGTGCATGCCCTCTTTATTCATAATCAATGACGTAACCTTGACTATCATTCTAGCATGCTAGCACTTTCCCCAACTAAATAGATTACATTAATTTGTTCTGGCAACTCTTCAACCCATTTTAAAGGAAAGATGTAAAATAACAGGAGCAAATAGAGTAAAAAGTAGTAGTCCGGAAACATCAGGACACCAACATGATGTAATCACCTTGAAGAAAGAGCAGATGTGGTGAGTGGTCAATATAAAATATCACCTTCCTAATACAAAGGTACTTGGGAGTTCTCCTTCATCTGCTCCATAAACCTGATTTATTGTGGACTCAGCCTTTCACACCCACTGGTACGTCACTGCAACCCGCCTTCCCTCCCACATTGATGTGGAAACTGATGCTTGAAATGACACCTCCATAAAGTCACAGAGTGCGACTAGCTGGGTTATATCATGGGTTATAAATAAATAAAGTCAGAGTCAGATGACACATACATACACGCATTCATCCACACACGCTAAACATGTGCCACAAATAGGTGTATACTTTCATAATAAGTAGGGCATCAACCAGCGATTATTATGAGGATCTCAAATGTCAGAAATGAAAGACAAAAAGATTCACCATTCACTGAAGTCAAAGGGATGTCTTCATAACTTCATGTTAGACCTGCAACTAATAGCTCAATTTTTAAGATTAAAGAATCATTTGGTCTTTAAAATGTCTGAAACAAAAACAAGGTCACAAAGATCTTTGAGGATTCATAAATAATTTCTGATAAGGCTGAAATTCTTGCCAGTCTGAACAAGACTTTCATTTTCTCTGATTCTCTTAACATTACTTATCAGATTCCCTCTAATGTTTGCTCTAATGATAATATTCTCAGAAGTTATTCCTTTAATTTTCTTCCAGAGACAGTCCCACAGGTGCATAAAGCCCTCAAACATTTGGAAGCCCACAAGCCAGGAAGTCGGCAGGTCCTTTTAACCTCAAACTTTTACTTTTTAAAGCTAGCAGTGGATTTTATTACTCTGCTTTTGCCATATCTTTTTAACCCTCTCAAGGCAGGCGTTGCCGATTTGCAACAGTTAAAAACTAACAACCTGATTACCCCACATACATATTTTATTTGAGTTTTTTTTACTCAGAAGTACCACTGCAGGACTTGGTTGTGCATTAGCAACAAAAAGTTTACTTTGAGCCTGAGAGGGTTAATCTCTCTGTGGCAACTTATACAATTTATCCAGATAAAAAAAACAGCATGCAACATTGAGCTTTTTATTGACATCTATAAAGCTTTTGACTCTGTGGATCAGTTTTAAACTGAAGACTTGAAGACCCATGTAGGAAGGCTTTGAATAATATCCTGTTGGGCAGATTTCAATGCAATCGCCCAGAGTACCACTTCTAGCTTCCTGGGCTCATCTGAAGATGTGCCCCAGAAATTGGTCCTCATCTCGGACTGATCTTTCTATTCATATTGATTAAAATATTTGAAATTCAAACGTCAGCTTTTTCACATAGAAGTCTACTTTGCAACTGCCTCTAGTCAGGTTGTTTAAGTCCCACTACAAATCAATACTCCACAGAATTCCCAGTTTGATTTAAAACCCTGCATTGTTCTCAAATGCTAAACCTTCCACTGAAATTCACTGAAACTTTAATTTATCAGTACTTTTTATGTATCTCAGATATTTATCATGTTCATTTTTAAAATCACTACTGTGGCTACGTAGTGTTTTGTTTGCCTCTGCTGATATCTTATCAGTGGAGGCGTTTGTGGTCCTTGAATTCTTAACATTAATCTTTTCCCATGTCTGATCCTCATCATTACATATACAATTACCAGCTACTGACAGGTGAGATTAATTAATACTGTTTCAAAGGTGTCAGTTATGTGAAGGGGGTGGAAGCTGGGGTATATATCCTATTAGACACAGTCATTCCTTGGAGAGCTAAATGTGGGTAAGTGATAGGACCTAAGAGATTTTTGAAAAGAGACAAACTGTGATGGGTAGAAAGGGTCAGATGGCCATGTTCTGCAGAGGTTAGTGGAAGGAAGGAAAACCAATGCATAGGTGACAGGGATGTGGGCATAGTGATGTGCATTGGAAGTAAAGGCTGGCTCTGATCTCTAATGTTGTCACACTGCAAGAGCTGCTGAGGAATGGTTAGAGGACACACCAAAGACTTCTAGGCATTGACTTGTTTTCAGTTTGATGTATCTTCTGTGCTGTAAGAACAACCTTACAATGTGACTGCTGCTAAAGTCTTAGTGCCTAATGCTACAAGTTGCCTTTAGAGTCTTTGTTTGTTTTACAAGTCAAATATTATGCAGCTGGTTTGTATATAGCCTCCGTAAGTAATTAAATATCTTTGCTTTGCCTGTCAGGCTTTTCTAGTCTAGCGATGCTGTGATCATCAAATTAACAGATGCACAAGCGGTTAGATTTCTCCCTGTGATACTTTTGTTTTTATCTTTAGCACTAAACACCTTTGATAAAGATTTTATCGAGCTGTGATTAAATTAGAGAACCAAAAAGCTTGAAGGCAATCACATTTGATTTAGCTATTTGGGCAAGCTTTTGCGTCATACAACAGTTCAAGAAGGCATCATTGTAACTGAGCAGAATTGATTAGATAAAATCAAATCGAGTATTGTTTGGTTAGCTCATAAGATAACCAACATAAAGGATTTGTTCTTAGCCCATTAACACGAGAAAGTCTTTATTCACATTTGACCTTTCCGTGTCAAACTCTGATGGTAAACTCACCATAAAACACCAAAGCAAATAGAGTTAGACACACTGGAGTCTCAACATGAGGCACGCAGAGACAGAGAGAGATTCTGATAGATACAGCTGGCATTACTGAGGGAGCAACGTATCTTTGGTCAAGCTCCTCAGGAGAGACACTGATGATCCCTATTTATGTTTTATGAGAGTCTTCACTACAAGTACATTCACTGACACAATTTACAGACACATCAACCGGGAAATCCGAGTCGCATGTATGGCAGGGGTACATTTTGCTCCATGTTATTCAAGGTTAATCAAAGTTTAATAGAATCTTCATCTTATAAAATACACTCGGTGTACAGAGTAAATGACTCAAAGGTGTTTTAGCCATAGCTACTGTGATTCACATGACATATTTAAAGTGACTTTAATTCAATAGATGATGAAGCAAGAAAACCAAATAACTCAACAGCTTAATCTTTTAAACCTACACTTACACGCTCACCCAGTCACCTTTTATTGCTTTAACTCCTTAAGGAAAAGAGTTACTCTTGGATGTAAGAACATATAGTAGGATTGTGTCTTCGTTAATTCAGTAATGTAAGAGCTTTGGGATTTCAGCACTTGATATAAGCAAGTCTATAAAAATGTTAAGCAGGTCAGACAATAAACAGTGAAACTTGAGCTTGGAACAAGCTCAAGATGTACTTGGCTACATGTAGTTTCTTTATTTAAAAAAAAAATTATTCTAAATTTACAAAGCTTGTACAGCAATACTTTATAATCAGAAATTCAGTATTTGAGCAAAGAAACAGAAAACTTGTACGAGTCTGGTTACAACACCAAACACATCCAGTCAGTAAAATAAATGATCTCCTTACCTTAATGAGAGGGTATGCCAGGGTTGGCTGGGAATCATGGGTGTTGAGTCAGGTCCAGTGCAAAACTGGTTAAATCTTCTCACACGTGTGGTAGTGCTATGAAAACCAGTAGAGTTGAACATGCATAGCCACTGGTAAACTCTGGTGTATACTACGCGCTCAAGCGCTCCCTCACCGAGTGAGCACACAAGTCGTCAGCAGCAGCAGCCCGACAGCTGTGCTCGGGGAGATCCAAGAGTCGTCAGATAGAAACAGACATGCTGCCTTGTGCTGCCGGTCTCTGCTCTCCAGCACTCTCCTCTGTCTCTCTGTCTGCAGCTCCCACTCTCTCACCAGTCTGTGTTGCTCTGCTCTGTCTCTCTCTCCCCCCTTAAATCTCGCTCTTGTACACATGCATTTTCCACACTGCATCTGCTGCCTCGCTTTCTCCCACAAACACACACACACGCGTACATCTCTCTCAATTTTTATGTTCCAGCATTTTTCTTAACACACCACGTTCTCCTTGTAGTTACCCCAAATACTCTTTAATGGTTTTAATGTCTCTATATTTTCCAATTCATTCTAGTTACTTTTCCCTCTTTACAATCTCTCCTCCCAGTATTTTTTTCTGTTATCACATTTTCACTTTTAGCCCTAACCCTTGATGTACATTGGATTTTAGAGATTTAACATACTATACAGGAGAAAGACAGAGGCACTGAAGAGAGAAAGATGAAAACAGAAAGCTAACCGTGAGAATGCAAAGGCACAATGACACACGCGCACAAAATGAATATCTTGATGTGGGGAGTTCTCGGGAGTGGACTGGGGCACAGGTTTGACTTTGAAGTGCAACTGAAAGCAAAATGTCATGCTTAATGTTCGCTCCCTTAGCACAGTTTATTGCTACCAGCAAAGTCACACTAGTGTGGGTGCATTTGCTCCCCAAGTTGCTTGAATAGAATTTCACAAGGCTGGAGAAAAAGGGGTCCCAAAAGCTGCAACAACACAGAATTTGCAGACCACACTAATTATAAACTATTTACATTTTCATACACAAGATAAAAATTTGTCTCAGCTGGAGTTAAAACACATGAAAATTTCAGAAGATTGTGTGACGGGGGTGTAAAGTGGGAAACGATTAATTTCCAGTGCCCCTTATTCAGCATTCATGGGTCTGAGCGAATGCATCTCAGCAATAGCAACATCACCATGTTAACAAAATCTATCCACATACAGGCAGATATATACAGTGGGGCAAAAAAGTATTTAGTCAGCCACCGATTGTGCAAGTTCCCCCACCTAAAATGATGACAGAGGTCAGTAATTTGCACCAGAGGTACACTTCAACTGTGAGAGACAGAATGTGAAAAATCCATGAATCCACATGGTAGGATTTGTAAAGAATTTAACCAAAACCTCTCCGTCAAAACCAGCCAACAAAAAAGAAAAAACCAAGTTCAATAGTCCAACCACTTCCCTAGTGGCAGCAACAGTTCTGGCGGCCGACCCAGTGGACAGCAAAACAGGCGAAGCCCGCTGTGGGTCAGGCAGTGGTGGAAAAATAGTTCAGGCGGCCTACCTCGGGTCCAGTGGCAGCAACAGAGCACGTCAGGTGGCCTGCCACGGATCCGGTGGTGCTGCATCTCCAGCGGGCGACCATGGGTCCGGTGGCGGCGGCGTTGCAGCTCCGGCGGGCGGCCACGGGTCCGGTGGCGACGGCGTTGCAGCTCCGGCGGGCGGCCACGGGACCGGTGGCGACGGCGTTGCTGCTCCCGCCTCAGCACAACCCACGATTCCCGATGTACCGGCCGGGCTGCTGGACGTGGCGGCCGGGCTGCTGGACGTGGCGGCCGGGCTGCTGGACGTGGCGGCCGGGCTGCTGGACGTGGCGGCCGGGCTGCTGGACGTGGCGGCCCCTCCGGCACGCCGACCTCCAGCTCTGGCTCAGCGGATCCCTCCAGACCTCCGAGCTCCTCCGGTGGCAGCGCGGGCTCACCAGGCTCGCTGAGCTCCTCTGCTGGCAACGCCGGTCCCTCCGGCTCGTTGAGGTCCGCCAGCAGCGGTGCGGGCTTCTCAGTGGGTGGCTCGCTGAGCTGCTCCGGCTCACAGTGCTCCTCCGGCATTAGCTCGCTGGGCTACCCCGGCTCACTGTGCTCCTTCGGCATGCCGAGCTCCTCCAGCATTAGCTCGCTGAGCTCCACAGCTGGCGGCGCAGGTCCCTCCTTCAGCGGCGGTGCAGGCTCGCCGAGCTCCGGCAGCGCGAGCTCCTCCCGCTCGCTGAGCTCCGGCTCGGGCAGCGCGAGCTCCTCCCGCTCGCTGAGCTCCGGCTCGGGCAGCGCGAGCTCCTCCCGCTCGCTGAGCTCCGGCTCGGGCAGCGCGAGCTCCTCCCGCTCGCTGAGCTCCGGCTCGGGCAGCGCGAGCTCCTCCCGCTCGCTGAGCTCCGGCTCGGGCAGCGCGAGCTCCTCCCGCTCGCCGAGCTCCTCTGCAGGCTCCTCTGCAGGCGGCGAGGGCTCCTCTCGCTCGCCGAGCCCCTCCGGCTGCATTGCAGCTATGGATGGTCGAGCCGGTGGCGTAGATGGTAATACGGCATCCGCAGGCGGTGGAGATGATGGTAAAGTAGGTGATGTGGACAGTGAAGCCGAGAGAGCTGCGCTCATAGCAGACTGATGGGGCGCTGGTGGAGTGGGTCCAGCCGGTGTATCGACCTCCGACCCAATCGGCTGAGGAGAAGTCAGGGAACCTGGCGGTGGTGAGGCGCGCCGACGGTGTGAACGTCGCTTTCCAAACGATGCCGGGGCCGGCATGTCCGACTGAGGTTCCACCAGCCGACCGGGCAGGACAGCAGCTGCGTGGTTTCGAGCTGTCGGTCCTTCGTCTGCTGACTCAACAGATGCCGCGGGGGTAAGTGGAGATGTGGTGAGGTGCAGAGAGCGTGGGAACCGTTTCCCCCGCAATGGAGGGTCCAACAAGTGAGCTGCAAGCGACGGTGGGGAAGCTACTTGCCTATGAAAAAAGAAACAGGCAGCAAGGGCTCCCAGGGAGGTCGCCACATCCGCCTCACCCGGACAGCCCAAACCAAAAAGCTCAAAGCTGGAACTTGCCCTCAGTACGGTTATAATCGAAATTAATCTCTTAATGTCCAAAAAGCTCACAGAAAAGGTGGTTGAAGACAGGAAAGTATCAAAAAATACGACCTGTATGTGTCTCTTATGTGGATCTGCCGCCTGGATAATGCTCCGACAGTAATTCCAGAGCTGGGCGAGCGATCCCTCCTGTGAGACGGTCCTTGAGTCCGCTGGGCCCATAATGGCGGGATTATTCTGTCACGGGCTGCGACGGCAGACCGTGGAGTTGTAGAGAAAGTAGGGCCCAAACGCGAGACTCAAGTGAAGGACAGTGGATTTATTTATGGCGAGTGGACAGAAACGACAACTATATACAATTCAAGCACTGTGACTCCTGTGGCGATTCCTCCAAGAATCCCACACAGTGCACGTGTCCATAGCAGTGAAAAGGTGACAACTCCAAAAACCCGATTCCACTCTGTGATTTCCCCTCGTGACGACGTTCCTGACTCCCGACTCCTGGTGACACAAAAACACACACAGCTCAGCAGGCAGCCTTTAGTAGCGAAGCCGATCACAACACACTAATCTACGGAGGTACTTAACAGGTTCGACTTAGTATAATCCCGCGCCGACTGGGGCTCCGCCACCTTCTTAAATAAGGCGCCCCTCATGAAGCCATCAGCTGCAGCTGGTGAGGGCTAATGGGCGGCAGGTGCGGCAGTCCCCAGTGCGGGAACACTTCCGGGTCGCAGTCCCCTCAGCGACCCCAAAACATCCGGGAGCACCCAGGGAGAAAGGACAAAAAGGGAGAGAAAACCACCATAACATATGGAAAAACATATACAAGAAATACATGAGCTCTGGGTCATCAGACCCAGACCATGACACCTTTATGTTCCTGTTGCTCAGGAGTGGTTTTTGGCTTGGAACTCTGCCATGCAGGCCATCTTCGCCCAGTCTCTTTCTTATGATGGAGCCATGAACACAGACCTTAACTGAGGCAAGTGAGGGCTGCAGTTTTTTGGATTTTGTTCTTGGGTCTTTTGTGATGTCTTGGACAGGTTGTCGGGGTAATTTTGGTCGGCCAGCCACTGCTGGGAATGTTCACCTCTGTTCCATGTTTTCGCCATTTGTGGATAATGATTCTCACTGTGGGGGAGAGATCTCATTTACTTTGTTTCTCATTTGTCCCTGAATTTCCTTGGATCATGACATGATGTCTGGCTTTTGAGAATGTTTTGTTATACTCCACTTTGTCAGGCAGGTCCTATTTAAGTGAATTCTTGATTGGTGACTGACAGGTGTGGCATTAATCGGGCCTGGGTGTGGCTAGAGAAATTGAACTCAGCTTTCCAAAGTTGTGATACATGTTGTACATGATGTTATAGCAGATGTGCTGGTGGAGTGGGGGGCACAATCACTTATTCACACAGCGCCACCTGTGGGCCACCTTCATTTAGAAACTGCATGTTGTGTTTACTTTTATCTTTATCTTAATTTTAAATCTTTTGATGATATGAAACATTTAAGTGTGATGAACATACAAAAAATAGGGAATCAGAAAGGGGGGAAACACTTTTTCACACCGCTGTATGTACTGAACAGACACCTTAAAATTATTTTTTTTTTTTTTTTTTTTACCTACCCTAATATCTCGATCATGGGTGCCTCTCTTGGCTTATTGTCTCTCTTTGTCTTTGTCTCTGTTTTTTTTTTCCTTTCTGTTTTAATGATATGAGTGCTGGGACAATCTGTGGTTTTTGACAAAAACCAGTAGAAAACAGAAATGGCTCCTAGGAATACATGAAGTGTTTTGTTGAGGAAAAAAAGAGAAGATTGTGGTCACATGTTAGTACACACTGGACTGTAACAAATCAGTAATCCTTGTGTCTCTCTCCAGCACGACTACAATAGGACACACACTGATGCACTTCCCACGAGCTTGTCAGGGGATTGCTATTGAATAATCCATTTGACTTCTTATGATTCTTAGACCAATAGATGTGGAATCATCATGACTGAATGCATATTTTCAGATTTTGAGGCACCACAGCTTTTTCAAATTTAGCGTAGATAGTACAGAATCTTAGGTTGGAGAGTATTTACTACATAAACTATTTTCTGTTGTAATTATAATGCATCAGTGTGCTATGATAATATCACGTTTATCTGTTTCCCTATAGCAGCCATAACAGCTTAGTACAATATGTGTTTTTATTAACTTCTCATAAAACATACTGGTTCAAGGATAAATTACAGGGTTTTTACTAAAATTATAAGAGTTTTATACAGCACCTGAGCCAACCTTTTTTCATTTCTGGTTGCCTGGTTGTGTCTTATCTTTCTCTGTGTCACTGCAGGGTCAGGTAGGGCCCCCTCCAACCGCCGACCTCCACTACCCAGTTTCACAGAGAGAAAGAGAAACAAACATACAATGACAGTGAACCAGGTGCAGTGGAGATAACACACCTCTCAAGGCTTATGGGTATTTTAGTTGTGTTTTAGTGTTTTTCTGTAGGTTACATATGTTTTTTAGGTTCCAATTCTAAAGTTGGAAAATGAATTTTATTTTCATTGCTTTTTAAAAAGCTGTAAGTGCATAACTGAACGAACTTTCACACAATATAATGTCATGTAACAGTATTCATTGTGACATATACATATTCAACACCATAATAACATAATAATTGAAATAGGAAGATATGCTGCACAGACATTTGAGCATTACTATTATCCAGTGTAAGCTCCGTATCTGTGATTCCAACGTGTTTGTTCTCTGTTTCAGAAAGATAAATATCTTTGTCTTAAAATGGTCAAAAAAAAAAAAGATGTCAGAAGACTCCAGACTGAGAGTTGATCTGTGTTTAGCTATTCATCAGTTAAACAATCTTTCAAAAGTGGGGATGATTTATTACTGTGATACCGTTCCCTATGCTTCACTGAGCTGATTTCAAAAGAAAAATCTAAGTGTACGATCAGCTAAAAATGAACCACAGATTACCAGCCAAAGGATTTAATTAATATTTAGCCCTTGTAAACAGCTATGTGCATGATTCTGCCCTAAAACAAACCAATCAACAGGCATTATGCTGTGAAGACAAAGCGAGTAAGACAGAGAAAGAACAGAGAAATCCAAAACACAACTGATGAATGTTTTTGGGAGTATCGACTATGTGCCATGAAAAAGACACAATATACCATCATGAAAACATAATCCCACTAACACATTATGGTTTGGGGCTGTCTTGCACCAACTAAAGGAAAAAAATTCCCAGTTTTATTAAGTTAGGTGATTACTGCAGGTCGGGATGTCCTTAATTTGAAGCTGAGTGAGACTTGCGTTGCGACAGGAACCACCAATAACTGCAAACACTGAAGTCAAAGGAGTTTGCAAAGAAAAGCGTCTGGACTTCTTTAAGTTGCTTGAAGACGTTTCACCTCTCATCCGAGAAGCTTCTTCAGTTCTAAGATCAAATGGTGGGGAGTCCCAGATTTAAGCCTAGTGGGAGTGACCCCCCAAAGAGGGACAAAAGGACCCCTTGATGATCCTCTAATCGCCTGAGCCAAGGTGTGAAACTGGGTGTGGGTCCCAATCAGCCAGGGTTTCAGGTGAGCTCTTTGTGAAACCTGGCCCCACCTTATCATGCAAATTCCTGAGATCAGATGGCCCAGGATGTGAGTGGGCGTTAAGGCGTCTGGGGAGGGATCTCAAAACTGGATTATAGATGGCAGAGAGTTGGTGTCGTAAACCCCCGCCTCTGTTCAAAGATGGTCGCTCACAGTGGACATAGATGGCTTCTTTCACTCCTCTTTCAAACCATCTGTCCTCTCTGTCCAAAATGTGAACATTGGCATCCTCGAAAGAGTGTCCTTTATCCTTAAGATGCAGATGGACTGCTGAGTCTTGTCCTGTGGAGGTGGCTCTTCTGTGTTGTGCCATGCGCTTGTGAAGTGGCTGTTTGGTCTCTCCAATGTAGAGGTCTGGGCATTCCTCGCTGCACTGTACAGCATACACCACATTGTTAAGTCTGTGTTTTGGAGTTTTGTCTTTCGGGTGAACCAGTTTTTGTCTGAGCGTGTTGCTGGGTCTGAAATGCACCGGGATGTCATGCTTGGAGAAAAACACTGAAGTAAATCTATTATAAAATGTCTTCAAACAAATAAAACCCTCCTTTTGTAGCCAGCCATAGGCCAGAGATGAACCCAGTACACATGCTGTAAAATAACCTTGAGACAAACACTTACAATAGAGAATGTTCTCCTCAGTATTGTAAAGCAACACACTCCACACACACTACACAGCTATCTCTATTTATTTAAATATTGTAAGGCTGTTGAGCAGACAAGGCCTGTGCATTTATTAAATCCAAGTGTAAATTTAATAAAAAATGCAATAAAAAGCAGCAACTGTCACCACTGAGCTATATATTCATATGTTTATATTTTTTCTCTCTTTGTTTCCATTTCTTTCCAAAATTTCCTTTTTTTACTTTTTTTTTTCTTTAAATATTTACACTGAAAATGTGCAGAAGAAAAGGTGGGCGGACTAATGAGCTATAACTGCAAAAAATATGTTTGTTTTTTTTTCATTCAAGTCGTTGAATTTGACCTGTCATCACCCATGAGGAACACTTTATTGACTTGGCATGGATGAACAGTAAACTAAGCGTTGGTTCTCACAATCATTGTCACTGTGTAGGCAGAGTGCTACACACAAGCATGCCTAGAGCCGCTGAGATGTGTCAGCCTTTCTCCCTGTAACACGTAAAAAAAATGTCAAAACATTACATCCTTCAGAATAACAGTACTAGCACCATAATACACCATTAGCGTAACTAATCTGTCTTGGGCAAGTTTCCAACATGCACACAAGTTCTAGGAAGATATCACTCAATGCAGAAAAGCAGAACATTATATAGATTTGGAAAATGCCAAGCAGGCGATATACAGCTCTTTTATTGTGATATATAGACGAGCAATAACGTGGGCTTTGCACAGGCCACATACTGTAATGTAGTCATGACGATGATGAATTTGAATGTCAGTTCATCCAACTGAAACAAAGTGATAAATCACTAATTGAGTTTTACAACTTGACAAAGAGATAAGAGTGACCTTGCACTGGAGTAAACAAGCAAGCGTGTCCCGAGTGTGATCAAAGACGCACACATGCTAATGACTAGTGTGTGGATGTGGATGTGCTCCTACATCACGGAAACATAAACATAGCTAACATTCTTTAAATAGTTATAGCAGCATAAATATCCTTAAGAGTTTGATGCATTTTGATAATGTACAGTTAATGTGTTTGCTTGACACACATATGCTTGTTTACGTGGTTGAATTTTTTTCTCTTTAAGTATACTGAGGACAATAAAACAAACAAACAAAAAAATCCCAACAAGCTTGTCTCAGTTTTTGTTTTTTCAACCACACCACATCTCAGTCAGTCAACCCTTCCAGAGCTTCTCTGCATGTTTTGATGATTATTTCTGACACTTTCTCAATCCTCTGGCTCATTTTCAGTCCATGTCTCCATGTCTGTCCTCTATGTAGGTCACACATGCTACTCTAGCCACTAATTTGTCTTATGTCAGATAGTTGGTTCCAGTTAATGAAGCAGAAAGCTTTGCATCTATAGTTTGTTTCTTTTTACCCTTTTAGAAAGAAGAAAATGTTAAGGACAGTTTGTAAAAAAAATAAAAATAAGGACGCTTGTGAGTAGGGATGGGTATCGTTTAGGTTTTATCCGATACCGGTGCCAAATCGGTACTTTTGAAACGGTGCCGGTGCTCAAACGGTGCTCAAACCGGTGCTTAAAGAATGGAGAACACAAAATTGGTCCAAAAACCTCTCATGTTCAGCTGTTTTTTGTAAAAAGATAACAATGTTAGCCTTTTCTGCAGCTATGGGGCATATATGTTATCACTCTTGGCTGGAAGCAGTGCTTAAACAATGGAAAAAACACAAACTTTGTCCAAAAACCTCTCATGTTTAACTGTTTTCCACTTTTTCTTTGGTCATTTTAGCCTTTTTGGCCAGGGTGAAGGGAGTATCTGCCATCAAACAAGAAGACATCATGTAGCTATGATGGTGTTTGCTAGTTCACCTTACATGCATTAATGTAATAACGTGGTTAGCCTACTCAACGTAAATTACACTCGAACAACATTAAGCTACTCACGCAGAAAAGAACGGCTGCTGCTGCATCATCATCCATCATCATTTCTGCTACACTGGCAGGGCTAGGGGCCAGGACTCTCCTCTTCGTGTTTTTGGGGGATGTTGCA
This sequence comes from Diplotaxodon limnothrissa, assembly GCF_057381915.1. Classification (NCBI taxonomy): domain Eukaryota; kingdom Metazoa; phylum Chordata; class Actinopteri; order Cichliformes; family Cichlidae; genus Diplotaxodon; species Diplotaxodon limnothrissa. The sequence continues at coordinate 28,064,511 of NC_140615.1, read as the reverse complement.
TAACAGCCAACCCACCCGCAGTAGATGCGCTCGGTGTGAGGTCTCGCAGCAAGCTATCAAATACGGCGCATTTCTGGGCTTTTAAAAAAAAACGCTATGCGTCGCCAGGTGTTTCATCGGATTTGAGGTGTTACCTCCTTTGACAGTATCACAGTATCAGCTTAACCCTTGTATGGTGTTCGGGTCTGTGAGACCCGTTTTCAGTTTTTCTCAAAAGAAAAATTAAACAATTAATTATTTTTTCAACCTGAAATTCATTGGCTTTGGCTTATTTTCTGTGAAGAACATAAATCTGGACTAATTTTCAATGACCTCATACTGTACCTCCCCCCACGCATTTACATTACATACAAGGTGTTCGGGTCCACTGGACCCAGGCCTAATAAAAGTGTTGAAAGTGTAGGTCCTGTGTTCCCACACTCTGTCCTCCTCCTTTCTGGTGCTGCTGATAGTGTTTTCTTCCCCTCCTGCTCCCGCACAAAGTTGCAACATTGTTGAAAATTCAACTATCAACACCGTCTGCTCTGACATTCCCACACATTTTACCCTCTTTCTTGAGGGATCCAAATTTTATTTTCTCATACCCTGTCCCACCTGCAAATTAGGGGCATAATACTATAAATAAGACTTTGCCAGTGTGGTTCTTTACCACAACTGATCAAGATGGCAAAAGATTATCTGCTGCAAGGGCCATCCAATTGATTTTGGAAGAGAGAGGAGCTTCGGATGACGATGTTGACAAAGAGGTTTCAGAATATTTCACATTTCTGAAAATTCAGAGTCTGACAGTGACTTTGAAGAAGAGGATGAGGTTGAGCACCATTTAGTAACAAAACGAAGACGAGTACCCCATCTGCAGCCAGCTCCAGGACCAGAACAAGCCCATCAGACAGCAGGTGAAGAAATATGGACGTCAATAACTGGTGAAATTGAATGGTCTTCTTGCCCAAGAAATGAGCCACCCTGCAGAGCTGCTACTGTGATAAGCCAGGGCCAACACGGCTGACAGTTACTCATGTGCAGGACATCAAGGCTTCATTTGAGCTTTTCATCCCAGATTCCATCCAGAAAATTATTCTGGATTGCAGTAATCTAGAAGGAAGGTGTGTTTTTGGAGAGAGGTGGAAGGAGATGGACCAAATTCATCTAAGAACCCCAAAGGCCTACTTTGGGGTTCTTATCCTTGCAGGAGTTTTCAGGTCCAAAGGGGAATCCACAGAATCCCTGTGGGATGCAGAAACCGGCACGAAGCTTTCCGTGCATCAGTGTCTCTGGAAAACTTCCACAAAATTTCCAGGATTATCCGTTTTGATAACCGAGACGACAGACCAGCTCGACGGCAGAGAGACAAGCTAGCTGCCATCAGGACAGTGTGGGATAAGTGTGTGCACCACCTCCCCCTGTTTTACAACCCTGGGCCTAATGTCACCATTGATGAGCAGCTGATCCCATTTAGTTGTGAAACATATTGCTTCATGTGTAAATGTGTTGTGTCTTTCCACTCACTCCACTTGATTATAACTGATTTATTTTTTTATAACATTTTATAAAAAAAAACAAAAAACGAGAAGCACATTAATTCATAAATGTGATCTAACAAAGGTAAAGGGAAAAAAATTAACCATGTTTGCTGTTCATATGGCTTGTAATTGGGATGAAGTAAACATCTGTTGAGTAATTTAACATAAAATTGTTTGATAGTGTTAATTTGGAAAGCCAAAACTCTAGCGGGTCCACCAGACCCATGAACACTGGCTGAGTAACAAAAATACGAACACCACACAAGGGTTAAAGCACTTGTTGCAGGCTGCTGAGTTTGCATATTTTGCTGTGAAGTACAGCCAGGCTTTTGACCGCTTCGCCTTGGACATTTTTAATCTGTAGCTCTGCTCTAAAAGAACGTACGTACCTGGACCCGCCTACTATCCTCGGAAACGTAAAATGATTGGCTAGAAGTGTATCACAGCTCAGGAAAAAAAGCACCGAAATAAAGCACCGAAATGTGCGCAGCTTTTCGGTCTGGTTACTACCGTTTATGTCAGAACCGGTGCCATCATGGCACCGGACACCGGTACCCATCCCTACTTGTGAGTGGGTGGCAGAATGGTTCTGTGGTTAGCACTGTTTCCTTACAGCCAGGATGCATTGGGTTCAAATGCAGCCTGGGGCCTTTCTGTGTGGGGTTTTTATGTATTCATCGTGTCTGCATGTGTTTTGTCCAGGTACTCCAGCTTCCTCCCACATTTTAAAGACATGCACAGGGTTAGATTAATTGGTGAATGTGAGTGTGAATGGTTGCCTGGTGCTATGTGTTTGTGATAGATTGGCCACATGTACTTGGGTCTACCCTGCCTCTTGCCCTATGACAGTTGGGAAAAAGCTCTAGCTCAACTACTGTGCTGAATTCGGTAAATAGAAGAAAACAGATTGCTGGATATTTGTAAGCATTCACAGCTTTTCTAAGGTCTTGCCATAGGATGTCAGTCATGTTGAGATCTGGACTTTGACTGGACCATTGCATCGACTTGATTTTTTTTCTTTGCTGGCATTTTATTTATCTGTCAGACACACATTCTACAGCTAGTATAAGTTGTTTGTGCTGATATGCGGTGTTTGGATTTTGCCAATGTGCATTACATTGCCAGACTTGTTCAGTTGTTTTCTGATTGCACTCTAACATCCTAACTGAAGCCAGTAGAGTCTGAGATGTAGTCTGTTTTCTGTTTTCTTTGAGCATTGGAGGGTCTGACCTTGCAGTGAATTTGCAGGAATGTCCCCTCCTGGGAATATTGGCAACTTATTGTTTTGAATGTTTTTCCAATTGTAAATAATCTTTCTCACCGTAGAATAATGGCCTTCAAATCATTTGGAATGGCCTGATGACCATCCACAGACTGGTGTGGAACAACAATTGTTTCTCTGCGGTTATTGTTAATGTCTGGCATTGTTTTAAAACACACCGTAATGCTCCAAACCCCATAACCTCCCCAAATCACTGCTTTTAGAGTGGTGTTCATGCTTATTGATGATCAGCTTGTCAAGTATACAGTATTTGAACTACCAGTGCCTGTTTGCTACTTACCCTCTTAATTTCTGTGGAAGTTATAGCTGTAAGGATGTAAACTTTCGTGTGCATGCGACTGCATCTAATACTACTTATTAGCTTTTTGCCAGTCTACAGGGAGTCCCAGTTCCCTACTGAATCTTTGCAATCATCTGGATAATCATAGTCCTAAACATCTTGATTTCTCAGTGTTCTAATAAGAAACAACTCTCATATTGCATTTTTCTTTCATCTTGCAGTCCCCTGACTCCAAATACAACAGTGCATCTCCAGGCACTCCGTTCTCAGTCTCTGCACGTAACTGGATTGTTTGGTTGCTGCCTGTATTTCAGTAACAGACTTACTGTCTTATAGTTTTGTAAAATTTGCTGTGGACAATTTGCACTGCAAGCATTGAAAGCTTGATTTATGAAGTGAAAATAACTGACAACATTATCCTCTGTCAGTATGTGCAGGTGTCATAAATGAAAAAGCACATGGTGTCCTTATTGTGAATAGGGCTGTGTGTGCTCTTGTCTCTCTACTCTCGTGTAAAATACAACTCTGCTTGAGCACGTCTGGCTCTGTGTTATGAGTAATGTTGGGTGAAAGTTAATTCAAAGTTTCCCACTGAGCTCTAAAATGTTCTGTCTGCTTATCTCCACACCTACACCAGCCAGATCTGCACCTTTCCTTTGTTTCACTCACCAATTCACACACGCATACAGAGATTTTTGTTTTATTGTTATAAATTCTGTTGTGTTTTAATAACATGTTCTGAAGCCATCTCACTGCCATTTCACACTTTTTTCTATGTAATGTCATGGGTTAGCTCTAATATAATCACAACTGGCACCCATCATTTTATCAGATTTTTTACTTAGTATAGTGTTTTTAGGATTTCAAGACCCAGAGTTAATGATTTATGAGAATGATTAAGCCAATAAAGTGACTGGATTTGCATCTCTTTATAAATGAAAGCTCTACAATCTGGGTTTAATCTTTCATAAGTTTCAGTTATTAGATTTGGCAGTTCCTTAAAATTAAGGTGGTGGCTTTCATTTTTAAATAATATACTAGTAGTGGCTTTGCAGTACCTACAAAGCAGTATGAGTTTATATTTCTACTGTAGTGTACCATTGTGCAAAGGTCTTTTTACCTCAGTTTCCTTTACTTCTTAGTATTTTGCTTAAAGGAGACAGACTTTCTTGTTCATTCATTTTCAGTCCACTCTTTGTAACCAATCATTTTCAGGGAAGTATTTTTTGTTTGTTTGTTTTAAGCTACGTAAAAGGTACCCAAGTCAATGGATGAATCATTGTTTTGTCTTTTTATCTTTTGACATTTTGTTACTATTCAGTTCAATTCAGTTTTATTTATATAGTACCAAATCACAACAAAAATTGCCTCAGGACACTATATTTTAAGGAGTAAAGATCTTACAATAATACAAAGAAAACAGAGAAAACCTGACTAGTAATTAAATGAAGAGAGGTGTATAAACACACAGTGAGTGGAGAAGGTGACTGAAGAAGAAATCCTCCAGCAGCCCAGACGTATTGCAGCATAACTAAGGGAGGATTCAGGGTCACCTGATCCAGCTCTAACTGTACACTTTAGCAAAAATGAAAGTTTTAAGCCTAATCTTACAAGTAGAGATGGCGTCTGTCTCCCAAATCCAAACTGAAGGCCAAACAGAAGAGGGGCCTAACTAATAATTAAATGCAGAGAGGTGTTGTGACAAAGTGGGTGAGAACACCATTTGTCCAAAGTCTTAGTTAACATTCTCTTTTTGATTTAGCCATATCTCATATCTATACTGTGTTAGTGCAAAACATCTATCCCAGGTTTGTTTATGTTTTGCACTTTTACAGATTATATAACATAACATCTTGGTTTAAATCAATTCTGACAAAGTTTGTTAAGTTAAAATGTTATTTATTTTAACTGTTAATTTGTGCAGTCTGAACTCACCTTACCTACCTGTGTTCCAGGAACAAAAGGAGGAAATATGGTTTTATTTCCTATAGTACTTCCTGGTTAATCTGAGGTCACAGGAAGAGACCAGGTGAAGAAGGGAGAATCTTTGTAATTTAATAAAGCTGATTTTAGAGTGCTTGTAGAAAATGAATTTGTTGTAATATGTATTGACTATACCTTAGAGTTTTATTGCTAGGAAGGAGTAGCAGTATAGGTTTGAGTATTGAAATGTTTGTCTCACCTACCTAATGGAATAGTCCAGGGGTGAATGGACTATTTAAGCAGATGAATGCAGGTGTTTAGGGAAACGACCAGGTCAGTGTAGCTGTGTGCATTTTGACCTTAGTTTAGTTTGGTTTAAGTTCAGTTATGTTTATTTGTACTGAGTTAACTATGGAGCTGAGTTTCTTATTTATTTTTGTAAATATTGTTTGGTCACAATATGGTGAATGAATCACTTTCTACACTGGACAGCATCTGTCTCCTGCACTTCTTTGGCTACTTAAGTCAAGTTCTACCACAGGTGTATAAACACATAATGAGTGAAAAAGGTGACTGAAGAAGAAAAACATTTAGTGCATTATGAGAATCCCCCAGCAGCCTAGACCTATTGCAACATAACTAAGGAAGATTCAGGGTCACCTGATCCAGCCCTAACTTCACGCTTCATCAAAAAGGAAAGTTACTAGCACCCTATAACAAAAACACAGAATTTGCTCCCATTTCCCACTTTAAAAGTGCCAATGCTAACACAGTTTGACAGTCATGAAGTATTATTTTTGCACCAACAAGGTGATTCCAAAAGAGTAATTAGCTGAAAACCTGGAATTGCAGTGTGCCCTTAAAAAAATGAGGTAAGTGAAGGATAAAAGAAGAAGTGGCACCCGTAATAAACGATCTACACTAGATGAACAGTATCTGAAAGTCATGTCCCTGAAAATTCCAGCATCCTGACGCAGGACCTGAGAGACACAGTTGACCTTCAGTTGATCCATCTGCTGTTTGCTGAAGCCCCATCAGAAATGCTGAATCTTTTTTTTTTTTTTTTTTTTTTTTTTTGGCCTGTCCCGTTTGGCTCTTTTGCCATCAGAATTGTTGTCTAAAGGCAAAGAAAGATGCCCAACGGATTTACTTTACCAAATTGACCATCCCAGCCTTGCCGTAATGGTCCGTTTGATTCACCTTTTATTGTTTATTTTATTTTCACTTACTGAATACGGGACAGACTTGACTGGGGGAAAGAAGGGGAGAAAGAAAGAGGGAAAGAGAAACAGCTGAGAAGAGGGACAGGGGAGAAGGGCAAAAGACAAAAACCAACAGAACGGGCAGAAAAAAAAATAAAAAGAAAAAAAATGCATATATCAATCACCTGGATCACCTGCTGAGAAAGAAAAAAGAAAACAAGCAGAAGAGAACAAGAGTAATAGAATAAACAACATCACAATGATATATGGGAATATGACAGTAAATACTAAATATTAAACATTATTGTGCAGCACATAAGATCAACAGAACACAGTGTGCTTTGAGGTAGGAGCCAAAAAGGGTGTAGTTTGTGGGTGTGATCACCCGTGCGTACACCTGTGAGCATGGACGCGCTTGTTTTTTTTTTTTTAAAGGTTCCTTCATGTAATAATCTGCTAGAGGGTGTGGGGGGGCCACAGCCCCGTCCTCCAGGGCATGAAGCAGGTATGGAGGAGATCAAAACTCCAGACATCCAGAGGCCCCCAGAACACAAGAGACCAAGGAAGACCAACAGAGGGGCAGCCGCGCCACTGTCCCAGAAAGAGCTGAGGAGAGTCCCAGATGAGGGCTCACTCAGCAGCCGCGGAGCAGAAGCCAGGGGGAGTTGCAGTGACGCACCCGTGAGCTCCGCCGGCAGCCAGCTGCGCCTGAGTGACCGAGCCCCAGGCCGAGAGGCCGGGGGCACCCCACCTCCGAAGTGGCCCGAGCGAGCCCCAGGCTCCAGGCCCCGATAAGCGGCCGCCAAGGAGTGAGCCGGTGTGTACCTGGACGCCCATCCCCGGACACAAAGAACCACCAACGCACCGATGTCCGAGGGGGACCGCCACTGGCAGGGGAAGTGGTGGTAGGGGGAGATAGGCCTCCAAACCTTGGAGGGCCTGAGATGTCCCCAGAGAGGTGGCGCCTGACACCCAACCTGACATATAGACACAGACATACAGGCACACACAGATACAAACATCCATTGCCACCCTCATGCTCTCATATGCACTTACTCCACACTCAACCAACGTGGAGACAGACATAAAGAGACGCTGTACACACGATCACACTCCCCAAGCGTACTCTACAAACCGGGTCTAGGTACCCTTGCCCCTGGAGGGGGGAACTGCACCCAGACCTTTTACCCTTTTCCCTGCGGTGGGGGGAGGCAGACCGCCCCGACTCCGCAGCAGCAGGAAGGCCCCACACTCCAGACCGCAGTCGGACGGCCAACTCCTCCTCCTAGCCCCCCGCTCCAGCAGGTCGCAGAGAATGGGGGTGAGAGAAGACTCCAAACCTCCCTCCACCCGCTCATTGTAGTGTTGATGCATGTGTGTTCTAAGGTGCATTTAAAACCCAGGAGGGCATGGAGCTACCTGCCAGAGAGCAGCAGGTAAGCGCATGGTCCCTCCTGCTAGCCCTCAATGTCTACGTGTATTTAACATTGAGAGGTGGGCAACGACGCCAGGGGTGGGGTGTACACCCTGATGGTACTTTGGAGTCCGTGTATCGTGCCCACCCCCAAGATCCTATATGTATGTGTAATGAGAGTGTGAGTAATGTGAATGTCTAAGTTGTGGGATAAAATTGAGGCAGAGGCAGCCAGAAGGGGACAGAGGGAAGGGGTAGCCTCCTCTGCACCCTGGTGACATACCCCTACTCCAAGGTCCTGCATGTGTGGGTGGTTGTGGTGGAGCGGGAAGAGGGAGGCAGCTGGAGATGGGGAGGGAAGGAAGGGAGGGGCAAGTGACCCCTCCCTGGGGCCAGCTCCCCCGCTGACCCCAGTAGGCACCCCCATACTCCGCGACCCGCCAGGGAAAGGGGGCCCAGGCCCATCCAGACCGGGGCCCAGTGCAGCAGCGCCTCCCGGCCCCACAGAGCCCGGGACAGTCCACCCAACCCCACCACAGAGAAAACTGCACCCACCCCACCATCCACTCATCTTCTAGACTACATAAGACAATAAACACCCAGGCTGAGATGTTCCTCCACCTCTCCTTTATCTCCCCCTCCTGCAGAGGGAGCTCCTGAGGAGAGGAAAGCTCCTGCAAGATGTGACAATCTCCCCCACCAGTTGAAGAGCCCCCCAGGTGGCTCGATGCACCGGCGGCACCCTGCTCCAGGGCTGGGCCCCCATGCACCCATCCGCCCACAACCCCGGCAACACACCAACCAGGACCCAAGCCCCCGAGGCCCGGTCCGGGTCCCAGCCCAGAGACGGAGCGCCCCCAGAACCTCACGCCCATCCCGGACCCACCCAGGGGCAGCCAGGCTACCAGGTCAGTAACCCACGTCCGTCAGCACAGACCCTCCCCTAACCCCGCTGCACGCAACCGCGAGGAAACAGTCACTTGAGAGCCAACAGAGCCCCTAACCGGACATGACCGTTACCCCGGGTTGAGCCCCCCAAGGAAGATGCCTCCAGGGAACCCCTCGACGCCCTAAGCCTGTCCCTACCCCCACACCAATCACAACAGTGAAGGTGGGACCAAACTATGACCCCCCACCCCCACTAGGTGATGGAGCTGATCAAAGGAGCCCAGAGCAATTGATCTGATGTGGTGGCAGAGGCTGTATCAAGACTAATGTAATCTAATAGATAATTTCTATATTGGTTAGAATTAAGATTATTTTTATTTTTCCAGTTCATGAGGACTGTTTTCTTGGCTATGCATAGGGCAGTGAAAACCATATGGGCGATATTCTTTTCTGAAGTGACATTATCTAAGCTGCCCAACAAACACACTAAGGGGGAAGTTGGAATGTTACATTTCAGACACTTCGATAAGTCTTCACATATCTCGCGCCAAAACTTCTGAACTGGTGGACAGAACCAAAGAGCGTGGATATAATTGTCCGGTGAATTGGTTTGGCAGTGTGAGCAGTTGTTGGTAGACGTAAAGCCCATCTTGAACATCCGATGACCTGTATAGTGCACTCTATGTAATATTTTGTATTGAATTAATTGAAGACTGGGATTTCTAACTAGATGAAAGGTTTTTAAGCAAATCTGAGACCTGGGGCCTGTTCTTCGTACCGCGCTAAGTGAGTTAGCTGGATGAGATTGTTGACGATTTCGCGTGATCCTGGATCGTTCGGTTCCCCGAAGCCCATCCGGGACTTGCTGTCATAGCAACAGAAGTCCAATAACAAAACACCGCTCGGGTTCAGATCAGGGAGGCCGTTCCTCCCAAGCACGCTCCTCCAGGTCTCACTGTCATTACCCACGTGAGCATTGAAGTCTCCCAGCAGGACAACAGGTGGAGCACCTTCCAGCACCCCACCCAGGGACTCTAAGAAGGCTGGGTACTCTGAACTGCCACTCGGCGCATAAGTGCAGATGACAGTCAGGACCCGTTCCCCCGACCCTAAAGCGCAGGGAATAATGTATTATAATCCAATAACAGTTAATTAACCTTCCTCAACTAAATAGATAACAACAAAATAATAACAGCCTTTAAGGCAAACATTTATTAAAACCAGAGAGTACCATTAAAATTTTTTTAAATAAAACTAAGGCTTGAAAAGCAGTAGCCGTAACCCTGCAGTGGTTTAAAATACGTCTTTAACGCCATCCCCAGGTGCATTTTCAATTTAACTTAAATTTCAACTTAAAAAAAAAAACGATTCATGTGGACGTTGTGATTTCAGAGCACAATCAACTGTTTGGGGGACATTAAATCATGAAGACATTTAAAGGGTGTACTGCTCATAAAACAAACGACCCCACCGGTCGGGCTCAGAATTCCAACTAGAACCAACTGTGTTGTAACATGTCATTTGTGTAGCTCAACCAAAGACGATTATTAGTGTTAATGAATCTAGGGCACCTAACTAGGGATGGGTACCGGTATCCGGTGCCATGATGGCACCTGTTCTGACATAAACGGTAGTAACTAGACTGAAAAGCAGTGCACATTTCGGTGCTTTATTTCGGTGCTTTTTTTTCCTGAGCTGTGATACACTTTAGATTCTAGCCAATCATTTTACGTTTCCGAGGATAGTAGGCGGGTCCAGGTACGTACGTTCTTTTAGAGCAGAGCTACAGATTAAAAACACGGGACGGGCCCCCCGTCCCGTGAGATACAGACGCAGACCGAATATAACACGTAGAACTCAAACAATAATAATCATCATGATAATAAACTGGAAAATGATAATAATAAACTTAAAGCGCTGGGTCACCGACCCAGGACCATGACAGTTCTTCTCTGCGTGAGTAGCTTAATGTTGTTCGCGTGTAATTTACGTTGAGTACGCTAACCACGTTATTAAATTAATGCATGTAAGGTGAACTAGCAAACATCATCATAGCTACATGCAGCTGTCTTCTTGTTTGATGGCAGATACTCCCTTCACCCTGGCCAAAAAGGCTAAAATGACCAAAGAAAAAGTGGAAAACAGTTAAACATGAGAGGTTTTTGGACAAAGTTTGTGTTTTTTCCATTGTTTAAGCACTGCTTCCAGCCAAGAGTGATACCATATATGCCCCATAGCTGCAGAAAAGGCTAACATTGTTATCTTTTTACAAAAAAACAGCTGAACATGAGAGGTTTTTGGACCAATTTTGTGTTCTCCATTCTTTAAGCACCGGTTTGAGCACCGTTTCAAAAGTACCGGTTTGGCACCGGTATCGGATAAAACCTAAACGATACCCAACCCTACACCTAACTAAACATTTTACATACTTTAACTTTAAAAGTGACCATAAAGTTGCAGTAGAAACAAGGAGAGCAGGAAGGATGAGGTTGTTACATGGGTATTTATGTCTGTCCAATATGTTCAATTACAATTACAGGTTAGTATAACTGCCTTGAGTTTCTGTTGGTTACATTAATTATACTCTATATACTCTATAACTATGCATTAACTGTCTATACTTTGCTTTCTGCTGTGGTGAATGCTGCTCGTGAATTTCATTGTATATCCTGTTTTCAATTTTGAAACTCATAATGTGCCTCACTCACACTGACATATAGAGGTATAGAGAGGAGCATGGGAATTATGACAGTAGGGCATTGGTAACACACTCTACTTCTTAAGCAACTATTATAATACATCTGTATAATCTTTGCACTGGACACACTATTTCCCAAACAAATGTCCCACGTGTGGGACTAATAAAGGTTATTTTATCTTATCTTATCTATGTTGTTTGATATTACAGTTAGTTTACTTTTATTTTTAACAAGCTTATAGGAGATATCCAATGTATGATTACAACAGACTGGAAACAAATCAATAAAATTACCTGTATAAAATTTTTCCTGCCTCATATTCAACGTCATCTTTTCAGGCATGTCCAGACAGTTTCCACCACAGCTGTTATTTTCATATTGTTTGCTGGAAAACCTGTTTCAGCTGCTTACATTTAGCACATTTCCCTTTCACCAGAAATTGAAAATGAACAAAATAAAACATTGAAGTATAAGGACAACTTAACAGCAAATAAATAACAAAATTACAGTATGTATTAAACAGTTCAATACATCACAGAATTAAAAGTCAATACATCATATAATTAAAATCAAACAGAAGAGGCCAGAGAAGATGTGTTTTAAGGCTGGGAGACAGGGAGACTTCAATATTGCAAATGCAGTGTAAAAGAGAGTTCCAAAGAAGAGGGACCAGTTAGCTTGCAGCTCTGAAGCCCATGGTGGTCAGGTGAGCAGATGGTACAATGAGACTAACAGAGGAGGAGGATCTTAGAGTATAGGAAGGAGTGGCAATGTGCAGAAGATGACAGAGATATAGAGGAGCGAGATTATGGAGAGACTTAAAAGTAAGAAGCAGAATATTAAAATTAACCTGATATTGTATAGGCAGTGAAGAACTTGACAGTAGTTCTGTGGAGCTGGTTATGGTGTTGACATGATGCTCTTAAAATGCAATTTTTGCCTCTTTTTTTTTTTTTTTTTTTGCATGACTGATGATCATTTTTGCGCTCCACTTTTATCACTCGCTGGATTTCATTACCAATTTCATTCACCTTTTCAAGAATGAAGATCAAGTTGAAGACTCACTGTTTTGACATACTTGAGATCAAGTGCACATTGCGGAGGCACAAGTGCAAGGGGAAATAACAGGACTTCCAACGAAAAATCTAAAAATAGCAGCTGTGCTGACTGATCCAGAGGTGCATGAGATAATGACCTTGAATGTGAGATCAGCCACATTTAAATCAGCCAAGGCTTTTGATATTCATGGACCTGTCCTCACAATTCTTTGATCAAAACCTGTTGAAAGACAAGACCCCATTTCTTTGTGACACTGCCGCTGATTGGATGGGGACTTGTCTGAATTGTTTGCGTAATCTTTTTTTGTGATATTTCTCTTTTCATGTATAGATATCATCAAACTGCCTCAGTGCTCCCACTTTTTGCAGGTTTTACCTTTATTTGAAGACAGTCTTCTAGCACATCCGTTTTACTGTTTCTTACAAGAAACTCACATAATTTATGTGAAATTCTAATTTTATTATGAATAATTGTTGGACATGGATCGGTAAGTTTCTTTTTAGATCTTTGCCTGGTGTTACCCAAGTTGCCAAATTGTCTGTAAAACAAAGTGAAGTGTAATCTCAACGCATCTGTTACAGGAATTAGCGACCCAATATAAGGACCACATGCACAGCTGAGCAATTTGCAGGGAATGTTAAATAGACACATACTAAATTTGAACTTCACATGACAGTTATGCATAAGCAAAGTTAGTGTTTCATTCAAATTGCAGTAGATTTGTCACAGTCTGGCGAGAGCAGACTGTATGTATTGTGAAGAGTGGACCCAAAATGCAGACACCAAGGAACTTGGATCAAAACTTGAGTATCAACAAAAAGCGAGCCGTTTAATGAGGCTGGCAGAAAAGGTACAAATAAAGGGCAAGGCAAACAGAAATAAAACTAACATTAACCTAAACTGGGAGAACTAAACAAACAACATGGAAAAACCTGGACATGAAACCTAGAAACATGGCATGGAGAACATGGCGTGAACAACAGACGACCTGACAATCACACACTGAAAACAGAGGACTTAAATACACAGGAGGTGATTAGGGGAAGTGGAGACACATGAGGAAACAGCTGGCACACATGAACATAATGACGTCACAGTGGGAGAGTAAAACTGAACATGATGAACACAGAACACCAGACCTTTTCACAATAAAACAGGAAACATAATGAGACAGACATGACAACCCGAACTTGACAACGTAAGACACAGACATGAAACGCATGAAGAGCAGGGGAGATTTAACATGGTTGGAAACACGAGGGGAAAATAATAACTAGAAACACTTAGGCATAATAATACAAACTTGATAACAAATAAACTTAGGAAACCTGATAAGCTTAAACATACACTATGAACATCAAAAGAACTGAAACTCAAAACACTGGGTCATAAGACCCAGGACCGTGACAGAGCCCCCCCTTCAAGGGCGGATTCCAGACGCCCGAAACCATGAAAAACAAAAACAAAAACAACCCACCAAGGGCGGGCGGCGGGGGTCCAGGACGGAGGGCCTGGAACAAAGCCACAAAAACAAAACGTCCATCAAAAGCACAGGAGTACAGGGAACAGTTCATAACTCCTCAGGGGGCCGACCCGGAGGGCGACGGCACAGGAGTCCATAGTCCAAAGGTCCAGGGGGCCGGCCATGTGGAAGGTGGCAGTGGCGAAGCAAGCATGGCTGGCCACACTCGGGTGGCTTGGCCCGTGGCCGGCGGCGACGTGGACAAGACCTGTCGGGTGGCTTGGCTGGCGGCCGGCGGCAGTGTGGATGTGGACAAGACCCGTCGGGTGGCTTGGCTGGCGGCCGGCGGTAGTGTGGACGTGGACGTGACCTGTCGGGTGGCTTGGCTGGCGGGACGAGCAGAGGCGTGGCGTCGACCACTGGCTGGGTCGTGGCGGGCGAGACGAGCAGGGGCGTGGCATCGACCTCTGGCTGGGTCGTGGCAGGACCAGGCGAGGCAGGACCAGATAATGGCGCTGCAGGCGATGGCGTGGAGGGATGCTGGACTGGCTTGGCTGAACCTCCAGCTGGCGCAACAGGACCAGGCGAGGCAGAAGCAGAGGCTGAAGGCCCTGAGGCAGGACCAGGCGAGGCTGAAGGCCCTGAGGCAGGACCAGGCGAGGCTGAAGGCCCTGAGGCTGGACCAGGCGAGGCTGAAGACTCTGACGAAGCCGGGCCAGACGAGGACGAAGACTCTGACGAAGCCGGGCCAGACGAGGACGAAGACTCTGACGAAGCCGGGCCAGACGAGGACGAAGGCTCTGACGAGGCCGGGCCAGACGAGGACGAAGGCTCTGACGAGGCCGGGCCAGACGAGGACGAAGGCTCTGACGAGGCCGGGCCAGACGAGGACGAAGGCTCTGACGAGGCCGGACCAGGCGAGGACGAAGGCTCTGAGGCTGCGGCTGACGAAGCACAGGCTGGAGCTGCGGCTGACGAAGCACAGGCTGGAGCTGCGGCTGACGAAGCACAGGCTGGAGCTGGTCCTGACGAAGCAGAGGCAGAACCAGGTGACAGTGAGGCAACCACAGGTGGTGAAGCAGAAGGTGGCCAGACGGGCTCCTCAGGCCCTCCAGCTGACGAAGCATGAGGCTGAACGGGCTCCTCGGGCCCGCCAGCAGACGTGGCGTGAGGCTGGACGGGCTCCTCGGGCCCGCCAGCAGACGTGGCGTGAGGCTGGACGGGCTCCTCGGGCCCGCCAGCAGACGTGGCGTGAGGCTGGACGGGCTCCTCGGGCCCGCCAGCAGACGTGGCGTGAGGCTGGACGGGCTCCTCGGGCCCGCCAGCTGACGCTGAAATAGGCTGCACAAACTCCAACTCAGCCCCTGGCTCCAACCTGGCCTGGATCTCGGTCCCACAGTGGCTTAGCTGAGCCTCATGGCTAGCACTTCCAGTGCAAAATGTCTTATAATTTGGCTTCTTGGAAGCAAAGTTCATAGCATGATCAATACACTGGGATGCTAGGTAGTTGTGCAGAGGGATAAGATATTCCGTGGAAGACTTGGCTGGTGATTTTTCAGTCTTAGTCATTTCATAAACATGCCCATGAACCTTTAAGGCAGTGTTTGTTCCAATATTGTCCTTAGAAAAAGCGCGTGGATTCAGAATACAATCACCCACCTCATGTTGCTGTGAGCCGTGGTGACGACCTGGACGCCGCCTCCTCCTGGAAGCGGTGGTTGTGGAGGCCGGCGCCGCTACAGCTGAGGTGAATGTAGCACTGGAAGCAGCCACCGGTTGAGGTGAGGGAAACGCAGCACTTCTCTGCTGCAGTGGCGACATGGACATGGAGACAGGTGAGAGACTGAATAAGCCGACTGATAGGTTTGTAGCTTGAACCCATCCGCTGGAACGTTGAAGACAATATAATTACACTGCTAAGCAAGACACAAATAGGCAAAGTTCTTCATGTTACTCGTGCACGGGAGAGAACCGGACAACCGCTTGACTCCAGTTGGTCTCGTCCGTCCTCCCGTAACACTGTCCTTTTATTGAGGTTACATGAATATGCATAGGTTCATTAACATACGACGTCTACATACAAACAAAGAGTACCTTGCCTGTGTGTGTGTGTGTGTGTGTGTGTGTGTGTGTGTGGACTGCTGATCAAAGGGTTAAACATCCTTGGTCAGGAAGAGGGTAGCCTCCCCCTCACCCTAGATGGTTCATCCTAGATAACACGGTGAGGAAGTCCTGCAGTTCATCTAAACAAAGAGCACTTAGACTAGAACAGATGTAGCTACGTTAATCCTACCATAAAACAATAAGACACGGTATGACCTCTCATGCTCCCAAAGTGCTGTCTAATACACACAAAGTTTGCAGACTATCAAGGATCAAAACCTCTACCAATCTACAACTAATTACAAAACTCTAAGCATATATAAGTAAATATTTCTAAGCATAAATGACAATCAACAATACAAATCTAACATTTCCCCCCTTTTTGACCTTTATGCTTGAAAAGTTCCCAGGTATGAATACCTCATGTCTGACAGTTTCAATGCAAACCTTTTTATACTCAGCATATGTCAAATCACCCTAAATTACTGAAAAGGTACACAGTTTAATAAATGTATTAGCAGTTACCCCATTCATTGAGCTCATCTCATGGCAAACTGCATCTTACGAGCAACCAAAGAAATTGTTAATTTAATAGTGAAACTAAAAAAGTAACATTTTCAAAAACATCTCAGCTTGGTGGTGCTTCCTCCGGGTGTGCACATCACATGTCTCTCTGCAGAGTGGTTTAAGCTCTGCAGGGCGTCATGAATGTCTCTTCCAGTTGTTTCCATCACTGTCCATAGGACCAGAGTCCAAATGTATGTAGAATAGACATTCAAACATACCAGTTGGTTTTGTTGTTCGTCAACATGGGTCTCAGCTATTTCCAAGCTGCAGACCTCTCAGCACTCTAGTTTTATGGCCTCTTACCAGCCCCCATCACCTGACTTCAGACCTTCGTCTTGTGAGGGGGATATTTATGACTCCTTAATTGTCCACGCTCTGCAGAAAAAGCTCTCTGTGGAAAGGGTGCTGGGTTCCGTCATCTTACTGCTGTTATGATCCCAGCAGCCTTCAGAGTGTCATCGTATGCACAGTACAGTGGCACAGCGTTAGGTGATGTTCATAGGAAACTGCTGTCATCACCACCATAGCTTCTGGTTCCTGTGCTTTCACAGAATCATGATGTCATCCTCGAACTCCTTCTGCGCTGTCGATGGAGCTTGGCACGCTCCCCTCATCCCACGAGTTTTCATGTTCCAACGCTGCTGAAGGTTTAAGGCAGAGCACGTCGTACACCTTAGTTGTCTTCCTCAGCGTCAATATTGAATCTTTCATTTTATTTAAAATCTCCTGGAAGCTCAGTAGCACAGCTCTCTGTGTGATGTCTGCTGTGCTGAAGATGATCTCTGATCCTCCTGAAGCCTCTCTCCTGGCCTCAGCTCCCATCTTGTGGACGATCCTCTCCTCTATTTTGCAGGCAGTTTCATGGTCCTTGCTGTGGCTCCAAGGTCTGATCTCATGATGGGCCCCAACCAGCTTGACCTTTGACCTCAACCACTGCCTGGCTGTCAGCTATGCCTGGAATGGTTCACGCTTCTCACTGGGCCTCTGAAGATTTCTCAGGAGATTACTGCTGCACCTGTATTTCCTTGCTAAGAAGAAAAACTTCTATTTGGAGAGCATGTCAACAATCATCAAACCACATTCTTTAGTTCAGTGAACTTCACTTATAGGCCATCAAAGCCTCATCTGAACATGGATGCACCACTTGCATAGGTTTAATATTTGTAAATAAAACGGCTAATCACACAAATCACTGCAACAATAATAGTAAACATTGTTTAATGTTAATCCTTGCACTCCACCTCTTGACGCATGGACATTCCCATGCGCCAACACACCAAACCTGGATCCCTGTCTTAAAGAAAAAGATTAGCTAGATCATGTCCCAGGCAACATCAGGGCATCTCCTCTGGAGTAGCTCCGTAACCCTGCAATAAAAGATGTTAGCGTGTGTTGCATATTAAGTTTGCTTAACACCTGGCTCTCCCAGGAGCCTGCATACACACCATCACGGCCTGGAAAGCAAAATCTGGAAGTGAAATCAAACTTCATACCTGTAAACAATTGTATCATAAGAGTAATAAGCATTCAACATCAGCAAGACAAGTGTCATGTGCAGGTTTTCTCAAAGCAGTAACTACAACTATTACCCTAATTCACCTCAGACATGGATTATCCCATGTACTCTGTTAACATTAATGTAATCAGTGACTTCTCTTAAGCAAAGTCACTCCACTCATATATTATTATTATGGGTTCAAAAGTGGCCAGCAAATGAGCCCATAATAAACTATTCCATAAATACCGTAATCTCTTATTTGTTTTACTCATGTCACTTGTTCGCTTCAGCTGAATCTACTACAGCATTCTCAAAGAAACAAACATTAGCAATACACATTGACTGTGGTCAGACGGAGGTCAGACACAGGTCAACAGATTCTAGAGGTGCCATAAAACACCATAAAGTTAACACTCGCTGTGGAAACAGTAACACTGGTCTCATCACAGTATGTCTCAAACTATATTAATTTCTCCATCAACATATGCCTGTAACTACAGTTTTCTTCACCCATAAACCCAGAAATCTTGTAGTAGAGAAACATTAGCCAGTATTCCTATAAATCACATGATCAAACACATGAAGAACCGTAATGCTGTAAAAACGAAAATGCAAATGTTAGCGCTTGCGCAGGCGTATGCATACTTTGTCACAGTTATCTCTGTGAGCACACAAGCTAGTGAATGACACACACATAGTAAATTCACAGACACAGAAAATGGCATTTAAAATGTTAAATCATCACGCAACCTCGAGTGTTGCTGTCATCTTTCTGCTTCTGTAAAGGGAAGCACACACAGACTCATCTGCACCCCTGCCAGGCGGGGGTCAACTTCACACAGTCGTGTTACATCAGTAAAGTCTTGTCAGCTTTTGTCAGCTTTTACCAGTCAGTCAGTTTGTTTTCCTTTCACTCACTCATTCATGCATTCATTCTTTCTTTCTTTGCTGATAGGTTCCACTATCGTCGCATTTAGTTTCCACTCTCAGCAAAATGACGTCATTTCAAAAAGAAAAAGAAGAACTTTAGTTTGGATTACATCGCTGAATCCTTTTGGACTGGGACTGTCATTTAATAATTGTCCCAAATAAGTGGCTTTCTCCAGAGTCCATTTAAATGTGGAGAACTCACTTGGCACAATTTTCTCGACGACGTGTAGCATTTTTAATTCCCGACGTGCAGATCTGCTTAAAGAAAAGAAAATAGACAAACAAAATCAGTGCCTGTTCAAAAGATAAAAATGAAAAATAACAGAGATTATCAAACAAAACTTTCAGTGCACTGTGAAAGTATCAAAATAAAAAGGCCTTGTTAAGTCATGACACAAACTCCTCATCTCAGGTAAATCATACCATTAGCATGGTTCATCATACCATCATACTAATCGGCAGGCTCGACTTCACAACAAAAGAAAAATCATCAGCTAGATTCACTCCAAATCAACCATCAGCTGCACAACACACAACATAATCCTAATGTCTTATTAGCTATGAGTTTAATTACCAGGTCTGTGCTCTTCACTCATTTAGGCCACAGATCTATTTTATTCAATTTTCCTTTTCCCTTCATCATAAAACATGTGACATGCTGTCATGCACTTCACAAAACAGTCTGTTCTGACGTATTCAGAGTTGTGTATCTAAATACAGGATTCACTCGCACATCAAAGCAGGAAACTCAGTGTTTTAGAGTCTCCACTCAACACACAACAACTCCAACACATCTCATTCACTCATACTAGAATTCAGTCACCTTTCATTAATCTAAAACCGATCAACTAATTTGCATATCAGCTATTAACCCACTAAGTTGACAGGACGACAGAAAAGCATGTTCAAAATAGTATCACAAAAGACAATTTCCCTCATACAGTAAATTACATGTGCTGCCTCAATCAAGCAGGAAGCTTCTCCCAATTTACCATTTTAACAACTAAATTTATTGTCTGATCACTGGTTGGTCAAACCAGGATCTTTTTTCCCACAAAAGTTAAACTGTTGTCCTGCAACCTGGAGAGTCAATTTTTTGCATTGGATAAATTCAGTATTTAATAACAAGTGTCTGCTAAATTGACACTATTTTAACACTGATGAAAGATAACAAGCTAATTTTCATTACATGTGTTTGTGTTATTAGGCAGGTCTAATGCATGTCTGTGGAGCTGCATCTCCAGCAGAGCATGTTCTTAAAGCTGCCTTTCCTACACACTTCTCTGCTATTATTTAATCATTTCTTAACTAATGTGCTATGAGTCTTCATGAGTCATTTTGTGTTTGGAATTGTTAGTAGGGTTAATGCATGTTCTGCTTGTGTGTGTGTGATTTTGTATATGTTTCTATTTTCGCAATGTTTCAGACTCCGTCTCAATTTTCCAACTTAAGCAGTCAGTTTTCTTTTCCCCAGGTTTGCTAACCCAAATTTTGATTTCCCACATTAAATAATTCCTATGTGTTCTCACCTAGTCTTCTCACTCTGTTGTCCTCTCCCACTTCAACAGTCCAACAGCCGGCAGTTCTCCTTCAGCTTTGTCCTGTGTCCCACTGTCTCTTCTTGCCATTTTACTCCACAGGTGGCAAATGTCAAACTCCAACTGTTCAGTTCTCCTCAAACGTTTTCTTCACATGCACAGTGAAGTCACAGCCACTCTCACTATTGTCCTCTGATGCGGTTGACTTCGTGCTAGTGGCTGAAGTGCTGCTGCTGCTGCCTTCCTGGGCGACTTCTTAGCAGCTGCTACCGGTTTCTTGGCTTTGGCCGCGGCGGGCGTCTTAGCTTTGGTCTCAGTAACCCTGTTCATCTTGAAGGATCCGGAGGCCCCGGTGCCCTTGGTCTGCACCAGAGTGCCCTTCGCCACCAGACTCTTGATGGCGGTCTTGACACGGGCCTTGTTCTTGTCCACATCGTAGCCTCCGGCAGCCAGAGCCTTCTTGAGAGCGGCCACGGACAGGCCGTTGCGCTCCTTGGAAGCGGCCACGGCTTTCACAATCAGCTCGCCCACGCTGAGGCTGACCTTCTTGGGCTTGGAAGTCATCGTCTTCTTCTTCTTGGCCTGAACCTCGGTGCAGGGCGTGTTTATGATGGAGCCTTTCCCACCACAGCGCTGGCATGTTGAACGCATCATGAAGGGTCCATTTCTTTCATGTCGCTAGCCAGCATGCTAGCTGCATGTGGCTTGCCCGAGTCACTCAGTCCTTTTTGAGCATTTCAACATGCTGCCACCGCCATCTTGCTCGCCCCTCCGTGGAATTCATCCAATCAGACAGGAAGATGGGTTTGCTTTCTTCTGCTGCTGCTGTTTATCCACATTGCTGCTGCTTTGCTGGGACTTTTTGTGCTCAGGACTTGCTGCTGTCTCTTTATCATGGAGCTGCATTCCTTATCTTCAGGGAGGAGTGAGCTCGCTTGTGAGGTTGAGAGACACATGGCACTGTAAATAAGTCAGCCAGAAACTTGGCCTGCATGTTTCCAATGATGTTAAACTATAACTTTCTTCCGACCGCTGCATGTGGAAAATTGATTCAGGTCTGCTTTTCACCTGAAAGTGACAAACTAAGACATTTCATTATTATCATCACTGCTTAATCAACACACATCTCTCTCTCTCTCTGTGTTTTTGTGAACAGTCTTTTCTTAAAAGCAGAAAATGAAATTGTAGATGTTTTTGGCTGATCAACACAAAACCTTTTTCCTATGATTTTTCTTTTTCATCTACAATATAAGTTCATTCTCTTTTTCACCCTTTTTTTTCTTCTTCTTTACAATAGCTGGTGATCTGCAGAATCACCGCTCTCACTCACGATCAAAGGCAATTACTTTTACACAGCGCACAAAAACACTGTGACGTCAGACACATTCACACTCACTTTGTCATCTGCAAAAATAAATCACATGGCTGATGATATGTGCCATGGTGATCCGTAAATATGATCACCAGTTTATTTAACTATTTTTCAACCCAACAAACAAATAATCAAAAACATGATGCTGATGTTATGAACACTCTACACACAAGTCAAGATGCAGGAAAACTGCTCACGGAAACACTGCACACTCCCTGTTTCCCCCTCTTTGAGTAGTTCCCAGACAGCTCTTGATCTGATAACGTGTAGCTTGCTCATCAGCTCAGAAAAAAAACTGCAACGCAACATCACACAGTAGTTGCTCTGCCCACAGCGGCAAAGTCTTACACTTTCATATTCAACACAGCTCCTCCATCATGTACTTTTAGATGTTTCATACAGGGTTCAGCATATTAGTCGTTTTCACAGGTGTGCTCTACATCTCAACAATGGTTCATAATAAGACGACAGTCTTCCACACAGGTCAAGTGCCTCTATGCACTTCATTAGTTTAAATATTTATCTATATCACTTCACCTCACATGTCATCGTACTGAATTTAAGCAACCACAAGCGTAATGTAGATGACTTTTAACAACTATCCACCTCAATTACGTCTATGGTCTGGCACACAGGCTGAAGAGTTAACGTTTTGTGTCAGCAAGGGGTGGGGGGACAGCCACCCACCAGAGCATAGCTGCTGATGTGGGCTGGCCTTCTCCACACGCTCTTCAAGGCTGGTGTGTTTTCTGAAAACTTCTAACATTTTAATCTCTTCCATTTTTAAGCCTGCGATTAACCGCACGGCTCAGGTCCGCGCGAAACCCGCGTGACCGCACTCGCGTGAACCCGCGCAGCTGTGGAGCCGTCGCTCCCTCTCTTTTTTACATAAATACTTTGTGCTGCCAGGAGCAAAGTCCAGCACAAACGTCTGTCTCCCTCCGACTCACTCTTGGTTGCTTAGAAACCCATGATAACAACAACAGTCGGTGTCACAGACCACATGTTCTGCTCCGCACACACCCACACAACAACAACAACGACGACGACGACAACAAAAACAACACAAAATAGGCCTATCGTCCAGCACAGTCTGGACCCCGCGGAACTTCTCAACGCCCCACAAAGTGGCGGAGAACTCACCTCTAGCCACACAAAGTAGCGAGGAACCTCTTGCTCCACAAAGTAGCAAGGAACCCGGGTATCGCTCCACAAAGTAGCGAACTTCTCAACGCCTCACACAGTGGCGGAGACTGCACAACCACACGGTTATAGAGTCGGGCTCTTCTCAACGCCTCACACAGTGGCGGAGACTGCACAACCACACGGTTATAGAGTCGGGCTCTTCTCAACGCCTCACACAGTGGCGGAGACTGCACAACCACACGGTTATAGAGTCGGGCTCTTCTCAACGCCTCACACAGTGGCGGAGACTGCACAACCACACGGTTATAGAGTCGGGCTCTTCTCAACGCCTCACACAGTGGCGGAGACTGCACAACGACACGGTTATAGAGTCGGCCTCTTTAAACTTACTTGGCATTGCTTAGAGTGTAATATCAGCCCGAATCCCGCCGACCGTCATTCATCGAGGAGAAAAGACAGACCGCGAATCCACAGGAACTTCCTGGCTGACGTCAGTCTTTCAGCGTGCCTCTCCTCCCCTCGGTGAATGCGATTCCAGGGCTCCGGCATCGAAGGACCAATTAATGATAGGTTTGTAGCTTGAACCCATCCGCTGGAACGTTGAAGACAATATAATTACACTGCTAAGCAAGACACAAATAGGCAAAGTTCTTCATGTTACTCGTGCACGGGAGAGAACCGGACAACCGCTTGACTCCAGTTGGTCTCGTCCGTCCTCCCGTAACACTGTCCTTTTATTGAGGTTACATGAATATGCATAGGTTCATTAACATACGACGTCTACATACAAACAAAGAGTACCTTGCCTGTGTGTGTGTGTGTGTGTGTGTGTGTGTGTGTGTGTGTGTGTGTGTGGACTGCTGATCAAAGGGTTAAACATCCTTGGTCAGGAAGAGGGTAGCCTCCCCCTCACCCTAGATGGTTCATCCTAGATAACACGGTGAGGAAGTCCTGCAGTTCATCTAAACAAAGAGCACTTAGACTAGAACAGATGTAGCTACGTTAATCCTACCATAAAACAATAAGACACGGTATGACCTCTCATGCTCCCAAAGTGCTGTCTAATACACACAAAGTTTGCAGACTATCAAGGATCAAAACCTCTACCAATCTACAACTAATTACAAAACTCTAAGCATATATAAGTAAATATTTCTAAGCATAAATGACAATCAACAATACAAATCTAACACCGACTCTTACTCCTGTAGCCGGTGAAGGAAGAGCTGCATCACCGCAGGGCTGGTGTGATTCAGCCTGCACACTGGGCACCTGCTCAGACGATGATGGTGAGGCAGAGGAGATCGTGGCTGTAGCAAACTTCTTTAAATCTGCAGGCAGGCAGTCCATAAAACCTGGGTTAGCCGTGGCTATCCGGGTCAACTGAGCCCGAATAGCCTCCTTCTCCTCCCCCTGCTTCCCTGCACAGGAGATAATCCAAAGTCCACGAAGCTGTGTAACACGAATCTTGAATTCAAAAAAGTCACTGAAATAAATGTCCGCTGGGTCCAGCATGGTCAGGTCGTTCTGTCACAGTCTGGCGAGAGCAGACTGTATGTATTGTGAAGAGTGGACCCAAAATGCAGACACCAAGGAACTTGGATCAAAACTTGAGTATCAACAAAAAGCGAGCCGTTTAATGAGGCTGGCAGAAAAGGTACAAATAAAGGGCAAGGCAAACAGAAATAAAACTAACATTAACCTAAACTGGGAGAACTAAACAAACAACATGGAAAAACCTGGACATGAAACCTAGAAACATGGCATGGAGAACATGGCGTGAACAACAGACGACCTGACAATCACACACTGAAAACAGAGGACTTAAATACACAGGAGGTGATTAGGGGAAGTGGAGACACATGAGGAAACAGCTGGCACACATGAACATAATGACGTCACAGTGGGAGAGTAAAACTGAACATGATGAACACAGAACACCAGACCTTTTCACAATAAAACAGGAAACATAATGAGACATAGACATGACAACCCGAACTTGACAACGTAAGACACAGACATGAAACGCATGAAGAGCAGGGGAGATTTAACATGGTTGGAAACACGAGGGGAAAATAATAACTAGAAACACTTAGGCATAATAATACAAACTTGATAACAAATAAACTTAGGAAACCTGATAAGCTTAAACATACACTATGAACATCAAAAGAACTGAAACTCAAAACACTGGGTCATAAGACCCAGGACCGTGACAAGATTCTCTGAGTGTGATGGATAGTAATAGCCCCTCTGTTCAGCCACCTGTGAAAGAACACAAATGCTGGCAGTTATGACTAACAGTGATGAAAAGCTAATGTGTGATCTGCGTCAAAAATGCATCCATAAATCTCAAAAGCAAAAAAGCTTCTCAGAACCAGTTCTTAAAATTTTACCACTCTGGAGAGTTACAGTATGCTTGCAGACTTTTAACCCCTTTTCACTACAGACGCAATATGAGCTTCCATTTATGATTGGCCTGTGCAGTGCACTTTCTGCTGTTTTGCAGCAAAAATGATGGTTAAGTCTGTTTTTTGTAAATCTGAAGACTTAGTGTGCAAACAAAGGGATGTCACTGATATTAAAAAGAAGCTATATGGAGATTTTAAATCTGTGAATCAATATAGCTAAGTAGCAACATTTTTGTCACCATATCACTTTTGGTTTTTGATATTTACAGTTTCTCTTCTCTTTGATGGGATCACTGATGGATTGTTTCATGGGGACTAATCCATACGTCCTTGGTTGTGATACAGAATACTTTTCATGGGTTCTCAGCTAGTGCAATTTTGTGTGTGAAATGTATAAATTTGATGGCATGAACAATGCATTGAGCCTGCTGCTATTAAGGTGAGATGATGAAACCTTCTTAATTAATTAAATTAAATTAAATTAATTAAAAGTCAAAGGATTAGTCTGACCTCAGAAGAATCACTGCTTTCTTAAACTTGTTTAAATAATTGTTCATAATTGTTTATTTTCATTTTCATTACCAGAAAAATTTTGTTATGGGTTTTCAAGTCTATTAAAATGCTCTCCATCAATTTTCTGCTACTCATCTGGGTCTGGGTCACCAGGACAGGAGTCTGAGAAGACGTCTTTCCCTCTTCCTGACCACCTGCTCTAAAACACCAAGGTATTTCCAAGCAAGTCAAGAGATGTGGGTTTGACTCGAGGGAGTTTCAATAGCATCCAACTGTCAAGGCTTCTGCCTTTCATCTTTTGTCTCCATCCCTTTTCCTTTGACGTTGTGTTTTGACCGCCACCCGATCCACATTGCATGGGAACCTTACTTCCCTTCTTGAAGGTGTTGGATCCACAGGAGGGCTGGCCCATGGACTATGTTACCTCTGGGTGCGGTAACATAGTCCACTGTTTTTTTATACCATAAATGCCTTGTGAATCACATTTAGTTTGACCTCTTCACCCAGGTGTTGAAAAACACTAATCTTAACCTTTGTGATCGCAACAGAACATGGGGCAGGTGTTGAGTGGATCATCTACCAATCTGAAGGTCAGTGGAGTGATTCTGAGTCATGCAGCTTGCTGCAGCTTGTGGAAAAGGATCCTTAGTCAAGATACTGAACTCCGAGTTAACAACAGTGCATTCATCAGTTTGTCCTTAGGTATAGATAAAAGCATTGTATGTATATTGAATGTGTGTGTTTGGGTGAATGAGACTTGAAAGTGCATTGAGTGGTCAAAATTAAACACCAGTCCATTTATCATTTATAAACCTGTCAACTACGGTAAGATGGCAATTCATAGAATTCGGTTAATTTTGTTCTATGTACAGACAGAGGTCTTCTATCTTTCAAGGCAATAATTTCAATTAAATAGTGTTTTCAGCACAATGCAAAAACTTCAAGGACCACATACTTCTCTCACTTTGAGCATGCAATTTTTTTTTTTTTTTTTTTTTTTCTTTTTTTTGCCTGTCCCGTTTGGCTCTTTTGCCATCAGAATTGTTGTCTAAAGGCAAAGAAAGATGCCCAACGGATTTACTTTACCAAACTGACCATCCCAGCCTTGCCGTAATGGTCCATTTGATTCACCTTTTATTGTTTATTTTATTTTCACTTACTGAATACGGGACAGACTTGACTGGGGGAAAGAAGGGGAGAAAGAAAGAGGGAAAGAGAAACAGCTGAGAAGAGGGACGGGGGAGAAGGGCAAAAGACAAAAACCAACAGAACGGGCAGAGAAAAAAAAATGCATATATCAATCACCTGGATCACCTGCTGAGAAAGAAAAAAGAAAGCAAGCAGAAGAGAACAAGAGTAATAGAATAAACAACATCACAATGATATATGGGAATATGACAGTAAATACTAAATGTTAAACATTATTGTGCAGCACATAAGATCAACAGAACACAGTGTGCTTTGAGGTAGGAGCCAAAAAGGGTGTAGTTTGTGGGTGTGATCACCCGTGTGTACACCTGTGAGCATGGACGCGCTTGTTTTTTGTTTTTTAAAAGGTTCCTTCATGTAATAATCTGCTAGAGGGTGTGGGGGGGCCACAGCCCCGTCCTCCAGGGCGTGAAGCAGGTGTGGAGGAGATCAAAACTCCAGACATCCAGAGGCCCCCAGAACACAAGAGACCAAGGAAGACCAACAGAGGGGCAGCTGCGCCACTGTCCCGGAAAGAGCTGAGGAGAGTCCCAGATGCATGCAATTTTTAAAGGTCTTTTTTTATGGTTCTCGAAGTATAGCAGACAAAAGAAATCACTTGACTTCTGCTTCTTCCATAAATTAATCGCATGACTACCACTTTCACTAACTGCACTGACTGAACCGGTGACGAAGGGCAGTTGACATCTCACCTTCATCAACGAGCAACAATTACACTTTCTTTCACTTCTTTGACAGCTGGCGTAATTCTAAGGTTACCGCCACACATCACTAACCGCAGTATTATTAAAGCAAGGCCAAGAAAAACACTACTGTGGTTACTAATGTGAATCATCCAACATCAGCTCAGACGTTTAGAAAAGTAAGCCGGTACAGGGCATGAGCATATCCATCCAGCTCACAAAGACACTGAAATCACCAATGCAATCGCATTGCAAATCGGCCGGGGATAGGCTGTCTACTAAACACAGTGAGTAACCAAGGCTTCAGGAAAATTGTGAACATGCTGGATGAAAGATGCAGTTCCAAAGTGGAAAAACCTGCACTACTCATCATAGGGGGATATACAGAGGGCTCTTACAGCTGTTGAGTACATTGCTACAAATTTCAGTCACATCTGTCATGCAGGTATACTGAATGAAGTTAAACATTTGATTTTTTGCAGACAAATACAGTGTTTATTCACATGAATTTCAGTGCATTTCCTGGAAGCAAAGATGTTTTCATTAACAGAAATGTGACGCAATGTAAAAAGTGAAACAGAACTGTGGATTAAATTTTCTGATAAGTGTATTTTTCTTCTGAAAGATGCACTAAAGGTGAATATGGAGGAACAAATTTGTATGAAGGCTGTGTGCATGCAGGAGTGGTAGTAGGAGGACCCAATGTGCAGACACTCGGAGGCGGAATGTGAACTCAAAAGGGCAACAAAACTAGGAATACAAAAGACACTTACGTGGACAGCACACACAGCTAGACAGTGTTGGTCAAGTTACTTGAAAAAAGTAATCAGTAACTAATTACTGATTACTTCCCCCAAAAAGTAATCCCGTTACTTTACTGATTACTTATTTTCAAAAGTAATTAATTACTTAGTTACTTAGTTACTTTTTAAAAACACGGTTTACAACCTGAAGAGGTGATAAAGCGATAGATCTTTCAGCCCAATTCTACTTTTTCTATATAATCCATCATACAAAATGTAATCAAATGGAAAAGTCTCTTTTTTTAACTTGTTTATCAGTTTTAATCTTTTAACTTTATGCATCAAGCAAAAATTTAATTATATGCAACATTCTCTGACTTGAATAAATTAGTTTAACATTTAAACCTATTTTCTGCACATTCCAGCACATAAAATAAAATATTTTTTGTGTTTACACTCAGTCTTTCAAATAGATGCAAGTAAAACACAGCAGAAAATAAATAAAGTCAAAGACTCAGTGGTCCTGTTGCTCTATTTTCACCTGTAAAGCAGGACTGCGGTAGGCGGAGGTTTACCCTGGTGCAGGTGTGCTGCGGTCAGTGGAAGAATCCACGAGTTTCTCTGTGAATTTCCCATTACGTGGTAGCGCACTCGGTGCTTGCTCGGAAGTTTAGGGGTTTTTTTCGCTGTAAAAAGAAGTTTTCTTCCCACACACGATGGACGCTAATGTTTTTGTCACTTTTTATGGAATCAAACTCAAAGTAAGGTCAGTGCTTCCACGCTTTAAACGCTGCACGCTCATACTCTCTCCCACAATCGATATGTGATCCATTGTTGATCTGCACACAGCTTTTGTCACTAACGTCGCACTCGCGTTACTTGTAACGCGTTACTGCCCATCTCTGCAGCTAGATAAGGGTAGATCGCGACACCGACAAAATGAAACACAGGGCTTAAATACATAGAGGGAGCAATGAGGGAATATAGGGAAAATAATTGTGACAATTAATGTGCAGTCCTATATAAATTGTTCCAGAGATTTAAAATATAGGATTGCACTTTTTAAATTAAATCTGCAGGAAAGACTAACATACCTTCAGTGCAGGATTGATTCCAGTCTGAATAATAGTAACTTACACATGAGCCTTTAAAGCTGGCAACCACACTGATAAGATCCTGACGATGACCCACAGTAAGTCTGACTGTGCACTGGTCTTACAGTGAAAGTATTCATTACACGTGTGCTTGGAGTTCTTACCTTTAAGCGACTGTGAATTCCTCACTAATGTGCTATTTCCTGTTGCTATTCCTTACACACAGCAACACAGCTTGAGCGTGAGATGACGTTAAAACCATTAGAAAGAAAATCCATCAAACACACACTCCACTAAATACTTTTGATGGTGCAGGGTTGTTATAATTCTGAGTGCAAATGAAAACCTCAAATTGCAGCTGCCAGCTATTTTCACAGTCAAACCAGGACATGATAGCTTTGTAAATAGTAAAGTAAATAACACACAACTTCAGTCATGCATCTAGCAAGCTTCTTCCAACTACGGTTTCTGACTCAAATAATATACAAATGCAAGCAAACATATTAACTGCAATTTGTCTGGAAATCCAAATATGATTAGTGGATGACAGTTATTTGTTTGACAGTTTAGCCTTCAGCAAGAGTATTTTATACATATGCAGCAAGAATCTAATAGCCGTCCCCTATAAACGCCCATCGGCTCTAGACTTCAGCTAGGATTGTCTTCTCATATGCAGTGCACTGTTTGATACACAGCCACACCACAGGGAGCATCTCTACTGGTCTATGCATGGCTGAGCACCATCTTAACCACTGTCAATGTAAAGAACTATCAGCAGGCATTTAGTCCTAATTATGTCCCATCATTGTAATTATCCCGTGTGTCAGTCACAGAGACATGGCAAAAGACTGCAATACAAAAGTGTCCTTACTCATGCAGTCTGTATTCCTATATTTAATGCCATCCATCATTAATGTGATCACTGTGTTACATATGAAGTTAAATCATGTGATCTGGGTCGCCATGCACTCATGTAGTTGCAGTAAGTGTGGTCTTAATATACAAGAACATATAGTATTAATATAGTCAGCTGCATTAAAACTGATTCAGAGTGCTGAGATTGATAGTGTCATTATCAAACAGTCAGTGTAACAGATGTGGCGATCCATCCTCTTCATCTTATTAAAGATGTGGCAATGCAGCTTTCATTATTTAACCTCCCTGACTGGCAATAGCTGCTTGTTGAGTGACATAGGTGACAAGAAGATTCATTTCAAAGGATTCTTCTTGTGTACATCAGTTCTTACGAGTAGATGGAAAATATTTCATACTGTACAACAAACCGCTGTCATTCTCGAAGCAACACATTATGAGTGTGAGATGCGGGTATCTCAGATGTGCTTTAGGCATTCTTTAGCATCTGCATTAAGATGTTTCAGATGGGTCATCCAGTCCCAACTGGTACATATGGACACTTTTAAAGGGCACTTTGGCATCAGATTTAAATACAGTGAGTAACCACCATCTTTAATGCAAAGTTTAAGCTTTTTCAACTTGATTTTCACCATAACGAGAAGAAAAATAGAAGCTATAAAAACAAGTCTAGTGATAACACTGAAGGGTTTAAATGTTCTTTTCCCAAGTATTTCAATCACATTTACCCTTTATCATAAAGGGTAAATGTGTCAAGTGTTGTTAAGGGATGCATTTTAACACAATCCACTTTCTAACCCTGTTAAATCTCTTAAATAATTAGGTGCAGATCTTTTAACTAAGAATTAGATCTAAGTGTTAGAATTTGATCTAAGTGACCTAAACTTGTTTCAAGTTACTTTGGTCTTGTTCTTTGGATCTTTGGAACAAGCTGCCAGCTGACCTGAGGTCAAATACAAAGTATTTGTGTGTGTGTGTGTGTGTGTGTGTGTGTGTGTGTGTGTGTGTGTGTGTGTGTGTGTCTTTAATGTTTACATATAATGAAAAAAATATATAAATAAAATGGGCTTTGCCATCTTGTTCACCTACAACTAACAGTAATTTTTGGTGCGTGAACCTTTTAGTTTATAGCTGAAGAAAAAATGAAAAAACACAGACAGCATCGTCAGAAGAAAAGTTGATAAAATAAATAAAAATTTTTGTGTTGTTCGATACATATGCGTACCGAACCAAAAGCACTGTATCGAACGGTTCAATATCGATATGAGTATTGTTGCACCCCTACTGTATACGTAATTCAAGAAAGCCCAATCCACACTGTGAAGGTAACAAGAGCAAGCAAGTTAAAGTTAAGAAATAAAAAATTTAAAAACAGCATTACACTCCTGACGTCAAAGTCCGTCAACATGATGGATTTGTCCCTGTGTGACTGGAAACTTTCAAAGCATTAAAGCTTTAACTCTTTGATTTTTGGGGGCTGGTGCCAAAACTCAATGTTTACAGTGCTTGTCTCACAACGCCGGAATGATTTTCTGTTATCAACCTTGGCTGTACTGTAGCTATGCTGATGTTACATCATCTGCACAGGGTCTCTTTCATTCCTCTTCAAACAGTAGCCAGCTGCCTGAGTGAAAGAAGGATTTTCTGACTCACATATCAATCTGCTTTCTACCAAGATTTTCATAAAGAACTGACTCAGAAATCAAACTAAAACTGCAACACAAACAACAAGATTTACCCTTTTGCTGTTTAACACCTTATGGTTTAATTTTGATCAGATTCACTGCAGATCTCACACTGTGCATTCAATGTAGCAAGCACTATAGCTGCTTGTGGTTCATAAAACAGTTAATAAAACATAAAACAATCAAAGACTGTAAAACAAAGTCACCTAATCCTAACTGCAAAGAACATTTTAATGGCGTCCATGGATCTTACTTTAGTCTCGTCCACCCCATTCCTGAAATTTATTCTGATATTGGCTGCTATTTGGGTAAAGTAAACCATCAGTGATTTTTATTTTATTTCCCTTTTAAATCTAAATGCATGTAATGATAATATCTTTGGAAATAAGGTAATGCAATGTGTGTGTAAGTATGTTTGCATGTGTTGAGGTCACCTTCTCTCCATGGCCCATGTCTTCATTCTTAATGTCGCTCAGTGTTTTCCAGTTCATGTTTAATCCTGTGCCTGCTGACCTGGTCTCTGTCAGCGACTGGCTGTTGACTGCAAAGCCTTCCCGGTCATACCTATAGAGATGACACGTACATGAATAAATATGCGTCGATTAGGCATAGCATTATAAGCACTGACAGGTGAAGTGAATAATACTGATTCTCTCTTCATCATGGCGTCTGTTAGTGGGCTGGATATATTAGGGAGTGATTGAATATTTTGTCCTCAAAGTTGATGCGTTAGAAGCAGGATAAATGGACATGTTTAAGGATTTCAGTGAGTTTGACGAGGGCCAAATTATGATGGCTCGATGACTGGGTCAGCGGGGTGTTCACAGTCACAATCTATTAATAGCAGCCCAAGGAAGGAACACTGGTGAACCAGTGACAGGGTCATTAACGGCCAAGGTTCACTAATGCATGTGGAGAGCGAACAAATGAGCTACTGTAGCTCAAATTGCCGAAAACGTTTATGCGAATTTCTGATTAAAAAGTGTCCGAATACACAGTGCATCACAGTTTCTTGTGTACGGGGCTGTATAGCTGCAAAACAGTTAGGGTGATTATGGCCCCTCTTCACCACTGAAAGTGAGGATCAGAACTGGAGCAGAGAGCAATGGAAGAAGATGGCCTGGTCTGATGAGTCAGATTTTCTTTCACAACATGTGGATGGCCAACTTTGTGTGCATTGATTACCCACAAAACACCTGGCACCAGGATGCACTATGAGAATAAGGCGAGTCGGCAGTGGCAGGGTGATGCTTTGGGCAATGTTCTGCTGGGAAACCTTGGATCCATCCATGTGGATGTTACTTTTACATGTAGTAGCTACCTAGACACTGTTGCAGACCATTGTGGAGCAGGGAAATTATTTTACTGCTATTGTTAAATAATTGTCATCATTACCATTGCATTAATAATATAATCTGGAGTTTATATTGCGTTTAGAGGTTTAAACAGTGTGTCTTTCAGAAAGGCTAAAAGTAACAGGACAGGAAACAGGCTTGGAGAGTTTTGCAGAAGTGAAAGTTATTTTGAGCAGCAGGCTAAGACGAGGCTTTAACAATGTAACAGATAGCTTTAAGAAGGCCTTAAGATGTTATGCATACAGTTATTATGTTGACCTTGTATTTCAGGTGCAGTTATGACTATTTTATACACAATGCATATCTGTGCTTATTAAAGAGTTGGAGCTCGGTCAATTAATTGGGGGTTGGAAGCTTTGTTCGGCGCGATGTCCGGACAATCTATTGTGCAAGTGACTTGGAGCCATAGAAGGAATTGCAGTACATGCTTACAAAACACTTATATATCAGGTCATTTCATATTAAGGTTTTAGTAGAAGTTCTTGGTTAAAACATTTATTTAGTAGAAGACATACATATAGTCTCAGTGAGCCTCTGGTCTGGTGAAAGGTCAGAAGTGCAACAGGTGAATTGAGAAAGAGCATTTGAGGACGAGACACAGACAGTTAGTAGGTGAAGAGGTGACACAAAGAGCATGTGAGGTCAACACATACACACACATGAGTTAGATTTATTTAGAGGAGAGATTAGTCATGTCTCGGCAAGAAAGAGGAACAATTCACTTTAAGACAAGAACGGAAAGTACCAGCCATGAAAATAGAAGATGATCTTCTGGGTTAAAAGTCATTGTGGTGTTGATCTGATCTATGTATAAAATGTATCTGTGACGCATGAAGGGGCGTCAGTAAATCAAACCCTGATGCTATAAAATATCTGTTTATGCTTTGATTAAGTCGGAGATCACTTGCTGTCGGCGTACAGAGTATCTTCCCACACGTGTGTTCATTAAAATCATTGTTTGACCAAGACCTTCTGGACCATGGGTGGTTTGTACTCTCCTTCCTCAATTTTGAACCTTAACATTAAAATAACAGTTTCAGTTTTACCATATCCAAATGATCAAAAACCCCAAAAGTCCTAAAATGATCCTAAATTATTAAACAATTAAATTGTTTAATAATTGTACAGGAATCTTCACGATTCACCATGTACACCCTTTCAGTGAAATAGCATTCCTTGAAGTCTCTTTCCGCAGGACATTGCACCCTGCCACAAAGCGAAAATGGTTCAGGAATGGTGCATGAGGTATTTACTTGGTCTCAAAATTTCAAAGCCCTCAATCCAATCAAGCATTTGTGGGATGTGCTGGACAAACAAGCCTGATCCATGGAGGCTAATATCTTGGTCCAGATACCACAGCATACCTTCACGGATCCAGTGGAATCCATGACAAGTCAGGGCTACATGGCAGCAAAAAGGGTCCCAACACAATATTAAACAGGTGGTCATAATGTTATGCCTGATGGGTGTATGTCCAGGCATGCCTATGAACCAAAACACATTGGTATATTCTTTTTAAATTGTCATGCACATTATACAGAGAGCAGGGAAAAGAAATACGGATTTGATAAGTCAAAAGAAAGCACACCGTATGCTTGAGGACACAAGTAAAGATCCCTGGATACTGAAAATATTAAACTACACTAGATGTTCCATAAACACTGGACCTGAATATGTTCAGCAGTGTATCTATTTGTGAAAAAGAAAGTGTCAAAGCAAATGTGTGTATATTTTTTTACATGTTTGTTCTATGGCATTTTCTTGAGGAGTAACTAAACTCAATCACTAACTGCACTGTATCAATTATAATCCAAATAAGCATCTTCAGACATGTCTGAATCGCTCTTGTAACTGATTTCCAGACACAACATCCTGCAAAATATATGATCTGACATATGGCTGCCAAATGCATTAACAGACCATTTATCATTTTTTCTCTGCATACATTAGTATCCACATACACAGTTCATTCACCAAGTGAAAAATACAAATAAATAAAACCTATGCATAATAGTGTCTATGCATGCCTTTTATTAATTTATCTACCTTTATAATATACCATCTAAAATCTTCATGGATCAGTGTGACTCCTGCTCAGCAGTCTAACTAAGCAGTGCAATCTAATCAACTCATCATCCAAATTCATCAGCTTCCTTGAATTATGCAAAGAAGTCTGGTCCAAACAATCCCACATAGCACTGCATCGCCACAGGAAGTAGAGTCAGACAGACCTCCTTTGTCTTTCTAAAGCACAGACCTAAATATAAAAAAGAAGTGGATAACTGTCTGGTACTTGACTAACTTCATTGTCATTCATTGACTGCTGCCAGCATGTAAACTTGAATAAGCACCAAACAGCAGCTGAGATCGAGAGGAAAAGCTGCGGATTAGAGGAGAATGGAAGGAGTGATGAAAGGAAGGAGGGTGCTGTTCTTTTACTTATTTAGCCCTTTAAATATCAACACCAGAGACCAATAAGACCAAGATTAAAGCTAGATCAATGCAGCCTACCCCTTCACTTTCTCCTGCACACATAAGTAACTGGCATAACTAATATAACGTACCCGTAAAAGTGGCCAAAATGATCAATCATGGAACAATTAGCAGAATTCATAATGCAGTCATTAACAATTTAAAAGTGTAAAAAAAGAAAAAAAAAAAAAAAAAAAAAAAAAAAAGAAGAGAAAAATAAGCAAGTGAAAGCAAAGCACAACAGTATAAAGTGCAAACTTCCCAAAAAGTGTATGACCCATAGTCTATTGGTTAAAAAAAGATAGCTATCTCCTGGTATCTAATATTATAGCTGCTGTTACATCAAGCCATCAACACCAGGGACACATTGTGTATATGTTAGTGTTAGTACTGTTATTTGAAAGTATTATTTTAAAAAAAAAGAAAAACTGTTTTATTGTAAAAGTTCTACTAGGGCATAAATTTATGTATTTAAAATCTTCTGTATTCTGTTTTCTTTGTATTAGGTATTGTTACAGTGTCAAAAAAAAGAAAAGAAAGAAAGACACAATTACAACGAAATACAAAACTTAAAAATTGATAACAATCACAGGAATCTTCACGATTCACCTTTTTTCACAGAAATTTTCATTCACAGAAATGATGCAGTGACACATTCAAACATCATTGACAGCATAGGTGATTATAACAGCTGGCTGTTCTCTAAGTTTGCTGCTTTTAGTGGAAAGGAAGCATTAGACAAGACAGGAAAGGAAAGGAAAAACTGGTGGAAGGAATTATGATAATAGAAGAAATGACAAAGAAAGAAGGACAATCAGAAGTGAAAGACATAAAGAAAATATCACAAGAGATGCTGCATCCAGGTGCCAATAACTCTAACATGCTTCTTAAAATGCAGTGCTATTCACAGTGTGGGGCTAGGATATGATAAACAGCAATCACCTGCAGACAATGTGCCTGAAAAGGAGCAAAAGGTAAGATGCTTTTTTAAAGGGTTTTTACCAGAGAAACTGAATCAATCAAGCAACCATATAGATGTTGACTGGGTACATAAGTCTTCTCTTTCCGCCTTCACATTCTGCCTTCACATTTTAATTATGAAACATTTTCCATTAAAATCCAGTCAGCTGCATATGGAAGCCAGCAGTTCCACTGCATGTGCCGTGCAAGTGATGAGAGGAAGCCAGGTATTGTGTGTGCACATGCACTGGTGTATACTATCCACATTTATTAAGCCTTCAATATTATATGGCTAATTGAACCGACAGAGTGTGAATTCAATAACCAGGCCACTCTGAGGATGTGTTGACCTTTAATGCTGATACAGCAGCCACACTCCATGGATGGATTGTGTTGGACTGTAATCGACATGTGAGAGGTTTAAACAGCTTTGGAGACTGAGGTGCAATAAGCCTCTTTTCAATACCGTATTCACTTACCTGCTGCTACACCAAGTTGGTGTTGTATTGACAAATACGCAGATAGCTTAAGGCACACAGTCGAGTGTTTGTGCATAGGTGTTTGCAGGCGTGTATACTTTTGTTTGTGTTGCAGCATCTATGGGTTTTCAATTTTACTTAGAAATGGATTTCAGATGCATTGTCCAGTGTTTTGATGGGGTAACTGGGATGTGTATGATATAAACACAGGACTGATGGAAGCGTTGAGTGAGTGATGCCTTCAAATAACCATTGTCAGTTTTTAAATTGGTTCTGCTGATGCATTTCTTCTTCTCACTGAGCGTAGAAAGGTGTGAGTGTGTAAAGATAGAGGGGGTGCGGTGGGTAGAGCTATTAAACCAGACATTTAATTTAGCAGTTAATAAAAATACACCAGTCATGACGTAAATGGCCAGGAGTATCAAATTCATGCAGCATAGGCGACATTCACAGAGAACTCAGACGAAGTCCTATTACACTGGAGAATGAAATCTTATTCTCACAGTCGATGCATGCGAAGGCATGATAAACTTCAAGCAACACATAGAGTGATGCCATGAGGCAATTATTATTACTTTAGCTTATTTTACTTTGTATTTGTGTAAGATAGGAGCAAAGGTGGGCTTGGAATATGAGCACAATGTACTTACAGTTTGTAATTTTCAGTTTTCTTGGGAATAAAATATGTTTTTGCACTGTTTCCTGATAGTTGGTAGTTTATCTTGTTTTTACTTGTTTAGACCAACTGAATGCATTATAAACCAATCTTATACATGCTCGGAGACAACTGGAACACAACATCTTTTATGAAATTTTAAATGCAAATACCAGTTTGAGACCATTTGTGTGGATGTATAAAGACTAGAAGTGTTATTTTGACTCTGCAAAAACAGCAGTAATGGCAGAAAAGTCCATTTCTTGAGGAAGTTTTTAACTATCAGAATACACTTCATTTCAGTTTGGAATGATAAAATATATTTCAGAATCTGAACAAGTTATTGCCTACAAAAAAGAAGATAATTTATATTTTACTAAATTAATTATTCTGAAAGTAGAACAGTGGAACTTTATCACAGCATCCATAGCTGCCTCCTTTTCACCAGACCTCTTTATCTGTCATCCAACATCCACTCTGC
Source organism: Diplotaxodon limnothrissa (assembly GCF_057381915.1). NCBI lineage: Eukaryota > Metazoa > Chordata > Actinopteri > Cichliformes > Cichlidae > Diplotaxodon > Diplotaxodon limnothrissa. The sequence goes on along the minus strand of NC_140615.1, from coordinate 28,026,015 downwards.
AATCCTTCACCTGTTCAGCTCTGCTCCTCAAGGCCTGAAACCCATCCACATGTCTCTTTTTTTCCATGTGATGAATAAACATGAAATATGAAAGATGATGGGGTTCTATTCTTGCAGAGTTTATGATTTTAAAATGGCAAAGAAGTTTAGCAGTTTGAGTATTACAGAGAATTTGGATGTCAAGTTGACCTGTTATTTTAATGCGTTTTTTTCATCAGTCTACAACGCCCGGTCTTGCCACTGCCAGGGCATTTACAGCTATTTATCTTACAGAGAGAAGGCTATTATGTGTCGTTTTATCAGTTTTTTCTCCTCTCCAGTTCTCCGTCACACATTTTGTTATGCTGATATTGGTTGTAAGTTTATCCAACTGTGTCCAGAGGCAAACTGAACTCAGGGCTTCCACATTTAGTCACATTTGTACATTTGTCTGGTCATGTCAGACTATGGAGAGCTCTCATTTGTTCAAACAAAATCAGTGTGAAATCAGGACAATCCCATGGGGTCTTTCATGGACCACACAAATTTTATGAAAAGTGTAATGCTGTCCACATTTTAAAATACAGAATGAGTTGTTAGGATGTAGTGTATAATTGCATATCAGCTCTGTAGAATGCATGTTGATTCTTTTGCAAACTCCAATCCACTCAATCCAGTGCAATTAAGCATGCTGTTCTGTAAATGTGTCTGATAAACTTATCGCAGTCAGTTCTCCAGGGTTTTAAAAAAAGCAAGTGATTATAGTGTAATGAGCTAAAGCACGCTGGAGACAAAGCTCACAAATGGCAATTCAATAACCTGTCCAATATATATATATATACACTCAACAAAAATATAAACGCAACACCTTTGTTACTGCTCCCATTCCCCATGGGATGGACGTAGAGACCTAAAATTCATTCCAGATACACAATATAACCATCCCTCCCAAACAGTGGTCACAAATCAGTCCAAATGTGTGGTAGTGGGCACATCTGCTATATTGAGATAATCCATCCCACCTCACAGGTGTGCCACATCAGGATGCTGATCTGACATCATGAGTAGTGCACAGGTGTACCTCAGACTGCCCACAACAAAAGGCCACCCTGGAATGTGCAGTTTTGTCTCACAGCAAAATGCCACAGATGCCACAAGCAATGAGGGAGCGTGCAATTGGCATGCTGACAGCAGGAATGTCAACCAGATCTGTCGCCCGTGCATTGAATGTTCATTTCTCAACCATAAGCCGTCTCCACAGGCGTTTCAGAGAATATGGCAGCACATCCAACCGGCCTCACAACCGCAGACCTCGTGTAACCACACCAGCCCAGGACCTCCACATCCAGCAGGTTCACCTCCAAGATCGTCTGAGACCAGCCACCCAGACAGCTGCTGGAACAATTGGTTTGCACAACCAAACAATTTCTGCACAAACTGTCAGAAACCGTCTCAGGGACGCTCAACTGCATGCCCGTCGTCCTCATCGGGGTCTTGACCTGACTCCAGCTCGTCGCCGTAACAGACTTGTGTGGGCAAATGCTCACATTCAATGGCGTTAGGCATGTTGGAGAGGTGTGCGCTTCACGGATGAATCATGGTTCACATTGTTCAGGGCAGATGGCAGCTGAGAATGTCCCAGTTCTTGCATGGCCAGCATACTCACCGGACATGTCACCCATTGAGCATAGGGATGGGTACCGGTGTCCGGTGCCATGATGGCACCGGTTCTGACATAAACGGTAGTAACCAGACCGAAAAGCAGCGCACATTTCGGTGCTTTATTTCGGTGCTTTCTTTTCCTGAGCTGTGATACACTTTAGATTCTAGCCAATCATTTTACGTTTCCGAGGATAGTAGGCGGGGCCAGGTACGTACGTTCTTTTAGAGCAGAGCTACAGATTAAAAATGGCCAAGGCGAAGCGGTCAAAAGTCTGGCTGTACTTCACAGCAAAATATGCAAACTCAGCAGCCTGCAACAAGTGCTTTAAGCTGATACTGTGATACTGTCAAAGGAGGTAACACCTGAAATCCGATGAAACACCTGGCGACGCATAGAGTTTTTTTTAAAAGCCCAGAAATGCGCCGTATGATAGCTTGCTGCGAGACCTCACACCGAGCACATCTACTGTGCGTGGGTTGCCTGTTATCCTCTTGTGGTTATCGGACCCGGAGTTAGCAATATCCCCCAAAAACCCCGAAGAGGAGAGTCCTGGCCCCTAGCCCTGCCAGTGTAGCAGAAATGATGATGGCAGCAGCAGCCGCTCTTCTCTGTGTGAGTAGCTTAATGTTGTTCATGTGTAATTTACGTACCACCTTATTACATTAATGCATGTGAGGTGAACTAGCAAACACCATCATAGCTACATGCGGCTGTCTTCTTGTTTGATGGCAGATACTCCCTTCACCCTGGCCAAAAAGGCTAAAATGACTAAAGAAAAAGAGGGAAACAGCTAAACATGAGAGGTTTTTGGACAAAGTTTGTGTTTTTTCCATTGATTAAGCACTGCTTCCAGCTAAGAGTGATACCATATATGCCCCATAGCTGCAGAAAAGGCTAACTTTGTTATCTTTTTACAAAAAACAGCTGAACATGAGAGGTTTTAGGACCAATTTTGTGTTCTCCATTCTTTAAGCACCGGTTTGAGCACCGTTTGCGCACCGGCACCGTTTCAAAAGTACAGATTTGGCACCGGTATCGGATAAAACCTAAACGATACCCATCCCTAATTGAGCATGTTCGGGATGTGCTTGACCGGCGTATACGACAGCGTGTACCAGTTCCCACGAATATCCAACAACCTCGCACAGCCATTGAAGTGGAGTGGACCAACATTCCACAGGCCACAATTGACAATCTGATAGACTCCATGCGACGATGTGTTGCACTGCATGAGGCAAATGGTGGTCACACCAGATACTGACCGGTTCTGGGTCCCCAGACCCCCAATAGCGCAAAAAACTGCACATTCCAAGGTGGCCTTTTGTTGTGGGCAGTCTGAGGTACACCTGTGCACTACTCATGATGTCAGATCAGCATCCTGATGTGGCACACCTGTGAGGTGGGATGGATTATCTCAATATAGCAGATGTGCCCACTACAGGGCTCTAGAGTGCGACCAATTTGGTCGCAAATGCGACCAAATTTTTCAGTGGTGCGACTAAAAATAAATATTTGGTCGCACAGGTGCGACCAACTGTTCCGGTAACAAAAAAAAATCTCTGTAACTCTCCGTGTGGTCAACAACAGACACACATTATGCCCCTATCGTGGACTAAACCAATCAGAGATAGTCAGGGGCAGGACCTCTCTGATTGGCCGTGGTCCAGTTGAAAGTGCAGGTGGAAGAGAGAGGTGAGTAGCTTGAATAAAGCGATATCAATTCATTAACGGATTCCACACAAAGACCTAAACACGGAGCGGACCCAACACATCAGAATCAGCTTCGTCTTTCTCGGCTTTCTCACCCGACGGCCTGAACACGGACACGCTGTCGGAGCTTAGCGATTCTTCGGGTCCGCGCTGTGTTTACGTCTTTTTGCGCTGATTCTGAGCTGCAGGTTTTGCCTCTCTCCAACCAAAATTCACCGAGCCTGCAGCAAAAGAAGCAGCAAACTGCGCTTCACATTTGATCAATGTCGTCATGAATTCCCTCTGACTTTTGCTGTTTTGCTTCCACCACGATAAAAATCACACTTCCTGCACAGCTCTCTCTCTCTCTCTGTACTTCAGGAACAGTTTCCCGTCTCAAATCTGTTTTCTGCATTATTCATTCGCTTATTACCCACCAGTCTAGCGTTGTTTACAGCGCTTTTTCTTTTTTCACTTAAATGACCTCGGACAAGAAAGCCTAATTTCTGCTGTTCAATACTGAAGAAATTTAAATTTCTTAAAATTATGCAAAATTGCAGAATATTTTTAAGGTTATCTGCTATAAAAAGCCAGACCAGGAAAATCTCCTTCATGTTTTCCTGTGTTTTATTCTCAGTTACTTTCACACAAAGGCATCTGCTGTGATTTTCACAATTCTGATGAAGTCTCATGTGTATCAGTACTGATAAATGATCAGAATTATAATATTTCTGACTGTCTGAGGCTAAATTGAATCAAATCAGGACTTTGAGAACCGGAATTGAATGGATTATAGAAATCAGTGATGATACTCAGCCCTAGTGAGCAGCCTAGGCCTGAGAGAAGTGGATGTACTGTAGCTGTGGGTAATAAGAAAAGATGAAAAGAACTATTGATAACTTTTTTGTTAAGTTAAGGCCTGATCTGTCTGAAATTCATAGCCAGTGCTCTGACACGGTGCCATCAATATTTGAATGCTGAAAAAGCACAGTGTATCCAGAAAACACATTATATGCTGCAGTAAATGCACTGCCCAAGTGTCCCCTCTCCCCACGGCCTTTCAGCAGCAGACAGCAGCAAACAGGTCGTCAGAGGAGGCCAAGATGATGATTAAGTTTTTAACATTTTCTACAATATTGACAAAGCACTTTAAGCACAAGTTTGTTAGTTAATAATTTAGAAATTAATATTGTCTGTATGGACTTCCCCCCCCCAAAGAAAGTGCACATGTAAAACTGCGGTGTTAAGCGATGCGGTTGAAAAATTTGAGTGCGCCTAACTTTTGTGCCGGTACGCCTAAATTTTTAAAGTTAGGCGTACCGGTGCGCCCATGTCAAAAAGTTAGTCTAGAGCCCTGCACTACCACACATTTGGACTGATTTGTGACCACTGTTTGGGAGGGATGGTTATATTGTGTATCTGGAATGAATTTTAGGTCTCTACGTCCATCCCATGGGGAATAGGAGCAGTAACAAAGGTGTTGCGTTTATATTTTTGTTGAGTGTATATATATATATATATATATATATATATATATATATATATATATAAAGGTCTTTTTATTTGACACTCAGTAACTCTTACAAGAAATGTAAAAATAGCAAATTTCAGAATCACAAATTCACAATCTACAAACGGTCATGTGACACAAAGATGGCATATAGACAAAAGACTCATCCAACTCATCCATTCTTCTTGACATACAGTACTGTGCAAAAGTTTTAGGCAGGTGAAAAAAAATGCTGTAAACAAAGACTGCTTTCAAAAATGTAAGTGTTAATGATTTATTTTCATCAATCAACAAAATGCAGTGAATGAACAAAAGAGAAATCCAAATAAAATCAATATTTGGTGTGATATTTGCCTTCAAACAGCATCAATTCTTCTTGGTAGACTTGCAGAGTTTTTGAAGGAATTTGGCTGGTGGTTGTTGCGACTCTACAGTACGCAGCGGTAGCATCTCTTCCACAATGTAGCCTGCAATCATTTTTTAAGCTCACCTTCAGATGCTTTCTGTGCTGCTGAAGTAAAATCAAGTTTTGCCTGCTTAGCAGGAGTTGCCGCGGTGTTATCCATGGATGATGAACAAGGATCACTCAGAAGTGTTCGTCTATGCTCTCGTGTCAGGCGCTTCAGTAGATTACTGATGCTATTAACAGCGGCCGATAGTTTTTTCTCCCCAGGACATAGCTTACATTTTACTGTAATGTTCTTGTCTGCTTGTTTCAGAAAAGTGAAGAGACGGGAATATGTCCATTTCAGCAAACAGCCACTCGCTTCAGCCGAGTCCGACATCTTCCGCTTTAGAATACGACTATGCAGCAAACTGTCGCGAAATGACGCGCACCTGCACTACAGCGATGTTAAAGCGGCAGAGTTTACTTCTACGTTTAGAAGATAAATTATTGAAATTAAATAATGATATTCAGCGAGTTTAATTATTTTACAATGTAATGCAAGTACATTGTAAGTAACTGTAATTAAAATACCTAAAAATGAACAGTAATCAGTTACTCTACTTTTTCAGTGGAAAAGTAATTTAAATACTAACGCGTTACACCCAACACTGCAGATCTTCTGTGGATGTAGGCTTCCTCACATCCTTCCGACTCTTCATGTAATCCCAGACACATTCAATGATGTTGAGATCAGGGCGCTGTGGGGGCCATACCATCACTTCCAGTACTTCTTGTTCTTCTTTATGCTGAAATAGTTCTTAATGACTTTGGCTGTATGTTTGGGGTTGTTGTCCTGATGCAGAATACATTTGGGGCCAGTAAACAATCATTTATATTTCTGAAAGCATTCATTTACAGCATTTTTTCACACCTGCCTAAAATGTTTGCAAAGTACTGTACATGCTAATCAAATCTATGTAATCTGTACTTCACAGTTTTGTTTGTTGCTACAATGAAAAAACATTTTAAAATGCAGTTTAAAGTTTTATTTCAACTTTTTAATTACACCAGTCATTACGGTACACACCATATCACCACACACATAGAGGGAGGGTTCCCACCAAGACCCTGGTTCGTACCAGGGTGGCCGGCCTCTTGGGTGCCCTTTGCCTCTGGTCCTCTGGGACTCTCACCCTTTGGCCGTGAGTACCCCATCTGGGCCCTCCCTCTTTCTTCTGCTGGGATGGATGTGTGGATGTCACTGAGATGTGTGGCCTCGGGTCTTCGGACTCTTGGGGGCCTGGTTCTCCTGGATCTATCTTTTTCCACACACATACAGGTGCTGTATGTTTGCTTTTCTTATAGGAGTTGTTGCTGATACGCTGTGCATTTCTATGTGTACTCTATCCTTTTATTATATTTCCCCCTATTTTCTCCCCCCTTCCCTTTTTTTCCCTACCTGCTGTAGACACTGTCATACCATATCACACATAATGTAATAACTGAAATAACACAAATACAAAACAGCTCTGATTGGATTAATATATGTTGTGACCATTTGCTTATACAGAGTTTTAGTATCAACATTTGGATTCTGCGAATGGTTTCATTGTTTTGCTTCATTTCTAGTTGTATTTGGGTTTATGCTGTTGGTCAAGTTCCTTTTAATTTTGTATTGTTTTATGTGGCAGACATTTCCTGGTTGCTTTCTTTATGCTTATATTCTCACTTTTAGTTGTTGGTACTTTTTGACATATAGTAGTTACTGTTTGAGTTTCAGTTTATGCTGTTTCCCCTGTGTTCTTTTATGTATTGCTGTGAAGTCTATGTGCTCCATGTTTTCCCTGTATTCAGTGTTTTCTTTTGGTATTAATTTTTCTCTTATGACATCTATTTCATTTTCCTTTTGTGTCATTATCTCACCTAGTTTCAGTGATATCTAGTTCCCAAGAGGTCTCCTTATCCTCAGTGTATATAAAGCCTCAGTGTCTGTTCACCCCAGTCTTGTGTGTCTCTTCTTGTGTCCCGATGTGCTTTTGGTTTGTTTTTAAGCCTGCCTTGTGAGTCCTGCATTTGCATCCTTTTCTATTCCCTGCTTCACACCCCAAAATGGCAATCATTTTTGGGTCTTTTTGAAAGTATTTTCCACTCTACCCACTGTCATCCTGACCCAGTCTTCTTTGAACTCTTCACATGTAATAGATTTTACATTTTAAGAGCAGGAAAGAACAAAATAAAGAATAAAGATAATGATTAAAATGGATAATGATGAGGTAATTCATTTATTATGGAAGATGGGAAAAATAAAGTTTTGTTGCACGGGTCCAAAGAGCCACCATACAATGCTTTTATTCTTTGATCGTGACATTAAAATCTGTGGTTCCATTAGGATTGGTAATGACTAAATCAAATGTCAGTCTGTTCTTAAGCGTACTCTGCTTTGCTACACCTGCCTCACCCTGTTGCTATGCTTTTATACTAACAGCAGGGCTGTCAGAGCTGTCATAGTAGTTGCAAAATTGCAGTACTGAACTAAAACATTATGCATGTGCATTAAGATAATACTATGATTATTATAATTGAAGTAAAAATATAAATGCCAAATGGCAACTGTGCAAATAATGGTTGAAGTTCTTAAAGACGGCAAAAAATGAGTGTAGTTTTGCTACTAGTTTACTTTCCTTATTAATATTTAAGAGTCATAATGGGGAGAAGTTATCTGTCATTTTCGAGTTCAATAACTTTGAGACTGACACCCATTGGTTTGTCCTTGCTAAGTGGAAAACAGCTCGGATAATTTGATTGTCTTCCTCCCCATCTTAAAACATTAAACATTTGCAATTTTTCTTTAGCATTCTTTCCTTATAATTTGCTCTTGATCAAAACATAAACAGACCATCCGTATTGAAAGGTAAAAGGAGCCATCCTCAAAAAAGAAAAATCCCACCTGTTACTGTGGAGTTGTCACTGCTATTGGATACTCTGCTGGAACACAGTAAATCAGAATCAGAATCAGAATGGGTTTATTGCCAGATGTTGAGGTTTACAACATTAGGAAATTGCTGCGGTGCTTCAGTGCAGACAATAAGAATTAAAGTGCTATGTAGAAAGAAAGATATGTGCATGAGATATACATGAGATATATACATGAGAATAAGAATTATGAGTGCTACGTAGAAAGATATATACATGAGTGCAGGTGGTGATCAGTGCCAAACATATATACATGAGAATAAGAATTATGAGTGCTACGTAGAAAGATATATACATGAGTGCAGGTGGTGATCAGTGCCAGACATGAAATGATGCAGTGACACAGCGTAGGGTCATGTGTTAGTGGCGGGGACAGTCATGTGGTTATTGTTCATGTGTCCAACAGCAGAGGGGAAGAAACTGTTCTTGTGGCGAGAGGTTCTGGTGCGAATGGACCGGAGCCTCCTGCCTGAGGGGAGCAGGTCAAACAGACAGTGTCCAGGGTGAGAAGGGTCAGCTGAGATCCGGGCTGCACGCCGCAGTGTCCTGGAGGTGTACAGGTCCTGCAGAGATGGGAGTCTGCAGCCAATCACCTTCTCAGCAGAGCGCACAACACGCTGCAGTCTCTGTTTGTCCCTGATAGTGGCTCCAGCGTACCACACGGTGATGGAGGAGGTGAGGATGGACTCGATGATTGCAGTGTAGAATTGCATCATCGTCCGTGTTGGCAGGTTGAATTTCTTCAGCTGCCTCAGGAAGTACATCCTCTGCTGGGCTTTCTAAGCTGTGGGTTGTGGGATGACCCATAATGTTTTATCTAGGGGTCTAGATTTATGCCTGAAGTGCACTGCCATGTAAATAATTTACATTTGCTGAATATGTACTGACTGAGTACCACTGTTCAAAAGTTGAATAAAGAAACAAACTAATTTTTGCCTTTTTAAAAAAAATTCAATTCAATTCAATTCTTTATTTATTTGTCACATGTAGTTATAGCTGGTACAACATACAGTGAAATGTTTTTCCTGGCTAAAAAAGTACTCCCCCCGACTGTGCAGACATGCTAAAAAGGATTTTACATAAACTAAAAAAAAAGGGGGGGGGGAAGAAACAAAAGTTAAAAAGTAAAAAATAATATAAAAAACAATGTAAAAGTCCATATGTTTGTGCTTATAAGTATATATCCATGACGTGCAGGATATTGTACTGTAATAATTTAAATGAAAAAACTATAAAAATATACATTATTTACATAGTACAGATATATATAATAAGGTACGGATAAGGTTCAGAGAGAAAAGTAAAATGCAAATTATGTACTGTGTGTGAGATTGTCCATCATGTCGTCCGGTTTGTGTTTTGGTTGAGGAGTCTCACTGTTTGTGGGTAAAAACTCCTCCTGAACCTTTCTGTTCTTGTTTTCAGGCTACAGAGGCGCTTTCCTGACCTCAGTAGCCTGAACAGTTTGTGGGCGGGATGGCTGGAGTCCCTAATGATCCTGATGGCCCTGGATCTGCACCTTTCAGCATAGATGTCCTGCAGTGCTGGTAAAGATGTTCCCATAGTGCGTTCAGCTGTGCGCACAACCCTCTGCAGGGCTTTCTGTTGCTGTACTGTGCAGTTCCCGTACCACACCATGATGTTGTTGCACAGGATGCTCTCAATGACACCAGTGTAGAATCTCCTCTGTATATTCTTGGAGATCTTAAACCTCCTTAGACGCCTCAGGTGATAGAGGCGCTGTCTGCCTTTACTAATGAGGAAGTCCGTATGTGTAAGGTCCTCGTTGATGTGGACACCGAGGTATTTGAAGTTGGAGACTCTCTCCACAGGTTCCATTGATCTGAATTGGGGTGTGAGTTTTCTCACCTCTCTGTTTTCTAAAGTCAATCACCATCTCCTTTGTTTTACTGATGTTCATGGAGAGGTGATTTGCCTCACACCACTTTGCTAGTCCATCCACCTCACTCTGGTAGGCCCTCTCGTCGTTCCCAGAGATGAGTCCCACCACCACTGTGTCGTCAGCAAACTTCACAATGGAATTAGTGGGGTGTCTGGCCGTGCAGTCCGCGGTGTAGAGGGAGTAGAGAAGGGGGCTCAGTACACATCCCTGGGGGGCCCCTATGTTCAATGAGAGTGTATGGGAGTACACATCCCCTATTCTCACTGACTGTGGTCTCGCGGTCAGGAAGCTATAAATCTACCTGCACAAAGATGTACTGAATCCCAAATCTTGGAGCTTACCCGAGAGGGTGTGGGGCACTATGGTGTTGAATGCTGAGCTGTAATCTATAAACAGCATTCTCACATAGTTCCCACATCCCTCATCTAGATGGCTCAGTGTGGTATGCAGGACCTGTGCTACAGCATCTCCGGTAGATCTGTTTGTCCGGTATGCAAACTGCAGTGAATCGAAGTCGGGAGGAAGAAAGGAACTGATAAAGGGTTTCATGAGCCTCTCAAAACACTTCATCACTACAGATGTTAGGGCTACTGGGCGATAATCATTTAGGCTAGCTGGGCGGGTGTTCTTCGGGATCGGAACAATCACTGATGTTTTAAAGCAGGTGGGGACTACCTGCTGAGCCAGAGAGGCATTGAAGATACTAGTGAAAACTGTGGTCAGCTGATCTGCACATACTCTTAGTGCACGTCCCGGTATGCTATCTGGTCCCGCTGCCTTCCTGCAGTTTGTTGCCCTCAGAGCTCTCCTCACATCATGCTCAGAGAGTATCAATGGTGCTGGTTCAGCAGCGGGGGCAGGTGCAGAGCTCTGAATTGCCGCCACAGCAGGCACCTCGAAACGCGCAAAAAAGGCATTGAGGTCGTCAGCTAATTCCGGTTTCATACATCTCACAGTGCTGGGTTTATAATCTGTGATTTTTCGTAGCCCATCCCATATACGTCGGGAGTCACCATGTTGGAAGTGCGACTCCACATTGTCCTTGTAGCGCCTCTTAGCCGCTTTCACAGTCTTCCTTAGACCATAAGAAGCTGCTTTGTAGCTGGTCATATCGCCCAATGTGAGCCCATTTTTATAGGCAGTGGTCCGTGCTTTGTGAGCTCTCCTGACAGTAGAATCAACCCAAGGTTTTTGATTGGGAAAAATCCGGATTGTAGCCGAGGGGATGATGGTATCCACTAGCATTCCAATGAAGCTAATCGCTGTGTCCGCGAACTCGTCAATGTTTGCGGAAGTATCCTGGAATACGTCCCAGTCTACGTCACCGAGTGCGTCCTGCAGCGTCGCCTCTGATTGGACAGTCCAGCGTCTGACCTTTCGCGTCACCGGGGCTTCCTGATGAAGCCTTTGTTTATATTCCGGTGCGAGTAAGATGGCGGCGTGGTCCGATTTCCCAAAAGCCGGTAACGAGATGGCTTTGTAGCCACCTTTAAAAGGGCTGTAACAGTGGTCCAGCGTGTTGTTGCCTCTGGTGGGACAGGTGACATGCTGGTGAAAGTTAGGCATGACCTGTTTTAATTTAGCCCTATTAAAATCCCCCGCCACGATGAGGGCGGCATCTGGATGTTTAGCCTGATGGCCGCTCAACACATCATGGAGGTCCGATAGCGCCTTGTTGTTGTCCGCTTGTGGCGGGATGTAAATCGCAGAGATGATCACAGCAGTGAACTCCCTAGGGAGATAGAATGGCCGACAGAGGATGGTGAGAAGCTCCAGATGGGGTGAGCATGACCGGGACAGGACCGTGATATTCCAAGGGTTACACCATCTGTTATTGACCATAAAGCAAACCCCTCCACCCCGCAATTTGCCGGACTCCGCGGTTCTATCCGTGCGGAAAACAGAGAATGATTCCGCCGGGGTTATCGCGTGGTCCGGCACAGAGCTGGTCAGCCAGGTTTCGGTCAGGCAGAAGATGTTGCAATCCCTGATGTCTCGCTGGTACCTGGTTCTCGCCCTAATATCGTCCAGCTTGTTCTCAAGTGACTGGACGTTGGCTAGCAATATGCTAGGCAATGGAGGACGGTGTGCTCTGGTACGCAGTCTGTTCCGGACCCCTGCTCTGGGGTCATTGTTCTCATTACGGAGGATCTCTTTCGGCCACGACATTGTATCAAGCACCGTAGCAGAGGTAAGTGAGAAGTATTGTCCTATGTCCAGTAGTGTGCCACGGTCATATTGAGTCAGACCCTGTGCAGCACGAGCAAAAAAACCAATGAAAAACATAGATAAAACAAAATAAAAGCACAGTCGTCGCGACTGTGCTTTTAAAACCCCTTTGTAGAACATTACATCAGTTACAATGTAGAATCCATGTTGTTTATAGTTTACAAATGACAAAATGTTTACGCAAAATCATGACAGCGTTTACATGATATCACCCACTACTAACACTACTTCTGAAAAATTACCACTATTTATACAGCACAAGACTTAAGAATATTTAACAGGAGCAGGTTTCATTTTTCCCTGGTTTTACTACCACACTGTTCACCAAAACGCAGCAAACCTTCACCATCTTATCCAGGAGGGTCACCTCGTCACCCTGACATGGAAGAAGTAATCTGATTGGCATGGTGGTATGTTTGAAGCAGGTCCCTTGTGTAGCGCTGGAACCCAGTCACGATGTGTTTCATCGACTGGTTTGCTGCAATAATGCCAAATAATTAGCAACTCTATAAATAGAAGGTAGTTCAGCAAAATCACTCAGTAGGATGTTTGTTCTAATTTGCTATGAGCTCAGAGTGCGTCAAAAATAAAACTAATAGGCTATAAAGAGTGATATGAACATATTTAGAACTTACCGGAATGAAAATGTGTGGAGCACCAACAGATATTTGGAGATGGAAGAGAACTGGATATCTGCTCGTCTCACAGCGGCTAGCCAGACTAGACGCCTTCTTTTGGTAAGGTCCGCCAGGTTGGGAAAGAATAAAAAGATATACCATTCTCAAGCTTATTCCCTTGCCGGTCGTGCGATCTACCACTACAACCGACCGCACAGCAAATATGAACCATGGCTGATGTATGTGCTTTCGCTCCTCTTTCGCTTGAGCTTTGTTTGGCCCAGGAAGATGGCACCTCAACCAAAAATCCTGGCCACACCCCCTCTCGTGACATCACACTCCAAAGCCCTATATCTTCTTTTACAATCTAAACAAGTGCATTAAATGGTGGATAAATGGTGATTCTAAATTGGCCACAAGTGTGAATGAGAGTGTGAATTACTGTCTGTCTTTGTGTGTTAGCACTGTCCAGAGTGCAATACCATCTTGCCCTGTGACATCAGAGCTGTCTCGATGAGGGTTGTACTCTGAGTGCATTTCAGGGTTGTTGTTGTTTTTTCTATTTTCTTGCTTCCAGTTATCTGAAGATTCACAGCTCTGCATAAGAAACAGCCGTGAATGCATTTTCTGAAGTTAACTCATTCACTGCCAGCCATTGGCAGTGAATGAGTTAAACCCATTGACTCATTCACTGCAATTGACGGCTATAGACGTCAATTGCAGTGAATGAGTTAACAGCCACGTTTTGACACTTTGTAACTTGTGTCATTAGATGCTATTAGCTGTATTTACTGGCTAAAATAACTGGATTTCTATTGGGGAAAATGCATATGAATTTATATAGCGCCTTGAGGCGACTTATGTTGTGATTTGGCGCTATATAAATAAAATTGAATTGAATTGAATTGAATATACAAGTACGTGTATTTTAATTGTGTTTTGGGATGGGGCTTTTGTTTCCTAATACTGCAGTATTTGGGTCCATCTTCATTAATATGAAAACGAAAAGATATTTCACACACACACACACACACACACACACACACACACACAAACATATTTTTCTGTGTGCTTTCCATATGTCAGTTTCAGTCATGTTTGTATCTACGTCCCAGTGAACAAAGTTGCATAATCAAAACCCCAACAGAGAGAAAGAAAAAGAGAAGAAAACATAACAGAAGTCATTACGAGATGAGGCTAATTCTCCTCTTGGCTCAGGCCTCTGATGAGATTCTGAGTTGCTTAAAATAACCAGAGTCAGCAGCATCCCACTGTGGACCAAAGTCAGAGAGAGAGAGTGATAAATCAGCAGCCTGATGTGGCAAATGCAGAGTGTAGGCAAGTCACCAGGCTGTACAAATGCAATATGTGTGGTTACATTAGTGGGAAGCATTAATAAGTATCATATTAAATCTTGATACCTTTTGGTGTTACTTATATTTATTTTTATTTTATTCTAAAAATAATCCAAGGAAATTTTTACTTTGGTATTTGGATTGCATAAAGTACTTAATTTCAAGAAAGTAATGAGATCTAAAGTGTAGATGGGATGCAAATATGAAGTGGATGAAAAATATTGTACAGGTCAGTGGAACGAATGTATGTCAGGCACAGGAGAGGGAAGGCGAAGCCACAGAGAGCACAGAGGAATCAGAGCACAGCAGTTCTTGTTTTGCCTGATATCCTCCTCAGTGACACCTTCTTCCTCAGGGTATTGTGACGTCCAGAGGACATGTCTAAGCAACTCTTATCAGGCTTTACAACACACACACACACATACACACACACACACACAAACAGTATGATCCCCACTCAGGCCCCAGCTTAAGAAAAGTGTCCACTGTGTGGGTGCATGATAACAAAACTGTTCTATTTGATGCCTTCCTCTTTCAGTACAGATCTGTTACTGTTATTTGTCTATTTATTTGTTGCAGAGGCTTCATGCTCAGGCTAATGGCGTAAGTGTGACCTCTACAGAATCTCTTCAAACATACATATGTGGACTGCATCATTAGGATGCCTCTCTGTCTTCAGATCCCCAGTAAGCTTGGGACCATTCATGGTTCATTTAAAGGCGGGCTATTTCTGTGCTGCACATCATGCGTAACGTAACATGCATGAAGGCATGGCATGCTTTTGGCCTTCATGGCACTTAGATTACATGGCACTGTTGGGACTATATATGGCTGTAGCTGAAGTGCAGATAAATGTCACTGCAGGTTTAGGCAGCCTGCCATGTGGGTATATGACAGATCGGAATCAGAATCAGAATCAGAATCAGAATACTTTATTGATCCCTGGGGGAAATTATTTTTTGTTACAGTGCTCCATTTTAAACCAACATTAAGACAAGACAGACAATACGCTAACTAAGAATAGTACAATATATACATATATATATACATACATACATACATAAGTCACTTATAAATAAATATTTGGAAAAGAAACATGTGTAGTTGTAGCAGCAAACAGTGTGTTAAGTGGATGCGTTGTACAGGGAGATGGCCACAGGCAGGAATGATTTCCTGTGTCGTTCAGTGGTGCTTTTCGGTAATCTCAGTCTCTCACTGAACGAGCTCCTGTGACTGACCAACATGTCATGGAGTGGGTGGGAGGTGTTATCCAACATTGTCTTTATCTTGGACAGCATCCGCCTCTCCGACACCACCTTGAGGGAGTCCAGCTCCATCCCCACAACATTGCTGGCCTTACGGATCAGTTTATTAAGTCTGTTGGCATCTGCGACCCTCAGCCTGCTCCCCCAGCATGCAACAGCATAGAGGATCGCACTGGCCACCACAGACTCATAGAAAATCCTCAGCATTTTCTGGCAGATGTTGAAGGATGAAGGTGACATGGTAAGTAGACGAGATCGGGTTGTTATTGTTGTAATGTTAGAGTCTGTTTGGTTAGAAGACCTGACCTAAAAAAATGTATTCTTTTAGGTTTTTGTTTCACACTACAGTAGACGTGTTTTCCATTCTCAACCCAGAGGGACAGCTCAGGTTGAGCGATTTCAAAACAAAAAATTAGAGAAGCAAGGCTGGGATGGTTTGGTACAGATAAGGATTAGGGCCACACACACAAAAAAAATATGGGCACGTCTTTTTTTCTTCTTTTCCAGAATTCTGAGAAATTATTCAGAAATCTGACTTTTTTTGCAATATTACCCAGTTACACTAGTTTTTCCAGAATTCTCAGATTTCTGGAAAAGAATTCTGAGAATTTTATTTATTTATTTTTTTGTGGCTCTAATCCTCTTCCTTAGTTTGAACATGTACAGAGGAGGGAGAGTGGATATATATGAAAAAGCTTGTAAAAGATGGAGATGCCAGGGTGGGGGAAAAGAGGAAGACCCCAGAGAAGATTCATGGAGATAGTGAAGGAGGGCATGCAGAGGGTTGATGTGATAGAGAAGGATGTAAGGATAGGATGAGATGGAGGCAGATGATCCACTTTGACGACACCTAAAGGGAGAAAGAAGAAGAAAAAGGCAAGCATGTCTGTGTGATTCCCAGTCATCCACATTATGGTAGTCTCAGGAGAAAGAAAGCAACTGTATCAAGAAAAATCAAAATTACCCAGATACACTAGTTTTAATACCTAATTAATGCTTTACTAATGTGTGAGATATTAATTTATTGTCTTTGTAATCGAAAACATTTACTTTCAAATTTAATATACTTTAATTAAACACATAATTTTGTGTTTTCATCTCATGTATATTGTACTTAATTTAATAATCTATTTTACAGATCTTCATTATATTTTTAATTAAAAGTCCTGGAACAATATTCAAGCTTATTCTAGTCTACTTTTGTTAGAGTAGTTTAATCATGGAGCAACTGAATAAAAGACTACATTTTTTAAACCTCTGAAAATTGTCTAATAAAGTGCAGCTATCTTAAAAGTATGCTACTTCATATAGGAGAGGGTTAAGTGTATATACATCAGGGCAGATATCCCAACAGCAGACCATGATGCCTTTCAGCCATAGACTGTTTATCAGAAATGGATGTATTTATTATGACATCAACCACTGGTTAGTGAAATCCTGTCTTGAAGCCTTAAGCTCAGTCTTTTCGTGGTGTTTTGATACAGAATATGACAAGCAGGGTGGATGTGACTGAAAAACAAAGTGACGCTGTACACCCGTGCTACAACAGTATATCCGGTGCGACAACATATCCTGCTTTAATAAAGCTTGAAACTAACAACTGAGACCATAAACTCTTGAAGTAAGGCTGTGTTTGTAAATGGAGTGAGCCGCAGGGTTATTCACACAAACATTTATCATTTTTTAGCTAGAGGATCGGTCACCTGTGCGTCACAGAAGTTATCTTTTATACGCTCTAAGCTTATAGCACCACATGAATGGGATTTTAATACATTTATCTCTTAAAAATGTTTTGTCACAATACATGTAACTGAAGGTTAAATGTTTACAATAAAATCTGGACTATATTAAATCAAACCCTGAATATGTGTAATGAATGCATATGTTCAGGGCATGTTGTTGAATACGCTGGGCAATAGTCAGAATAGATTTAGAGTAGAGTTTTGATAGATGTGGCCAGCAGAGAACACCATCAGGAAGAAGGAGCACTAGAAAACATCAGTGTACAATGGGATGAAGCAACAACTGGAGCAGATGTAGAAGGTACAGTCCAAAGTTGTCCCAGTGGTAGTAGGAGCATTAGGAGGTATAACCTGTCTCCTGCAGATTCCAGGCACATTAGCTAAGATACACTAAAACTGCCAAGCCTCTGGTAGAGAATCTGAGCTTGAGGAACATGCACATGCACCCTCACCCAATTTATTAAAAAAAATGTAAATACAATTTTTATGCCTGTTTTTTTCTCTTGTATTTTTGAATCTATTAGAAGACACAAATTGAGGCGATGCCAGTGTCAGTGGATCTCCAACTTCCTAACTGGCAGACCACAGGCAGTAAGGATGGGCGGACATGTCTCAGCCTCCACCACTCTCAGCACTGGAGCCCCCCAGGGGTGTGTTCTGAGCCCCCTGCTGTACTCTTTGTACACATATGACTGTGTGGCCACTACCAGCTCCACCACCATCATCAAGTTTGCTGACGACACCGTCGTGGTGGGCCTGATCTCTGATAACAACGAGACGGCCTACCTGACTGTATTTTTAATCAACCACATGAACAAAACAAAAGCAATTCTCTGAAATCCATCAGGTACAGGCCAGACCTTTGCAGTTGAACTTTAAACTATTTCAATTTAGGTAGATCCAAACACAATGCGAGAAAAGCTTTTTAACATGTTTAAATTGTGTTTATGATCTTAAGCTGAAGGTAACGGACTTTTTTTAGGCTCGTGAAGACATTTCACTTATTATTCGAGGGTATTTAACCTCCAGCAATGTGGCCACCTTGGAGTTTGAAGGTTGTTGACACATCCTGCCACCACCGAGTAATTATGGTCAAATGAGTCAAAGTGTGAGTGGAGATTTAATATCTCAAGACTGCATTATAGACTGCACTGATGGTTGGTGTCAAAGCTCCCACCTGTATTCATTGATGGTCTCTCTGTTTAAAATGTGAACATTAGTACCCTCAAAGGACTGCCTGCCCTCCTTTAAGTACAAAGGAGAAGTGTCTCTCCATGTTGTGCTGTGCATCTGTGGAGTCGATGTTTTGTCTCTCCCTGTTTTGCGAGTTTCGTGCCTTATTAAAGTAGAGTCAACTCAGGTGTGCATGACTATCCTGAGCTGGATCACTGAGAACCTGAAGATGGAAATAGTGACAAATAAATGAGGAGCAATAAATTAAGTTAGAGGATAGAGGATGTGGTTTTATAAAGGCCTTGTGGCGTGGTCCCGTGTCCAAATTCCTATAAAACCTTGTGCAAATATACTTTTTCTGTTATGTATTGAATGACAAGAGTATTGTATTGGTGCATGTTATATTCCCATTCCATCCATTTTTATTATAGCAGGTAACTAGCACACTATCACCTCGTAACGTGTGACCAACTATTCATTTCATACTAATTTACCCCAGGGGGTGTATATTTCACAAAGCATGGAAAATGCCTCCGAAGGTCTGTGATAAGAGTTCACAGTATGGAGTTATAATGCCACCACCTGACTTTCTTAGCACCTGACTCATTGTAAGTCACATCGCTCCTCATAGTATTTTAGTCAGGCAGCACCCTGCACTCACGGTCAATTACAATCCCTCTGCTGCTTTATGGGGTGTTGTTTGGTAGGAATGCAACGGGTGTTTATGTTCAAGGGCAAGTTCGTGTAGAGTAAATGACACCAATCTCCACCCATCCCCTCCAAACCTGTTTTCCTTTATCATTTATCCACAGATGACTCAATAAAGTTCCTTACTGATTTCACTGAGCAAAGTAACAACTTTCAAACAAACAAAAAACAAAACAGAAAAAACCAACCTGTCCTCGAAAGAAACACAAAGATAATCCTGTTTAACTTGTTGTAAACACTCCTGTCATGTCAAACATATCAGCAGACCAAAAACATGTTAATTAATTCAATTATTATAAAAATTAAATATTTAAAATGAAAGGCAATTCTAGAAAAGAGGTGACAAATGCGTAAATTGCATGAATATTGCTGGTTTGTTTATAAAATCTGCCTAAATAACAAAACATATGACAGTACTTTAAGCACTTCCTGATATGCCTGAGCGCATTCAGGCATTCTTCATAGAATATTTGCATTAACAGGGCAATTTGTATACAGTGTGGTCGTTAAGAAAAGCTTGAAAAGGCATATGCAGTTCCATTTCCTTTTTGCCTTTTCAACAAGAACCTATTAATTTTTGCAGTAGCATGGGATCATGACACACTCAGGAATTACCATCAATGGCTTAAAAAAAATTCCTGAGCACCTTTATATTAACATTAACTTGCTGGGGGTGCTTAATGTTCATATGGCTGATACAGACTTAATTTTGATGTGTTTACACAAGAGTGTGTTGAAAAAAAAAAGAAAAAAAGAGGAAAGAAGAATCCAATATCTATACATTTTCAATGCTAAACCATGCTGAGGGGTTCAGGGTAGGTGGCATTTTCTCTCTTGTCAATACACAGAACCCCACAGGCTCTCAAACACAGTGTCTGCAATAAAAAATAAATAAAAATAAAAAGGGGTGGTGGGTCTATAATTTGCTAAGCAAGATTGCATATTTTGAAAGACCTCATGGGGGATGTCCATGTATTGAAAAGTTTCAGCAAATATGCCCTTGGTTAGATCAGCACCCTGGACAGCAGCCAAGCAAACCTCTTGGATTAGTGAAGCAACATCGACATGCAACATCTGCACAGAGATGCAATTAGGAGTGTCTCGCTGGCATCTGGGTAGTTTTGCTGTCCTGACCTGGTCAATAGTGCTTCTTTTTCTGCTATCAAATGCTCGCTGAAAAACTGTCAAACACTCTAATGTATGTTAATGCGTCCTCCTTTCCATCATCTCTGCTTCACTTTGTTCTGCTGCATATAGAAACACAAGTGGCAGCTTTGGCCTATTTAAACTGCTGTAGCGATAAGAGGTGCAGCTGTGGAGCTGTGTCTGTTATTAAACATCTATTACAAAATGCTAAAGGAGTTGTTTAACCAGTAGAGACAACTCGATCCCCTTAATTCTGAATAATAAAGGTATTAAACTGGAAAATTGAAAGAATTTTAAGTTGGGGATTTGTGCTGTTGATTTGAGCAGACTGGCTGGTTTCATAAATTCCTTCTCGACACCTTCTTACAAAACAGCCGCAGGTGTTATCCCTTTAACCCTGGAGGGTCTTAGAAAAATGCATACACTATCGGTCTTAGAGCCACAAATCGACCACGCCCAAAAAAGTGCTATAAAAAATTTATATATTAATATTTTTTTCCACTTTAAATTAGCCAATCTTTTAGACCTACTTCTCCTTGAAATATTCATGTCAAGTTTTAATTACATTTCGCGGATTTTAACCCTTTATATCCCGGTTTCGTCACATGAGCGCACTGCTTTTTTTGCCCCAAAAAACAAAAAACTTGAATATTTTCCAAAAAAAACATTTGAGGTAATATTCAATTGTTATTATAATTAGGCCTTTAGATGGACTAAAGATTGGCACCAAGAGTCATTTCGATCGCCTTTTATTTTTTTTCCAGGAGCGCATTTCATAAAATGCACACTATCGACCACGCCCAAAAAGTGCTATAAAAAATGTATATATTAATATTTTATTCCACTTTAAATTAGCCAATCTTTTAGACCTACTTCTCCTTGAAATATTCATGTCAAGTTTTAATTACATTTCGCGGATTTTAACCCTTTATATCCCGGTTTCGTCACATGAGCGCACTGCTTTTTTTGCCCCAAAAACATAAAACATAAAACATAAAATATTTTCCAAAAAAAACATTTGAAGTAATATTTTATTGTTATTATAATTAGGCCTTTAGATGGACAAAAGATTGGCACCAACATTAATTTCGATCCGGTTTTAATTTTTTTTTCCAGAAGCCAAAAATGTCCCCAGGCTCCTGCTCCCCCGGGGAGGAGTGCCTCTGCCGCGGGTGTGTTTCGCGCAGCGCCGGAGCATATGGTTCAGTTCCCGTGTCTGCAGCACACACTTCCGCTACCACGTGAAAACAAATACGTCATTTCCTGTTGATTAAAAAAAATTAATGCACCCTCAAATGATCCTAAGGTCAGAAAATGGTCCGGAACGAGCAGCGGGCCAAGCTGCTGCTGTACGCGGGAAATTAGTCTGCCTTTTCCGGGTATCTGTCTCGAGCAGGCCGCTGGAGAACATGTGTATGTTCCAGCAGGCGTCACATGTGGAGCAAGGGCGCCACCCGGTGGACAAATAAAAAAATTACAACTCTAAGGCCAGTACTGCAAGCGGAAGCGGAAACATAACCGATCACGATCGATTTGACCGTAATTTTTTTGCCGTGAAAAATAGCGTTTATAATGGGTTTCAATGGGGCACAAATCGACCACTAGGACCAATAGCGTAAGTTTATCGCTAGCTTAGCCACTGAAGCTAATTTCCGGAAGTCATACTGAAATTTTAACAGTAAATGTGACCGAACTTTTTTTTGCAGACTTTCGCTATATTCCATTCAACACTGTGCAAATGGCATGTAATCGAAATTTGAAAATAGCCACAAATCGACCCAAGACTCTCCAGGGGTAAAGGTGTGCAGTTGTTTTTACATATGTTTTCACTCTTCTTTTTCCCAACAGGGAAGTGTTACATGTGTCCTTAACAGGCAAGATACTGTTTAACATTTAGATGAATTGCATGGACCCATGACCTCGATTCAGTATCAAGTTCCTTTTATTTAGGAGCAGAACAGTAAGGCTGCAATTTAATACTGACAATAAAAGTACGAACTTTATGCAAAGTTACACCCTTGATTTATTGTTCTGAAAAAGAACAGCTTCATCTAAAGGATGTCAGCTGTGAGCATGACCATGAGCTTATGTGACACTGTCGCCTTCAGAGGGAAAAACACATTTCTCTCACATTCTCTGCTTTGCTCTCATTATTATTGTGCTTTTCCTTTATTCCTCATTCTGTCACTCTTCATTTCCACCTCTGCTTCCTACTGACTCACACACAGTAGCCCTGTCGTGATGCACACTATAGCACTTTGCCATCGTGTTAGATAAAGGGGCAATTTGTTGATGATGCACATTCCAAGGTTGTTTTACCACTCGTGGTGCTTGTCAAAGAACATTTAAAATATACAGCCAGGGCTTTGTGTTGAAAAACATGGCTGCTAATTTATTATCTAGTGTACGTATTTACACATAAATCCTGCTTTATGCTTTGGAGGTGAATCCCCAGAAAATTGAAACCCTATCTAAAGGGTAATGAAAATTTCACATAGATAATAAATGCGTAAATACAGGTTTTTGCTCAGTTGTCAGTTGCAGACATTGAGCTGCTTTATTTATGTGCACCTGGCTTAGATGGAGGTCACTGACCTTATGAATGCCCTTGCCTGCCAGTATTTGATAAAACGAATCTATCCATGATGAGAATTACTCATGCTCATCAGCGGGCTGTACTTTTCCAGCTGACGATTCCAGTTAGAACTCCTCAAAAAAAGAAAAAAACAGACACAACGTTACCCATTTCATACTGGTCCAAAGTCTAAAGTCTGATCTTTTTTGCAAGCCAGAAATTCTAAGTTTATGGGTTAGGGTGTTCTATGAAGATGTCATTTATAATGTAGCAGAACGAATGTCTATGATATTCAGTCACGACCACCTTGGTTTG